>NW_026712114.1:39483557-40683557 GCF_030504385.1 Musca domestica
TTTAGCTATTATTTGTGATCACTATTTAGGCATGAATTATTGCAAACTTAAAATGGCCAAAAATTCCTTAAATATTAGCAATTCCAGGTTTTAGCTATTATTTCTGATCACTTTCTTAGGCTGAATTATTTAAACTTTAAAATGGCCATAACTCCTTAAATATGACATTCGGGGTTTTCAGCTATTATTGTGATCACTTTTTAAAGGCAGAATTATTGCAAACTTTAAAATGGCCATAACTCCTTAAAATATGACATTTCGGGTTTTAGCTATTATTTGTGATCACTTTCTTAGGCATGAATTATTGCAAAGCTTAAATGGCATCAAACTCCTTAAATATTGACATTTCGGGCTTTTTAGCTATTATTTGTAATCACTTTCTAGGCATGAATTATTTTAAACTTTAAAATGGCCATAACTCCTTTAAATATGACATTCGGGGTTTTCAGCTATTATTTGTGATCAATTTTTAGGCATGAATTATTGCAAACTTTAAAATGGCCATAACTCCTAAATATTGACATTCGGTTTTAGCTATTATTTGGATCACTTTTTTAGGCATGAATTATTGCAAACTGTAAAATGCCATAACTCCTTAACTATTGACATTTGGGGTTTTTAGCTATTATTTGTGATCACTTTTTTAGGCATGAATTATTGGCAAACTTAAAAAGGACATAACTCCTTAAATATGACATTTCGGGTTTTTAGCTATTATTTGTGATCACTCTTAGGCATGAATTTGCAAACTTTAAAATGGCCATAACCTTCATATTGACATTCGGGGTTTTAGCTATTAGTTGTGATCACTTTTAGGCATAAATTATTGCAAACTTAAAAATGGCCATAAACTCCTAAATATTGACATTTCGGGGTTTTTAGCTATTATTTGATCACTTTCTTAGGCATGAATTTTTACAACTTTAAAATGGCCATAATCCTTAAATATTGACATTTCGGGGTTTTCAGCATATTTGTGATCACTTTTTAGGCATGAATTATTGCAAACTTTAAAATGGCATTAACTCCTTAAATATGACATTTCGGGTTTTTAGCTATATTTGTGATCACTTTCTTAGGCATGAATTATTCAAACTTTAAAATGGCCATAACTCTTAAATATTGACATTCGGGCTTTTTAGATATTATTTATAAATCACTTTAGGCATGAATTATTGCGAACTTTAAAATGGCCATAACTCCTTAAATATTGACATTTCGGGGGTTTTAGCTATTTTTTGTGATTACTTTTTTAGGCATGAATTATTTGCAAACTTTAAAATGGCCATTACTCCTTAAATATTGACATTTTGGGGTTTTTTAGCTATTATTTGTGATCACTTTTTTAGGCATGAATTATCGCAAACTTTAAAACGGCCATAACTCCTAAATATTGACATTTCGGGTTTTTAGCTATATTTGTGATCACTTTTTGAGCATGAATTATTGCAAACTTTAAAATGGCATAACTCCTTAAATATTGACATTTCGGGGTTTTAGCTATATTTGTGATCACTTTTTAGGCATGAATTAATAAAACTTTAAAATGGCCATAACTCCTTAAATATTGACATTTCGGGGTTTTTAGCTATTATTTGTGATCACTTTTTAGGCATGAATTTTCAAACTTTAAAATGGCCATAAATCTTAAATATTAACATTTCGGGTTTTTAGCTATTATTTGTGATCACTTTTTTAGGCATGAATTATGCAAACTTTAAAATGGCCATAACTCCTTAAATATTGACATTTCGGGGTTTTTAGCTATTATTTGTGATCACTTTCTTAGGCATGAATTATTGCAAAACTTTAAAATGGCCATAACTCCTTAAATATTGACATACGTGGTTTTAGCTTTATGTGATCACTTTTAAGCATGAATTATTGCAACTTTAAAATGGCCATAACTCATTAAATATTGACATTTCGGGGTTTTTAGCTATATTGTGATCATTTTCTTAGGCATGAGCAAACTTTAAATGGCCATAACTCCTTAAATATTGACATTTCGGGGGTTTTTAGCTATTATTTGTGATCACTTTTAGGCATGAATTATTGCAAACTTTAAAATGGCCATAACTCCTTAAATATTGACATTTCGGGGTTTTTAGCTATTTTTGTATCTCTTTTTTGGGAATGAATAGTTACAAACTTTAAAATGGCCATAACTCCTTATATATTGACATTTCGGGGTTTTAGCAATATTTGTGATCACTTTTTTAGGCATGAATTATTGCAAACTTTAAAATGGCCATAACTCCTAAGTTTGACATTCCGGTGTTTAGCCATTATTTGTGATCACTTTTTTAGGCATGAATTATTGCAAACTTTTAAATGGCCATAACTCCTTAAATATTGACATTTCGGGGTTTTAGCTATTATTGTGATCACTATTAGGCATGAATTATTGCAAACTTAAAATTCCATAATCCTAAATATTGCATTTCCGGGTTTTTAGCTATTATTTGTGATCACTTTTTTGGGCATGAATTATTGCAAACTTTAAATGGCCATAACTCCTTAAATATTGACATTTCGGGGTTTTTAGCTATTATTTGTGATCACTTTCTTAGGCATGAATTATTGCAAACTTTAAAATGGCCATAACTCCTTAAATATTGACATATCGTGGTTTTTAGCTATTATTGTGATCACTTTCTTAGGCATGAATTATTGCAACTTTAAAATGACCATAAGTCCTAATATGACATTTCGGGGTTTTTAGCTATTATTTGTGATCACTTTCTTAGGCATGAATTATTGCAAACTTTTAAAAGGGCCATAACTCCTTAAATATTGACATATCGTGGTTTTTAGCTATATTTGTGATCACTTTTTTAGGCATGAATTATTGCAAACTTTAAAATGGCATAACTCCTTAAATATTGACATTTCGGGGTTTTTAGCTATTATTTGTGATCACTTTCTTAGGCATGAATTATTGCAAACTTTAAAGGGCCATAACTCCTTAAATATTGGCATATCGTGGTTTTTAGCTATTATTTGTGATCACTTTTTTAGGCATGAATTATTGCAAACTTTAAATGGCCATAACTCCTTAAATATTGACATTTCGGGGTTTTTAGCAATTATTTGTGATCACTTTCTTAGGCATGAATTATTGCAAACATAAAATTGCCATAACTCCTTAAATATTGACATTTCGGGGTTTTTAGCTATTATTTGTGATCACTTCTTAGGCATGAATTATTGCAAACTTTAAAATGGCCATAACTCTTCAATATTTACATTTCGGGGTTTTTAGCTATTATTTGTGATCACTTTTTTAGGCATGAATTATTGCAAACTTTAAAATGGCCACAACTCCTTAAATATTGACATTTCGGGGTTTTTTAGCTATTATTTGTGATCACTTTCTTAGGCATGAATTATTGCAAACTTTAAAATGGCCATAACTCCCTAAATATTGACATTTCGGGGTTTTCAGCTATTATTTGTGATCACTTTTTTAGGCATGAATTATTGCAAACTTTAAAATGGCCATAACTCCTTAAATATTGACATTTCGGGGTTTGTGGCTATATTTGTGATCACTTTCTTAGGCATGAATTATTGCAAACTTTAAAATGGCCATAACTCCTTAATATTGACATTTCGGGCTTTTTAGCTATTATTTGTAATCACTTTCTAGACATGAATTATTGCGAACTTTAAAATGGCCATAACTCCTTAAATATTGACATTTCGGGGGTTTTAGCTATTTTTTGTGATTACTTTTTTAGGCATGAATTATTGCAAACTTTAAAATGGCCATTACTCCTTAAATATTGACATTTTGGGGTTTTTAGCTATTATTTGTGATCACTTTTTTTAGGCATGAATTATCGCAAACTTTAAAACGGCCATAACTCCTTAAATATTGACATTTCGGGGTTTTTAGCTATTATTTGTGATCACTTTTGAGGCATGAATTATTGCAAACTTTAAAATGGGCATAACTCCTTAAATATTGACATTTCGGGGTTTTTAGCTATTATTTGTGATCACTTTCTTAGGCGTGAATTAATAAAACTTTAAAATGGCCATAACTCCTTAAATATTGACATTTCGGGGTTTTTAGCAATTATTTCTGATCACTTTTTTAGGCATGAATTATTGCAAACTTTAAAGTGGCCATAACTCCTTAAATATTGACATTTCCGGGTTTTTAGCTATTATTTGTGATCACTTTCTTAGACATGAATTATTTCAAACTTTAAAATGGCCATAACTCCTTAAATATTAACATTTCGGGGTTTTTAGCTATTATTTGTGATCACTTTTTTAGGCATGAATTATTGCAAAACTTTAAAATGGCCATAACTCCTTAAATATTGACATTTCGGGTTTTTAGCTATTATTTGTGATCACTTTCCTAGGCATGAATTATTGCAAACTTTAAAATGGCCATAACTCCTTAAATATTGACAATACGTGGTTTTTAGCTTTTATTTGTGATCACTTTTTTAAGCATGAATTATTGCAAACTTTAAAATGGCCATAACTCATTAAATATTGACATTTCGGGGTTTTTAGCTATTATTTGTGATCATTTTCTTAAGCATGAGCAAACTTTAAAATGGCCATAACTCCTTAAATATTGACATTTCGGGGTTTTTAGCTATTATTTGTGATCACTTTTTTAGGCATGAATTATTGCAAACTTTAAAATGGCCATAACTCCTTAAATATTGACATTTCGGGGTTTTTAACTATTTTTTGTTATCTCTTTTTTGGGAACGAATAGTTACAAACATTAAAATGGCCATAACTCCTTATATATTGGCATTTCGGGGTTTTTAGCAATTATTTGTGATCACTTTTTTAGGCATGAATTATTGCAAACTTTAAAGTGGCCATAACTCCTTAAGTATTGACATTTCCGGGTGTTTAGCCATTATTTGTGATCACTTTTTTTAGGCATGAATTATTGCAAACTTTAAAATGGCCATAACTCCTTAAATATTGACATTTCGGGGTTTTAGCTATTATTTGTGATCACTTATTTAGGCATGAATTATTGCAAACTTTAAAATTTCCAAAATTCCTTAAATATTGGCATTTCCGGGTTTTTAGCTATTATTTGTGATCACTTTTTTGGGCATGAATTATTGCAAACTTTAAAATGGCCATAACTCCTTAAATATTGACATTTCGGGGTTTTTAGCTATTATTTGTGATCACTTTCTTAGGCATGAATTATTGCAAACATTAAAATGGCCATAACTCCTTAAATATTGACATATCGTGGTTTTTAGCTATTATTTGTGATCACTTTCTTAGGCATGAATTATTGCAAACTTTAAAATGACCATAAGTCCTTAAATATTGACATTTCGGGGTTTTTAGCTATTATTTGTGATCACTTTCTTAGGCATGAATTATTGCAAACTTTAAAAGGGCCATAACTCCTTAAATATTGACATATCGTGGTTTTTAGCTATTATTTGTGATCACTTTTTTAGGCATGAATTATTGCAAACTTTAAAATGGCCATAACTCCTTAAATATTGACATTTCGGGGTTTTTAGCTATTATTTGTGATCACTTTCTTAGGCATGAATTATTGCAAACTTTAAAAGGGCCATAACTCCTTAAATATTGGCATATCGTGGTTTTTAGCTATTATTTGTGATCACTTTTTTAGGCATGAATTATTGCAAACTTTAAAATGGCCATAACTCCTTCAATATTTACATTTCGGGGTTTTTAGCTATTATTTGTGATCACTTTTTTAGGCATGAATTATTGCAAACTTTAAAATGGCCACAACTCCTTAAATATTGACATTTCGGGGTTTTTAGCTATTATTTGTGATCACTTTCTTAGGCATGAATTATTGCAAACTTTAAAATGGCCATAACTCCCTAAATATTGACATTTCGGGGTTTTCAGCTATTATTTGTGATCACTTTTTTAGGCATGAATTATTGCAAACTTTAAAATGGCCATAACTCCTTAAATATTGACATTTCGGGGTTTGTGGCTATTATTTGTGATCACTTTCTTAGGCATGACTTATTGCAAACTTTAAAATGGCCATAACTCCTTAAATATTGACATTTCGGGCTTTTTAGCTATTATTTGTAATCACTTTCTTAGGCATGAATTATTTCAAACTTTAAAATGGCCATAACTCCTTAAATATTGACATTTCGGGGTTTTTAGCTATTGTTTGTGATCACTTTTTTAGTCATGTATTATTGCAAACTTTAAAATGGCCATAACTCCTTAAATATTGACATTTCGGGGTTTTTAGCTATTATTTGTGATCACTTTTTTAGGCATGAATTATTGCAAACTTTAAAATGGCCATAACTCCTTAAATATTGACATTTCGGGGTTTTTAGCTATTATTTGTGATCACTTTCTTAGGCATGAATTATTGCGAACTTTAAAATGGCCATAACTCCTTAAATATTGACATTTCGGGGTTTTTAGCTATTATTTGTGATCACTTTTTTAGGCATGAATTATTGCAAACTTTAAAATGGCCATAACTCCTTAAATATTGACATTTCGGGGTTTTTAGCTATTATTTGTGATCACTTTTTAGGCATGAATTATTGCAAACTTTAAAATGGGCATAACTCCTTAAATATTGACATTTCGGGGTTTTTAGCTATTATTTGTGATCACTTTCTTAGGCATGAATTATTGCAAACTTTAAAATGGGCATAACTCCTTAAATATTGACATTTCGGGGTTTTTAGCTATTATTTGTGATCACTTTTTTAGGCATGAATTATTGCAAACTTTAAAATGGCCATAACTCCTTAAATATTGACATTTCGGGGTTTTTAGCTATTATTTGTGATCACTTTTTAGGCATGAATTATTGCAAACTTTAAAATGGGCATAACTCCTTAAATATTGACATTTCGGGGTTTTTAGCTATTATTTGTGATCACTTTCTTAGGCATGAATTATTGCAAACTTTAAAATGGCCATAACTCATTAAATATTGACATTTCGTGGTTTTTAGCTATTATTTGTGATCACTTTTTTAGGCATGAATTATTGCAAACTTTAAAATGGCCATAACTCCTTAAATATTGACATTTCGGGGTTTTTAGCTATTATTTGTGATCACTTTCTTAGGCATGAATTATTAAAACTTTAAAATGGCCATAACTCCTTAAATATTGACATTTCGGGGTTTTTAGCTATTATTTGTGATCACTTTTTTAGGCATAAATTATTGTAAACTTTAAAATTGCCATAACTCCTTAAATATTGACATTTCGGGGTTTTTAGCTATTATTTGTGATCACTTTCTTAGGCATGAATTATTTCAAACTTTAAAATGGCCATAACTCCTTAAATATTAACATTTCGGGGTTTTTAGCTATTATTTGTGATCACTTTTTTAGGCATGAATTATTGCAAAGTTTAAAATGGCCATAACTCCTTAAATATTGACATTTCGGGGTTTTTAGCTATTATTTGTGATCACTTTCCTAGGCATGAATTATTGCAAACTTTAAAATGGCCATAACTCCTTAAATATTGACATTTCGGGGTTTTTAGCTATTATTTGTGATCACTTTCTTAGGCATGAATTATTTCAAACTTTAAAATGGCCATAACTCCTTAAATATTAACATTTCGGGGTTTTTAGCTATTATTTGTGATCACTTTTTTAGGCATGAATTATTGCAAACTTTAAAATGGCCATAACTCCTTAAATATTGACGTTTGGGGTTTTTTTTAAGTATGAATTATTGCAAACTTTAAAATAGCCATAACTTCTTAAATATTGACATTTCAGGGTTTTTAGCTATTATTTGTTGTCACTTTTTTGACAAGGAATAATTATTACAAACGTTAAAATGCCCATAACTAATTAAATATAGACATTTCGGGTTTTTTAGTAATTATTTGCGATCACTTTTTATCCATGAATTATTGGTAACTTTAAAATGGCGGTAACTCCTAAAATATTGACATTTCGGGGTTTTTATACCCTCCACCATACTAAGGGGGTTATTAACTTTGTCATTCCGTTTGTAACTCCTCGAAATAAATATGTCAGAGCCAACAAAGCATATATATTCTTGATCAGCGTAAAATTCTAATTCGATATCCGTCCGTCTGTCTGTTGTTATCGCGCTGTCTTTCAAACGAATTGAGATAGAAGGCTAAAATTTTGCACACATGTTTATTTTTCCAGTAGGCAGGTTAAGTTCGTAAGTGGGCCATGTGGGTCCAGGTTTTCATATGGCCCCCATATAACGGTACCTCCCGATATTCTGTATTTTGATGATTTTAGTATTGGTATTTAAAGTTCGAAATGTATACTACAGCCTATGACAGAAAACTGTCTGTGCAGGTCCTCGTCTTCGTATAGCGCATATAACGGTACCTTCCTATATTCGGTATTTTGACGAGTTTAACATGCGTCAAAAAAGATGAAAAAATTTTAAAAAAGAAAATGGACCAAAAATTTCATTGACAAATTTTTCCGCGATTTTCTTATATTTCAAACTTTTCTGGCAAGAGACCATTACGAATTAATGGGAATTGTGAAAATGGGCCCAGCGATTCTTGATTTATAAGCAGAATAAATAAGATCTATTTCATTTAAATATATATTGTACATATGTTTCTATATATCCGATTTCTTGGCTCTCAGCATCACTTTTATTGTCAGAAGTGGCCTTTTAATGAATTTGTGATTTGGCTGGGATTAAAATATTGCGGTTTAGTGGAAATTTTCGTATTTTCTTACAAAAAAGTTAGGGTCTATTTAACCCGCTGAATATTGTCCGATGGCAGCACAAATTGGTAGACTTCTGCCCATTTCCAAAACTCTAACTTAATGTAAATTTTTGCGTCGATTGTTTCATAATTGTGGCATATAGAGATACTGCAAAATCAGGAAAATTTCCTGTCTTCGGTCAATTTCAACCCCTATATATTTAGCAATCAACTCCAAAAACAATAAGGTTCTATTCTGAACCTAGACCCTCCTCTATATTTAATGGTATTAGGCTAAGAAGAAATTTCGTGAGGATCGAGCTATAATTGCGATTGTTTACAAATTAACATGGACAGACGGAGGAACATGCATAGCTAGATTGACTATAGTTTCCTATGTCGGGGACCAAATTTGCGAGTTGTTACATAATTTTCGGCCCAATGGAACTTATAATACCTCCAAAACATAGTGTTGTAGGGTATAAAAATACCAAGAAAAAACGTCGATGAAAAAAAGTTCAAATTACAGGCCCACAAGAAAATATTGGAAATTGCCATATAATTAAAAAAAAAAAAACAGCTTAACAAATATAACACCACCTTTCCAAATTTTGAATAATTTGAAGTAAATGTAAAAAAAGACGCAACATTCAAGTGTTTTGAGATGAGATGTCTAAAGTAAATAAATTCCGATGAAATTATCCAACATCTAAATTTGAAAGTAAACAATTCTGATCGAAATTAGAACACAAACTATTTTTTATTAAACAAACATACGTCACTTTTTCGCACTATGACCTTGGGTATTCATCTTATTTGGGTTAAATTTCATATATAAAGGCGAGAGTTGAGAATTTCAAAGCATCACAGTTCCAGTTTACAATCTATCGTAGCAAAAAACGCAGTAGTAGCAGCTATAATCATGAAGAGTTTTGAATATATTGGCGTATTTATTGTGCTTATTGCGACAATGAATAGTTTTGTATCGACAACTACGCCCACAAATCCTACAGCGCCTACAAATCCGACAACACCAACAAATCCTACAGCGCCTACAAATCCGACAACACCAACAAATCCTACAGCGCCTACAAATCCGACAACTCCAACAAATCCCACAACTCCGACAACTCCCACAACACCTACCACTCCCACGACTCCAACAACTCCCACAACACCTACCACTCCCACAACACCAACAACTCCCACAACACCAACAACTCCCACGACACCAACAACTCCCACTACTCCAACCACACCTGCAAACCCCGCTCCACCAGCTACACCTCCTGCAGTACCCTCGCCACCGCCAAATGGCGGCGGTGCCAAGAAGAAACGAGTAAAAATTACAAATTTAAAATTTTCAGTTAAACGTAAAGTCAAAAAGAACAACCAGAAATCTGGTTAAAATGCATACAATATTGTTACGAAGTTTGTCAATATCATTTTCCATTACTTTTCTTTATCCTGTTATAATTCAATATTTGTTTAAAAAATAAATCTTTTTCTTTACACACACATATTTTTGTGATACATTTATTTGGCTTGTAAATATTGAAATCTGGGTAACACAAATTAAAAGATCGAAAATTAAAAGAAATGGATTTATAACGGATAAAATTTGGAGTGCTGCTTATGTCCAACAAAAGTCCAGGCATTTGGCAAAATTTCGTTGAGAGCCAACATGTCAAGCCTAAACAACAATATTTTGTTGTTGTTTTGAAATTTTGGATTCATAACAGGTAAATTCCTTCCACAAGAAATAGGCATATGGTTTCAAATTAGGGGTTTCAAATAAGAGGTGTTATTCTGAATTCTCACTTCAAAAATTACAGAATGATTACAATTAAAAGAGGTAGGAGTTGCAACGTTGCGACATGGAGACCGTTGAGTTATCTTACAACGAGACTATTCTATTGGACCGAAAAAGATCTCTACCTAATTTCAAAGCCCTATCCTAAATATTATGAACTATATCTCAAAGGATGGGGTTGCCTTTGTATATGGTCAAAACTATATCGGGTCATAATAACGTTTGGTCCAAGAACCAAAAACACCTTTAGGGTTTTGATTCAAAAGAGCGTACTATCGAGAGCACAGTAAAATTATAAGAAATTTGCAAGGAATTGTGAAAAAGTGCCAAATGAAAAAAAAAACAAATTTTTCTGAAATAAACTAGGTTTGTATACCCTTAACATAAGGCTTGAGAGAGTATATCATTTATAACGGCCAAAAAGTGCCTCAGCGAAATAACGGTTTTAGACCCTATGTCTCTTTGGACCAAATCCGTTTTAGGACATTTGGAATCTATCTAGCGATGTCCGTCCGAAGGGAGTATCGGATTTGGTCCAAACTTGCTACATCGTAATATTATTATCACACTTAGATCAAGTTCGGAGATGGGCAATACCGTTTCACTCCCCCACAAAAGGTCAAAATTTGGAATATCCTTGAAGCACATAAAAGGCGAAATTAACATCCGAATCCATTTAAACTTAGCACATCTCAATACTTTACATTACATTTTGTATACCCTCCACCATTCTATGGAGGGTATATTAATTTTGTCATTCCGTTTGTAACTCCTCGAAATACTCATGTCAGACCCAACAAAGTATATATATTCTTGATCAGCGTAAAATTCTAAGTCGAATTAGCCATGTCCGTCTGTCTGTCTGTTGTAATCACGCTATCTTTCGAACGAATTGAGGTAGAAGGCTAAAATTTTGCACACGTGTTTATTTTTCCAGTAGGCAGGATAAGTTCGTAAATGGGCCTTGTAGGTCCAGGTTTTCATATGGCCCCCATATAATGGTACCTCCCGATATTCGGTTATTTGATGATTTTAGCGACATTATTCACCGGAATTGTTTCAAATTTGGTATTTGAGATTCGTATTGGAAGCCTATGACAGAGAATTTTCTGTGCAGGTCCACGTCTTCGTATAGACCCCATATAACGGTACCTCCCAAAATTCGGTATTTTGATGATTCAAGCGTCATTGTTCACGGGAATTGTTTCAAATTACGTATTTAGAGTTCGTAATGGGAACTACAGTCTGTGACAGAAAATTGCCTATGCAGGCTCAGGTCTTCGTATAGGCCCCATACATCAGTAACTGCCTATATTCGGTATTTTGACGAGTTTAGGTACAATACCCACCGAAATTGTTTGAGACGCGTATTTGAAGTTCGTAATGGTTGCTACAGCCTATGAAAAAAAAAAGAAAATTATCTATACTGGCCCATGTCTTCGCACAGCTCCGACATAACGATAAATCCCTATATACGATATTTTGATGATTTTAGCTACATTATTCACCGTTTATTTCAGGTTTCGAATTTGAATATGGCAATGGCTAATGGCAAACAATGCCTATGTAGGTCCACGTCGTATAGACGCCAATATAACGGCTATATTCGGACTTTTAAAATTTTAACAGAATTTTTTAAGAATTTTATTTTTTGAAAATTCCCAAATTCGTTTCAAATGGTGGAGGGTATTCAAAGTTCGGCCCGGCCGAACTTACTGCTTTTTAACTTGTTAATTACTTTTTTTTTCTTGGTCCTTTCCCGGCGAAGCGCTTGCTTGGTATTTTTTAAGTGCCAACCTTGCTTTCGAAAATACTCTAGACACAATAGTCCAACGGATTGGTATCCGGAGATTTTGATGGCCATTGTGGAAATGAAGCGAGGAACCTCATTTTGTAGCCATTCATGGGTGGCGCGTGCTGAGTGCAATGTGCTGAGTCCTGTTGGAATGTCCAAGGTCAGCGCCAAAATGTTTGCGTGCCCAAGGCTTTAATACACCCTGCAGAATATTTTCGCGATAATATTCGACATTTATTCTGATACCACGGTCGATTAATACGAGCGGAGAGCGACCATCGGCTGCTATAGCGGCCCACACAATCATCATGGTCGGGGAGCTGTATCCATATATACATTTGAGACGATTTGAAATTTTTGCATCTTCAAAACCGTAATATAACGCTGATATCAATGACATCCAGCCTAGAATTAATTCGGCGAAATTGAATTGAAACAAATTTTTGCAGTTTGTACGAAAAAATTGGTATTTTATTTAAAAGTTAGCTGAGGGCAAATAGATTTTAACCAGACCTATTTTTTCTGGCCTTTCTAGCCTTCCTAGCGCCCGCCTGATTTCTCATAACCCTTCTAATCACTGTAAACTTTAAGTTCTTAATTCTAACAATTTTCCTTACAGGACCTGTTGGGGTTGCTGCCGTTGGAGCAGAAGTGGCAGCTGGTGCGGGAGTAGTAGAACTAGTATCGGCAGAAAGGACGAATGTGCCAAACATGGCAAACAGGGCCAAAATAATAGATAACCACTTCATGATTTAGGCTTTATTTGATTTCAAGTCTTCTATCGTTGATCCAAACTGGAACTGTGCTGGCTTAATGTGTTAAGTTCCTAACTATTTATACAAAAGTTTGACATTTTTGCAACTAAAACACATGTGTGTTTGTCACTATTTTTTCGGATAAATTTCGATATTTGTAGAAGAACAAAAGCATTCGATTCTAGCCACACACTTGTCTAAACTATGGGGTCGACAAATGTTTCATATGTCTGAAGGTCCCTGTCTTTGTTTACAGCATAAGACGAAATGCAAAGTTCATTCCAAGGTGTTAATCGTCATGAACTAGGTATCTATACATATATGGTTGAGAACGGAAGTAGTTATGCCTTCATCTGAACTGTGTATGTTAAATGCTAAAAAATTAGCAAGTTTCAGACGGTGTTCCGACTAGCATTTCACTAAATATATCCCATCTTTATACTAGATCTTATTTTTTAGAACGATTGCAGCATGAGAATTTTGGACAAAACTTCATAATGTGCGATTAATCTCCCGCCAAACGTTTGTAAGCAACTTGCAAAGCTTCATGGGTGGCATCAGTTATATAGGGGAATATACGAAAACGTGAACCGGTGTAGACAATAAACTGCCCAAAAAAGGCGATGCCAATTACTAACTCTAAATGCCAATCTCAGATAATTCTTTGAAAAATATGTAGAAAATCAATAAAATACTTAACAAACTTAATTTAACCCTTTCAGTGTCAATGAAAATTTTTGTCGAGATAAAAATCTGAAATTCCGTACTAATTTATTAAAATGTGTTCAGAAATTCGAAAAAGAAACTAATAGAATAGAACTGCAATATTTTTAAATAGCGAACGTGTCTGTTATTAAAAAATATCAAAAATAACGGTTCGTAAGAAAAACAAAAAATGGCAAAGAAAGAGAGTACTTTTAAATGTCAAATATATTTGACAAAAACACTGAAAGGGTTAAGGTAGGAGTGGGTGCCCACTTACGAAAGCCGATATCAAGTTTGAAACAATGTAGGTGAAAAATGAGACAGAAATCATCAGAATACCGAATATTGGCAGGTGTAGTTATATACAGGGTGAGATGAAAAAACTGCAACCAACTTCAGACAGCTGTCGTTTCTAAGCCGCTCGTCCTACAGCTGTTGAAATTATTCCAGTGATAGTTCATTATATTGTTTACAAGCGTACAAAAGCATTTTGGTGAGAATTTTCAAGAAAAAAAGTTATTCGTGATGGAATTCAAGCGTGATAGTGTGATTTCTTTATATTTGGCTGGAAAACCACAAGTGGCTATCGTTAGAGCACTCCAGCATTTAAATGTGAATAAATCCTTTGTATGTCGTACCATCGCTTTTATCTGTACCATCGCTTATCGAAAAAATAAAGGTGTATTAAAGCCTTGGGCACGCAAACATTTGGACATTCCAAAATTACTCAGCACCTTCGCACTCAGCACCCACCACCCAAGAATGGTTACAAAATGAGGTTCCTTGCTTCATTTCCAGCGCACAATGGCCACCAAAATCTCCGGATACTAATCCGTTGGACTATTGTGTCTGGAGTATTTTCGAAAGCAAGGTTGGCACTAAAAAATACCAAAAGAATGGGTCAATTTACCGCAGAGCAACATTCGGCAGGATATACGGTTTCGAACAAATCTAAATTTATTCTAAGATTTGATGTTATTTCCGACATATTTGGCATTCATTCAATAAAATTTAAAAACATTTCAAAGTATTGCGTTTGACTTTGTTGCAAGTTTTTATCTCGCCCTGTAGGGCAAAACTTGGACGAATTTGGACAGCTTTTTAAATGGATGAACTGCCTAAAATTCCAAAAATACCTTAAATCTGCCTGTAAGGTTATATAAAGCGTATCCCCTTTTTTTATACCCTCCACCATACTATGGAGGGTATATTAACTTTGTCATTCCGTTTGTAACTCCTCGAAATACTCATGTCAGACCCAACAAAGTATATATATTCTTGATCAGCGTAAAATTCTAAGTCGATTTAGCGATATCCGTCTGTCTGTCTGTCCGTCTGTCTGTTGTAATCACGCTATCTTTCGAATGAATTGAGATAGATGGCTAAAATTTTGCACACATGTTTATTTTTCCAGTAGGCAGGTTAAGTTCGAAAATGGGCCATATGGGTCCACGTTTTCATATAGCCCCTATATTCGGTATTTTGATGAATTTAGCGACATTATTCACCGGAATTGTTTCAAATTTGGTATTTGAATTTCCAAATGAATACTACACCCTAAGATAGAAAATTGTCTGTGCAAGTCCATGTCTTCGTATAGCCCCCATATAACGGTACCTCCCGATATTCGGTATTTTGATGATTTTAGCGACCTTTTTCCCGGAAGTAATTTAAAATTTGGTATTTGAAGTTCAAAATGGATACTACACCCTAAGACAGAAAATTGTCTGTGCAGGTCCACGTCTTCGTATAGCCCCCATATAACGGTGCCTCCCTATATTCGGTATTTTGATGATTTTAGCGACATTATACGCCGAAATTGTTTCAAAATTGGTATTTGAAGTTCGTTATGGAAACTACAGTCTGTGGCAGAAAATTGTCTATACAGGTCCAGGTCTTCGTATAGGCCCATATATCAGTACCTCCCTATATTCGGTATTTTGACGATTTTAGGTACAATACCCACCGAAATTGTGTGAGATGTTGTATTTGAAGTTCGTAATGGATGCTACAGCCTGTGACAGAAAATTGTCTATGCTGGTCCAGGTCTTCGCACAGCTCCAATTTAACGGCACCTCCTTATATACGATATTTTGATGATTTTAGCTACATTATTCATCGTTTATTTCAAGTTTCGAATTTGAATATGGTAATGGCTTATGACAAACAATGTCTATGAATGTCCACGTTGTATAGACCCCAATATAGCGGCTATTTTTTAAGGATTTCATTTTTTGAAAATTTCCAAATTCGTTGCAAATGGTGGAGGGTATCAAAAGTTCGGCCCGGCCGAACTTACTGCTTTTTAGCTTGTTTAGATTTGAACGGTATTTTCTCTGATGCAGATCCAGACCATAATAATCAATTACTGATTGAGCATACGGCACTTCCTCACATTGAACCCCGTAGGACATTGTAATGTCCATCGCCATCAGTATGTTCAATTCTTTATTATAATGATTTTAAATGTGAACGATTTTGAATCTAATATCTAGATTGAGAGAGATAGATGTATACCCTCAGCCAATGTTCGATTATTTAAATATATTTTAACTTCTGTTATAATTATTCAAATTGTTGACCCTCTGTGGAGTAGGGTCCGAAGGAATGGGCCAATAATGCCCATTTCGTATCAGACCTAAATAAATATAATATATGATGGACTATATTTTTTACTTCCTTCACTTTATATGAGATATGTGATAATTTTTAGAAAATGTGAAAATGTGGGTGAGTTACCAGATAAAGTCGACCGAAAAGCCGACCGGGTTCGCAGATATATATCATCTTCACAACAGATCTTGTTTTAGCAAAAATGTTTGAATGTGTGATATTTGAAGAGAGTTGGACACTTATTTCGCTTTCTTTGAACGTTTTGCTTTTCAAAATCTTAAACCGTATGTGGGGGAGGTATCAGAAGAAATGGTCCAATCTCTACTATCTCTATAACAGATCTTGTGTTGATGGGAATATTGAAATGTGCCAAGTTTGAATGGAATCGGATGTTAATTTTTTATGACCTTAATGGATCTTCAAAACTTTGACCCCTTGTGGGGGAAGTACCAGAAGGAGTGGACCGATATATCCCATCTTCACAGCAGATCTTGTGTTAGTAGAAATAATGGAATGTATAAAATATGAAGAGAACCGGATGTTTATTTCATTTTGGTTATTCAAAATTTCGACACTTTGTGGGGAAGGTTCCAGAAGGAATGGTCCGATCTCTACCATCTTTATAGCAGGTTTTGTGTTGATAGTAATATTGAGAAGTACCAAGTCTGAATGGAATCGGATGTTAATTTTATGAGCTCCATGGATATTCAAAATGTTCACCCTTTGGTGGAGAGGTACCAGAAAGAGTGGACCCACATATTTCATCTTCACACCAGACCTTGGGTTAATAAAAATATTGTGATGTGTGTAACTTGAAGACAATCGGACCCTATCATATTTAATAAGAGTTATAATTCAAAATATTAACCCGTTGTGGGGGAGGTACATGATGGCTTCTTCGGATTAGAAAGAGCCTTACCAGTCGAAAATTTTTCGTATAAACGCTTAATGGTGTTCTTAGAAGGAGCACTTCTCACATTTTTTAATGTTTTAAAAGCACGTTGAGTTTTCACAATTAACTTCTTCTGTTGAATGTAAATTTCAGAGCGCTCGCGTGGCGTGTATTGGCTCATGGTAAAAATCTGCTTCAAACGCGGTATGTCATGAAGCGATGTGACATCTCTGTCAAAAGTTATGGCGTTGTCAGATGGGTCCGTCGAATATGGACAACCCTGTATAACGATGTACCAATTTTGGACCACATCGGATAGTCCTCTTGCGAGACAGACGGACCTACGGGCATCGCTAAATCGACTCCAAATGTCCTGCAAAGGGATTTGGTCTGGAGTCTTAACTGTATCAAATAATATACTGGCTAGAGAGCCATACGGCTGAGGGTATAAAAAAGTCGACCAAAATAATGCTCGTATTATTATCAGTAATATTGCCGATGTTACTTCCGGCCAAACTTAAAATTTAATTAAATATTTTCACAGATGAAAAACAAAACAACATTTAATATGGGTTATAATTTTTCCAACAAAAACATTTTATTATTAAAAACAAAAAAGAAAAAAAGAATAGAACAATATTTTGTTAACCCGACTTATTTTTCTTCACCCTACGAATAACTGTGAATTTCAAGTTTTTAATCTTAACAATTTTCTTTATGGGTCCGGCTGGAGCGGCATCTGTGGGTGCTTGTGTTGTTGCTTCTGGAGCTTGAGTACTTGTATCCTGTGCATTGGAAATGCTGAATGTACCCAATATAACAAATAATGCCACGACAATAGATAACCACTTCATGATTCGAGCTTTGTTTAGATTTGCAATCTTTAATAGTTGACAGAGACTGGAGATGTGATGTGTTGATTCGTCTAGATTTTCTCTATTTATACAAAAGTATCCATCATAAAATGATTAAATGTTGGCATTGAAGTACGCAATTCGTAAACACGATTATTTATTTTTATCACCATATTTACAAATAAAAAAACGATATTTAAGTTGAAGAAGAACGCGAAGCTAATTATTTGACACTTGTCCAAACTATTCGCTGGAGCAAAGCGTAATATCCACTCCAAGGTTACCCCTTTGTTCTCGTCAAAAATAAACCAGTCTATGTACACTTTCTTACAGGCAAGTATTTTATTACGACCTTCATAAATACAAATATTGGCAAACATTTTTATCCATTCATTTAATAGTTGAAGAAATAACTGCCAATTTAAGTGGAGTTCTCTTAAAATCAATAAGGCGTGTTTGAAATTAAAAAACATGTTAAGGCTTAAATCACCAACAGCACTATTTAATGAAAAATGCAAAACATGTGGCAGTTGGAATAAGCTTATTTTTATATCCTACACCACTCTCTGGAGAGGGTAATAAATGTTTCATTGAGCCAACACGTTTTTTTTTTTAGTTTTAAACACCCTGAAATATTGGTCCTAGACGAACCATGGACCAAATCTGTTTCAGGACAAATCGACCATTCATTTCAGCACATTTGGAGTCAATAACCCTCGAAGGAAGTATCCAATTTAATCCACACTCGACACATTGTAATTTGTAATATTATTATCAAATTTAGAACGAGTTCGGAGATGGACAAATAGGTCAATTCTTTCAAGTACCTCCCCCCGTAAAAGGTCAAAATGTTCAAGAAAATTATTTACCTCATAGAAAGAGAAATGATAATTCGATTTTGTGCAAACTTTATAAATCCCAACATTTTTGTTGGTGCTAGGACAGGTGCGAAGGTACTTCAGGAATTGGACTGATATTGTCCACTATCGCTCAATCCCTCAAATCATTTCCATAATAAATATAACTTTTACAAAATGTGAAATAATAGTTCAATTATCTTCGAATCTCACAGATCCCAATAATTTTATTGACGAAAGATCTGGTGTGAAGATGGGATATATCGATTCTCTTCTTCTGGTACCTCCGTCACAATGGGTCAACATTTTGAATAGCCATGAAACTGCTAAATGAGCATCCGATTCGACACAAGATATGTTATAAATATTGAAGATATCGGTCCGCTCCTTCTGGTACAACTCCCCACAAAGGGTCAGCATTTTGAATAACCAAAACACTCATAAAACGCGAATTGAGCATATTTCAACAAAACAAAATGTTAGTGTGTAGATGAAATATATAAATATATGATAAAAAAAATGCAGCAAAGACAAACGCCATAATTTTCCCAGATAGGAAAGTATACATGGGTCTTTCTATCTCGCCGAGCTGAGTTGATCTAGCTATGTATGTCCGTCCGTCCGTCTGTCCATGTTAATTTGTAATCACTCTACAGGTCGCAATTATGGCCCGATCTTCACGAAATTTAGAATGGAGGTAGGGATAGGGTCAGAATATAGGGTCTTTTGGAGGTGATCGCATAGTATTTAGGGGTTGAAATGGACCAAAAACTGAAAAAATTACTGAATTTGCAGTAGCTCTACAGGTCGCAATTATAGACCAATCGAAGCGGAAGTTAGAATGGGGCTAGAGCTTAAGGATGGGCAGAAACCTTCCAATTTTGATGGTCAACGGGTAATATTTAGTGGGTGAATATTTTAATTCCCAGCGAAATCACAAATAGACGAACACGTCAATTCTGACCGTTACGTAGATGCCGATAGTAAATATATTGGTTATATATAGCGAAATATATACAATGTGTATATACAAAGGAAGGGGATGTTAGTTAAAATGCTTATATCTCAAGAATGGCTGAACCGATTTTGACAAATTTTGTCAATTCAGAATGCCCTCTTGACATAAAAGTGTAAAATCTAAAAAAATCGCAGAAAAATATACCAATAATGATATTAATATAGATTTTGTAGTATTTTGTGACATTTTTTTTATTTTTTCATATTTTTTATCGCATGCGATTTTTTCAATTTGACTTATAATATTTTGTAATATTTTTTCACCTTACAACACAGGTTGAGGTTATTATATACAGATTGCAAATATCGTCCGATCCTCACGAAAATTTTCACAAGGGTAGGGTTAGGCTCAGAAGGGCTAGGCCTATTGTTTTCAAAAATGTCCGCAATATATTAGTGGTTGAAGTGGACCAACAACTAAAAATGTTCCTGATTTTGCAGCCGATATAAAAGTTCCATAAAGTTAGAGTTTAGGACAGCAGGACAGTTAGAGTTTACCAGCATTACTTACAGGCGATATCCGAAATACACAATAGGCGAACATCTGGCTTTTTTTGCTGATTTCGTTGACGAATATAGCCAAATATCGTAGACAAGCAAATCATATAGATGAGCCTAAATTTGGAGGTATGGGGGGCTTCTTTTTGGAGATGATTGCAAAATATTTAGGGGTTCAAATTAACCAAAAACAGATTTTTTTTTTTCCGATCACATAATCGAAGCCAATCGACACGCCTGTGAGGAGAATTAAGGACAGGGAAGAATTCCAGCATTTTGGAGTGCATAAATATTGAGCAAATGTGCTTAGTCAAAATCCTAATTTCAAAAGCGTAATCTTCCAATATGGATTTGGACATAAGGGGGCTTCTAACATATTGTAGTGTTGTAGGGTATAACATAGTCGGCCCCGCACGACTATAGCCTTTGCTTACTTGTTTTTATACCCTACAACACTATGTGTTGGGGGTATTATAAGTTGCCATGATTTGTGCAAAATGTCATCTACATCGGATAATAAATGCGACTTGCATTTTGTTCACATAAATACATGGACTGACATGCATAAATTAACTCAGAAAGTGATTCTATGGAGATCCTCTAAAGTAACTATGGGTCTATCTCGCTTTCTTCTCCATGTTACAAACAATCCCAAATTATGACAGATAAATTAATTGAAAATTGTGACCGTTTGTGAGTGAGATAACAGAAGGGGTTCGCAGATATATATCATCTTCACAACAGATCTTGTATTAGCCAAAATGTTTGTATGTGTGAAATTTGAGGAGAGTTGATATATCAAATGATATATAGCCTCTCTAGGCATATGGCTGAGGGTATAAAAACCCAGTAAATCAGACGAAAATCACATTTTTTAAAATTATGGATGAAGATTCCTTTTGATCTCAAGAATTGCTGGACCGATTTTGACAAATTTTGTCAATTCAGAATGTCCTCTTGGTATAAAAGTGTAAAATCTTTAAAAATCGCATAGATGCCAATAATGATGTTAATATAGATTTTGTAGTATTTTGTGACATTTTTTTATACCCTACAACACTATGTGTTGGGGGTATTATAAGTTTGATTGGGCCAGAATTTATGTAACACCTCGAAATATTGGTTTCCCATATAGGAAAGTATATATGGATCTTCCTAGCTTGCCGAGCTGAGTCGATCTAGCTATGTATGTCCGTCCGTCCGTCTGTCCATGTTAATTTGTAATCACGCTACAGGTCGCAATTATGGCCCGATCCTTACGAAATTTTGCACGAAGGTGGGGTTAGGGTAAGAATAGAAGACTATTTCTTTTGGAGATGATCGCCAAATGTTTAGGGGTTGAAATGGACCAAATACTGAAAAAATGTCGGATTTTGCAGTAGCTATACAGGCCGCAATTATAGATCAATCGACGCGGAATTTCGCATGTAGCTAGAGTTTAGGGCAGGGAAGAAGCCTACCAATTTGGGTGGTCATCGGATAATATTTAGCGGGTGAAATAGACCATATCTTTTGTGTTGAAAAAATTCAAAAATTTTTCATTAAACCGCGAATATTTTAAATCCTGGCGAAATCACAAAGCCATGACAAGGTTACTTCTGATCTTTACATTGATGTTAACATCCAACAAATCGGATATATTGCAAAATATGTGCGATGTATATGTCTATCAAAGAACATATGCTTGAAAGATCTCTTATATGTCGAGAACGGCTGAACTGATTTCGACAGTTCTCATTAATTCAGAATGGCCTCTTGGCAGGAAAGAAAAATCGTCTAAAAAATCGCATAAAAATATCTATCTAAAGATGAAAATATTGATTTTGTAAAAATCTCTCATATTTTTTCAATTTTGTCATATTTTTGTCATATTTTCATTTGGAATCAAACATTTGGTAATATTTCTACAGCTAACAAAACTAAGTAATTAGGATATCAGGATATCATATACAGATCGCATTTATGGCCCGATCCTTACGAAATTTTGCATGGGGATAAGATGAGGGTCAGAATAGAAGCCTACTCTTTTTGGAGATGATCGCCATATATTTAGGGGTTGAAATGGACCAAAAAATTGCAAAATTGTCAGCAGGTCGTAATTATCGCCCGATCCTCACGCACATTTGAATGGGGGTTACCGACCATTGCAAAAGCCATGCAGTTTTGGATGGCCATCCAAAAATATTCAATGTGTGAAATAGTTTGCCAACTTTTGTAGACAAAATACGAAAATGTTCATTCCAGTGACTTTTTGGGGAATTCACAAATACAGGAAAGACACACTTCTGACTATTTCGTTAACGCTGATTTAGTTGAAGAATATAGTCAAATGGCTGTATATCATATAGATGCGTTTCAGTCAAAAACCAATAATAAATGTTAATCTTTTGCCACTTCTGAGAGATTATGGGTCTTTGGGAAATATTGGTTCCAGATCTAGGAAGACCATTTACGTTCATCTACCAATAAATTGGAAATGAGCAAATTAGTTTATGTTGCTATTATTCGAAAATTAGAGAACGAAACCTGATGGCTTTCTTTTATTATTTGTCACAACATCTTGTGGAATTCTTTCCATTTCAACCCCTAAATGTATGGCGATCATCTCCAAAAAGAGTAGGCTTCTATTCTGACCCTCATCTTATCCCCATGCAAAATTTCATAAGGATCGGGCCATAAATGATATCTGTATATGATATCCTGATATCCTAACTACTTAGTTTTGTTAGCTGTAGAAATATTACCAAATGTTTAATTCAAAATGAAAATATGCCAAGAATATGACAAAAATTGAAAAAATATGAGAAAATATTACAAAATCAATATTTTCATCTTTAGAGAGATATTTTTATGCGATTTTTTAGACGTTTTTTCTTTCCTGCGAAGAGGCCATTCTGAATTAATGAGAACTGTCGAAATCAGTTCAGCCGTTCTCGACATATAAGATATCTCTCAAGCATATGTTCTTTGATAGACATATATATCGCACATATATTGCTATATATCCGATTTGTTGGATGTTAATATCAATGTAAAGATCAGAAGTAACCTTGTCATGGCTTTGTGATTTCGCCAGGATTTAAAATATTCGCCGTTTAATGAAAAATTTTGAGTTTTTTCAACACAAAAGATATGGTCTATTTTATCCGCTAAATATTATCCGATGATCACCCAAATTGGTAGGCTTCTTCCCTGCCCTAAACTCTAGCTACATGCGAAATTCCGCGTCGATTGATCTATAATTGCGACCTGTATAGCTACTGCAAAATCCGACATTTTTTCAGTATTTGGTCCATTTCAACCCCTAAACATTTGGCGATCATCTCCAAAAGAAATAGGCTTCTATTCTGACCCTAACCCCACCTTCGTGCAAAATTTCGTAAGGATCGGGCCATAATTGCGACCTGTAGCGTGATAACAAATTAACATGGACAGACGGACGGACGGACATACAGAGCTAGATCGACTCAGCTCGGCAAGCTAGGAAGATCCATATATACTTTCCTATATGGAAAACCAATATTTCGAGGTGTTACATAAATTCTGGCCCAATCAAACTTATAATACCCTCAACACATAGTGTTGTAGAGTATAAAAAAATGTCACAAAATACTACAAAATCTATATTAACATCATTATTGGCATCTATGCGATTTTTAAAGATTTTATACTTTTATACCAAGGAGGCATTCTGAATTGACAAAATTTGTCAAAATCGGTCAGTCATTCTTGAGATCAAAAGGAATCTTCATCCATAATTTAAAAAAAAAATGTGATTTTCGCTTCACTGTCTGATTTACTGAGTTTTTATACCCTCAGCCATATGCCTGTCATTTGATATATCAACTCTCCTCAAATTTCACACATACAAACATTTTGGCTAATACAAGATCTGTTGTGAAGATGATATATATCTGCGAACCCCTTCTGTTACCTCACTCACAAAGGGTCACAATTTTCAATTAATTTATCTGTCATAATTTGCGAAACTAGTCAGCGATTTTTTACAACTTGCTATATCTAAATATTTCTCTCAACCACAAACCTGAGATGAATATGGAATTTTTTATTTCCCATAAATTGGATATAAATGTTCAATTTTCTTGTAATGTTGCCCACACCAATATTTTTATATGTATTAGATGAAGTATGAAAATGGAATACTTTGGTCGACTATACCTGGTGCCTCACGAACATGTTATCATTTTCTAAAAATTATCACATGTATCATGTAAAGTGAAGGAAGTTACCAACCTGTTACCAAGTTACCCCATATTTATAACGTATTTATTTAGGTCCGATACGAAATATACAATATTGGGCCATTCCCTCAGTTTGAATAATCATAACAGAAATCAAAATATGTTTAAATAATCGAACAATGGCTGAGGGTATATTAGTCTGTCGGCAGAACCGATTGATACTTTTTCAATTATTTTCTATTATTATAGATATTTGATTTAATATTGCATAAAATCACAAAAAAAAACGTATTTTAAATTTTCAAAAACTTCCCTCTTAAAAGATTCCGACTAAAAAAAACCATATATTTTTTATGAAGTAAATCCTTTTTATTGTCCCATTAATTTCTTAATGAAATTTTGTTTTCTCGTCAATGCCGATTGTATTGCCTGATATTTGAGGTTTCTAATTCGAATCAAACGCTCTCTAATAAGGGCTGCAAGTGACGGCGCAGGTGTTGTCGTGGGTTCAGGCACAGGAGTGGCTTCCGTGGTGGTATCCTCCTGGGCAACAACAAAATTGTTGAAATTGGCGCATAGAACTATTAAAACCACAACTAGTGTTAACCACCTCATGATGGATTTGTTCTACTTCAACGTCTTGATTTTCTCAAAAATAGATTTCAAGTGAAGTTGTGTTGATTTCATTCTTAGTATTTATATACGAATTCCAGTGTTTGATTAAGTGTCTTTCTTTTAAGTCAATAGCGAAAACGGCGAAAATATTTATTTTTCGTGTCACCTTGAGACATTGTGTTAGGTTGGAGCATTCAGTTGTTGTTTCTAGCTGTTGTTATGTTTCACAAATAAGTATTAATACTGATACTAAAAAAGTAAAAGTTTGCCAAAACTAGAAACGATTTTTATAGGCATCAATATATTAAAGATTAAATGATTTAAATTGAACCGGACTGGGTCATAAGATGTTATTTATTTATGCGTTTGTTTGTAACATGCAATATACACCGGGATGGACACATAGTTTCTTCCGATGATCTGCATAGAATCACAGTCTAAGTCAATTTATGCAAATCTGTCCATGTATGTTTGTATGTCGATTTATGCATGTCCGTCCGTGTGAATCTTTGCCTATTTTTTTGCATTTATTTCCAGATTTAAATTAAACTTTCCACTAATCAGTTGTTTGGTCCAAGGACGAACCCTCATTGAAATTGTTGATATCAGACCATATTAAGATACAGCTCCCATATATATCTTCGTCCGATTTCCATTTTATTGTACGCCAAATATGTAATATTCGTCCAAATAGGCACATCCGACCGAATTCAGCGTAGAAACAAATACTTCAAATTTGGAAAAAAAACGGTTCATATGTAGCTATAGCTCCCATATAAATGTTTAATCCGATTTGGGGTTTTAAGACCCTCGCATGTGTAATATGTACTCTGATAGAATTATATTTGGTACCAATTTAATCGAGACTGGATCAGATTTGGATATAACTCTCATAATTGAATGAATTTCATCTCCAGGGAAATAGTTCTACAATAAACAAGTAAAAAAACATTAAGTTCGGCCGGGCCAAACTGTTAATACCCTCCACTTAGGGTGGCAAAAACCATTAAAATGCAGAATATCAGCAGGTACCATTATATTGGGGCTATACCAAATCGTGGACCTACACATACAATGTTTCGCCAAAGGAGCTGGAACCCATTATGACTTACAATTACCATTTTTCAGACAAATCCGTGAAAAAATGTTTCAAAAATCATTAAATTACAGAATATCTGGAGGTACCGTTATATGGGGGCTCTACCAAAACGTGGACCTACAATTACAATGACTCGCCACACGAACTAGGACCCATTATGATCTACAACTACAAATTTTCAGAAAAATTCTTGAGCAAATGTGTCAAAAGTCATCAAAATACCAAATGTTGGGAGGTACCGTTATATGGGGACTATATCAAAACGAGGACCTATACATACAATGTTTCGCCACACGAACTAGGACCTATTATGACCCACAAATACCAATTTTTAGACAATTCATGAAAAAATGTGGCAAAAACCAACAAAATACCGAATATCGGGAGATACCGTTATATGGGGGCTATACCAAATCATGGACCCATACATGCAACGTTTTGCCACCAAAGCTGGAACTCATTATGACCAACAAATACCAATTTATAGACAAATCCTTGAAAAAATGTGGCAAAAAAATATTAAAATACCGAATATCGGGAGGGGGCTATACCAAAACGTGAACCCATACATGCAATGTTTTGCCACACGCACACGTTATGACCTGCAAATACCAATTTTCAGACAAATCCGTGAAAAAATGTGGCATAAATCATCAAACTACCGAATATCGGGAGGTACCGTTATATGGGGACTGTACCAGAACGTGGACCGATAAATCTCACTTTCAATACCAACCATCCTAGACACAATACAAATTGCTCTGCTATATTTTGGCGCTCTACGTCAAATAATGTGGGCTGTATCGTGATTTTAACAGACAGTCGGACAGACAGACGGACATCGTTAAATCGACTTAGAATTTTATGCTGATTATGAATATATATACTTTATGGGGTCTACGGCGAATATTTAAGGATGTTACAAACGGAATGACAAAGTTAATATACCCTCCTTTCCAAGGTGGAGGGTATAAAAATAAACATCATATATATCTTTATCAAATGAATTTTGACACTTCTGACGGAATTCAGACCAAAAGCGATTACTTCAAAATTTGGTGATGAACTGATTGTTCAGATATAGCTATAGGTCCCACATACAGGGTGAAATGAAAAAAACTTCAACCAACTTCAGACGGCTATCATTTCTAAGCCACTCATTCGACAGCTGTTGAAATTATTCCAGTGACAGCCGATGGCCTCTCTCCGCTCATATTAATCGACCGTGGCATCAGAATAAATGCCGAATATTATCGCGAAAATATTCTGGAGGGCGTATTAAAGCCTTGGGCACGCAAATATTTTGGCCGCAGACCTTATACATTCCAACAGGACTCAGCACAATCGCACTCAGCACGCGCCACCCACGAATAGTTATAATGGCCATCAAAATCTCCGGATACCAATCCGTTGGACTATTGTGTTTGGAGTATTTTGGAAAGCAAGGTTGGCACTAAAAAATACCAAAGTTTCGATCACCTCAAGCAAACGCTTCGTCGGGAATGGGCCAAATGACCTACATTCAAATTCAATAGTTTAGACAAGTGTTGCTGAAATTTATAGTTTTTACTTCCGTTTATTCATAGACGAAACATATGTTAACAAATTGTTTTAGTTTACTTCCGCCAAAATTATTTCAAAATTCCAAAACCTGTGTATAAATAGAGAAGATTTCAAAGTTTTAAGGCATCACAACTCCAGTCTCCATCAACCATTAAGGATTATAGATCTAAACAAAGCTCGAATCATGAAGTGGTTATCTATTGTCGTGGTATTATTTGTTATATTGGGCACATTCAGCGTTTCCAATGCACAGGATTCAAGTATTACAGCTCCAGAAGCAACAACACAAGCACCCACAGATGCAGCTCCAACTGGACCCCATAAAGAAAATTGTTAGGATTAAGAACTTGAAATTCACAGTTATTCGAAGAGTGAAGAAAAATAAGTCGGGTTAACAAAATATTGATCTATTCTATTATTGTGTGTTTTTAATAAATTAAAACTTTTTTGTTACAAAAAAAAACTAAAATCCCCATAAAAATGTTTATTTTTTTTCTTCTGTGAATATAAGTTCTGATAACATGAAAGGAATTGCCAAAAGATTGCCAGTACGAGCATTATTCCTCCATTTCCATTCCACTTACCCCTTCTTCTACCAACAAAGAACTGCCACCTGAAGTCCTGTCTAATATAAAGCTGTGGTTTAAGAAAATAATAATTACAAGAGGTTTGAAAGCTCAAATAAAGAGTATTTGAAATGTAAATGAAATGTAATTTTATTAATCTTTAGTTACAGATTAGTAACTATTTTCTTTCTAAATTCCAGTTCATATCTGCTACTGATTGATGGCTATACGAATACTGTTCCGTTGGACAAAACTTTTCATGCATTCCACCGTATTAAAACTTCACTTATGATATGAAGAAAATGAACATTTCTTGGGAATGGTAACTCTACCCACTGATTATCCGAAGTGTCAAAATATGCTGATTTAGTAGGAAAATGTAACCGGAGCCCGAAAATCAGGAGGTATTGTTATATGTAGGCTATACTTTTGTGATACTTTTTTTCGAGAAACTAAACTGAGAACCCAATATGTCAAATGAAATTGGGGCTGGAACCTTAAAATATCCAAAATTCGGAGGTATCATTACATGGAGGTTATATAAAACGTCCTAAGACAAATATCAATACCGATGCGTAATTTCTAAGCTCTATCTTTAATACCCGGCAAAACATTTCATTACCATAAAATAATGGATTTATTGCGTACCACTTGGTACTAGTAACTCATTAATATCGCATCATACCCCTTTATTTTAACATGGGCATGCCATAAGGAGTATGAACATGCCAAACAGTCAACGAGGACCAAAAATGTGTTCAAAATAACAGTTGTTCTACTTTTAGAACACTTGAGTTACATTTATCTTTCAAATTCACCACTATCCACCTTTGTGTGTCATTTTGCCTGATGGAGAGATGGAAGGGATAAATGAACTGGCAATCTTCTGATTGAGAGTTGGGTACACCATGTATTCAGCCTCTTTTACTAACATTGATTGCTGTTTAACGACTTATTTATTTGCTGGAGGTTCTTGTAGTCGGATATACGTATCGCGGTCACTCATTACTTGATATGGGAAAGGTAAGGTACTTTGACTTGTAAATTTTATGGAAATAATTCACTTTTTCTTAGCTGTTAGCCAAATTGATAGTGGGTGTCGTGAAGATGGCTATGCAAATCATGAATACCCAGCAACAATTTGGTAGGCGTATGTGCAACTCTCAGCAATACTGAGAATGACAACCGCATAAAAAATAATGATAACTACATAACCTCCGCAGGCAACAAAAGAAATATGACATTTACAAGACAAAACAAAAAAAAAGTAAGCAAAGGCTATAGCCGTGCGGGGCCGACCATGTGATACCCTACAACACTACATTATGTTCGAAGTCCCTTTATATGCAAATCCATTTTGGAAGATTTCGTTTTTGAAATAATGCCAAAGAGCCCTGCCCAGAGGTTTCCCTTAGGTTTTTGACTCGGAGAATTTAGTAGTAGTATTGTGAAGTATTCAAACCAATTGCACACGAAAGTTGTGGTCCATTTTACAGCTAAATATAATCCAATGGTCATCCAAAATGCTAGACTTCTTCTCTGTCCTCAACCCTCTTCCGATGCGAAATTCCGTGTCGATTAGGTTTGTTTTTTTTTTTTTTTTTTTTTACAAAATTAGAAAAATTTAAATTTTTTTAGCCATTCAAACCTCTAAATGCACATCCTAAGAACAATAGACTTCAATTCCGACCCACCCCCATGCAAAATTTCGTGAGGATCGGTCGATAATTGCGACATACTTATAATACCCTCAAAACGTAGTGTTGGGGGGTGTAAAAATTTAGAAAATTTAAAATTCAAAATTGCGATAAAAAAATTATGACAAAAATTGAAAAAATGAAACAAAAGATATAACTATTTTATTGGTATATTATCCCGCGATATTCTTAGATTTTATCCTTTTCTGGCAAGAAACCATTCCAAATTGATGTGAATTGTGAAAATCGGCCCAGCGGTTCTGGATTTATAAGCAGAATAATTAAGATCAATTCTTTTACATATGTATTGTACCTATTTTGCTATATATACGATTTCTTGGCTTTTAGCATCACTGTAATGGTCAGAGGTGATCTTTAAATGTATTTGTGATTTGGCTGGGATTAAAAATATTCGCGGTTTAGTGAAAATGTTCTTATTTTCTAACATAAAAGTTAGGTTCTATTTTACCCGCTAATTATTGTCCGATGGCCGGATAGGCTTCTGCCCAGTCCCAAGCTCTAACTCCATGTAGATTTTCGCGTCGATTGGTTCATAATTGTGACCTATAGAGCAACTGCAAAATCAGGAAAATTTTGCGATCATCTCCAAAACCAATAGGGTTCTATTCTGACCCTAACCCCACCTCCATTTTCAATTTCGAGAGGATCGGTTCATAATTGCGACCTGTAGCTTGATTACAAATTAACATGGACAGACGGACGGACATACATTGCTAGATCGACTCAGCTCGGCGAGCTAGGAAGACCCATATATACTTTCCTATGTGGGAAACCAATATTTCGAGGTGTTACATAATTGTTGGCCCAATCAAACTTATAATACCCGCAACACATAGTGTGGTAGGGTATAATAAAAGATGTTTATCATACCGAGTAATGAGTAACAATCTGACTACAAAACCTAAAGTCACTGCTTCAAACCTCTTCAACTAAATAAAATACAAGTAAAAAAGCAATTAAGTTCAGCAGAGCCGACCTTTTAATATCTACCAAAATTTGCAAGGAATTGCAAGATGGAAAAACTCGGTTTGAAAAATGCCATTATAATCTTAACAATGCCGAATATCTGGTGTTACAGCTAAATGAGGCATACAGTAAATCGTAGACCTCTACAGCCTATTACCTGCCAAAGAAGGAAGTGCCTATTCCCAACTGCAAATACCTCTCTCGGATAATTCTGCTGGAAAATGTGGCTAATGTCATCAAAATACCGAATATTAGGAGGTATTGTCATATTTTAACGAAAACGTAGATCTGTACAGGAAATTTTCTGTCACAGGAGGTAGGACGTACAGAGTGAGGTAAAAAAACTGCATCAAGGTCAAACGTCATAATTTTTACATATTTTTTTTTAATTTTATTGAATGAAAGGAAAATATGTCGGAAATATCATCAAATTTGAGAATAAGTTTAGATGTGTTCGAATTGGTCACCTTTGGCACGAATTATGGCTTTCAAACGTCCAATGAAGCCACCACACGCTGCCCGAATATTGCCCATTCCCGGCGAAGCGCTTGCTTGAGGTGATACTTTTAGTATTTTTTAGTGCCAACCTTGCTTTCCAAAATACTCCAGACACAATAGTCCAACGGATTGGTATCCGGAGATTTTGGTGGCCATTATGCGCTGAAAATGAAGCGAGGAACCTCATTTTTTAACCATTCTCGGGTGGCGCGTGCTGAGTCCTATTGGAATGTCAAAGGTCTGCGACCAACATTTTTGCGTGCCCAAGGCTTTAATGCACCCTCCAGAATATTTTCGCGATAATAATCGTCATTTATTCTGATGCCATGCTTGATTTATACGAGCGGAGAGCGACTATCGGCTGTTATGGCGACCCACACTATCATTATGGCCGGCGCTTGAGTTCTGGTGGCCAACCGAAGGTGCACATTTTCAGCTGACCTCTTTGGCAAGTAAACACGATAATTTTGTTTGTTTACAAACTGCTGAACAACGAATATTTTTTCATCGGATAAAACCAAATTCGGCCAAGCGAAGCAACTCTTTATCTCTTTTGAGTCTAGTTTGTTTCTGTTGCGGTGTAAGTTCTTCCACTTTTGGAATGGCTTTACCACGAGCTCATTTTTCAATACTTGCCGAATGAAATATTGCGATATGTTCAACTCATGAGCCATTTTTCGGCCACTACAACGCGGATTTCGATCAAGTCGCTTCTTTACTTTTAAAATTATTTCTGCTGATGTTGCTGTTTTCTTCCGTTCTCTTCCTTGACATCGGGCTATGCTGCCAGTATCACGGTAACGAGCGATATTACGAGACACAAAATATGTATTCACATTAAAATGCTGGAGTGCTCTAACGATAGCTACTTGTGGTTTTCCAGCCAAATATAAAGAAATCACACTATCACGCTTGAATTCCATCACGAATAATTTTTTTTCTGGAAAACTGTCACCAAAATGCTTTTGTACGCTTGTGAACAATATAATGAGCTGTCACTGGAATAATTTAAACAGCTGTCGGACGAGTGGCTTAGAAATGACAGCCGTCTAAATTTTGTTTGCAGTTTTTTCATCTCACCCTGTTTAACAGACTGTAGTACCCATTACGAACTAACAATAAGAAATTTGAAACAAATCCGGTGAATAATGCCGCTAAAGTCATGAAAATACCGAATTTAGGGAGAGACCGTTTTATTGGAGCTATACCAAAACATGGACCTATATACCTCATTTTCAATACCAAAAGTCCTGCAGACCAAAAACACATCTGAGTAAAATTTTATCAACCAACTTTAATTCGTTCGGAAGCTTGGTGGCAATTTGATAAGAACCTATTTCTAAGCACATGCCTTATTAAAATATGGTGTTAAAATGCTCTATCTCTATCGGTTCCAAAATTCACTTATGAGCCCATTATTCGGTAATGAAATCTTGTATGCTTTAAGGAGATCTCCGACGAATATTTCAAGGTCTTGCATACGAAATAAAAAATTTAATATAAACTCAATTAACCCCTGAATTGTTTGTCCTTTTTCCGGGAAACTAATTTTCATAAAGGTAAGGATGTCAGATAACTTCCTGGTAATTTAAAAAATATTCATTCATTCATTCATTTTTTCTAGTTTTTAACGTTCGATCAGCTGGAACACCAAATTACTGCCATTTTGACTGAACAATATAAGTAAAATGTTCAAACAGTCTCAACAATTTTTAATGTATACATTGTTGTTCTTTTTGGCGAGTGTCTTGAAAACCTGACACATGCACCTAGAACGGCAAAGTACGCCAGGTGGTGAGGTACTGCTTTGGAGTTTTATAAACTGAGCTTCCACCCGGAACGGATTGCGAAAAAGGTATGACATTTGGAGGATGTGTTTATTGAAATTGATCAACTTTTGGATAACATGTCCCTAATGCTAAGTATGGGTAAATTCCCAACCCACATCAGCAAACGAAACAACAGCGTTGAAGAATATTCTCGCCAATCTAACGATTTCAGTCCAACTAGTGATTATTTCGTAATTGGTAGCAATAAGCTCTTGTCTGAATTGAAATGTAATAATAATTTTCATAATTCCGCTGAACAAATGTGCTTATGTATACGCTTGACAACGCTGGGAAATATTGCGATATTACTTCGAAAGTCATGGTGCTGTTAACAGGATGTGTGCGAAAACTGCATACGGGTAGAACAGAAACACCGCCATCTCCGGAGGCACATAAAACCCGTATACATACATTGAAAAGCCGATCCACCCAAAACGAGTCACAATTTGGTCAGGATTTTGGTCAAGAGGCATGATTGGGTCATTTTTCCTCAAAAAATGAGCAATGACTTACGGTTACGTTATCGGGCCATGTTAAACGATTTTTCGTTTTTCAGATGAACCAAGTTTGAAGAAAATCCCTGACATGTTTCGCATGTTATGAGAGATATTGTTATTAAAAAACAAGATAAAAAGCAATAAGTTCGGCCTTTGAATACCCCCACCATTTAAAGGGAATTTGCAAATTTTCAAAAAAAAAAACAGTGAAGAAATTCTTAAAGCCGGGCGGGGCCGACTTTGTGATACCCTACACCACTTAGCTAATTTAGTAGAGCTCCGCATAACAATTAAAAGTTTTTATGGGAGAATTCAATCATACACGCTATGAATATAATTTAAAGTTCAAAGGACTAAATATGCCGAAGCATATGTATCTTTTAAATTCGGACTTGTATTGCCCATTTGGTGCACAATTATTTTGAAATCGGATAAAAATATATATGGGAGCTATATCCAAATCGGAACCGATCTCGATAAAATTTGGCAAAGATATTTGTGAGCTATATTTGATATATTTCCCTCAACATCGTTGTTACGGAGTGCATATTACGGCTGTGGGTAACAAATATAACAAATCGGATGAACAGTATATATGGAAGCTATAGCTATATCTGAACCGATCTTCACCAAATTTGACACACTACCTTCTAGACTCAATTCGGTCGTGTGTGCCAAATTCCATCCTATTTGGGCAAATATTAGACGTTTGGTGTACAATAAAAAGTAAATCGGACGAAGTTATATATGGGAGCTATATTCAAATCTGAACCGATCTCGATAAAATTTAGCAAATGTATTTCTGAGCTGTATTTGATATATTTCCATAAATATTGTTGTTAAAGAGTGCAAATTACGGCTGCGGAGGACAAAAATAACAAATCGGATGAACACTATATATGGGAGCTATAGCTATATCTGAACCGATTTCGATCAAATTTGGCATACTTATTTTCAGGTTCAATCTGGTCGTACGTACAAAATTCCATACTATTCGGGCTGATATTACACGTTTGGTGCACAATAAAAGGAAAATCGGACGAAGATATATATGGGAGCTATAACTAAATTTTGACCGATTATCTCCAATTTCAATAGGGTTCGTCCTTGGGCCAAACAAATGATTTGTGCAAAATTTCATCTGGATAGGGCAATAAATGCGAACTGTACTTTGTTTACAAAAATACATGGACAGACGGACGGACATGCATAAATCGACTCAAAATGTGATTCTATGCAGATCATCAAAAGGAACTATGGGTCTATCTCGTTTCCTTTCGCCTGTTACAAACAAATGCACAAAAACATAGTACCCTGACCACCTTGTGGTGTAGGGTATAATGATCATTTGTATGGAAGGTACCAGAGGGAGTAAACCGATATCTTTACACCAGGTCTTGTGTTTGTGAAAATATTGGAATATATGAAACTTAAGATGAATCGGATGCTTATTTTGCATGTCATGATCTTTTCGGTTATCTCATTGTATGAGATAATTTTTTTTCTTTGCAAATTTTGACCTCTTGTAGAGAAGGTACCAGAACTGCCCATATTCGACTTGATCTCAGTTTGACAATAATACTACGATGTACCAAATATGGACCAAATCTGATACTTCCTTCGAGAGTTATCTCGCGCACCAGCCAGACAGAAATTCAGACGGATGGACACCTCTGGATCTACTCCAAATATCCTGAAACGGATTTGGCCCAAATAGGCTTAGGGCCTAAAACCATTATTTCGATAAGGCACGTTTTTGGCCGCATCAAATGATATATACCCTTTGTAGCCATATGACATATATGTAACATATGTAATTAAATACAGCCTAAAAACCAACTCCGTCAAATTTCCTTCAAATCGATGCAGTTATAGCCTTATATCAATTATATTCGGTACAACCCATCATATGCAGGTCAGAAGTACGTCTGCTAAATTAATTTGAAATCTTTTCCGATTATGTTGCACATCCCATGCATATACATAGCTACAGTCCCCATTCATAATGTAGAGGAGATTATGCTACAGTCTCCCACATTAATATAGTTCTATTGATTGGAAAAATATCAGCTTTAAAAGGAAGATTCCAAATTGATATGTTATCAACAAATGCCTTTTGGTAACAAAAACATGAACTTTGCTTGTTATTTATTCTAGGAACTAAAAAAGGAAGACTTAGACGAATGACGCACTTCCTGAATGCACAGTTTAGACAAGTGTGGCCGAAACTTATTCTTTGTTCTTCTTTTAACTCAAAGAATTCAATAGAACTGTAATGGTAATTTTTTTTTTGAATAAAAAGGGGAGGTTTGATCGCAACACAACTTCAGTTCCTATCAGCAGCAGTTCCTGACTAAACAGAAGTCATGAAGTGGTTATCTATCATTTTGGCATTATTTGTCTTGTTTGGACCATTCGTCATTTCTGAAGAACTAACGTCATCTAATACTACTACTACTACTACTACTCCTTCCCCAACAACTAACGCGCCAGCAGCAGCTGGTCCTGTAAGGAAAATTGTCCGAATAAGAAACCTAAGATTTAAAGTTATTCGAAGGGTTATGAGAAATGGAGCTGGTGGTACTAGGAAGGTTCGGAAAAACAGAAATAGATCTGGTTAATCTGGAATATTCCATTGAATGAATAAATGCACAATTCTTCTTGAAAACGATAAAATCATTTTTTTTTTTTGATGATTAGGTGATCAACACTTTGGTATTTTTTAGTATTAACCTTGCTTTCAAAAATACTCCAGACACAATAGTCCAACGGATTGGTATCCGTAGATTTTGGTGGCCATTGTGCGCTGGAAATGAAGCGAGGAAGCTCATTTTGTAACCATTCTTGAGTAGCGCGTGCTGAGTCCTGTTGAAATGTCCATGGTCTGCGGCCAATATATTTGCGTGCCCAAGGCTTTAATACACCCTCCAGAATATTTTCGCGATAATATTCGGCATTTATTATGATGCCACTGTCGATTAATACGAGCGGAGAGCGACTATCGGCTGTTTAACGACCCACACCATCACCATGGCCGGCGCTAGAGTTCTGGCGGTTAACCGAAGGTGCACATTTTCAGCTGACCTCTTTGGCAAGGTTACACGATCATTTTGTGTGTTTACAAACTGCTGGACAACGAATATTTTCTCATCGGAGAAAACCAAATTCGACAGTTCACGAATTTCGGCCAAGCGAAGCAACTCTTTAGCTCTTTTGAGTCTATTTTCTTTCCTTTGCGGTGTAAGTTCCTGCACTTTTTGAAATTTCAATGACTTTACCCCGTGCTTATTTTTCAATATTTGCCGAATGGAAAATTGCGATATGTTCAGCTCACGAGCCATTTTTCGCCCACTGTGCCGCGGGTTTTGATCAAATCACTACTGTACTTTTTTCGAACCATTTCTGCTGACGTTGCTGTTTTCTTCCGTTCCGTACGGTAACGAGCGATGGTACGAGACACAAAAGATTTATTCACATTTAAATACTGGAGTGCTCTAAAGATAGCCACTTGTGGTTTTCCAGCCAAACATAAAGAAATCACACTATCGCGCTTAAATTGCATCACGAACACCTTTTTTTCTGGAAAATTCTCACCAAAATACTTTTGTACGCTTGTAAACAATACAATGAGCTGTCACTGGAATAATTTTAACTGTCGAACTACAGACACACGTTTGGTGCACAATAAAAGGCAAATCGGACGAAGATCTGTATGGGAGTTATATTCAAATCTGTACCGATCTCTATAAAATTTGACAATGGTATTTATACCCTACAACACTATGTGTTGGGGATATTATAAGTTTGAATGGGCCAAAAATTAAGTAACACCTCGAAATATTGGTTTCCCATATAGGAAAGTTTATATGGATCTTCCTATCTCGCCGAGCTGAGTCGATCTAGCTATGTATGTCCGCCCGTCCGTCTGTCCACTTGTCCACGTTAATTTATAATCACTCTACAGGTCGCAATTATGGCCCCTCCAATTTAGAATGGAGGTGGGGGTAGGCCGTGAATAGAACCCTATTGCTTTTGGAGATGATCGCATAATATTTAGGGGTTGAAATGGACCAAAAACAGAAAACTTTCATGATTTTGCAGCTGCTCTACAAGTCGTGATTATAAACCAATCAAAGCGGAAGTTAGCATGGGTCTAGAGCTTAGGGCTGGGCAGAAGCCTTCCAATTTTAATGGTCATCGGGTAATATTTAGTGGGTGAAATAGACCATAACATTTGTGTTAAATGAAAGTCATGTTTTCTATTAAACAGCGAATATTTTTAATACCGGCGAAATCACAAATAGACGAACAGGTCAATTCTGGCCGTTACGTAGATGCCGAAGGTAAATGTATCGGATATATATAGCGAAATATATACAATGTATATATAGAAGGGAAGGGATGTTAGCTAGAATGCTTATATCTCAAGAATGGCTAAACCGATTTCGACAAATTTTGTCAATTCAGAATGCCCTCTTAACATAAAATATAAAATCTATAAAAATCGCATAAAAGATACCTATAATGATGCTAATATAGATTTTGTAGTATTTTGTGACATTTTTTTATTTTTTCAAATTTTTTATCGCATGCGATTTTTTCAATTTGACTTATAACATTGAATTGTACATTTTGTAATATTTTTCATTTTACAACACAGGTTGGGTTATTATATACCGATTGCAATTAACCTCACGAAGGGGGATTAGGGGTTAGGCTCAGAATTTCTAGGCCTATTGTTTTCAAAGATGTCAGCAACATATTTAGAAATTGAAATGGAACAACAACTAAAAATGTTCCTGATTTTGCAGCCGTTATAAAGATAACAATGCATGAAGTTAGAGTTTAGGATAGCGGGTAGAATGGACCACCACTTTAGTGTGTAAAAATACCAACATTACTTACAGGCGATATCCGAAATACACAAAAGGTGAACTTCTGGTTTTTTATGCTGATTCCGTTGATGAATAAAGCCAAATATCGTAGACAAGCAAATCATATAGATGAGTTCAAATTTTGTGATATAGAAGGGCCTCTTGCTTTTGGAGTTGATCGCAAAATATTTAGGGGTTCAAATGAACCAAAAACAGAAAAAATTTCCTGCTCACACAATTGAAGAGAGTTATGAACAGGGAAGAATTCTAGCATTTTAGATAACCATTGGTATGTGTATCTGTAAAATGGACCACAACAACTAACAATAACAATTGAATAGTAAATTTTTAAAGTTTTTCTACACCCAGCTACACTATGTGTTGAAGGTATTATACACAGGTCGCAATTATCGTCCGAACCTTACGAAATTTTGCATAGGGTGAGAATTAAAGCCTACTGTTATGAAGATTTAAATTAAGGGGTTCAAATGGACCAAAAAAACATGTTCCTGAATTTTCTGTCGCTCTAGGGGAGAGAGTTAGGGACAGGAAAGAAGTCGAGCATATTGGATGGCTATTGGAGTATATTTAGCTGTACAATGGAATATGGCTTTTGTGATTTTTTTCGAATACATAGCAACATGGCGGAATGCGTAAATAAGGGTAACATCTGGAAAGGTCTATGACATTATTTCAATATTGAAATCTTCCAAAATTAATTTGGAAATAAGCGGGCTTTCAACATATTGTAGTGTTGTAGGGTATCACATGGTCGGCCCCGCACGGCTATAGCCTTTGCTTACTTGTTTTGAGCTGTATTTGATATATTTCTCCCAATGTCGTTCTTACTGAGTGCATATTAGGGATGTGGAAAAGAAACTTAACAAATCCGATGAATAATTTATATGGGAGCTATAGCTATATCTGAACTGATTTCTATCAAATTTGGCATACTTATTTCCAAGCCTAATTTGGTCGTATGTGCAAAATTCCATTCTATTTGGGCTGATATTACACGTTAGGTGCACAACAAAAGGCAAATCGGAGATATACATACATTTTGACTGTTTATCACCGATTTCAATAGGGTTCGTCTTGATGATTTGTGCAAAGATTCATCTCGATTTGGGTAATAAATGCGACCTGTACATGTAAGTGCAGACGGACGGTCGGACGGACCTGCATAAATTGACACAGAATGTGATTCTATGCATATCGTCAATAGGATATATGGTTCTATCTCGTCTACTTTTAGTGTCCACATCAGAAGAAAATGCTTAGATAAATGGCCGAGAACGAAAAATTTTTAAGGTTTTTTTCTAATGCCATCCATTGAATGTAGCGCACATGTCATGTCACTTCTAATGAAGTTTAAACACCTGCTCGCCCGCAATACATTTGACTCCGGGCTAAAATAATGCAATGTTGTTAAAAAAAATAAATGCAAACAAAGGATCATAAATACACATTTGTTTTTATCGTGTGGATAGGCCTTTTCAGGTTATTTTGTTTTTTGACAAAGAAAATTCAAAATTACGCATTTCTCATCAAAATAGTTTGAACAAGTGTATTGCTAGAACAATCTTCAAATGGATTTTCATTTTAAAAACAAATTTATTGTTTTTGAATTCAATTGAAATTCAAAATAATTTTTCAAATCTACTGCAACTGTGAATTTTATATAAAAAGGCGAAATCAGTTGATAGCTAAACATCGCTACTTCAGTTTACACCAACGATTGTCATTCACGCCTAACGAGAACAAGATGAAGTGGTTTTCAATTGTTATGACATTATTTGTCATATTGGGAACATTGAGTATTTCGGCTTTTGCCGAAGAGACAACTACCGAGGCAGCTACTCCAGCTCCAGATACTGCTACACCAGCACCAGCCGCCGGTGGTCCAGTTAAGAAAATCGTTAGAATAAAAAATCTAAAATTCAAAGTTATAAGGAGAGTGAGGAGAATCAAAAAGAAGGCGGTTTAAATAAAAATGACTAGAAAATGTTAAAAAGTAATAAAATATCATGTCAAATCTCTTGTTGTTATATTTTTATATTGTATAATGAATCGGAAAGATAAAGATATTTTTCATCTTCAATATGTGACGGCAAAAATCCTTCGTCATTTTTGCCCACACAAAACGCTATAATAAATTCCAATTAGCCTAGCAAAATTCTTGAGAGCAACCACACTCAAGAGAGATGAACCGTTATCACAACAACACACAACATCACTACCATTGGCGGTGATGAACACGTGTTAGGTGGTTGTGATAACCAAATTTTGTAAATTTTGAGTACTTATTAAGGTCCCTTGCAATAATATCCATGAATACCCCGTAGTGCTTGAGTACTTATTAAGGTCTCTTGCAAACGTATCATAGATCCTTGTAGTGCTTGAGTTCTTATTAAGGTCTCTTGCAATCATATCCTTGAATGTCCTGCAGTGCTTGTGTACTTATTAAGGTCCCTTGCAAAGGGTTCCTGGATCCTTGTAGTGCCTGAGTACTTATTAAGGTCTCTTGCAACCGTATCCTAGATCCTTGTAGTGCTTGAGTACTTATTAAGGTCTCTTGCAATCATATCCTTGAATATCCCGTAGTGCTTCAATACTTATTAAGGTCTCTTGCAAACGTATCCCAGATCCGTCTAGTGCTTGAGTACTTATTAAGGTCTCTTGCAATCATATCCTGTAGTGCCTGAGTACTTATTAAGGTCTCTCCCAACCGTATCCTTGAATATCCTGTAGTGCTTGAGTACTCATTAAGGTCTCTCGCAACCGTATCCTATAATAACCTGTAGTGCTTGAGTACTGTAGTGCTTGCAACATAGCCTAGATCCTTGTAGCGGAAGATCTCTTGCAGACGCCTCCTTGAATATCCCGTAGCCTCTTGAGTACTTATCCAGGTCTCTCACACAGAATCCATCCCGAATCCTGAACGCCCTGTTCCTGTATCCTTGTCCCTTTCCTTGAGTATTTATCCAGGTCTCGAGTGTAAGATCCCCCAATCCCGGATCGAAGACGTGTAGGATAGTTATTTTAATTTATAGTTATATATAGTTCAAGTTTTATTTAAAACTAGCTGGCCCGGTCCGCGTTGCCGGCCCCTACTTTTAGTCTTTAATGCATATTTTTTTAAGCATTATAGAATTATGAAAGCGGCACAATTTTTATTATAAGTAAAATAACTCCATAGTAATTTCTAAATAGAAATAAACATTCATGGGAAAAATTATAATAGATAATAATCTACCGTCGGTTTTAGATATTTTGAATAGCCTGATCTTATTTTTCAGCCTAAGGCTATAATTGAGTGTTAAAAACCTGTATGATATAGAACTTCTATAATAGCCCCATGTGAAAACTCAGCTAAATTTTTGGTATTGAATTTCCAATGTTAAGAATACCGTGCTGCGTGGTATTTAGTTTTGTCCACCTCATAATTGAGGGCGGAATGATTTCAAAATAGTCAAAGATAATTGCTTTTTTACACCCATTACCGTGAAATATTAATTAATTTATTTTTGTCATTTAAATTGTGAGTTGGAGAACCCATAAAGTCCATATTTTTCATCATAGTATAATTCAATAACGAACAAAAAAATTAATATTCGTGATTTTTTCATGTTTCTGCCACAATTTGATATTTCGGAGTTTATGGCATGTAGATGTTAATCCCACATCTACGTTCCCAACCAATATTCTCTTGGGAGTTTCAAATTCAATAGTATATCAAATTTTCTTTTCTGACCAAACATTGGTTAGGAAAGCGGATTTGTGGGTACACTAATGTGAGAACTATACTCGAATAAATGTCTATGTGGACAATTATCTGAGGGAAGATTCTCTACCCCAGAGTTGCCTAAATACAATTTTTTAGCCAAATCAATTGATGAATGTGGTCAAGACCAAGATGGACTCTACTCCGAAAATTGAAAATATTATGAGAAGAGGTTTTTTACACCCTTAGAAACAAAGATGCCAAATAAAGGCCTAAAGATGAAAAAAATGTCGAAGACCCCGAACATGGCTTAAATTATATGATGGTTATACCAAAACATGATCATATTTTGCGAGGATGGTTTCTTATCAAATTAAAATGAGTGTGAGAAAAATGTGGTTAAAATGTAAACAATACTTGAAATAGGGTTGTACCCTTATCCGGGGGTCATATATCATGACCTGCAAAAGCGATTTAAGACATCTTGGAAGTTTAGGAAGAATTTCTTTCTTTTTTCCTAAATGTCCAATTCGCTCTACCATTTTGCACCCTTTATATTCGGTATTTCACTGACTGCAGTTCCAATGAATTGCATTTTGAGTTCTCATTGGGCGGATTATTGCCATATGAAAGATGTAGGTCCACGTAGGTCACTCATTTTATTTTAAATATTATTCATTCAGATTTCAAGGCAATAAAAAATGTTTACTTCAATATAGTATGTCAAATTAAACAAAATCACACCAAAAATAAATTTTTTATTAATATTTTTATTGGATACCGTTCCAAAATTGTATGAATTGTCAAGCCGTTCTTTAGTTATACCTTATGTAATTTTTCCCCGATTTGAGAATTTTTGCAATGAGATCTCTTTTTTCAAGATTTTTAGAAATTTTGACTTAAATTTGGTGTGACCGCGTTAAATTATTTCGATAACATATATTTCGTTTCGCCACCACATAATTTGGTACTACACTTCAATGTAACCCGGCTTCTATTTCAGTTCTCAAGAAATCGAGTCAAAATAAATTGGTATTAATATTCGAATCAAAAAGAAAAAAATATTATAAAAAACACTACAAATGTACATTCGAAAAAAGTGAGTCAAAATAGAAAAAAAACATACAAAATAAAACATTACGATTGTACATTTCAGAAGTCAAAATGAAAATGTTAATATATCACATTTTTACGCGATTTTTTTGAATATTATCCTTTTCGGAAAAGAGACAATTCAGAATTTGTATGAATCGTTAAAATCAGATCAGCGGTTCTTGAGTTATAAGCGTAGTAACTAACACAACTTACATTTATATATATAGATAAAACATAATATCGAAACGTAAACCACTGTCTTTCTCTTTCTGTCTCAAAAATAAAATATCTGTACGAACCCCTGGACCCCGACGAGCTATTCCAGCACAAGGGGGGAAATTCTGTCGTTACAAATAATGACAAAACCAATCAAAAAGTAGTAAAAATGGCCAAAGTAGGGCTGGGCCGACTTCCCTACACGAATTCGCATGTATAGTGGAGCTACATATAATAAAGTTTTTATGGGGAATTTGTAAGAATTAACAAGTAAAAAAGCTGTAAGTTCGTCCGGGCCGAAGTTTGATTACCCACCATTTGGAATGAATTTGGCAATTCTCAAAATCAATAAAATCCGTTAAAAATTCTGTTAAAATATAAGTAACATTTGTCTTAAGCCATTACAATATTCAAATGCGAAACTAAAAAAAGCGGTGAATAATGTTGCTAAAATCATCAAAATACCGAATATTGGGAGGTACCGTTATATGGGACGTGCTATATGAAGACGTGCTCCTGCACAGACAACATTCTGTCATAGGCTGTAGTATCCATTACGAACTTCAAATACCAAATTTGAAACAATTCCGATGAATACAGTCGCTAAAATCATCAAAAGACCGAATATCGGGAGGTACCGTTGTATGAGGGCTATACCAAAACGTGGTCCTATATGGCCACTTTTCAATACCACATGTCCTGCAGACATAATATACATTTGAGTAAAATTTTATCAATTTACTTCAATTCGTTAGGAAGCTAGATTGATTTCCACAGACGGACGAACATCGCTAAATCTACACAGAATTCTATGCTGATCAAAAATATATACACTTTGTCGGGTCTAAAATGTATATTTCGAGGTGTTACAAATGGAATGACAAACTTAATATACCCTCCATACTATGGTGGAGGGTATAAAAATACCAACTATAATCGTTAGAGCAGTTAAAGTAGTTATCATTTTAAGCCGAAATACGAGGCCGGTTCGGAAACTTCATTGATAGGCTAATGAAAGAGAATAGTTTTAATTTTTATACCCTACAACACTATGTGTTGGGGGTATTATAAGTTTGATTGGGCCAAAATTTATGTAACACCTCAAAATATTGGTTTCCCACATAGGAAAGTATATATGGATCTTCCTATCTCGCCGAGTTGAGTCGATCTAGCTATGTATGTCCTTCCGTCCGTGTGTCCGTCTGTCCATGTTAATTTGTAATCCTCTACAGGTCGGCATACTTATTTTCAGGTTCAATCTGGTCGTACGTACAAAATTCCATACTATTCGGGCTGATATTACACGTTTGGTGCACAATAAAAGGAAAATCGGACGAAGATATATATGGGAGCTATAACTAAATTTTGACCGATTATCTCCAATTTCAATAGGGTTCGTCCTTGGGCCAAACAAATGATTTGTGCAAAATTTCATCTGGATAGGGCAATAAATGCGAACTGTACTTTGTTTACAAAAATACATGGACAGACGGACGGACATGCATAAATCGACTCAAAATGTGATTCTATGCAGATCATCAAAAGGAACTATGGGTCTATCTCGTTTCCTTTCGCCTGTTACAAACAAATGCACAAAAACATAGTACCCTGACCACCTTGTGGTGTAGGGTATAATGATCATTTGTATGGAAGGTACCAGAGGGAGTAAACCGATATCTTTACACCAGGTCTTGTGTTTGTGAAAATATTGGAATATATGAAACTTAAGATGAATCGGATGCTTATTTTGCATGTCATGATCTTTTCGGTTATCTCATTGTATGAGATAATTTTTTTTCTTTGCAAATTTTGACCTCTTGTAGAGAAGGTACCAGAACTGCCCATATTCGACTTGATCTCAGTTTGACAATAATACTACGATGTACCAAATATGGACCAAATCTGATACTTCCTTCGAGAGTTATCTCGCGCACCAGCCAGACAGAAATTCAGACGGATGGACACCTCTGGATCTACTCCAAATATCCTGAAACGGATTTGGCCCAAATAGGCTTAGGGCCTAAAACCATTATTTCGATAAGGCACGTTTTTGGCCGCATCAAATGATATATACCCTTTGTAGCCATATGACATATATGTAACATATGTAATTAAATACAGCCTAAAAACCAACTCCGTCAAATTTCCTTCAAATCGATGCAGTTATAGCCTTATATCAATTATATTCGGTACAACCCATCATATGCAGGTCAGAAGTACGTCTGCTAAATTAATTTGAAATCTTTTCCGATTATGTTGCACATCCCATGCATATACATAGCTACAGTCCCCATTCATAATGTAGAGGAGATTATGCTACAGTCTCCCACATTAATATAGTTCTATTGATTGGAAAAATATCAGCTTTAAAAGGAAGATTCCAAATTGATATGTTATCAACAAATGCCTTTTGGTAACAAAAACATGAACTTTGCTTGTTATTTATTCTAGGAACTAAAAAAGGAAGACTTAGACGAATGACGCACTTCCTGAATGCACAGTTTAGACAAGTGTGGCCGAAACTTATTCTTTGTTCTTCTTTTAACTCAAAGAATTCAATAGAACTGGAATGGTAATTTTTTTTTTTTGAATAAAAAGGGGAGGTTTGATCGCAACACAACTTCAGTTCCTATCAGCAGCAGTTCCTGACTAAACAGAAGTCATGAAGTGGTTATCTATCATTTTGGCATTATTTGTCTTGTTTGGACCATTCGTCATTTCTGAAGAACTAACGTCATCTAATACTACTACTACTACTACTACTCCTTCCCCAACAACTAACGCGCCAGCAGCAGCTGGTCCTGTAAGGAAAATTGTCCGAATAAGAAACCTAAGATTTAAAGTTATTCGAAGGGTTATGAGAAATGGAGCTGGTGGTACTAGGAAGGTTCGGAAAAACAGAAATAGATCTGGTTAATCTGGAATATTCCATTGAATGAATAAATGCACAATTCTTCTTGAAAACGATAAAATCATTTTTTTTTTTTGATGATTAGGTGATCAACACTTTGGTATTTTTTAGTATTAACCTTGCTTTCAAAAATACTCCAGACACAATAGTCCAACGGATTGGTATCCGTAGATTTTGGTGGCCATTGTGCGCTGGAAATGAAGCGAGGAAGCTCATTTTGTAACCATTCTTGAGTAGCGCGTGCTGAGTCCTGTTGAAATGTCCATGGTCTGCGGCCAATATATTTGCGTGCCCAAGGCTTTAATACACCCTCCAGAATATTTTCGCGATAATATTCGGCATTTATTATGATGCCACTGTCGATTAATACGAGCGGAGAGCGACTATCGGCTGTTTAACGACCCACACCATCACCATGGCCGGCGCTAGAGTTCTGGCGGTTAACCGAAGGTGCACATTTTCAGCTGACCTCTTTGGCAAGGTTACACGATCATTTTGTGTGTTTACAAACTGCTGGACAACGAATATTTTCTCATCGGAGAAAACCAAATTCGACAGTTCACGAATTTCGGCCAAGCGAAGCAACTCTTTAGCTCTTTTGAGTCTATTTTCTTTCCTTTGCGGTGTAAGTTCCTGCACTTTTTGAAATTTCAATGACTTTACCCCGTGCTTATTTTTCAATATTTGCCGAATGGAAAATTGCGATATGTTCAGCTCACGAGCCATTTTTCGCCCACTGTGCCGCGGGTTTTGATCAAATCACTACTGTACTTTTTTCGAACCATTTCTGCTGACGTTGCTGTTTTCTTCCGTTCCGTACGGTAACGTGCGATGGTACGAGACACAAAAGATTTATTCACATTTAAATACTGGAGTGCTCTAAAGATAGCCACTTGTGGTTTTCCAGCCAAACATAAAGAAATCACACTATCGCGCTTAAATTGCATCACGAACACCTTTTTTTCTGGAAAATTCTCACCAAAATACTTTTGTACGCTTGTAAACAATACAATGAGCTGTCACTGGAATAATTTTAACTGTCGAACTACAGACACACGTTTGGTGCACAATAAAAGGCAAATCGGACGAAGATCTGTATGGGAGTTATATTCAAATCTGTACCGATCTCTATAAAATTTGACAATGGTATTTATACCCTACAACACTATGTGTTGGGGATATTATAAGTTTGAATGGGCCAAAAATTAAGTAACACCTCGAAATATTGGTTTCCCATATAGGAAAGTTTATATGGATCTTCCTATCTCGCCGAGCTGAGTCGATCTAGCTATGTATGTCCGCCCGTCCGTCTGTCCACTTGTCCACGTTAATTTATAATCACTCTACAGGTCGCAATTATGGCCCCTCCAATTTAGAATGGAGGTGGGGGTAGGCCGTGAATAGAACCCTATTGCTTTTGGAGATGATCGCATAATATTTAGGGGTTGAAATGGACCAAAAACAGAAAACTTTCATGATTTTGCAGCTGCTCTACAAGTCGTGATTATAAACCAATCAAAGCGGAAGTTAGCATGGGTCTAGAGCTTAGGGCTGGGCAGAAGCCTTCCAATTTTAATGGTCATCGGGTAATATTTAGTGGGTGAAATAGACCATAACATTTGTGTTAAATGAAAGTCATGTTTTCTATTAAACAGCGAATATTTTTAATACCGGCGAAATCACAAATAGACGAACAGGTCAATTCTGGCCGTTACGTAGATGCCGAAGGTAAATGTATCGGATATATATAGCGAAATATATACAATGTATATATAGAAGGGAAGGGATGTTAGCTAGAATGCTTATATCTCAAGAATGGCTAAACCGATTTCGACAAATTTTGTCAATTCAGAATGCCCTCTTAACATAAAATATAAAATCTATAAAAATCGCATAAAAGATGCCTATAATGATGCTAATATAGATTTTGTAGTATTTTGTGACATTTTTTTATTTTTTCAAATTTTTTATCGCATGCGATTTTTTCAATTTGACTTATAACATTGAATTGTACATTTTGTAATATTTTTTCATTTTACAACACAGGTTGGGTTATTATATACCGATTGCAATTAACCTCACGAAGGGGGATTAGGGGTTAGGCTCAGAATTTCTAGGCCTATTGTTTTCAAAGATGTCCGCAATATATTTAGAAGTTGAAATGGAACAACAACTAAAAATGTTCCTGATTATGTTAACAATGCATGAAGTTAGAGTTTAGGATAGCGGGTAGAATGGACCACCACTTTAGTGTGTAAAAATACCAACATTACTTACAGGCGATATCCGAAATACACAAAAGGTGAACTTCTGGTTTTTTATGCTGATTCCGTTGATGAATAAAGCCAAATATCGTAGACAAGCAAATCATATAGATGAGTTCAAATTTTGTGATATAGAAGGGCCTCTTGCTTTTGGAGTTGATCGCAAAATATTTAGGGGTTCAAATGAACCAAAAACAGAAAAAATTTCCTGCTCACACAATTGAAGAGAGTTATGAACAGGGAAGAATTCTAGCATTTTAGATAACCATTGGTATGTGTATCTGTAAAATGGACCACAACAACTAACAATAACAATTGAATAGTAAATTTTTAAAGTTTTTCTACACCCAGCTACACTATGTGTTGAAGGTATTATACACAGGTCGCAATTATCGTCCGAACCTTACGAAATTTTGCATAGGGTGAGAATTAAAGCCTACTGTTATGAAGATTTAAATTAAGGGGTTCAAATGGACCAAAAAAACATGTTCCTGAATTTTCTGTCGCTCTAGGGGAGAGAGTTAGGGACAGGAAAGAAGTCGAGCATATTGGATGGCTATTGGAGTATATTTAGCTGTACAATGGAATATGGCTTTTGTGATTTTTTTCGAATACATAGCAACATGGCGGAATGCGTAAATAAGGGTAACATCTGGAAAGGTCTATGACATTATTTCAATATTGAAATCTTCCAAAATTAATTTGGAAATAAGCGGGCTTTCAACATATTGTAGTGTTGTAGGGTATCACATGGTCGGCCCCGCACGGCTATAGCCTTTGCTTACTTGTTTTGAGCTGTATTTGATATATTTCTCCCAATGTCGTTCTTACTGAGTGCATATTAGGGATGTGGAAAAGAAACTTAACAAATCCGATGAATAATTTATATGGGAGCTATAGCTATATCTGAACTGATTTCTATCAAATTTGGCATACTTATTTCCAAGCCTAATTTGGTCGTATGTGCAAAATTCCATTCTATTTGGGCTGATATTACACGTTAGGTGCACAACAAAAGGCAAATCGGAGATATACATACATTTTGACTGTTTATCACCGATTTCAATAGGGTTCGTCTTGATGATTTGTGCAAAGATTCATCTCGATTTGGGTAATAAATGCGACCTGTACATGTAAGTGCAGACGGACGGTCGGACGGACCTGCATAAATTGACACAGAATGTGATTCTATGCATATCGTCAATAGGATATATGGTTCTATCTCGTCTACTTTTAGTGTCCACATCAGAAGAAAATGCTTAGATAAATGGCCGAGAACGAAAAATTTTTAAGGTTTTTTTCTAATGCCATCCATTGAATGTAGCGCACATGTCATGTCACTTCTAATGAAGTTTAAACACCTGCTCGCCCGCAATACATTTGACTCCGGGCTAAAATAATGCAATGTTGTTAAAAAAAATAAATGCAAACAAAGGATCATAAATACACATTTGTTTTTATCGTGTGGATAGGCCTTTTCAGGTTATTTTGTTTTTTGACAAAGAAAATTCAAAATTACGCATTTCTCATCAAAATAGTTTGAACAAGTGTATTGCTAGAACAATCTTCAAATGGATTTTCATTTTAAAAACAAATTTATTGTTTTTGAATTCAATTGAAATTCAAAATAATTTTTCAAATCTACTGCAACTGTGAATTTTATATAAAAAGGCGAAATCAGTTGATAGCTAAACATCGCTACTTCAGTTTACACCAACGATTGTCATTCACGCCTAACGAGAACAAGATGAAGTGGTTTCCAATTGTTATGACATTATCTATATATATAAATGTAAGTTGTGTTAGTTACTACGCTTATAACTCAAGAACCGCTGATCTGATTTTAACGATTCATACAAATTCTGAATTGTCTCTTTTCCGAAAAGGATAATATTCAAAAAAATCGCGTAAAAATGTGATATATTAACATTTTCATTTTGACTTCTGAAATGTACAATCGTAATGTTTTATTTTGTATGTTTTTTTTCCATTTTGACTTACTTTTTTCGAATGTACATTTGTAGTGTTTTTTATAATATTTTTTTTTTTTCTTTTTGATTCGAATATTAATACCAATTTATTTTGACTCGATTTCTTGAGAACTGAAATAGAAGCCGGGTTACATTGAAGTGTAGTACCAAATTATGTGGTGGCGAAACGAAATAGATGTTATCGAAATAATTTAACGCGGTCACACCAATTTTAAGTCAAAATTTTTAAAAATCTTGAAAAAAGAGATTTCATTGCAAAAATTCTCAAATCGGGGAAAAATTACATAAGGTATAACTAAAGAACGGCTTGACAATTCATACAATTTTGGAATGGTATCCAATAAAAATATTAATAAAAAATTTCTTTTTGGTGTGATTTGTTTCAATTTGACATACTATATTGAAGTGAACATTTTTTATTGCCTTGAAATCTGAATGAATAATATTTAAAATAAAATGAGTGACCTACGTGGACCTACATCTTTCATATGGCAATAATCCGCCCAATGAGAACTCAAAATGCAATTCATTGGAACTGCAGTCAGTGAAATACCGAATATAAAGGGTGCAAAATGGTAGAGCGAATTGGACATTTAGGAAAAAAGAAAGAAATTCTTCCTAAACTTTCAAGATGTCTTAAATCGCTTTTGCAGGTCATGATATATGACCCCCGGATAAGGGTACAACCCTATTTCAAGTATTGTTTACATTTTAACCACATTTTTCTTACACTCATTTTAATTTGATAAGAAACCATCCTCGCAAAATATGATCATGTTTTGGTATAACCATCATATAATTTAAGCCATGTTCGGGGTCTTCGACATTTTTTTCATCTTTAGGCCTTTATTTGGCATCTTTGTTTCTAAGGGTGTAAAAACCTCTTCTCATAATATTTTCAATTTTCGGAGTAGAGTCCATCTTGGTCTTGACCACATTCATCAATTGATTTGGCTAAAAAATTGTATTTAGGCAACTCTGGGGTAGAGAATCGTCCCTCAGATAATTGTCCACATAGGCATTTATTCGAATATAGTTCTCACATTAGTGTACCCACAAATCCGCTTTCCTAACCAATGTTTGGTCAGAAAAGAAAATTTGATATACTATTGAATTTGAAACTCCAAAGAGAATATTGGTTGGGAACGTAGATGTGGGATTAACATCTACATGCCATAAACTCCGAAATATCAAATTGTGGCAGAAACATTAAAAAATCACGAATATTAATTTTTTTGTTCGTTATTGAATTATACTATGATGAAAAATATGGACTTTATGGGTTCTCCAACTCACAATTTAAATGACAAAAATAAATTAATTAATATTTCACGGTAATGGGTGTAAAAAAGCAATTATCTTTGACTATTTTGAAATCATTCCGCCCTCAATTATGAGGTGGACAAAACTAAATACCACGCAGCACGGTATTCTTAACATTGGAAATTCAATACCAAAAATTTAGCTGAGTTTTCACATGGGGCTATTATAGAAGTTCTATATCATACAGGTTTTTAACACTCAATTATAGCCTTAGGCTGAAAAATAAGATCAGGCTATTCAAAATATCTAAAACCGACGGTAGATTATTATCTATTATAATTTTTCCCATGAATGTTTATTTCTATTTAGAAATTACTATGGAGTTATTTTACTTATAATAAAAATTGTGCCGCTTTCATAATTCTATAATGCTTAAAAAAATATGCATTATAGACTAAAAGTAGGGGCCGGCAACGCGGACCGGGCCAGCTAGTTTGTCATATTGGGAACATTGAGTATTTCGGCTTTTGCCGAAGAGACAACTACCGAGGCAGCTACTCCAGCTCCAGATACTGCTACACCAGCACCAGCCGCCGGTGGTCCAGTTAAGAAAATCGTTAGAATAAAAAATCTAAAATTCAAAGTTATAAGGAGAGTGAGGAGAATCAAAAAGAAGGCGGTTTAAATAAAAATGACTAGAAAATGTTAAAAAGTAATAAAATATCATGTCAAATCTCTTGTTGTTATATTTTTATATTGTATAATGAATCGGAAAGATAAAGATATTTTTCATCTTCAATATGTGACGGCAAAAATCCTTCGTCATTTTTGCCCACACAAAACGCTATAATAAATTCCAATTAGCCTAGCAAAATTCTTGAGAGCAACCACACTCAAGAGAGATGAACCGTTATCACAACAACACACAACATCACTACCATTGGCGGTGATGAACACGTGTTAGGTGGTTGTGATAACCAAATTTTGTAAATTTTGAGTACTTATTAAGGTCCCTTGCAATAATATCCATGAATACCCCGTAGTGCTTGAGTACTTATTAAGGTCTCTTGCAAACGTATCATAGATCCTTGTAGTGCTTGAGTTCTTATTAAGGTCTCTTGCAATCATATCCTTGAATGTCCTGCAGTGCTTGTGTACTTATTAAGGTCCCTTGCAAAGGGTTCCTGGATCCTTGTAGTGCCTGAGTACTTATTAAGGTCTCTTGCAACCGTATCCTAGATCCTTGTAGTGCTTGAGTACTTATTAAGGTCTCTTGCAATCATATCCTTGAATATCCCGTAGTGCTTCAATACTTATTAAGGTCTCTTGCAAACGTATCCTAGATCCGTCTAGTGCTTGAGTACTTATTAAGGTCTCTTGCAATCATATCCTGTAGTGCCTGAGTACTTATTAAGGTCTCTCCCAACCGTATCCTTGAATATCCTGTAGTGCTTGAGTACTCATTAAGGTCTCTCGCAACCGTATCCTATAATAACCTGTAGCGGAAGATCTCTTGCAGACGCCTCCTTGAATATCCCGTAGCCTCTTGAGTACTTATCCAGGTCTCTCACACAGAATCCATCCCGAATCCTGAACGCCCTGTTCCTGTATCCTTGTCCCTTTCCTTGAGTATTTATCCAGGTCTCGAGTGTAAGATCCCCCAATCCCGGATCGAAGACGTGTAGGATAGTTATTTTAATTTATAGTTATATATAGTTCAAGTTTTATTTAAAATAAAACATAATATCGAAACGTAAACCACTGTCTTTCTCTTTCTGTCTCAAAAATAAAATATCTGTACGAACCCCTGGACCCCGACGAGCTATTCCAGCACAAGGGGGGAAATTCTGTCGTTACAAATAATGACAAAACCAATCAAAAAGTAGTAAAAATGGCCAAAGTAGGGCTGGGCCGACTTCCCTACACGAATTCGCATGTATAGTGGAGCTACATATAATAAAGTTTTTATGGGGAATTTGTAAGAATTAACAAGTAAAAAAGCTGTAAGTTCGTCCGGGCCGAAGTTTGATTACCCACCATTTGGAATGAATTTGGCAATTCTCAAAATCAATAAAATCCGTTAAAAATTCTGTTAAAATATAAGTAACATTTGTCTTAAGCCATTACAATATTCAAATGCGAAACTAAAAAAAGCGGTGAATAATGTTGCTAAAATCATCAAAATACCGAATATTGGGAGGTACCGTTATATGGGACGTGCTATATGAAGACGTGCTCCTGCACAGACAACATTCTGTCATAGGCTGTAGTATCCATTACGAACTTCAAATACCAAATTTGAAACAATTCCGATGAATACAGTCGCTAAAATCATCAAAAGACCGAATATCGGGAGGTACCGTTGTATGAGGGCTATACCAAAACGTGGTCCTATATGGCCACTTTTCAATACCACATGTCCTGCAGACATAATATACATTTGAGTAAAATTTTATCAATTTACTTCAATTCGTTAGGAAGCTAGATTGATTTCCACAGACGGACGAACATCGCTAAATCTACACAGAATTCTATGCTGATCAAAAATATATACACTTTGTCGGGTCTAAAATGTATATTTCGAGGTGTTACAAATGGAATGACAAACTTAATATACCCTCCATACTATGGTGGAGGGTATAAAAATACCAACTATAATCGTTAGAGCAGTTAAAGTAGTTATCATTTTAAGCCGAAATACGAGGCCGGTTCGGAAACTTCATTGATAGGCTAATGAAAGAGAATAGTTTTAATTTTTATACCCTACAACACTATGTGTTGGGGGTATTATAAGTTTGATTGGGCCAAAATTTATGTAACACCTCAAAATATTGGTTTCCCACATAGGAAAGTATATATGGATCTTCCTATCTCGCCGAGTTGAGTCGATCTAGCTATGTATGTCCTTCCATCCGTGTGTCCGTCTGTCCATGTTAATTTGTAATCCTCTACAGGTCGGAATTATGGGCCGATCCTCACAAAATTGAAAATGGAGGTGTGGTTAAGATCAGAATAGAACCCTATTTCTTTTGGAGATGATCGTATAATATTAAGGGGTTGAAATGAAAAAAAAAACTGAAAAATTTCTTGATTTTACAGTTGCTCTACAAGTCGCAATTATGGACCAATCGACGAGGAAGTTTGCATGGTGCTAGAGCTCAGGACTGGGCAGAAGTCTTCCAATTTTGATGGTCATTGGGTAATATTTAGTTGTGTTCAATAAAAATAAAATTTTCCATTAAACCGCGAATATTTTCGATCCCGGCGAAATCACAAATAGAAGAAAAGGTCAACTCCGACCGTTTCGTAGATACCGATATTTAAATATATCGGATATGTAGCGAAATGTGTACAATGTGTGTACACAAAGGAAGGGGATGCTAGCTAAAAGGCTTAAGAATGGCTGGACAGATATCGACAAATTTTGTCAATTCAGAATGGCCTCTTGGCATAAAAGAATAAAATCTAAAAAAAAACCGCATAAAAAGATGGCAATAATATAGATTTTGTAGTATTTTGTGACATTTTTTTATTTATTTTATAATATATATATTATTTTTATACCCTACACCACAAGGTGGTCAGGGTATTATGTCTTTGTGCATTTGTTTGTAACAGGCAGAAGGAAACGAGATAGACCCATAGTTCCTTTTTATGATCTGCATAGAATCACATTCTGAGTCGATTTATGCATGTCCGTCCGTCCGTCTGTCCGTCCGTCTGTCCGTCCGTCTGTCCGTCTGTCCATGTATTGTAAACAAAGTACAGGTCGAATTTATTGTCCGATCCAGATGAAATTTTTGCAAGGATCTTTTGTTTGGCCCAAGGACGAACCCTATTGAAATTGGAGATAATCGGTCAAAATTTAGATATAGCTCCCATATATATCTTCGTCCGATTGACTTTTATGGTGCACCAAACGTCTAATATTTGTCCAAATAGGATGGAATTCGGCACTTAGGACCAAATTTAGTCTAGAAGCTAGTATGTCAAATTTGGTGAAGATCGGTTCAGATATAGCTATAGCTTCCATATATATTATTCATCCGATTTGTTATATTTGTTACCCACAGCCGTAATAAGCACTCCGTAACAACGATATTCAGGGAAATATATCAAATACAGCTCAGAAATATCTTTGCCAAATTTTATCGAGATCTGTTCCGATTTGGATATAGCTCCCATATATATCTTTATCCGATTTCAAATTAATTGTGCACCAAATGGGCAATACAATTCCGAATTTAAAAGATACAAATGCTTTGGCATATTTAGTCCTTTGAACTTTAAATTATAATTATAATCATAGCGTATATAATTGAATTCTCCCATAAAAACTTTTAATTGTTATCTGGAGCTCTACTTAAAGACTTTCTTTGCTGGTTCTATTTGACTTAGTATTGAAGTGTATATTTTGTAATATTTTTTCACCTTACAACACAGGTTGGGGTTTTATATACAGTCTGCAATTATCGTCCGATCCTCATGAAAAAGGGTAGGGTTAGGTACAGAAGGACTAGGCCTATTATCTTCAAAGATGTCCGCAATATATTTAAGGGTTGAAATGGACCAAAAACAGAAAAATAATCCTGATCACACAATTGAAGCCAATCGACACGCCTGAGAAGAGAGTTAAGGACAGGGAAGAATTCCAGGATTTTGTATGACCATTGGTTTATATTTAGCTGTAAAATGGACCACAACTAACAGCACGACGGAGTTCGTAAATATTGGGCAAATGTCCCTGATGGAAATCCAAAATGGATTTAGACATAGAGGGGCTTCTAACATATTGTAGTGTTGTAGGGTATCAAATGGTCGGCCCCGCGCGGCTATAGCCTTTGCTTACTTGTTTTATTATAGGGTATAACACATAACACTATGTGTTGGGGGTATTATAAGTTTGATCGGATCAAAAATTATGTAACACCTCGAAATATTGGTTTCCCACATAGAAAAGTATATATGTCTCGCCGAGCTGATCTAGCTATGTATGTCCGTCCGTCCGTCTGTCCATGTTAATTTGTAATCACTCTACAGGTCGCAATTATGGTCCGATCTTCACGAAATTTAGAATGTAGGTGGGGTTAAGGTCAGAATATAACCCCATTTCTTTTGGAGATGATCGCATAATATAACATAATAACATAAACATTCCTGATTTTGCAGTTGCTCTACAGTTCGCAATTATAGACGAGTCAAAGCGGAAGTTAGCATGAGCTAGAGCTTAGGGCTGGGCAGAAGCCTTCTAATCGTCGGGTAATATTTAGTGCGTGAAATAGATCATAGCATTTGTGTTAAATAAAAGTCAAATTTTCCATTAAACCGCGAATATTTTTAATCCCTGCGAAATCACAAATAGACGAACAGGTCAATTCTGACCGTCACGTAGATGTCGATAGTAAATATATCGGATATATATAGGAAAATATTGTACAATGTGTATATACAACTAACAGAGCGACGGATTGCGTAAATATTGGGCAATTGTCCCTTGTCAAAAAGCTAAGTTTAATATCTGGGCAGTGCTCCATGATATAAGTTCAAAAGTGATATAGTGCTTCGTGATATAAGTTCAAAAGTGAAATCTTCCAAAATGGATTTGGACATAAGAGGCCTTCTAACATATTGTAGTGTTGTAGGGTATCACGTGGTCGGCCCCGCACGTCTATAGCCTTTGCATACTTGTTTACTATTGCATATGAAGGAGCACTTTCACCTAACACATTCATTATATCGTTATGAATTTCCCGAAAAACCTTTTATACCCTCCACCATACTATGGAGGGTATATTAATTTTGTCATTCCGTTTGTAACTCCTCGAAATACTCATGTCAGACCCAACAAAGTATATATATTCTTGATCAGCGTAAATTTCTAAGACGATTTAGCCATGTCCGTCCGTCTGTCTGTCTGTCCGTCTGTCTGTTGTAATCACGCTATCTTTCGAACAAATTGAGATAGAAGGCTAAAATTTTGCACATGGGCCATGTAGGTCCAAGTTATCATATAGCCACCATATAACGGCACCTCCCGATATTCGGTATTTTGACATTATTCACCGGAATTGTTTCCAATTTGGCATTTGAAGTTCGTAATGGATATTACAGCCTAAGACAGAAAATTATCTTTACAGGTCTACGTCTTCGTATAGCCCCCATATAACGGTACCTCCCGATATTCGGTATTCTGATGATTTTAACGACATTATTTACCGGAATCGTTTCAAATTTGGTATTTAAAGTTCGTAATGGATACTACATCCTAAGTCAAAAAATGAGCTATGTAGGTCCACGTCTTCATATAGCCCCCATATACCGAACCCCCCGATATTCCGTATTTTGATGATTTTAGCGACATTATTTATCGGGATTGTTTCAAATTTCGCATGTGAAGTTCGTAATGGATACTTCATCCCATGCTAGAAAATTGTCTGTGCAGGTCCACGTCTTCGCATAGCCCCCATATAACGGTACCCCCCATATTCGGTATTTTGATGATTTTAGCTACATTATAAACAAATTTTTCCTCAAGTTTCGCATTTGAATGTATGTAATAACTTATGACAAAAGTTGCCTATGCAGGCCCACGTCATCGTATAAGGATTCGGTATTTTTAAGATTTTAACAGAATTTTTAACGGATTTTATTTTTTGGAAATTGCCAAATTTGTACAAAATGGTGGAGGGTATTAAAAGTTCGGCCCGGCCGAACTTGCAGCTTTTTTACTTGTTTTATGTAAATATTTAATGACAGCACGCATTTCTAATTTTTCCTAGTCCTTACAAATCGCTTAATAACAATGTTGTACTTTTTACAACCTTTCAGTAATTGTTATACCCTTAATAATTCAATGTGTTTGAAATATTAACGTTTTAGACCTTACACATCGATCAAAACTCCTGTCTTATTTTAGAGCGAATTCTCTCAATACTTTTTGTACCTCAGGGTACGGATTTTCAAACACACTTCTCATTTGGCCAAGAAATTTCAAAATCTTAGCTATTATCTGTTGCTCTTCAACCATTTTTATACCCTCCATCATAGTATTGAGAGTATAATAAGTTTGTCATTCCGTTTTTAACACCTCGAAATATACATTTTATGTCGATTTAGCGATGTCCGCCTATCCGTCTGTGGAAATCACTCTAGCTCCCGAACGAAATGTTAGTATACATTTCAGAAGGACTTTGGTATTGGGCCATGTAGGTCCAGGTTTTGGTATAGCCCCATATAACGGCACCTCTCGATATTCGGTACTTTGAAGATTTTAGCGACATTATTCACCGGAATTGTTTCACATTTAGTATTTGAAATTCGTAATGGATACTACAGCCTATGACAGAAAATTGTCTGTGCAGGTCCTCGTCTTCGTATAGACCCCATATAACGGTACCTCCCTATATTCGATACTTTGTTGATTTTAGCGACATTGTTCACCAGAAATGTTTCAAATTTGGTATTTGAAGTTCGAAATGGATACTGCAGCCTGAGGCAGAAAATTATCTGTGCAGGTCCACATTTTGTTATAGCCACCATATAATAGTACTTTTTTTAAGTTTCGCATTTGAGTATTGTAATGGCGTATGACAAAAATTACCTATGCAGGTCCACGTCGTCGTTTAGACCATAATATGACGGCTGCATTTGGTATTTTTAAGATTTTAACAAATTTTATTTTCTTGAAAATTGCCAAATTCGTTCCATATGGTGGAGGGTATTCAAAGTTCTGACCGGCTTTTTACTTTTTTTTCATTTATTATAATTTGGATTTGTTTGATTTTCTGATATCTTCTTCTTCTTTATAAGAAAAGGTTAATGCTCTTATCTCTTGGCCAACAGCAATGTTGTATCATATTGTACCATTTAGTATTTTCCCAAAAATATTTCCTTATTTTACACAAAGGAGATCCTCACCGAACAGTGTACTTTAGAAATCCTATTGTTTAAAAGGTATGGATGAGTCGACATTGGCTATTTCGTTTCGATCGGAACTGTTCCATCCGCAAACGATGGCTGAACATATATTTCAGTTGTGACCTTCAGGGACAAATCAACTTAGCAGCAATGTATACTTCTGAAGAATTCTGTCCGAATTATAAATCAATTCATAAATTATCTCAAATCAATTCCATATGTGAAATTTTTGTTTTCCTCCAAATATGTATTTTACAGGTATATGATGCAAAAACATTCCCAATGTATTAAATTTGGTCGGAACAGCACCAAATCATTTTCAATTCTTTAAATATTTTGAAAAAAAGCCACATAAACTACATTTTTCATGTGATACGTGGTATCCGACATGGATCCGAGCATTTTCATTCGTGCAACTTTTAACGTTAATCTTCCCCTCCATGACGTAGAATAGCACATATAAATTTATTTCAGATGTATTGGTGCGAAGTATTTTATTTGTTTAACTCTCTTTGGTTGAAACTTCACCCACCACTCACTCAAAAATGTATGCCTCCATCATTTTCATATTATACAAACAATATTAAATATTTGTTCTTATAAATATAGCATTTCTAAAACAGAAAATATTGCTCACTAAACAAATAAAATAATACCATTCATGCATCGCTTCAAACACATCAATTTTTGGTATAAAAGAGAATGTCTCCCGGGGTAAACCCCGCCAGAGGAAACACCTCCAGAGGAAACTCCACCAGAAGAAAACCCACCAGAAGAAACCCCACCACCACCACCACCACCAGCACAACCACCAGCTGCAAGTCCACCACCAGCATCTCCAAGTGGTCCCAAAAAGAAAAGAATTCGTGTAAGCAATTTAAAATTCAAAGTTGCACGAAAGGTTAAGAAAACCAACAGAAGACGCTCTGGATAGGTGTTTGTGTCACAAATTTAAATAAATTTGCAAATGCATTTATCAATGTACGTTTTTGTAATCATTCTATACATTGGACGTAATTTTGCATTATATTCAAAGCAAACTTTTTCAGTATGACCTCGAGTCAAAGACCTTTTTCGATGTATTTTGAATGGTGAAATGCCATAATCATAGCCTTAGGTCACAGCTAGTGTATATAATTTAACACGGTAAAAAAATTGCCTAATCGAAATTTGCACAAAATCTATTCCGACACATTTGAAATTGATCTAGCTATTTAAGCTAAGAGAAATTTGGAATGGTCCTCATATAAAGTATTCCCAGGTTTTCGATATTTAAAAGTTTCGACACCAGACTTTTTTTTCATTTTTATGGTCGTTTTACTAGCCAAATGTCTTCTATTGGATAGGAAAAGTCGTAAACTGCAAAGCAACTAAAATGGCTACCGTACTGAGATCGGCCATTAATGAGAGATCTCGAAGAATTCAGGGTGATATGAAAAAACTCCAACCAACTTCAGACTGCGGTCATTTTCAAGCCACTCGTCCGACAGCTGTTAAAATTATTCCAGTAACAGCTCATTATATTGTTTACAAGCGTACAAAAGCATTTTGATGAGAATTTTCCAGAATAAAAGTTATTCGTGATGGAATTCAAGCGTGATGGTGTGATTTCTTTATATTTGGTTTGACCACAAATGGCTATCGTTAGAGTACTCCAGCATTTAAATGTGAATACATCTTTTGTGTCTGGTAATATCGCTCGTTACCGTGATACTGTTTGCCTAGTCCGACGTTAAGGAAGTGGACGGAAGAAAACAACATCAGCGGCGCAGTAGCTGAAAATGGCTCGTGAGTTGAACATATCGCAATATTCCATTCGTCAAATATTGAAAAATGAGCTCGGGGTAAAGCCATTGAAATTCCAAAGAGTTCAAGAACTTACACTGCAACAGAAAGAAAATAGAATCAAAAGAGCTGAAGAGCTGCTTCGCAAAGAGGTCAGCTGAAAATGTGAACCTTCGGTTGGCCACCAGAAGTCAATCGCCGGCCATGGGGATAATGTTGGCTGTCATAACAGCCGATGGTCGCTCTCCGCTCGTATTAATCGACCGTGGCATCAGAATAAATGCCGAATACAATCGCGAAAATATTCTGGAGTGTATATTAAAGCCTTGGGCACGCAAATATTTGGGCCGCAGACCTTGGACATTCCAACAGGACTCAGCACGCGCCACTCAAGAATGGTTACACAATGAGGTTCCTCGCTTCATTTCCAGCGCACAATGGCCACCAAAATCTTCGTACACCAATCCGTTCGTTGGCACTAAAAAATACCAGAGTGTTGATCACCTCAAGCAAGCGCTTTGCCGGGAATGGGCCAAAATACCGCAGAGACCGTTTTTATTGGTCATTATTCGTGCCCAAGGTGACCAATTCGAATAAATCTAAACTTATTCTAAAATTTAATGCTATTTCCGACATTTCTTACTTTCATTCAATAACTTAAAAAAAATAATGTAAAATTTATGGCGTTTGACTTTGTTGCAGTTTTTTTATCTCACCCTATATTCGTCATCAGCGTAAAACTGTAAGTCGATTTAGCTATGTCCATCTGTCTGAGTGTCTGTCTGTCGAACGAATTGAGATAGAATCCTAACATTTTACAAAAATAAGTGTGTATGTATAATGGGCCATATCGATCTACTTTTTCTTATAGTCCCCACATAACGCTACCCAATGATCCGTATGGTTAAGACTTTAGCCAAATTTGCCACATAAATGTTACGATGTCCGCGGTTTTTAAATGCACTTTGTTTCTTATAAGGAGTATGATTGTTGTGAAGACGGGGGACATTTGGTTGGGAGATAATAGAAGAAGTAGATCAATCTATTCTTTGCTCACAAAGTGGCAGAAGCACTGAGTTGTGCGAAATTTGAAGAAAATGAGACAGTCATTTCACATTTGTTGAGGAGTGTTTTTATTTTTGGTGCAGCCCACTTTACGATGTTTTAAATACATTGACTACATTTTCCTACCGAACTTAACATTTTTTGTTTTATTTCTTACCTTCACCTGTTAAAGAACCGCATTTTGCTACTGGCAACGTTGTTATCATTGCTAGATTTTGTGGGCGTTATCTTAGACACAAACCAATACAGAGTAAACTATTGAACAAAGTCCCTCGCGAAGCCAATTAAAAGTACTAATACCTATACATATGTACGGCGAAAATATTTATAAACTTAATAAGGGAAGTCGAATAAGAGACGATATGTATAGCTACAAGCGACTGGGCAATTCTCATAAAACATAAATACGGAGCTGAGCCAAATCATATAAGGGATTTTTAAGGAGAAAATAAAAATTTCTTTCTCTAGTACATTTTTCAGTATATTTCTAAAGTTGTTTTTAATACTTTTTATACCCTCAGCCATATGGCTAGAGAGGGTATATGTCATTTGATAAGGTCAAAACGTGCCTAGTCGAAATAACTGTTTCAGGGTCAAAATTTTGAATAATTACAACTCTTGATGTAAGAATCCGATTGTCTTCAAATCTCACACATCCCAATATTTTTATAAACTCATGATTTGGATTTAAGATGGAATGTAATACCTCCCCCACAAAAGGTCGACATTTTGAATATTTAGACTTCCATTTAGGCTTGGCACATCCGAATATTCTCTTTGTATTTCACCTCACAACATATGTTGTGGTACCTCCCACACAATGGTTCAAAATTTTGAATATCCATGAAGCTTATAAAAAGCGAAATTAAAATCCGATTCCATTCCATCTCATCCATCCCATCCATGGTACATCTCAATATATATATATATATATATATATATATATATATATATATATATATATCTATATATATATATATATATTGAGATGTATACAAGGGGTTCTTTGTGAGCAATTTATCCCCTGACATAGAGTCCTCTATATAGGTTAACGATATCGTATAGCCCCCATATAACAGTACCCCCGTTATTCGGTATTTTGATGATTTTAGCTATATATTCCAATGGTATTCTCTGAAAATCCACACAAGGATTTCTTTGTGAGCACTTTAAGCCCTGAAAGGTATTTGTCTATATAGGTCCACAATATCGTATATCCCCCATATAACGGTACCCCCGATATTCAGGATTTTGATGATTTTAGCCACATTTCCCAATGGAATTATCTGAAAATCCACACAAGGAGTTCCTTGTGAGTACTTTACCCCCAGACATAGATTTGTCTATATAGGTCCACAATAGCGTATATCCCCCCATATATCGGCACCTTCCGATATTAGGTATTTTAAAGATTTTAACAGAATTTTCAATGGATTTTATTTTTTTGAATGTTTTCTAATTCGTTCCAAATGGTGGAGGGTATTTAAAGTTCGGCCCGGCCGAACTTACTGCTTTTTTACTTGCTTATTTTTTTATTTTCGGCCAACACGTGCATGCAGATTTGGTGTAGCTCGTCGAAATGGGTGGAAATCCTTGCTAATGGACAATGATTGGGTATTACAAAAAAAAAATTTTTAGTGGCGGAGGGTTTAAAAAACATATTTGTTTTTATGCTTAGGGATATTTTTTCCTTCAGGAACGTAAAGAAATAAATCGAACATTCCACATACAGCTGACCTAGAGAAAAGTGGAAGCATGCTACATATATAGTCCTTCGTTAAATTTAACAGAAGAGCAAAAAAACTGTTAAATTGAGTGAACATCTCCGTCGTACATTTAGGTATTAGGCATTTTAATTGTTTTCGTTAAAATGGTGAGTTTATTCAGTAGTATATTCTGTACAGACTTTTGTTCGTTGGTTTGTGTCCTGGATAAAGTCTTGAAAATATAAAGAGCATTGCCAGAAACATATTGAGGCGAATGTGAAAAATACACCTAAAAATGTTAAAGTCGGTAGGAAAATGTAGTCAATGTATTAATAACATCTTAAAGTGGGCGGTACCAAAAAGTGAAGACAATTCTTTCCGTTTCGAACACCAAATTTGAAGTGCTTACATTGAAAAATATCTCTACAATCATAACCAGTAAAGAAAGTCAGTAGTCGGTCCGGGACATCTTTATGATACCCTACAACCCTATGCATATTTAGTAGATCTACCCATAACAAATAAACGTTTTTATACGGAAATTACGAGAATTAAATCACACCAACTATGACCGTTTTTGAATGCGTATTATGGTTTAAAAGCAGTTATAATTTAAGGCCGAAATTAATCAATATATGGGAGGTATATACGCCTCTGAATCGATTTCCATTAAATTTGGCGGGGTAGAAATCGATATTCGTAACAACCCATCTTATTTGAGATGATATTTCACTTTTTAGGTACATAAACGTGGAATCGAATTAAGTTATATATGGGAACACTCACTCAAATCTGAAGCGATCTCTATAAAATCTAACAGAGGTATTTCTATGCTGTGTCTGATACTTGGAACAAAATATCGTTGGTGTGGAGATCATTTTATGGGTGTGAGGGAGTAAAATACAACGGATGATGGATATGTATGAGAACTATAGCTATATCTTTGTTCCACGCTGGATACGTTTGTATGTACCAAAATCCATTCAGTTCTGGCCTATATTAATATATAAAGATATATATGGAAGCTATATCCAAATCAGAACCGATATCGATAAAATTTGGCTGTATTTGATATATTTCCACGAATATGGAGTGCATATTACAAATTCAACAAATCAGACGAAGTATATATATATATATAATTTGACATACTTATTTTTAAGCTCAATTTGGTCGGATGTGCCAAGTTCCATCCTATTTGGACATCTTTTACACATTTGGTGCACAACAAAAGGCAAATATGGGAGCTATAGCTATATCTGATTCGATTTCCACCAAATTTTTAAGCTCAATTTGGTCGGATGTGCCAAGTTCCATCCTATTTGGACATCTTTTACACATTTGGTGCACAACAAAAGGCAAATCGGACGAAGATGTATATGGGAGCTAAATTTTCAGCGATTATTTCTAGTTTCAATAGGCTTTGTCCTTGGGCCAAACAAATGATTTCTGCAAAGTTTCATCTCATCTTGTTTACAAAATTACATTGACAGACGGACGGATATGCACAAATCGAATCAGAATACGATTCAATGCAGATCATCAGAAGAAAAATTTCATCTATTTCCTTCCTTCTCTATGTTACAAACAAATGCCTGGCCACAGTATTGGGTATCGTATAGAAATGGCGATTGTCGATGCTATTCCGTTCGAAAATATTTGCCTAAAATCATTAAAATTGTTAGTGCCTGGTGGTACCGTTATATGGATGGTGTGTGAAAATGTAGACCTATGGCGGCAAACGATTTATACAGATTTAAACCATCAAAATCTGGACTACCTGAAGGTACCTGAATAATTTGAGGCGTTGCAAACGGAATAGCAAAATGTGATCGAAGTGTCAAATTACAACTGATTTGGTTGAAAATTACCGAAATTGAGGAGATACCGTAACCTAAAAATACAAAACAACTTTGGAAGCTATAAACAAACATTTGTAAAATCTATCGTGTCTTCAACAGGCAGACCAAAAAATATTTTACAGCAGTACAAAATCTGCATCATTGACAAATCAGTGTTTAGAACGAAATTTCCTTTCTGGAAATTGGGAATACAGTTTTTTTTTATAAAATTCAGAGCGAAAATGGATCATATCTGTTCAATACTTCTAATACGAGCACATTTTTCAAAAAAATAAACTTACAGAAATTTAAGATTTTTCTTTTAATGGCTCACTCCACCTGGTCCTTACATCACAAGTGATTAAAATTTTAAACAATCAAAACTGAAAGAAAAAATTATAAAAAATCATCAACATTTCTCATAACATCTATTTGCCAAACTGCTCACTCACGTTTTCTGTTTTGTTTCACTGTCAAATATCTTCAATCAAATCATTAAATTTTATTTTCAAATTGAGTGCTTTATTAAGAAGTTCATTGGGCTCAATGGGTACGTAAATAAACAGAATTGTCAACTTTGAAGGGAAGATCAGCCAGAAGCATTGCACAAGCTGTAAAGCATCCCGAAAAAGTCACAGTTTTGTGCGGATTATGGGCTGGTGGCATCATTGAACCATACTTCTTCACAAATGCTGCGAATCCAAACGAGAACTTGACTTGCATGTGGCATGTGGTTTCAACAAGCCAGTGCCACACAGCACGTGCAACAGTGGACTTTTTAAGAGGCTTGTTCGGTGAACATTTTATTTCACCGTCGGACCGATCAATTGGCCAAATAGATCGTGCGATTTATACTATTTTTGTGGGTCTATGTGAAAGCTCACGTCTGTATAGATGAACCCGCTTGAATTGACGCTTTGTACGCAACATTAAAATATTTATTCGGGAGAATTTCATTTTACCGTGGACATCGTAAAATATGTATTAAGTTTAAGTCTAAATCCCAAAATGTTTAAAAAAAATAATTCATGGAACGTAAAATTAGCGCCCTAATTTCGAAAAACTAAGTGAAAAAGAGAAACATCGGTCCAACCCTTCTATTAGAAACCTTCCGCAGGTAGTACGCCGAGTACGCGATTAAGTCAGAACCATGAAAATACAATCAAACCATACTTTGAAAAATTTCCTATGAAATTTAAGTTTTTTTCTTGATTTGTTATTATATTAGTACGTAGTTTTTATTTGTTCAAGTTCTCTTGGGCAAAACCATCACCACACACTCCACCATTTTCATATTATTATTTTCATAACAAACAAATTTTTGGTATAAATAAGGAATATTTTTCAGCTATAATTCATCCACCAGCATTACTTCACCGTTGAACGACTATAGCGAAGACATCAGCTAAAAAAATAAAAATGAGGTGGTTTTTTTACTTCATGTTTGTACTGCTCGTCATGGGCACTTTGATTGCTGCCGAAGGCACTGAAGAGGAGGAAACACCTCCAGAAGAAACACCTCCGGAAGAAACTCCACCAGAAGAAACGCCACCAGAAGAAACTCCACCAGAAGAAACGCCACCAGTAGAAACTCCACCGGAGGAAACGCCTCCAGAAGAAACTCCACCAGAGGAAACCCCACCGCCAGCAGCACAGCCACCAGCATCACCAAGTGGCCCCAGAAGGAAAAGAGTTCGTGTCAGAAATTTAAAATTCACAGTCACACGAAAAGTTAGGAGAAACAATAGAAGACGTTTTGGATAGATGATTCTTCATGTCGGAACATGAAATAAATTTGCAAATACATTTAAATATGTATATTTGGATGTTTTTTTATTATACCCTCCACCTTGGAAAGGAGGGTATATTAACTTTGTCATTCCGTTTGTAACATCCTTAAATATTCGTCGTAGACCCCATAAAGTATATATATTCATAATCAGCATAAAATTCTAAGTCGATTTAACGATGTCCGTCTGTCTGTCCGTCTGTCTGTCTGTCCGTCTGTCTGTCTGTCTGTTGAAATCACGATACAGCCCACATTATTTGACGCAGAGCAATTGGTATTGTGTCTAGGATGGTTGGTATTGAAAATAAGATATATCGGTCCACGTTCTGGTATAGTCCCCATATAACGGTACCTCCCGATATTCGGTATTTTGATGATTTATGCCACATTATTTAACGGATTTGTCTGAAAATTGGTATTTGTAGGTCATAACGGGTCCCTGTATGTGTGGCAAAACATAGCATGTATAGGTCCACGTTTTGGTATAGCCTTCATATAATGGTACCTCCCGATATTCGATATTTTGATTATTTTTGCCAGAGTTTTTAACGGATTTGTCTAAAAATTGGTATTTGTTGGTCATAATGAGTTCCAGCTCCGGTGGCGAAACATTGCATGTATGGGTCCATGATTTGGTATAGCCCCCATATAACGGTACCTCCCGATATTCGGTATTTTGATGGTTTTTGCAAAATTTTTTCACTGATTTGTGTAAAAATTGGTATTTGTGAGTCATAATGGGTCCTAGTTCGTGTGGCGAAACATTGTATGTATAGGTCCACGTTTTGGTATAGTCCCCATATAACGGTAGCTCCCAATATTCGGTATTTTGATGATTTTTGACTGATTTTTTCACGAATTTCACTGAAAATTTGGTAGTTGTAGATCATAATGGGTCCCAGTTCGTGTGGCGAGTCATTGTAATTATAGATCCACGTTTTAGTATAGCCCCCATATAACGGTACCTCCCGATATTCGGTAATTTGATGATTTTTGCCCCTTTTTTCACGTATTTGTCTGAAAATTGGTATTTGTAGGTCATAATGGGTTCTAGCTCCGTTGGCGGAACCTTGCATGTGTAGGTCCACGATTTGGTAGAGCCCACATATAACGGTACCTCCCGATATTCGGCATTTTAATGGCTTTGCCACATTTCTTCTAATGTTTCCTTTACCCTAAGGTGGAGGGTATTAAAAGTTTGGCCCGGCCGAACTTAATGTTTTTTACTTGTTTTGTTATGAAAGAGTTGGGAGACATTTTGAAAAAATGATATATATTATTTATAACGAATGGAATTCGTGATTCTAGCACACAGCTTAGGAATGTTTTACCTCCATAATTGTTAAAAGTAATCATAACTCGTATAAAATGAGAATGAAATTAAAGATTTTACAATTTCCAACTTCGTGTTGGATAATAGTGTTTATGTCTTCCAAATATCATAAAGTGGGTGGTACCATTATATGGGGGCTACTAACATAAGGCACAGACGTTGTTATCTATTGCGAGCTTCATATACAAAATGTGGCTAAAGTCATCAAAAATAGAACTGTGTTGGCATGTTCGTTCGGGATACCATAGTTATTTTGTTGTTGCAAAATGGTCAGGCTTAATGCCATTATTGTTGGTTTAAAAAAAAACAACGTTTGAACGATGGTAATGTTTACCAGACGGTAAGACAGGGAATACCTAGGTTTCGTAAAGAGCTACCAATCCTCATCAGTTCCCTTGTGTTTTGTCCGGGATATTATCCCCAGGACTTATTTTAAAAATAACTTCTACGACAAAAAACTTGTCGAGATCGTAAGCTCAATAGAAGAGGAACCAAAGATTTACATAAAACTAGAATTCTTCTAAATCTTACAACCGTACTTTTAAACATAATATATATATATATATATATATATAAATCTGTATGTATACGCATACCCTCAGGCAATTTTCGTTTATTTACATATATTATGTCTTTCGTTATGATTATCACACTTTATGAAGGTGGTTCCGTAAAGTGAGCCAATATTGTCCATTTCGTATCTAATCTAAGTCTGATATAAATATTACAACATGTTAGATTTGGACAATATTGACTAATTTCTTCACTTGAGTTATGTAATAATTTTCGGAAAAAATTGAAGTTGTTGAAGCTACTCTTCCCGTTTCCCTGACATTCCTCGCATTGGGGTTTATACACTCCTCTAGCCCCGCATCCATAACAAAACACGGTTCGACGTAGCTGTGCTGCATTACCGATCTCAAGGTAAAACATTTCTCTTCTAAGGTGAGGTCTAAAAATTTCAACCAATTCATGTTCAGATAATTTGTGCTTAAAGTGATCTTCTAATTGAAGAATGTCAAGGTAAAAGTCGTCAAGCTATTAGTGCTTTCGTTGTCATAATTTCTCTAATATCTACGTCAGATAAAATATTTCTAAATTGGACAATATTGGCCCACTTCCACGGAACCTCCGTCATGAAGGGTCAACGGTTTGAATAATCATAACGTTAGATATAATATATGTAAATAAACGAACATTGCCTAAGGATATGCATCTACATACATCGGCCGATACTTTTTAAGTTTTTAGCGGGACTCTTACAATTTATTCAGATTTTTCTGTAATTATTTTTCATGTAGCATTTAAAATGGAAGGTATATTAACCTTGACATTCCGTTTGTAACTTCGCAAAATAATCATCAGCGCAAAATTGTCACTCGATTTGGGCATGTCCTTCAGTCTGTCTGTCGAACGAAGAGATGAGATGAAAGGCTAACATTTCACACTTATGTATTTTGTAAGTCAAGTTCGTAAATGGACAATACAAGATCACGTTTCCCTACAGTCCCCACAATACTCCGCATTGTGATGACTTTAGCCACATTTTGTATATGAAGCTCGCAATAGATAACAACGCCTGTACCTTACTTTATGTGTTTTGTACCCACCACTTTATGTTATTTGGAAGATATTAACACTATTATCCAACACATAGTCTTGGTATTACTATTACTATACTTATAGGAAAATCTTTAATTTAATTCTTATTTATAGGAGTTCTGATTACTGGAACAATTATGGAGGAAACCAATTCCTAAGCTGTGTGAAATTTTGACAAATCATGAATTTAATTCATTATAAATAATATATAACATTATTTTTTCAAAATGTCTCCCAACTCCTTCTTAACAAAACAAAAAGAAAACATCCAAATGTACATATTTAAATGTATTTGCAAATTTATTTCATGTTCCGAAATGAAGAATCATCTATCCAAAACGTCTTCTGTTGTTTCTCCTAACTTTTCGTGTGACTGTGAATTTTAAATTTCTGACACGAACTCTTTTCCTTCTGGGGCCACTTGGTGATGCTGGTGGTTGTGCTGGTGGTGGTGGGGTTTCCTCTGGTGGAGTTTCTTCTGGAGGCGTTTCCTCCGGTGGAGTTTCTTCTGGTGGCGTTTCTTCTGGTGGCGTTTCTTCCGGAGGTGTTTCTTCTGGAGGTGTTTCCTCCTCTTCAGTGCCTTCGGCAGCAATCAAAGTGCCCATGACGAGCAGTACAAACATGAAGTAAAAAAACCACCTCATGTTTATTTTTTGCTGATGTCTCCGCTATAGTCGTTCAACGGTGAAGTAATGCTGGTGGATGAATTATAGCTGAAAAATATTCCTTATTTATACCAAAAATTTGTTTGTTATGAAAATAATAATATGAAAATGGTGGAGTGTGTGGTGATGGTTTTGCCCAAGAGAACTTGAACAAATAAAAACTACGTACTAATATAATAACAAAACAAGAAAAAATTAAATTTCATAGGAAAATTTTCAAAGTATGGTTTGATTGTATTTTGATGGTTCTGACTAAATCGCGTACTCTGCGCAGTATTTTTCTGTTAAAATTGTGGACGCTTTTTAGTAGAAGGATTGGACCGATACTTCCCTTCTTCGATTAGTTTTTCGAAATCAAGGCGCTAATTTTACGTTACATGAATGATTATTTTTAAATATGCCCACTGTTTTTAAATGCCCTTTGATTTTTATTTTTATATGGACTAAGCTTGTTTTGAAAGCAGGGAATATTTGTTGGGGAGCTAACAGAAGTCGATCAATTTATTTGTTGTTCACGCTGGGTCTTAATGTGGCAGAAGCACTGAGTTGTGTGAAGTTTGAAGAAAATGTGACACTAATTTCACATTTGTTGAGGGGGTTTTGTTTTTCAAATATTATAAAGGGTAGATTTTTAAGAGCTAAAGAGTAAACTTTCAACCGCGACTGCGCCTCAAATGGTCAACCCAGTTTGCCCATCATTGACATACTCTTTCCAACACTTCGGCCGGTATCTCCCGAATAAATACTTTAATGTTGCTTACAAACCATTTATTCAAGGGGGCTCATCTATACAGGCATGAGCTTTCACATAAACCCACAAAAATAGTATAAATCGGACGATCTATTTGGTCAATTGACCGGAACGAAAATAAAAGAAAATGGTCACCCAAAATGCCTCTTAAAAAGTCCATTGTTACGCGTGTTGTGTGACACTGGCTTGTTAAAACCACATGCAAGTCAAGTTCTCGTTACGATTCGCAGCATCTTTGAAGAAGTACGGTTCGAAGGTGCCACCAGCCCATAATCCGCACAAAACTGTCACTTTTTCGGAATGCTTTGATAGCTTGTGCAATGTTTCTGTCTGATTTTCCCTTCAAAGTTGACAATTCTGCTTATATACGTACCCATTGAGCCCAATGAACTTCTTAACAAAGCACTCAATTTTGAAATAACATTTAATGATTTAAATGAAGATATTTGACAGTGAAACAAAACAAGAAACGTGAATGAACAGTTTGCCAAATAGATGTTATGAGAAATGATGATAGTTTTTGTTTCCTGATTTTGCAGTTGCTCTACAGATCACAATTATAGACCAATCGAAATTTAGCATGGGGCTAGAGCTTTGGGCTGGGCAAAGCCTCCAAATTTTGATGGTAATCGGGTAATATTTAATGGTTGAAATAGATAAATAAAAGTCAAATTTTCCCTTAAACCGCGAATATTTTTAATGCCGGCGAAATCACAAATTGACGAACAGGTCAATTCTGACCGTTACGTAGACGCCGATAGTAAAAATATCGCATATATATAGCGAAATATAAACAATGTATATATACAAAGGAAGGGGATGTTAGCCAGAATGCTTATATCTCCATATTTTGTCAATTTAGAATGCCCTTTTGGCATAAAAGTATAAAATCTAAAAAAAATCGCATAAAAAGATGCCAATAATGATGTTCATATAGATTTTGTAGTATTTTGTGACATTTTTTTTTTTCATATTTTTTATCGCATGCGATTTTTTCAAATTGACTTATAATATTGAAGTGTATATTTTGTAATATTTTTTTACTTTACAACACAGGTTAGGGTTACTATTTATATGCAGATTGCAATTATCGTTCGATCCTCACGAAATTTTTCACAAAGGTAGGGTTAGGCTCAGAAGGGCTAAGCCTATTGTTTTCAAAGATGTCCGCAATATATTTAGGGGTTAAAATTGACCAGCAACTAAAAATGATTAAAAATGATCCAGATTTTGCAGCCTTTATAAAAGTCACAAATAGAAGCCAAAGGACACGAAATCTCGCATGAAGTTAGAATTTAAGAAAGCGGGTAGAATGGACCACTACCTTTGTGTAAAAAATACCAACATTATTAACACACGATATCCGAAATACACAATGAAATGCTTATTTCATTGACGAATATAGCCAAATGTCGTAGGCAAGCAAATCATAAAGATGAGTCTAAATTTGGAGACACAGAGGGGCCTCTTGCTTTTGGAGATGATCGCAAAATATTTAGGAAAATATTTTCTGATCACACAATTGAAGCCAATCGACACGCCTGAGAAGATAGTTAAGCACAGAGAAGAATTCTGGCATTTTGGATGACCATTGGAATATTTTTAGCCGTAAAATGACCACAAAAACTAACAGCACGACGGAGTGCATTTGGGAAAAATGCTAAGGGTAATATCTAGGCAGTGCTCCGTGACATAATTTTAAGAGCGAAATCCTCCAAAATGGATTTGGACATGAGGGGGCTTCTAACATATTGTAGTGTTGTAGGGTATCACATGGTCGGCCCCTCACGACTATAGCCTTTGCTTACTTGTTGGTTTGAGTTTTGATTATTTAAAATGTTAATCACTTGTGGGGGAAGGACCAAGTGGAGTGAGCCATTGTTGTCGCATCTGGCCTTTAATTAACGATCTATAGTAAAAACTTAAATTTTTGTAGGTTTTTTTTTTTTTTTTCTTTTTTTGAAAAGTGTACCCGTATCAAAAGTATTGGACATATATCATCCATTTTCGCTCTGAGTTTTATAAAAAAAAACTGTACTCCCAATTTCCAGAAAAGGGTTTCGTTTTAACAGCACACCGTTTCTAAAACCGATCTTTCAATGATGCAGATTTTGTACTCACGGTTTTAAAATATTTTTTGGACCAGACACTCAGTATTTTAATGATTTTAGGCAAATATTTTTCAACGGAATAGCCGAACATTTTGTCCACATAGATTCACGTTTTCCTATAGTATCTACATAACGATACCTATCGACAATCGGCATTTCTATACCATACACCAGGCTGTGGTCAGGCATTTGTTCATATGTTTGTAACATAAAGAAGGAAGAGAGATAGATCAATCATTCCTTCTGATGATATGCATAGAATCATATCCTAAGTCGATTTATGTATGTCCGTCCGTCTGTCCATGTATTTTTGTAAACAAAGTACAGATCACGTTTACTTTCCCGTTCGAGATGAAACTTTGCACAAATCATTGGTTTGGCCCAAGGACAAACCCTATTGAAACTAGAAATAATCGCCGAAAACTTAGCTCCCATATGTATCTTCGTCCGATTTGAGTTTTATTGTGCACCAAATGTGTAATAGATATCCAAATAGGACGGAACTTGGCACATCCGAGAAATAAGTATGTCAAATTTGTTGGAAATCGATTCAGATATAGCTATAGCTCATATATATATATAAACTTCGATCGATTTGTTTAATTTGTAATATGCACTCCGTATTCGTGGAAATACATCAAATATAGCCATATTTTATAGAGATCGGTTCTGATTGGGATATAGCTCCCATATATATCTTTACTAGTTTTCAAGTTTATTGTGCACCAAATGATTAATATAAGCTCGAACTGAATGGATTTTGGCACATAGGAACGAATTCAGCATGGAAGAAAGTGTACCAAATTTGGCGAAAATCGGTGAAGATATGACTGTAGGTCTCATACATATGTTTCATCCGATGTTGTATTTTACTCCCTCACACACGGAAAATGCTCTCCACACCAACGATATTTGATTCCAACTATCAGATCAGATACAGAAATACCCCTGTTAAATTTTATAGAAATCGGTTCAGATTAGAGAGAGTGTTTCCATATATAACTTCATCCGATTTCACGTTTATTGTACCTAAAAAGTGAAATATCACCTCAAATAAGATGGATTTTTACGAGTATCGATTTATACTTCGTCAAATTTAGTAGAAATCGATTCAGAAGAGGATATACCTCCCTCCCTTGGTTCATTTTGGCATAAAGTATAACTGCTTTAAAACCATAATACGCATTCAAAGGGGTCATAGTTGGTATGACCAACGTATAAAAACGTTTATTTGTTATGGGTAGATCTACTAAATATGCATGAGGTTGTAGGGTATCATAAAGTCGGCCCTGACCGACTTTTGGACTTTCTTTACTGGTTATGATTGAAGAGATATTTTTCAGTGCAAGTACTTTAAATTTGGTATTCGAAACTCACAATATATAAAAAAATCTCTGTTGCAAAAAATCGTTTATGTAGATTAACTTTTTGGCACCGCCCACTTTCAGATCTTATTAATACATTGTCTACATTTTCCTACTGAATTTAACATTCTTAGGTGTATTTTTCACATTCGCCTCATTTTGCTACTGGCAATGCTCTTTATATTTTTGAAGAATTTGTGTGTATCATCCAGGACACAAACCAACTAACAAAAGTCTACAGAATAAACTACTGAATAAACTCACCATTTTAACGAAACCAATTAAAATGCCCAATACCTAAATGTACGACGGATATGTTCATTCAATTTAACAGATTTCCTACCTTTCTTTTAAATTTAACGAAGAAAATGGATATGACTATGCGGATATGGAAGAAATTACATTCTTGAGTTCATAGACAGACACATAAATATCATAGATGATCAAAATAATTAAAGAGAAATTCTTAAAATAATTTTCCTGCTTTAAATGTTTACTTATTTAATAATTAAAAAAAATATCATCAAAACTAACTCAAAATTATTTTATAGATACAATTGTTAAAAATCATTCGTATATGCCATTCGTATATAAGATGAATATACATCTTACACTCATGACAGAGAATGAGTGACATCAACGCCAGCATGCATGCTTGTCCCTCTATGTTAATATGACAAAGCTAACGTAATGCACATTTTTGTCAATTAGTAAAATTCTACGCTTAATATTTCAACATAGTGAACTCACCAATTTATAGAAGAAAATAAACACCGAAACCCACACATAAGCATAAACACTTTTACGAACCGGGCGCGTAGTACGATGCACGACGGAAATGTGTGGTGCTCCGGGAGATAACATAATGTTATTGCAATTAAACTTTTTTTAACATTTCATTGGGAACTTAACGAAGGAAATCATATAATAACATATTTTTACAAAGAAAACACTTTAAAGAACTTGAACAAAGAGGAGATATGGAAGGGAATGCATTTATGCGGCAATATTTTAAAGAGATTGCTCTTGAAGAGCAACAACCGAGCGCACACTTCTCACAACAAATACAAATGAAGCACACTGATATTGTCAAAGCTAACAAATTGCGCCTTTTTTGCAAAGTCACACAACGTTTTTCTTTTGCTAAATTATACACACAAGTACCCATGGATAGAAGATGAGTATAAAAGATGTAAACCGAATTTGAGTTATGAACAAAGCTTTTGAACATAGCTACTAAATTCACACTTTCACACCCCAACTCACTCGTACGCATTAGCACTTTTACAACCGAGCGCGAAGTACGATGCACGACGGAAATGTGTGGTGCTCCGAGAGATAACATAATGTTATTGCAATTTAACTTTTTTTAACATTTCATTGGGAACTTAACGAAGGAAACCAAATAATAACATATTTTTACAAAGGAAACACTTTAAAGAACATGAACAGAGAGCGGATATGGAAGGGAATGCATTTATGCGGCAATATTTTAAAGAGATTGCTCTTGAAGAGCAACAACCGAGCGCACACTTCTCACAACAAATACAATTGAAGCACACTGATATTGTCAAAGCTAACAAATTGCGCCTTTTTTGCAAATTCACACAACGTTTTTCTTTTGCTAAATTATACACACAAATACCCATGGATAGAAGATGAGTCTAAAAGAGGCAATTGAAATTTAACAATTGCAGGTATTTTCACTGATATTCCTATCAATTTCATGCATATACATATTAAATATTATATTCTATTTTCATTAAAATCACTTTTTATCAATTTATTTTTATTATTTTACAAAGATTTTATATTGGAGCACCACAAGACACGACCGAACTGAAAGAACACGACGAATAAACTGATTGGACTCTAAAATTTCGGTGACTTTGCTGTTGGTAATGAGAATAGAGATAGAGACACAAGGTTAATTGCTGTTATTAACATAAAAGAGAATTGGATTGAGAACAGTTGGGAACACAGTTAACTTGAAATTAAATGTCGATAATGGTATTTATGGAAAGTATGAAGACTTTGCTGATGATAACGACGAGAGAATTGTACTAAGTGTCCGAATTAATGAGAGAAGACCAAATAACACATTCATATTGTCGTCTGTGGCATAAGAATACATGCGCGGTTTTTATCCCACTTGAAGGAGTGAATACATTCGCTGATTTACAAAATACAAAGTGGTAGAGAAACATTGGTAGCTCTCTTGAATCTTGATTCTTTAGACGAAATATCGGCACAAAAAATCTTACACAATCGAAAAATCAAAAGCAAAAGCTGATTTATAAAAAAACAAATGGACAGAAAATTTAATTAACAAATGCACAGAAAATTGAATCTTAAGACGAAATATCGGCACACAAACACTTACACAATCGAAAAATCAAAAAAAAAAAAAAAAAGAAACATACGGACTACACAATTTTTGCAAACCCAATAGTAAACAATGCCTAACAATCTGGACCCTTCTTAAAGATGGAATACCGTCGCACACAATCGAAATTAAAAATATATGAAATGAAATAGAAACATCAAGTTTTGGTAAAAAGATCTACGATGTAAAGTCAGAACAGTAATCTACAGATGATATTATTATTTAAGGGTTTCAACAATGCCTTAAATAGACGATAGACGATTCGATACCAGCTCTTTCAGAAATAGTCTGAAAATTTCCTTAAAAGTGCAATTATAAATGATAGAGATATATAACCAATAACGTCATTAAAAATAGTTTTAAAAGTAATCACAGTTTAACACGGTATGTTCCAGAACCTGCAAGATTCTACCAGTTTTGCAATTTTTTTTTTTCATGTCATAAAGTTAGAATCGGTTATCGTAGTAAAAACTTTTACATTCGTACAATTCTGGAACATACCAATAATAAAAAATATTAACACGATTCAACGATTTCGGATTTTAATATTTTTTCGATTGCCGGTCAACAATTGTCGCAAAATATTTGAAAAATATTGTCAAAGTCTTTGACGAAAATAAGTCCAGCGATAATGTAAAAAAATAACTTAGATTTAAGTATGGTAATCCGTAAGAAGAATATTCTTGAAAAATATTTCTCTATTTCTTAAAAAAGTGTAATATTTAGTATCAGAATAAAAAGAGAAAATATTTCTCTCTTTTCTTCATTGAAAATATTCTTAAACAAGTAAGCAAAGGCTACAGTCGAGCGGTGCCGACCGTTGAATACCCTACAACACTATAATAAACGATACAGTTTATTTAGGCGAGATACTCGAAAGAATTGCACAAGATATTGTGACAAATAATAAAAGAAAACCATCAGGTTTCGTTCTCTAATTTTCGAATAATAGCAGCTTTAACTAATTTGCTCATTTCCAATTTATTGGAAGATGTTGCACGTAAATGGTCTTCCTAGATCTGGAACCAATATTTCCCAAAGACCTATAATCTCTCGGAAGGGGTAAATGATTAAAATTTATAATTGGTTTTTGACTGAAACGCATCAACGAAATCAGCGTTAACGAAATAGTCAGAAGTGCGTCTTTCCTGTATATGTGAATTCTCCAAAGAGTCACTGAATGGACATTTTCGTATTTTGTCTACAAAAGTTGGCAAACTATTTCACACATTGAATATTTTTGGATGGCCATCCAAAACTGCTTGGCTTTTGCAATGTCCGGTAACCCCCATTTAAATGTGCGTGAGGATCGGGCGATAATTACGACCTGCTGACAATTTTGCAGTTTTATGGTCCATTTAAACCCCTAAATATATGGCGATCATCTCCAAAAAGAGTAGGCTTCTATTCTGACCCTCATCTTATCCCCATGCAAAATTTCGTAAGGATCGGGCCATAAATGCGATCTGTATATGATATCCTAACTACTTAGTTTTGTTAGCTGTAAAAATGTCACCAAATGTTTAATTCAAAATGAAAATATGCCAAAAATATGACAAATTTGAAAAAATATGAGAAAATTTACAAAATCAATATTTTCATCTTTAGAGAGATATTTTTATGCGACTTTTTAGGCGTTTTTTCCTTTCTGCCAAGAGGCCATTAAGAATTAATGAGAACTGTCGAAATCAGTTCAGCCGTTCTCGACATAAAATAGATCTTTCAAGCATATCTTCTTTGATAGACATATATATCGCACATATTTTGCTATATATTCGATTTGTTGGATATTAACATCAATGTAAAGATCAGAAGTAACCTTGTCATGGCTTTGTGATTACGCCGGGATTTAAAATATTCGCGGATTAATGAAAAATTTTGAATTTTTTCAACAAAAAAGATATGGTCTATTTTAGCCGCTAAATATTATCCGATGACCACCCAAATTGGTAGGCTTCTTCCCCGCCCTAAACTCTAGCTACATGCGAAATTCCGCGTCGATTGGTCTATAATTGCGACCTGTATAGCTACTACAAAATCCGACATTTTTTCAGTATTTGGTCCATTTCAACCCCTAAACATTTGGCGATCATCTCCAAAAGAAATAGGGTTCCATTCTGACATTAACCCCACCTACATTTTAAATTTCGTGAAGATCGGGCCATAATTGCGACCTGTAGAGTGATTACAAATTAACATGGACAGACGGACGGACGGACATACATAGCTAGATCGACTCAGCTCGGCGAGATAGGAAGATCCATATATACTTTCCTATGTGGGAAATCAATATTTCGTGGTGTTATATAATTTTTGGCCCAATCAAACTTATAATACCCCCAACACATAGTGTTGTAGGGTATAAAAATGTATTTAGTAAAATATATTTATCACCATATATTTATCTACAATTTCAGGGTATCTGAACCTTTGAACAACGAAACCTTGTAATGCTTCCATCAAAAATTGCACGAAATAGTGTCAGAAATCTCTTTAAAAATATTTTTTACAAATACTCTTATTTACTTCGTTACAAAAATAAAGATTAAGCCCAAAAATATGTTCTCCTAAATCTATGCTTTCAGTTCAAAAAGTAATCAAAAACTCGATTTCAAATCAGGAACATCCCGAAGAAAATGGGATATGTCTTCTGATAAGGAATATAGTCGAATTCATTCAATTAGAATTATGCAGAGGGGCTTAAATAATTTTAGTGGTAATTTAAACATTTACATACATATATACAGGATATATGAATTGAAAAATTACCCTTCTCGATAATTAAAATCAAAAGAATTTAACAGATACATATATTTTCTTGCATTTGAAGCTTACCTGCGTAAAAGTTACCTAACAGCAGGGGTGCTCAAGAAAAAATATCTCTCTCGAGTCAAATTTCTCTTTGCTTATTTAAATCAAGAACAAAACAGTGTTAAGTCATTATTTATAAAAATATTATATATCCATTTTCTTTATAAATTAATTTGGCAAACATTCGTGTCTAAAAACAATTTAATAGAACCGTAAAATATAAAGAAAAACTGAATTTTAATTTTCTCTTAAATATTCTCTTTTTTCGGTTCATGTTCTAGAACACGGTTTTGAGCACCGCTGCTAACAGAGACTGAAACCAAATAATAAAATTCTAGGATAATATTTCAACTTAGTGAACTCACCATTTACAGAAGAAAATAAAATGTAAAACGTAACAAACACTCGCGAACCGAATTTGCGCTATCATTAAAGCTTTTGAACATATCAACTAAATTCACACTTTCAGACAATTTCACACACTAACACACGGTAAGCATAAACGCTTTTACGAACCGAGCGCACGATACACGACGAAAATGTGTGATGCTCCTACTAATAACATAATCATTTTGCTATATTTACAAGAATTCTAACATTCTGTTGAACTTAACGAAGGAAATCGAATGATAACATATTTTTTGAAAGGAAACACTTCAAAAAATATTAACAGAGAGCGGATATGCAAGAGAACACCTTTTTTGTGGCAACATTTTAAAGAGTATGTGTTTTCTCTTAACGAGCAACAACGAAGCACCCACTTCTCACAACGAAAACAAATTCAGCACATTGATGTCGTCAAAGCATAGACAAATTAGGTATAGACTAAAAAGTTGTCTCATCTGTTATCTTCGAAAAAAGTGCTTCAATAGATGTCGTTCATGCTGTGAGAGAGGTTCAGTAGACTCACTCAATTCTCTCAAAATACAAAATAATGAATATTTTTATGATTCTTTATTATTTATCAATTAAAAACGAAACAGTACTTTGTTTATTTTTACATTATCCAAATATGTCGTGAAACATAAAAATATAGAACTTAAATAGCAGAAAAATGAATAAATTGTTTTCGAAGTCGAGTGACTTCACTAGCCCTGAGTGACTTGACTGGCCCAAGATCAATCATAGTGACATCTACCGGAAGGGGTAAATTTTAAAACTTTTTAGTCTATACTTTCATTTGTCTATGCTGGTACTTCATCATTAAAGAGCATCAACAGTGCTCCCAATTTTCTATCTCTATCTGATTTGCAAAAATGGTGTAATCCGTTTCTTTCTGCATTGATATTATCAATTTGATAACAACAACACATAGTGCCGTTGGCTCTCTTCTCATAACTGAGTTATTATAACTCACATCAACTACTCCCAAATTTCTGACTCCAATCAGTTCATTCGTCGTGTTCTTTCAGTTCGGTCGTGTCTTGTGGCGCTCCAATACAAAATAAAGTCTATGATTAAATATTTTAAATAAATTGATAAAAAGAGATTTTAATGAAAAGTAAATGTAATATTTAATATTTTTATGCTTTAATTTGATAGAAAAATCTGTGAAAATATGTCCAATTGTTAAATTTCAATTGCCTCGTTTACATTCATATTCTAACCATGGATGTGTGTGTATAATTTAGCAAAAGAAAACGTTGTGTGAAGTTGCAAGAAAAGGCGCAATTTGTTAGCTTTGACCATAGACAAATGAAAGTATAGACTAAAAAGTTTTAAAATTTACCCCTTCCGGTAGATGTCACTATGATTGATCTTGGGCCAGTCAAGTCACTCAGGGCTAGTGAAGTCACTCGACTTCGAAAACAATTTATTCATTTTTCTGCTATTTAAGTTCTATATTTTTATGTTTCACGACATATTTGGATAATGTAAAAATAAACAAAGTACTGTTTCGTTTTTAATTGATAAATAATAAAGAATCATAAAAATATTCATTATTTTGTATTTTGAGAGAATTGAGTGAGTCTACTGAACCTCTCTCACAGCATGAACGACATCTATTGAAGCACTTTTTTCGAAGATAACAGATGAGACAACTTTTTAGTCTATACCTAATTTGTCTATGGTACCAGCACACAAACACTTGTTTTATAAAAAACTAGCTGGCCCGGTCCGCGTTTTAGTATTTAATGATTACTTTTTAAAATATAAGAATATATATATACACAGATCTGACTCATATTAGTGGATCTGGGAGGTAATGTTATATGGGGACTATATTAAAATTTATACCTATGTTGAAATTATTCTGTATTTTTAAAATTATTCGGTATTTCAATTTTTTAGCCAAATCGATTGGAAATTTGTTAGAAACAGTCGAAATTAAGGAGGGCCTACATTAAAAATTTTCTTGGGAGGGATTTTCTACCTTTTTAGAAACCAAGATGCCACATAAGGGTCAAATCAATTGAAAAATTTGACCGGGGTAATAGCTAAAATAAGGGAACACCTTCATATGACGGCTATACGAAAACGTGGGGTATATTGATAATTTAATGGCTTTTTTTCTTACTAAGAACTCAAATCACTAAAAATTGCCGAAATTAGTATGAAAAATCTGGCTAACATATATACTTGAAAATGTGGTATACCCTCAGGTGGGGGCTATACCAACACGTTGACGGATACGATCCATATTTTGTACAAATAGTTCTACATATAACCCAAAAGTCTTTATCAAATTTGAAAGCTCTATCTTAAATGTTGCGAAATATTGAGCAACATATTTGAGGCCCTTTTGGTATGATTAGAGCTATATAAAGGGTCGTAAAAAAGATTGGCCTGGGAAAATTAACCTCTTTAGTTATTTTGATCTACCAACTATTCATTTTGAATTTACCAACCTCTATATTGGCTGTTGCACAGTGTAATTATTCCCTATTGCGCATAGTCCCCCAGTACCTACATGTCAAATTGAAAAAATCATGCGATATTTAAATTTAAAAAAAATATACATCACAAAACAATTTTATCTCACATCCGATATTTCGGGTTTTATCCTTTTCAGGCCATTGAAATTGTTTTGTTATTTCTTAGCGATTTTAAAATAATAATTATTCTTTCACGTTAAATTATTTCGACATCATCTATTGAGTTCGCCATTCCAAAATTCGATACTACAAATTAATGTAACCCGAACCCAATTTCCATTCTCAAAAAAAAAATTGTCAATAAAGTTAATCAAATTGAAAAAAAAAAACCGTTTTAACTCGCTATTATTTGTTTCATTTCTTATCCTCTTCTGAATAACACGTATACTTCCATATACCCATTAAATACATAAAATTTATAAATAACAGTTAGGTCCGTTGTCGCTTTATACTACCCGAAAAATACTACATATCGTATAAGAATTCAAAAAGAAATAAAAAACACAACAAATGTACATTCGAAAATAGTAAGTCAAAATTAAAAAATATATGCAAAATAAAACATTACTATTGTACATTCAAAAAGTCAAAATAAACCAGTAAAGAAAGTCTTAAAGTAGGGCGGGGCCGACTTTATGATACCCTACACCACTTTGCTAATTTAGAAGAGCTCCGAATAACAATTAAAAGTTTTTATGGGAGAATTCAATCATACACGCGATGATTATAATTATAATTCAAAGTTCAAAGGACTAAATATGCCGAGGCATTTGTATCTTTTAAATTTGTTATTGTATATATATACAATTATAATTCCCTGAATATCGTTGTTACGGAGTGCATATTACGATTGTGGGTAACAAATATAACAAATCGGATGTATAATATATATGGAAGCTATAGCTATATCTGAACCGATCTTCACCAAATTTGACATACTAGCTTCTTTAGACAAATATAAGACGTTTGGTGCACAATCCAAGGTAAATCGGACGAAGCTATATCCGAATCTGAACCGATTTCGATCAAATTTGGCAAATGTATTTCTGAGATGTATTTGATAAATTTCCCCAAATATTGTTGTTGCAGAGTGCATATTACGGCTGCGGAGGGCAAAAATAACAAATCGGATGAACAATATATATGGGAGCTATTGCTATATCTGAACCGATTTCGATCAAATTTGGCATACTTATTTTCAGGCCTAATTTGGGTGCATATGCAAAATTCCATACAATTTAGGCTGATATTACACGTTGGTACAACAAAAATGTAAGCAGAAGCTACCAGGTGATTTCAAATTTTAAGTTCTAAGTGTGCCCGACTTCTGCCAATTTTGTGTATGTATTTATTGTTTTGAAAAATAAAAACAAAATATTTTCAAAATCAATGATTGGAAGAAACTTAAATTGCGAGGCGCGCATTAATAATATTAAGCAGATTTAACATTGAATTGAACGATTGATCACTTAGAATCATATTTTTTAGAAGACATCAAGGCATTTCATTCATCTTTCGCGCTATTTAATTCATTTTAAAAATAAATAAATACTACAAAATAAATGAAAACAACTTGTTGCATATAATTTTGAGTAATTCTGACAGGAAGCGGGCATAGCCTCAGGGCTGTATTTCTCTAGTTTTACGAAGCTGTTCTACCTCCTTATTGTACCATGGACGTACCGTATACAAAAATTCAACTTCCCCACCATGGTGAAATCTTTTGTACGTCCGTATTACCCAAATACGCCAAATTCATATCTTGAATATACCAAAGAAAATTTTTTAAAAATTGATACATATTTAAATTAATCCAATTGTAAATTTTCCAATTACAATATTTTAAAATTTGTGTGTTTCTTTCATTTCTATTTTCAACATACAAAAAAAGAAAAGAAATTTGTGTGGCATCTATTTAGGTAACGCTGTAGAAGAAAACAAGTAAAAAAGCTGTAAGTTCGGCCGGGCCGAACTTTGAATACCCTCCACCATTTGGAACGAATTTGGCAATTCTCAAAAACAATAAAATCCGTTAAAATCTTAAAAATACCGAATGTAGCTATTATATTAGGGTCTATATATGACCAGCGTAACATTTGTCATAAGCCATTACAATATTCAAATGCGAAGCATAAAAAAATCGGTTATAATGTCGATTAAATCAAAATACCGAGTATCGGGAGGGGGCTTTACGAAGAGGTGGACCTGCGCAGACAATTTTCTGTCTTGGGCTGTAGTATCCATTACGAACTTTAAATACCAAATTTAAAACAATTTCGGTGAATAAATTCGCTAAAATCATCAAAATACCGAATATTGGGAGGTACCGTAATGTGAGGGCTATACGAAGACGTGGACCTACATGGCCCATTTTCAATACCAAAAGTCCTGCAAACATAACATACATTTGAGCAAAATTTTATCAATCTATTTCAATTTGTTCGGAAGCTACATTGATTTCCACAGACAGATAGACGGACGGACATCGCTAAATCAACATAGAATTTTATGCTGATCAAGAATATATATACATACTTTGCAGGATCTATAATGTGTATTTCGAGGTGTTACAAACAGAATGACAAACTTAATATACCCTCCATACTATGGTGGAGGGTATAAAAATTATGTTGTCAAAAATTTCCAATCAAAACCGTTTTCATATATTTTATAAATATAATTTTTCTACATTTAATTTGAAGCGCTCCCGATTGTTCTCTATAAAATTTTCTTTTGTATTAATATCCGCAAATAACCACGTGTCTCTTTCTCTATTATCTTAATCAACAGCAAAGTCTACGAAATTAGAGAGACCATTCAGTATCTTCGTCGTATTCATTAAGTTCGGTGTCTGTGAAAGTGAAAATTAAATTGATGGAAAAGTTGTTAAAACATGTGAAGAAAATAATATTATTTAACAATTTGCTTTAATGTAGTCAAAAAATCTTTGAAAATACGCGTAATTTTTTTTTGTCTGTAGCCTTTCAAATATTCATTCTCCATTTATGAGAGTATGTGCCCAAAATGCATTAAATTAGAATAGAATGTCGAGTGTCTGTGTGTGGAAGACGCAATCCGTTAGCTTGAGCTGCTAAAGTTTAGCCGCACTGTTCATATGTATTTGTTTTTTTTTTTTTTTTGGGGCGGAGTTTTCGTCGGGTTTCTCTTTTTAAGAGAATAAAATTCCATGATATAGATAAATTGCATTTCCTTTAATATGCGCTCTCTGTTAATATTCTTAAAATGGTTTTTCGTTTAAAACTATGTTAAAAATCTGTTATATTATGTTATATTTGATCACCACATTTCCGTCGTCCAGTTTGACATGCGAGCGCTTCGTTAAAATAGCTTTTGTGAGTACGCGTGTGTGTTTTTATTTTAGTGTGGGAATGGTTAAAAATTCTCGTTATTAATTCGGTAAAAAAGCATTAGTAATAATGCTAATACGGTTCGCGAGTTTTCTGTGTAAATGTCTAAAATTTTAACTTCGTATGCTGAATAAAGTGGTGAGTTTGTTTGGTTTGTGTCTCTGATAAATATTCCCAAGTTTGTAATCAAGCGCTGTATTGCCAACAACTAAAGTGCAGAATTACAACGTTTCTCACGAATAAAATACGTCAAAATGCGTACCATGGAAACTAAATATTCTGGAACTAAATATGCTTTAGTTTATGCATACACTGTATGTTATTACCAATATTATTGTTATTATTAAAAGCTGTAGTCGTGCTGGGTCGACCATGTGTTGCCCTAACTCACTGTTGTTATTTTCCAGAACTGCAAAAATGTAAAAACTTGTACTACGATAACCGCTTTTTATACTCCCAGCATATGGCTGGGGTGAGATAAAAAAATTTGAAACAAAGTCAAACGCCATAATTTTTATAAATTTTATTGAATGAAAGAAAAAAATGTCGGAAATAGCATCAAATTTTAGTATAAGTTTAGATCTGTTCGAATATGTCACCTTTGTCACGAATTATGGCCTTCAAATGGCCAATGAAACCGTCACTCGCTGCCCAAATGTTGCTCTGCGGTATTTTGGGCCATTCCCGGCGAAGCGCTTACTTGAGGTGATCGACACTTTTGTATTTTTTAGTGCCAAACTTGCTTTCCAAAATACTCCAGACACAATAGTTCAACGGATTGGTGTCCGGAGATTTTTGGTGGCGATTGTGCCCTGGAAATGAAGCGAGGAACCCCATTTTGTAACCATTCTTGAGCGGCGCGTGCTGAGTCCTGGTGGAATGTCCAAGTTCTGCGGCCAAAAGGCTTTAATACACCCTCCAGAATATTTTCGCGATAATATTCAGCATTTATTCTGATGCCACGGCCGATTAATACGAGCGGAGAGCGACCATCTACTGTTATGGCGACCCATACCATCAGCATTACCATGGCCGGCGCTTGAGTTCTGGTGGCCAACGGAAGATGCGCATTTTCAGCTGACCTCTTTGCCAAGTAAACACTATCATTTTGTTTGTTCACAAACTGCTGGACAACGAATATTTTCTCATCGGAGAAAACCAAATTCGGCAGTTCACCACCTTCGGCGAAGCGAAGCAACTCTTTAGCTCTTTTGAGTCTATTTTCTTTCTGTTGCGGTTCTTGCACTTTTTGAATTTCAATGGCTTTACCCTGAACTCATTTTTCAATATTTGCCGAAGGGAATATTGCGATATGTTAGCTCACGAGCCATTTTTCGGCCACTGCGACGCGGGTTGCGATCAAGTCGCTTCTTTACTTTTCGAACCATTTGTGCTGATGTTGTTGATTTCTTCCATCAACTTGCTTGACGTCGGGCTACGCTACCAGCATCGTTACGAGCGAGGGTACGAGACACAAAAAATGTATTCACATTTAAATGCTGGAGTACTCTAACGATAGCCACTTGTGGTTTTCCAGCCAAATATAATGAAATCATAGTATCACGCTTGAATTCCATCACGAATAACTTTTTTTCTGGAAAATTCGCACAAAAATGCTTTTGTACGCTTGTAAACAATATAATGAGCTGTCACTGGATTAATTTTAACAGCTATCGGACGAATGGCTTAGAAATGGCAGCAGTCTAAAGTTTCTTACTTCAAATCATATACACAGCTTCAGATTTGTTTTTTTCAAAGTTGGTCAATTCTCGATTTTATGTAGTTTGGGGTTAGTTCCAACATTATCTCAAGGATTTGAAGTATTGTTGTTTTATTATTTTTTTATATAATTATATGTAGTTTGTATTATTAGCGCGTGAGGAGGTCTCAACTTGCGATTTTTCACTCATTTTACAATATTTCGCAATACTGTTTTTTTCTAACTACATGTTTGTCATTTGATTCGACAACGATTCGTCGTATTATTTTTTGTACACGTTTATCCATACGGTCCAGGCAAATGTGATGCTGCATCAGTTGATGGCTATTTAGAAAATGTTTTATAACCATCCCATATAAGTTTAGGCAATTTGCAACAGAACTGAGCAAGGGAGACATTTATGAAAACAAAAAACGAAATGTCATTTAAAATCAAGTTATTTAAATCTTTGACATCTCTGTCAGAGCCTTCAACAACAAATATTGACAATATTGTTTGTGGTTCCTGTGAACCATATAATTCAAAAAATATTAAAGAAATACCTTAATGACACTTGTTATTAAGATTTTTCACAGAGGTATGTTGTACACAAAAAATCCAAACGCCCATTTTTGTTTTATTCAAATTGATAAATGCATAAAATTGAAGAAAAGACAATTAAAAACACTTTAAAAAATGTGTATATTTTTAGTCCTGAAATATATGTGCCCACAATAACGTAAAGATTATTACATTTATATTTATTCGGAGTTAGAAGTTAAACCATTTACGGATAGTTCCGAAAATTCCTGTAAAAAATCCTACTAGTCCAGGTCTTTTAGGAGGTTTAGGTGGCTTAGGTTTCCATCCATTGTTGTTGTTTCCTTTATTTCCGTTTTGACCTTTATTCATTGAACCCCTAACTATTTTGCGATCATCTCCAATATTTTTTTGCACAAAAGTAGTGGTCCATTCAAACCGCTGTCTTAAACCCTAACTTCATGCGAGATTTCGTGTTCTGTGGTTTCTATTTGGGACCTTTATAACGGCTGCAAAATCAGGAGCCCTTCTGAACCTAACCCTACCCTTTTCGTGAGGATCGGACGATAATTGCAATCTGTATATAATAACCTCAACCTGTGTTGTAAGGTGAAAAAATATTACAAAATATACACTTCAATATTAAAAGTCAAATTAAAAAATCGCATGCGATAAAAAAATGAAAAAATAAAAAATGTCACAAAATACTACAAAATCTATATTAACATCATTATTGACATCTTTTTATACGATTTTTTTTGAATTTTTTTTATGCCAAGAGGGCCTTCTGAATTGACAAAATTTGTCAAAATCGTTCCAGCCATTCTTGAGATAAAAGCATTATAGCTAACATCCCCTTTCCCTTCTATATACGCATTGCATATATTTCGCTACATATATCCGATATATTTACTATCGGCTTCTAGGTTACGGTCAGAATTGACCTGTTCGCCTATTTGTGATTTCGCCGGGATTAAAAATATTCGCGGTTTAATAAAAAATTAGACTTTTATTTAACAGAAATGTTATGGTCTATTTCATCCACTAAATATTACCCGATGACCACCAAAATTGGAAGGCTTCTGCCCAGCCTGAAGCTCTTGCCCCATGCTAACTTCGATTGGTCCATAATTGCGTCCTGTAGATTAACTGAAAAATCAGGAAATTTTTCAGTTTTTGGTCCATTTTAACCCCTAAATAATATGCGATCATCTCCTCTATTCTGGATCTAGCCCCACATCCATTCTAAATTTCGTGAAGATCGGGCCATAACTGCGACCTGTAGAGTGATTACAAATTCACATGGCGGAACTTCATTTTGTAACCATTTTTGGGTGGTGCGTGCTGAGTCCTGTTGGTATGTCGAAGGTCAGCGGCCAAAATGTTTGCGTGCCCAAGGCTTTAATACAGCCTCCACAATATTTTCGCGATAATATTCGGCATTTATTCCATTTCTGCTGATGTTGCTGTTTTCTTCTGTCCACTTCCTTGAAGTCGAGCTACGCTACCAGTATCACGGTAACGAGCGATGGTACGAGACACAAAATATTTATTAACATTTAAATGCTGCAGTGCTCTAACAATAGCCACATGTGGTTTTCCAGCCAAATATAAAGAAATCAAACTATCACGCTTGACGCATAACTTTTTTCTGGAAAATTCTCGCCAAAATGCTTTTGTACGCTTGAAAACAATATAATGAGCTGTCACTGGAATAATTTTAGCAGTGTCGGACGAGTCTGCTCTGTTACAGAGAACGCCTCCACAGACATAAACAATTGGAAGGCCGATAATGGTGACTGGATCTAATCGTCGTCCCTCAAATAGTTAAAACAAATTAATCAACATGTATTTTTTATTCACTTGCTTTTTATAAATACTTAATAGACAATTATATTTTGCTATTATTTGATTCTATATTTTTTAGTACACATTGCTTACTATCTGAAATGTTTCGTAAAGGAATATTTTTTGTTTATTTTTGTTGTTTGTTTTTTTTTCTTCTTCTTTTTCTCTACAGTTATAGCTACATGTTATGAAAATTGTTAAAAATATAAATAAATTAAGGAGAAAAACAAAAAACAAGTTTTTAAAACATTGCAGGAAAATGTAGAGGCAAGGAGATGGAAAAACAAACGATGACAGTAATAATGATGATGAATGATTTTCAATGATGATGATTTGGATTAAAAACGGTAACTGATACTCTTACATAACTCTGGAGATGCCACCGTGATGGTGGTATAGATTTTGGAAAATCTACAATTAGTCGTAAAATTTATTAAACTTTAGTTGCGTATTTCTTTTTTTTTAAATTTGGAAAAACGTACTTCTTAGTTTATTGGATTTAACCATAAGCTTATAACTATTTATAAACTTATAATGGTTTACTATATAAATGTCTGTATAATTTTGTTCTCTCTAAACATTGAGGGGGCTAATCTTGGCATTTTATGTTTTCTATATTATGTGCATATTGACTTTGTCAATATGATGAATTTAAGTATCGAGTGTTCTCAAAATTCTGTAAGATTTTTTTGTTTTGTTTTGAAAAAATGTTTTTCTCAGCTTTATGTTGTCCACATTATTAAAGCTAAATGTTATGTCGTTTTGCTGTTGTTCATCTTATTGTTGTCATTCAATTAATCCATAAATAATTCACCAGAAGAAATGTGTTTGAAACACGCAAATCCATGTGTTTTGTTTGTTCCTTAAAATTTACAAAATACGATGCAATTGAGTTTGATGAGTGTTACATGAAAAACTCTTCGGTGGAGTGGGAAAGCGGAAGTCACGTTCGTCCGGGACGATCTAATATTGTAATTTCTATTACTCGCAAACCACGATAGGTAGGATCAATAATTTGTAAACCTTTGGGATGATAAATGCGTTCATTTTGGGAAGCAATATATTTGGATATTTTTCGTAGAGTCTGTAAAGAAGAAATTAAAATGAGATTCTTCTTTTTATATTTGTTGGGTTACTTGGGGTTACTTACTTTTTCATAGTGTGTCTCCGAACACATATATACCAAGTAGGCAGTTATACAACCGATACAACCTTCACAATATGTACTGCATGACCCTTTTTCAGCTTCAGCAAAAAATTCATTTAGTTTATTGATGGTAGACTCAAAGACGTGTCTTTCGATCTGTAAAACAGAGAAATTAAAGGATTTCGATAAGTGTTTAAAGACGAGTACATTTACATTTAAAAACATTTACAGATGCTCTTCTAATTGATCTAATTGTTGCGCTCTCCGACCAGACAACAAATTCAAATGGAAAAAATGTCGTATTTTAGCCCAATACTTGCCGAGACATTTTAGTCTTGCTTTTTATACCCTACACCACAAAGTGAAAGGGTATTATGTCTTTGTGTATTTTTGTTTGTAACATGGAGAAGAAGCGAAAGAGACCCATAATTACTTTTGAGGATTTTCATAGAACCACTTTCTAAGTCGATTTACTCATGACAGTCCGCCTGTTCATGCATTTTTGTGAAGAAAATGCAGGTCGCATTTATTATCCGATTGAGATGAAATTTACCAAACAACATTTGTTTTGCCCAAGGACGAACCCTATTAAAATTGCTGAGAATATGTTTAAATTTAGATATAGCTCCCATATATATCTTCGGGTTATTTGTGCATCAAATGGCCGATAGAATTTTAACATATCCGACGGAATTCAACACATCAAATATGGTGAAAATCTGGTCAGACATAGCTATAGCTCTCATATATATTTTTCATTCAAGTCCCATACATTCATAATATAAACTCCACAAGAAAAATATTTCTTACCAGATATCAGATACAGCCCAGAAATACCTCTGCCAAATTTGATCAAGATCGGTTAACATTTAGATGTAGCTGCTATATATATTTGGCACATCCGAACGAATTCAGCCTAGAAGCAAGTACATCAATCTTGGAGAAAATCGGTTCAGATATAGCTATAGCTCCTGTATATACATATGTTCCATACGATTTGGTGTTTAAATTCCTCACATTCGTAATATGCAATCTACAATAATGTTATTTGGTACCAGATGTCTCATAGAGCTCAGAAATACCTCTGTCAATTTTTTTCAGATGCGATTTTTTCCATTTGCTGAGACTCGCCTTCGATATAATTTTTTTAATATAGTCCTCTGGAAGAGATTCCACGACCTCTATAGCAGTGTTATTTGGTATGAGAAGCAAAAATGCCTCCGTCAAATTTGGTGAAATCTGATTAAGAATTGGATATATTTCTCATATATTAATTCCCTCTGAAAGCAAATTATTACTGATCTAAAGCAATGATAAGTTTCATATTTGTATTATCTACTGCACATAAATTGCCAATATTAACTTTTTTGTTAAGAGAACTCTATTAAATATGCATAGTGGTGTAGGGTATAATGTATAGTCGGCCCCGCCCGTCTTTTGACCTCTCCTTACTGGTTTTATTTAACGTTCCAACAAATTTTAGCCTGCAGACCGACATAGTTCCAAGTTGCGACTTTATGCAAAGATCGTTTCCGAAGTCTCAGAGCGTTTCTCGCCTCTAGAACTCTACCAAAATGCAAAACCCGATTCGAAAGCTTTAACATGCACATTGGAATCCATAGTGTATTTGAACAGCTGGTGTATTACATACTTTCTAAGATTGCCGCTTTTACCCATTGAGTTACCACTATAGTATAGTGCAGTGAAGTTCAACCGTACCCCTATTTGGGTGTTCCTTTTTGATCCTAATTAATGGTCAGTACCAGACCAAGCTACTTAGGTTCCATAGAACATGTTAGCTCCAAATCTTTCGAAGTTCGTAGCAAACCAAATAGACTTTTCTGCTTCCAGCCAAGATGGACAAATTCGTTTTCACCATTGTTCCTTCAAGTCCATTTTAATTCGTCCTCTAGCTACCTACATAAGTTCTGAAACAATTTCCTGCAAATTAATTGTGTAACTAGTCTAGTCTATTTTTCAGTAAAACCCTCTGGTGACTCTGACAGATCATAAATGTTTCTTGGACTAAAAGCCGTCCAATATACGACCAATTCTTAAGAGGCTCCTCCAATTATTCATTACTTACCAAACCCTCCAGCTCTGGAGGTAATCTGGTGTGGAATTTGACTGCCGTTCCTTCGCTGTAATCGCGCTGGATAAATACTTTGTTGAAACCATTATTTAAAGCTGATGGTGTGCCCACTGTTCCAGCTTGAGACATTTTAGGGTTGAGGGACGACCACTTGTGAATGTACAGCGATTAGAGAGTACTAAAATTTTAAAACAAATAAAACCTCCAATTAATTAAACAGATACTTCCATATGCACACAATCACACAAACAAATGCAAACTGCCACAATGTAGTAGATAAACAAATATTAATATATGGATTTTCTTGCTACTCTATTTTGGTTTTTCTCTTCTTCTTCGTTGAATTAGGGTGTTTTCCTTTCAATTTGTTGCTTTCGAGAAAACACTTTTTCACAAACGCCGGAGACCTAACTCTACCTTGTTGTTAACACTTTTCTCTGCTGGACGTTTAATGTAGCTCTACTTTTCAGCTATTTTAATTTATTTGGCTAAATTGTAAGACAGAAATTGAATAATTTTTCCACTTGGATTTAGCAATAATAATTTTTTCCTTTGATGTCTTCACTAGAGATGGCCAATTTTATTCGATTCGATTGTATGTAATCGGAATTGTCTATTTAGTTATCGATAACTGAACAAAGGGTGGAAACATCATTATGGTTGGCAACTCAATGCAACCTTTACAAAATGCATTTATTGCTTATACGAAAGCTTTGCTTACATTGAAAGCGCATGTAATAACACTTGTCGGCATTTATATTTAAATAAGGTATACATTAAAAAAAAAGCGTTTTAAAGATCAACGAATGTAAATGTCAAAAACTGCTATAAGTGTTTAATATAACTTGCTTATTAACTTAGCTATTGTAAGATAATAAAGAAATAACGCAAACTATAAACAAAAGTTTTGAATGAAAAGAAAGTAAATTTTAAGATTCCAATCAAAGCCAAATTAATAAGTACACAAAGGAAATGAATTCAGCCCTTAGTCTAGATTTTGAGTCAAAAGTTTTTCCGTGTGGTACTTATCAAAGAAGAATTTAGCCTCTAAAATTGCTACACAAATTTTACATTGCAACGTTGTACACATACATTTACAATTATGTAGATCAAGGTAACCTCATTTCAAATAGTAAAACGCCGGACACACATATGACCTGTTCCAGAAACTTTAAGAATCTACTAGTTTATTATTAATTTCAATGTCATAAAGGAAAATTGTGTTATCATAGCAAAAACTTTCTCATTCTTGTAGTTCTGGAACAGAGAAATAATAAAACCAGTGGCTTTTAATTGCTATCAAATGAAATCCAATGAATTTGAGAGTCGTTTTAGTTTGGCGTATATAATTTAGTAAGTTTTTCTCCAAATTTTCAGTAATTTACTTTGTTTAATATAATTTAATTGAAAATTGGTTCCCATCTCTGATTTATTTGCTTACAATGGACTCAATTGTTCTGTTCCAAAACTGTAGGAATGTAAAAATGCTACTGCTATGATCGATTTTTTCTTTTCGAAACTAGTTGATCCTTGCAGATTCGGGTACATAGCAAATATATGCTCTGTTTCAGAACTTCAACAATCCTAAAATGTTGACTAAATAATCGATTTTTCCTTTATGATATCTCAAAAATAAATTGAAAAACTAGTAGATACCTGCTGGTTCTGGTACAGATCAATACATGTTGGTAAAAAACAAAATTTTCGCATCTGACATAAATTTAAGGATGTACCATGCATGGGCTGTATTGACAACTTCCTCCACTTGATATGAGATATGGATACACTAAGTTTAAGACTTACAATTTTGCAAAATGATGACCTCTTATGGGAGAGTATTCAGACATAATGGGCCATATTAATTGCATTGGAATAAATATTGTGCTCGCTACTTTAGGTGTGTCTGGTTACTTTTCCTGCAGGAATTGTCCAGCAAAATCTTTCTGAGAGAGTAAGGTAGTTTTATTCTCTTTTGCAAAGAAAATGCGAAAAGTAAACAGACGGTATTCCTGCAAAAGCTTGCAACTAATCAGCTGATTTGTCAAAACTAACCAATATGTCCCCTATTATAAAAATAAAATGAAAGGAAGGACCACCAATTTTACAAGTTTTTTTTAAATAAAAAGGAAATTAGCAATTAAACAAAAATATGAGCAATAAAAGAAAGATAGATTTTATGTGTTCCCCGGAGTCCTTTCAATTTGTTGCTAATGGCGTTTGTCTAAAAACCTTGGAATTAGCCTTTTATTTTCTTATTACATATTAATATTTACGTTTTTCACATTTTGTCAAGTTTATCTCAAAAAACAATTAGTCTTGCCCATTCCAAAAAAAAAAAAAAATTAAATTGAAAGCACAAAAAGAAATGAACAAGCAATAGAAAACATCTGATTGAATGTCGATGAATGTGAAGAAGAAGAGTTGCAAGTGATTGCAAGAAGAAATTTTTCCAGCAAGAATTTGCAAACTCTCACTGAAAGAACTGTCAAAATTTCTCTCTCCGACCGCTCTCTTTTGCAGAACTTTTGGGTTAAAAGACGACTTCCAGTAACAATTTGTAACAATTGTTACCAATTTTAGGGTAACCAGACACACCTTTTGCCAATCAAAAATTCACTTTAAAATCTTAGATACGGTTCAACAGTTCGTGTTAGGGCTTTTTACTTCTCAAAATACACAATTTGTTTAGTTTGACAAAACTTTTTAATAAAATGTATGAAGTCATCATAGTAAATTTTCAGGTTTTAAAACTAAGGTTTTAATTGTTATTGCGAAGCACTGCAAAGTCGCAAATGTTTCAAAGGCGTTGTTTTTTATACCCTCCACCATTTGGAACAAACTTGAACAAATTAATTGAAAAAATAATTACGAAGACGTGGCGATGCATAAAAAATCTGTTAAAATTTTAAAAATACAGAATATAGCCGAATAATGTCGCTTAAATTACCAAAATACAGAATATCGGCAGATACCGTTACATGAGGGCTATACGAAGACGTGGACCTGCACAGACAATTTTCTGACACAGGCTGTAGTATCCGTTAAAACTTCAAATACCAAATTTGATTACATCACAATTACACCATATTAAATACAACTTGATTTGTACTGCGAAGCACTGCAGAGTCGCAAATGCTTCAAAGGCGTTGTTTTTTTATACCATCCACCATTTGGAACAACTTGCAAAATTCAAAAAAAAAAAAATCTGTCGCAAAATACCACTAAAATCAAAACCGTTGCATAATTAATTTGTGTCATAGGCTTTTTAGCTGTTCCGAACATTGCGGTATTTTGGACCATTCCCGGCGAAACGCTTGCTTGAGGTGATCGACACTTTGGTATTTTTTAATGCCAACCTTGCTTTCCAAAATACTCCAGACACAATAGTCCAACCAATTGGTATCCGGAGATTTTGGTGGCCATTGTGCGCTGGAAATGAAGCAAGGAACCTCATTTTGTAATTCTTGGGTGGCGAGTGCTGAGTGCGATGGTGCTGAGTCCTGTTGGAATGTCCAAGGTCTGCGGCCAAAATGTTTGCGTGCCCAAGGCTTTAATACACCCTCCACAATATTTTCGTCATTTATTCATTTATTCTGATGCCACGGCTGTTATGGCGGCTCACACCCTTACCATGGCCGGCGATTGAGTTCTGGTGGCCAATCGAATCTGCACATTTTCAGTTGACCTCTTTGCCAAGTAAACACGATCATTTTATTTGTTTACAAACTGCTGGACAACGAATGTTTTCTCATCGGAGAAAACCAAATTCGGCAGTTCACCGCTTTCGGCCAAGCGAAGCAACTCTTTTGTGTCTATTTTCTTTCTGTTGAGGTTCTTGCGGTGTAAGTTCTTGCAATTTTGGGAATTTCAATGGCTTTGCCCCGAGCTCATTTTTCAATATATGCCGAATGGAATATTGCGATATGTTCAGCTCATGAGTTTCGATCAAGTCGCTTCTTTATTTTTCGAACCATTTCTGCTGATGTTGTTGTTTTCTTCCGTCCACTTCCTTAACGTCGGGCTACGATACCAGTATCACGGTAACGAGCGATGGTAATAGAGACATAAAAGATTTATTCACATTTAAATGCTGGAGTGCTCTAACGATAGCCACTTGCGGTTTTCCAGCCAAATATAAAAAAATCACAATATCAGGCTTGAATTCCATCACGAATAACTATTTTTCTGGAAAATTCTCACCAAAATGTTTTTTGAGCTGTCACTGGAATATAATGAGCTGTCACTGGAATAATTTTAACAGCTGTCGCACGAGTAGCACTCTATCTTAGCATTCTATCTTAATTCGTTTTGACTGTAGCATGATAACAACAGACGGACGGACAGGGCTAAATCGTCTTGGAATTTTACGCTGATCAAGAATATTTATACTTTGTTGGGTCTAAATTTATTATTTCGATTAGTTACAAACGGAATGACGAACTTAATGTACTACGTATGGTGGAGAGTATGAAAAAGAAGAAAGAAAAGAAACAAGAAGAAAAATAATAATAATGTAGTTGATAGGGTAAGTGTACCGGTAGTCGGCACTTTTAGGATTTTCGCGTTTTTAATCGCTCACCATTCTGAGTGGAACTTTTCAATTATTACAAAGTTAATTTATTCAGATTCGAAATTTTGTATAGTTTTTGCAATAATAAATAAAGTTTTAATAACTTTTTATTAAATTTCATAAATTTGTAGTTTTATTAAAACAATGCTTTTTTGCCAGTAGTCGGCACCACTTGGCAATATTAGAATAAATTATCTTTTCTTAGCGAAATTGTACACAAAGATAGCTAACAATATATTTGAAGTAAACAAAATACATTTAGTTATAAAAGTTTCATTTATTTGGGCTTAAAAATAAAAAGTGCCGACTACTGGGACATGCCGAACTTAGGCACACTTACCCTATTCATTTTCCTTTTTCGCTACATATTTTTTTCCTTTAAAGTAAATAACGATTTAAAACATACACATATTTAATATACTAGCCATGATGTTTATAATTTAAATTTTAATATTACTTTCAAAAGTAAGCATTTGACAGTTAAAAAGAGAGTGCCCTTGAAATTATTATTCACTTTACGAACCTGCATTACTAGCAAGGCTACAATCTAAATTCCTAATATGGTACATTTAATAAAGACGAAGAAAGTGATCAAATTGATCCAATCACTATTGCAAATCATAAATTTAACTCCAATCAAAAGATATCGACAACTGCTAGGAAGAAGTTTGACGGCATTGAAACGTCTTTGTTTATTATTGACAATAATTGCATTATTCGCATGCATCATTCATTCATTCGTTCGTTCATTTGTGGCACTTATCATCCAATTGTAGGATGTACGTATTTTCAACAATCTGTAAACATAATCATGCGAAAGGTGTAATTGTGTTGTGACTTTTATTTTTGTGAGTAATGGCTAACAGGTTGGAATGGATGTGGCTAAATGTTTATTTAAACATACAAACAGCAAGCCAGTATTTTTCTATAGAGTTTTCGCATGGGAGGATTTACGTGATAGTAATATGACTTAAAATATAACAGACGTACTACAATACCTAAGAAAAATTACGTGCGTGTACGTGTCAAAATCTATATATTTAATCCAGATTTATTCAACAATATATACTACAAGTAGGACTTATTAATGTTATAAAAAAACTTACCAATGTTTTCGCAAAGACGTTGTTAATGTTAAAATCACCCTGAGGTAAATTCATACAAAATCCAGTAAGGAAAAGTCAAAAGTCGGGCGGGGCCGACTATATGATACCCTACACCACTATGTATATTTATTAGAGCTCCCGTAACAAAATTTATTTGAAGTAGATCATACGACCAACAACATTTGGCTTTAGAGCAGTTATAGTTTGGTTTCAGAAGGAACTAATATATGGGAGGCATATCCAATTCTGAATCGACTTTCACAAAATTTGACAGACAGGAGACATTTTAATCTTTTATACCAAATAACATTGCTATAGAGTGCATGATATCACTTCGAGATGGATTATATTAAAAAATATATCGTAGCCGAGTTCCACAAAATGGAAACGTACGTCCCGAAATTTGGGCTGGTATTAACCATTATTTGCAGAATAAACCTGAAATCGGATTTAGGATATATATGGGAGCTACATCCAAATCTTAGCCGTTCTCGATAAAATTTGGCAAAGGTATTTCTGAGCTCTATAAGATATCTGGTACCAGAAATTATTGTTGCCGAATGCATATTACAAATGTGAGGAACTTAAAAATCAAATCGGATGAAACATATATATGGGAGATATAGCTATATCTGAACCATATTCTCCCAATTTGATGTACTTGCATCTAGACTGAATTCGGTCGGATGTACCAAAATTCAGGTCATTTGGACTGATATTAGCCATTTAGTGCACAATTAACCCGAAATCGGTTGAAGATATATATGGGGGCTATATCCAAATCTGAACCAATCTTGATAACATTTAGCAGGGGTATTTCTGGACTGTATCTGATATCTGGTACCAAATAACCTTTGTCGAATGTATATTACGAATGTGAGGGCCTTAAACAACAAATCGGATGAAACATATAGAGGAGCTATAGGTTTCTAGTATGAATTCAGTCGTAATTACCAAAAAAACAGTAAATTTGATCTGATATTAGCTATTTGGTGCACAATATACCTGATATTGGATAAAGATATATATATGGGAGCTATATAATCTGAACCGATCTCTATAAAATTTAACAGAGCTATTTTCGAACAGTATCTGATGTCCAGTACCAAATATCATTCTTGTAGAGTGCGTATTAGGCATGCGATGAAACATATATATGGGAGCTATAGCTATATCTGAACCATATTCTCCAAATTTGATGTACTTGCATCTAGACTGAATTCGGTCGGATGTACCAAAATTCAGGTCATTTGGACTGATATTGGCCATTTAGTGCACAATTAACCCGAAATCGGTTGAAGATATATATGGGGGCTATATCCAAATCTGAACCAATCTTGATAACATTTAGCAGGGGTATTTCTGGACTGTATCTGATATCTGGTACCAAATAACCTTTGTCGAATGTATATTACGAATGTGAGGGCCTTAAACAACAAATCGGATGAAACATATAGAGGAGCTATAGGTTTCTAGTATGAATTCAGTCGTAATTACCAAAAAAACAGTAAATTTGATCTGATATTAGCCATTTGGTGCACAATATACCTGATATTGGATAAATATATATATATGGGAGCTATATAATCTGAACCGATCTCTATAAAATTTAACAGAGCTATTTTCGAACAGTATCTGATGTCCAGTACCAAATATCATTCTTGTAGAGTGCGTATTAGGCATGCGATGAAACATAAATATGGGAGCTATAGCTATATCGGAACCGATTTTCTCCAATATTTATGTACTTACTTCTAGACTGAATTTGGTGGGATGTACCAAAATTCAGGTCATTAGGACTTATATTGACCAGTTGGTGCACAATTAACCCGAAATCGGTTGAAGATATATGGGAGCTATATCTAAATCTGATCCGATTATTATCAATATCAATAGGGTTCGTCTTTGGGCCAAACAAATATTGTTTGCAATATTTCATCTCAATCGGATAATAAATGTGACGTGCATTTCGCACAAGAATACATGGACAGACCGACGGACTGACATGCATAAATCGACATAGAAAGTGATTCTGTGAAGATCCTCAAAAGTAACTATGGGTTTACTTCCTCCTCCCTGTTACAAACAAATGCACAAAGACACAATACCCTTACCACTATGTGGTGTAGGGTGTAACAACTTTTATTTACCGCATTTGGCATCTCTGCACATATCCTCAAGATGTATACAATTGGAAACTGGCAATAAATAATGCATTGGAATTTAATTAATGGTAATTTTTTTTAAATACCCAGCGGCAAATGTCCACAGCTCATCCTACTCTCCGAGTCATTTCAGGTGATATTGTTTTGAGAGCAGACAGTAGCTGGTTTGTTTTTTGTTGATAATATACATCATAAAAGTTGTTTTTGTTGGGAGATCCGCAGATGACAATGAGAATTTTCCAATATAAATTGAACAAATTATTTATAACAACTTCAAGTTATTTCTGTGTAGTTTTTTAGATTTTAATTGACTCTCGAGATTTTTATCAAATTACTCTATTTGAAATTCTAAAAAGATTTTTCTCTTATGGGCGGGAAAGTTATGTTGTGCGAGAAAGTTCTAACATTTGCTATTTTCACGATAAATTGTCATGCCATTGATAGTGGAATACATGTCTCAGAATGTGTTATGGAATCTAGTATTAACATTAACTATATCCTACATCGTTACGTGAGAAGTGTTTCAATATTTTTATAACCTCCACCATACATAGTATGCAAGGGTATATTTAGTTCGTCATTCCGTTTGTAACACCTCGAAATATAAAATATTTTTGCTAGACCACATAAAGTATATATATTCTTGATCAGCATAAAATTCTATGTCGATTTAGCGATGTCCATCCGTCTGTCCGTCTATCTATCTGTGGAAAATCACTCTAGCTTCCGAACGAAATGAATTAGGTTGATAAAATTTAACTGAAATGTATATAATGTCTGCAGGACTTTGAAAATGATCCATGTAGGTCCACGAATTAGTTCTTGTGAATAATGTCGCAAAAATCATGAAAAAAAAAACGAATATCTGCGGGTTCCGTTATATGGGCGCTATACTAAAACGAGGACATAGATACACAATTCTCTTCTAGGGCATAAGGTACTCCGAAGGAACATCTTGTGTGGATTTAAAGACAAATCCATTGAAAAATTTGGCTGAAATCATCAAAATACCGAATATCGGAGGGTACCGTTATATGGACTTATATATACAATTCTCTTCTAGGAAATAAAGTACTCACAAGGAACCTCTTGTGTGGATTAAAAGACAAATCCATTGAAAAAATTGGCTGAAATCATAAAAATACCGTATATCGGGGTGTACCGTTGTATGGAGGCTATACGATATCGTGGACCGATATAGCCCATCTTCAAACTTGACCTGTCTACGGACAAAAGACAGATCTGTGCAAAATTCTAGCTACCCATCTGGTCTGCAGGACTTTGAAAATGGGCCACGTAGGTCCACGGAACAGTTCCGGTGAATAATGTCGCAAAAATCATGAAAAACCCGAATATCTGCGGGTTCCGTTATATGGGCGCTATACTAAAACGAGGACATATATACACAATTCTCTTCTAGGGCATAAAGTACTCCGAAGGAACCTCTTGTGTGGATTTTCAGACAATTCTATTGAAAAATTTGGCTAAAATCATTAATACAACGAATATCGCCGTTGTATGGGGGCTATAGGATATCGTGGACCGATATGGGTCCATATATAGCCCATCTTCAAACTTGACCTGTCTGCAGACAAAAGACAGATCTGTGCAAAATTATAGCTTCCTATCTGGTTTCATTTTGACTCTAGCCTGATTACAACAGACGGACGGACAGGGCTAAATCGTCTTAGAAATTTACGCTGATCAAGAATATATATACTTTGTTGGGTCTAAAATTAGTATTCCGATGCGTTACAAACCATACTATGTATGGTGGAGGGTATAATAACAATTTGATATATGACAAACCTGGCTGCTTTTAATGCCAGCCAAAAATCGCTGACGAAAAGAGAGAAAAGAGAATACGTGTATAACCAGTACCGCTAACGTACGTTTTGTGCAGTTTTGATTCGATTTTAGGTTTTACGATGAAAAGATTGGCATGAGCTTTTTATGCGAAATTATAAATTCCATATTCTTCTCAGGTTTCTAATTGAGAGAAAAATTTAGATATAGCAAGTTGTAAAGAATTGCTGACTTGTTTCGACTGTGTTATGACAGATAAAATTATTGAAAATTGTGACCCTTTGTGGGTGAGGTACTAGAAGTGGTTCGAAGATATATTTCATATTCACAACAGATTTTGTGTGAAATTTGAAGGATCAACATCTTGATCCTTGGTGTAGGAGATACCAGAAAAAATGGTCTGATTTCTATCAACTTTATAACAGATCTTGTCTTGATGAAAATATTGGGATGTACCACGTCTGAATGGAATAGAATGTTGATTTCGCGTTTTATGAGTTTCAAGGATATTCAAAATGTTTATCCTTTTGGGGGAGGTACCAAAAGGAGTGGACCGATATATTCCATCTTCACACCAGACCTTGGGTTAATAAAAATATTGTAATATCTGTAATTTGAAGACATTTAATAAGGGTTATAGTTATTCAACATTTTTATCCTCTGTGGGGGAGGTACCGATATTGTCCATCTCCGAACTCGATCTAAGTTTGATAATAATATTACGATGTACCAAGTTTGGACCAAATCGGATACTCCCTTCGAGAGTTATCGTGCGCACCAGCCAGCTAACCAGACAGACGGGCGAACATCGCCAAATCGACTCCAAAAGTCCTGAAATGGATTTGGTTCAAAGAGACGTAGGGTATAAAACCTTTATTGCAATGAGGCAAGTTTTGGCCATATCGAATGATCTTTACCCTCTCTAGCCATATGGCTGAGAGTATAAAAAGCTTCTTTACTCTTCGGTGTAAAATCGAGGACAATATTTTCATTAATCCCTCTTTTGTTATTATCTAGATTTCCCATTACTCGTATATTAAATACACGCTGCTCCTGTATCTTTGTATCCAAGAGTTAATTTTTTATTTCATATCCCATACACTTTGAAGTGTTTTCCGACAGGAAACCATTATAAATACTAGTTCATTTTTTTTTATTGATTTCCATTCAATAAGAAAAATCAATTGCTCACGTGAAAACTTTCGCTGCAAAAGAAAAAGTGTTAACCCCAAAGGTGATGGAAAATTATGAAAAGAAACTGCGAAAATAATAGAAACTGCGAATAAAATAGTAGCGAAAACACATGAGTTCTAAATGTTAATTTCAGTGGCAGTAAAGAAGCCGTCCATCAAAATAATAATTATCACAAAACTTATTGGGATGGTTTGATGGTGACATGCCAACACCACCGGTACACATTTCATGGTGACTGTTATTGGAAGTAATTTATGTGTGGACAAAACTAAATTGTTGGAATATCCGCAGTTATATGACATGTGTATGCGATGTGTACGGCGGCCAGGAGACATATTTCCATCATAATAATTATCAAACAAGACACAATGCCTTAGCTTGTCCATCGTTTTGTAGAAACAACGTGCGAATGAAAGATCCAGTTATGAGTGCCTGTGTGGCAATAGCAACTGGCATTTGGCCAGGTTAAAATGATGGCCTACCTCAACGGATGTCGGACGCAGTGACATGGATGATGGCCTGAGAGACAGCATCTATTTATTGCTAACTCTTCCACTGCTATGCGGTGTGTAATGATGACTGCTGCAGTCTTGTTATTCTTTTGGCCGGCTTAGTCAGATATTGTTTTTTTTTACAGATTTTTACTCTTAACTCGAATTTGTCTTTCTAATAATTGTTTTTATTTTTCATTTCTTATTCGCCATAGAAAATAAAAGCATTTGAAATTGTTAACGCCGTTTGATGATGTCCATTTGTGCATAACTTCCATACTGACCTAGAAATTTTTTGAATTTAACGTGAACCGATCAACGAATGAAACAAGCAAGCGATAATAGAAAGAAACAAATGCAGTGCAGTGGAAATAACGCAGTACAAGCTGAATGAGTGTGTTGTCATTGTGGTGATTTTTATTTCGCAATGTGTGTGTGTGCCTTTAATCTTTTTTATACCCTCCACCATATTATGAAGGGTATATGAACTTTTTCATTTCGTTTGTAACTCCTGTCAGATCCAACAAAGTATATATAGTCTTTATTAGTGTTGTTGCAAAATAGCCAGGCTTAATCCCATTATTGGTGTTTTTATAAAAAAAAACAAGTAAAAAAGCTGTAAGTTCGGCCGGGTCGAACTTTTAACACCCTCCACCATTTGGTAGGAATTTGGCAATTTCCAAAAAAAAAAAATAAATAAAATAAAATCCGTTAAAAATTCCGTTAAAATCTTAAAAATTCCGAATGCCTATACGACGACGTGGACCTGCATAGGCAACTTTTGTCATAAGTTATTACACTATTTAAATGCGAAACTTGAAGAAAAATATGTTTACAATCTAGCTAATATCATTAAAATACCGAATATAGGGGGTACCGTTATATGGGGGCTATATGAAGACGTGGAGCTGCACAGACAATTTTCTGGCATGGCAAGTATCCATTTCGAACTTCACACGGGAAATTTGAAACAATCCAGGTAAATAATGTCGCTAAAATCATCAAAATATCGAATATCGGGAGGCACGGTATATTGGGGCTATACGAAGACGTGGACCTACATGGCCCATTTTCTGTTTTATGCTGCAGTATCTATTACGAACTTCAAATACCAAATTTTGAACGATTCCGTTAAATAATGTCGCTAAAATCATCAAAATACAGAATATCGGGGGTACCGTTATATGGGGGCTATACGATGACGTGGACCTGCACAGATAATTTTCTGTCTTAGGCTGTGGTATCCATTGCGAACTTCAAATGCCAAATTTGAAACAAGTCCGGTGAATAATGTCGCTAAAATCATCAAAATATCGAATATCGGGAGGTACCGTTATATGGGGGCTATATAATAACTTGGACCTACATAGCCCATTTACGAACTTAACCTGCCTACTGGCAAAATATACATGTGTGCAAAATTTTAGCCTTCTATCTCAATTTATTCGAAATATAGCGTGATTACAACAGACGGACAGACAGACAGACAGACGGACATGGCTACATCGTCTTAGAATTTTACGCTGATCAAGAATATATATGGTTTGTTGGGTCTGACATGAGTATTTCGAGGAGTTACAAACGGAATGACAAAATTAATATACCCTCCATAGTATGGTGGAGGGTATAAAAACCGCGTTTGTTTATTAGTGAAGAAAGATGGTAATGTTTAACAGTGCTTGAAATCTGAGATTTGGTATTTGGGTCGGTGTTCATGTGTAGCCTGGTTATGGGGAGGTGGTTTTGGATATGTGTACTACATATAAATGTTCGAAAAGTACTAAATTTGGTATTTGGTGAAGGTATAGTGCTGAAATCCTGAAATTTAATATTGATTTTTTTTTTTTTGGTATCCAGAATTGAGATTTGGAGGTGCTTTTGGAAATATGCACTATAATTGTACAAAAAATACTAAATTGTACTCAATTTGGACCCACGATGGAGGGATGTAGATTGTTTTGGATATGCCTACTAAATTATAGTAAATTTGGTATTGGGTAAAGTGATAGTGATAAAGTTTCGAAATTTTATATTTAGATTACTGGTGGTATCTACGTTTAAAATTTGGTGGCAGATTGGGATGGATTTCTAAAATTTTTGAGGTATCTGGAGTTGAAACATGGAGTAGAATTTTAGACAATTCCGTCGAAAAATGCGGCTAAAATCATCGAAATACCGAATATCTGGGGGTACGGTTATATGGGGGGTATACGATATCGTGGACCTATATAGACAATTCTCTTTCAGGGAGTAAAGTGCCTACAAAGAACTCCTCGTGTGGATTTTCAGACTATTTCATTAGAAAATGTGGCTAAAATCATCCAAATACCGAATATCGGGGGGTACCGTTATATGGGGGCTATACGATATCGTGGAGTGATATAGCCCATCTTCGAACTTGACCTGACTGCAGACAAAAGAGAGATCTGTACAAAATTTTAGCTTTATATCTTTATTCGTTTAGCCTGTAGCGTGATTACAACAGACGGACAGACGGACGGACAGGGCTAAATCGTCTTAGAATTTTACGCTGATCAAGAATATATTTACTTTGTTGGGTCTAAAATGATTATTTCGATGAGTTACAAACGGAATGACGAACTTAATATACCCTCCATAGTATGTATGGTGGAGGGTATAAAAAATGTCGAAAATAGCATCAAATTTCAGAATAAGTTTAGATTTGTTCGAATTGGTCACCTTTGACACGAATTATGGCCTTGGAATAATGGCCAATGAAACCATCACAGGCTTCCCGAATCTTGCTCTGCGGTATTTTGGCCCATTTCCGGCGAAGCGCTTGCCTGAGGTGATCGACACTTTGGCATTTTTTAGTGCCAACCTTGCTTTCCAAAATACTCCAGACACAATAGTCCAGCGGATTAGTATCCGGAGATTTTGGTGGCCATTGTGCGCCGGAAATGAAGCGAGGAACCTAATTTTGTAACCATTATTGGGGGAGGGGGGGGGCGGTGGCGCGTGCTGAGTGCTGAGTGCGATGGTGCTGAGTCCTGTTGGAATGTCCAAGGTCTGCGGCCGAAATGTTTGCGTGCCCAAGGCGTTAATACACCCTCCATAATATTTTCACGATAATATTCAGCATTTATTCTGATGCCACGGTCGATTAATACGAGCAGAGGGCGGACGTCGGCTGTTATGACGGCCTACACCATCACCATGGCCGGCGCTTGAGTTCTGGTGGCAAACCGAAGGTGCACATTTGCAGACGTCTTTGGAAAGTAAACTCAATCATTTCGTTTGCTTTTAAACTGTTGTACAACGAATCTTTTCTCATCGGAAAAAAAACAAATCGGACAATATTTGCCGAATGGAATATTGCGAAATGTTCAGCCATGCCCATTTTTCGGCCACAGCGATGCGGGTTTCGATCAAGTTGCTTCTTTTCTTTATTTTTGGAACCATTTCTGCTGATGTAGCTGTTTTCTTCTGCCCACTTCCTTGACGTCGGGCTACGCTACCAGTATCACGGTAACGAGCGATGGTACGAGACACAAAAGATCTATTCACATTTAGATTTTGGAGTGCTCTAACGATAGCCACTTGTGTTTTTCCAGCCAAATATAAAGAAATCACACTATCCCGCTTGAGATCCTTCACGAATAACTTTTTTTCTGGAAAATTCTCATCAATATGCTTTTGTACGCTTATAAACAATATAATGAGCTATCACTGGAATAATTTTAACAGCTGTCGGACGAGTGGCTTAAAAATGACAGCAGTCTGAAGTTGGTTGCAGTTTTTTTCATCTCACCCTGTATATATTTGGTGCACAATAAACCTAATATCGTATAAAGATATATATGGGAGCTATATCCTAATTTGAACCGATCTCGATAAAATTCGACAGAATATTTTTCGAGCAGTATCTGATGTCCGGTACCAAATATTATTCTTCTGGAGTGCATATTACGCTTGTGAGGGACTTGAAACCCCAAATTGGATGAAATATATATATATATATATATATATATATATATATATATATATATATATATATATATATATATATATATATATATATATATATATATGTATATATATAACTTTGATTTACTTGTTTCTAGACTGAATTCGAAGCGATGCAAAATACAGGTCATCTCGACTTATATTAGCCATTTTGTGCACAATTAACCCGAAATCGGTTGAAAATATATGGGAGCTATATCTAAATCTGATCCGATTTTCGATTTGTATATCTCAAAACCAATGTATCTTACATGAAAAACAATTCCTCTCGGATTTCCCTATCCGCGAGCACACGGCATTGACAACACTGTCCAATGTTTACTGCACGATGCTGCACATACTCTATGCACATTTTTATTGGCTTTGTTGTTTACGTCTGCATTCATCCCAACATTCACCTATTACACATGGATCAAATGAAGACAGCCGGCTGGCTAGCTGATGAATGCATCTGAGTGGAAACTAAGACTTGGCTAGCCTTAGCATCCTCAGATTTTACTTCTGATACATAAAAGCAGTTGCCTAGATAATTTTCTTGTCATTTTATTAGTTCAGCTCCTTGCAATCACATCATTCACATTCACACCACTTTCGATTGTCGTCGGTTTGGAGCGGATAGAAGAAAAGTGAAAAGTTGTCAGGAAGCAAAACAGTGAATTAAAAAAAAGAAAACAAAAGTAAACCAATCAAAATGTCCTGCAATATAATTGTGGTTGTTAGTTTTGTCTATATCTTCAGCACCAAAACCCTTATTGTAGCGGCCACAAATTCAACTACCAATTCTTATAATTCTCGTCCGCGTTCTCTGCTAACAAAAAGTGATGCATATGTTGCGCAAAATCAAAAACAGTGTCTCCAAACTCGCAGTATAGTGTCGTGCATTAAATATAAAGCTTCGAAAATTGTTTGGAAATTGGCAACAAATAGTTTGGGATATTTTCCACGGCAAAATAGTCGTGAAATGGCCGAGGATAAACGTAGAATCAATTTTGTTCAATTGGATGAACCATCGGATATTAGTTTTTTCGGTGATGTCAGAAGTTTTGAAGGTATGTGTGAAAATCGTTTAGCTGCGAGGAACTGCATACAGACGGCAGGAAGATATATCTTTAAATTTACAAAAAAGGAAAAAATAGTAAAAAAGCTGTATGTTCGGCCGGGCCGAACTTTGAATACCCTCCACCATTTGGAACGAATTCACAATACTTAAATTGGGGTATGAAATCATTCCTGTAAAGGATAAGATCAGGTATTTAGGTGTTATACTTTGTGAGAAATTCGAATTCATCAGGCATGTGGATTTCATACTTGAACGGGCGAAAAAAGTATATTTTGCATATCAAGGCGTCCTTAGATATAATGGTGGGCTATCAAATGACATCAAATTCCTATTGTATAAACAGGTAATTAGACCCATAATATCCTATGCCTTTCCGATCTGGTCCCCTATTTCGTCGAGTCAGATGGAAAGGCTTATAAAATGGGAAAGGTCCATTTTAAACTATTGCTTAGGGCTGAGACCAACTTTAAGATATGATGGGTCCATTAAAAGCCCATCATATAGAGTCACATATGTAATGGCAGGCATCGAGCGAATTGATCGCTTCCTCATGAGGGGGGCCTTGAACTTTGTACAAGGGGCACAACAACTGGAGAATGGTTTGGTTGAGGATTCTCTGTATTGCCCATACGATACAGAGGCTCTGCGTTTAAAGAAACACTTCCCACCAGGGTCTCTTCCTAAACTACTTGAAGAAGGTCTATTATATAATGAATCAGAAGAATTGTTATTCTACCATAGAAGGTATAATACTTTTTATACCCTACACCACAAGGTGGTCAGGGTATTATGTCTTTGTGCATTTGTTTGTAACAGGCGGAAGGAAACGAGATAGACCCATAGTTCCTTTTGATGATCAGCATAGAATCACATTCTGAGTCGATTTATGCATGTCCGTCAGTCCGTCTGTCCATGTATTTTTGTAAACAAAGTACAGGTCGCATTTATTGCCCGATCCAGATGAAATTTTGCAAAGATCTTTCGTTTGGCCCAAGGACGAACCCTATTGAAATTGGAGATAATCGGTCAAAATTTAGATATAGCTCCCATATATATCTTCGTCCGATTTGCCTTTTATTGTGCACCAAACGTGTAATATCAGTCCGAATTGTATGGAATTTTGCACATACACCCATATTAGGCCTGAAAATATGTATACAGCTCAGAAATACATTTGCTAAATTTTATCGAGATCGGTTCAGATTTGGATATAGCTCTCACATATAACTTCGTCCGATTTACCTTTTATTGTGCACCAAACGTCTAATATTTGTCCAAATGGGATGGAATTTGGAACTTACGACCGAATTGAGCCTAGAAGTTAGTATGTCAAATTTGGTGAAGATCGGTTCAGATATAGCTATAGCTTCCATATATATTATTCATCCGATTTGTTATATTTGTTACCCACAACCGTAATATGCACTCCGTAACAACGATATTCAGGGAAATATATCAAATACAACTCAGAAATATCTTTGCCAAATTTTATCGAGATCGGTTCAGATTTGGATATAGCTCCCATATATATCTTTATCCGATTTTAAATTAATTGTGCACCAAATGGGCAATACAATTCCGAATTTAAAAGATACAAATGCTTCGGCATATTTAGTCCTTTGAACTTTAAATTATAATTATAATCATAGCGTGTATGATTGAATTCTCCCATAAAAACTTTTAATTGTTATGTGGAGCTATACTTAATTAGCAAAGTGGTGTATGGCATCATAAAGTCGGCCCCGCCCGACTTTAAGACTTTCTTTACTGGTTTATCTTAGTTTATAGTAGATAGTAAGTAGTTCATAAGTTAGTTTAGTTTATTTTTTTTTAAATGACCTTGCCTTTTTTCACTTTGATTTTTGGGGTGCCACTGAATTTGAATTGAATTTCTTTTATATAATTTGTATGATTACCGCTTGCAGTAAACTGCAGCGTTTTACTTTATTGTTAAGTAGATAGCGAAAAGCCATATGTTTATTTATCTTTTTATTTAGCAGTAAGTCATGCTGTATAGCTTGTAAGTTTTTAATCAATAAATATGGCCTTAGCCAAAATGAAATGGACTCTTGTTCTATGAAAATATGAAATGAAAAATATTTGCTTTATAAACATTTTCATTTGACATTTCTTTCCTTTATAAAAGTTTTCATTTCACATTTTCATAGAACAAGAATTGATGCCCAGACGTTAAGTCTTATTCGTCTTATTTAAAAGGTTTTGCGGCAATGGGTATTTTCAAAAAAGAATTTTTTGAAGAAGTTTATTGTTTACCTTGTCAAAAAAAAATTCTTCCTTTGCTTTTGTCTTGTTTCACAACACAATACAAACAGCGAATGTCGCTGTGGAATAATTATCGTGTTTAATTTTTGTAGAAAATTTTTGACACATCAATTCAATTGTCATTAATGTTCACTCACGCCAGATGCCATTGAACTTTGTCCATTACACAAGGCCTTTGTATTCTGCATGCTATCCTTTCTGTAGCGTGTGGTACTTAAAGTAAAAAAAATAATAATGTAACCTTGTATTGACAAATAATTTTGCCTTGTAACGGAAATGTCCTTTCTTTGATAAACAATTATTAAATATTAGCATGATAGACAATGTCAGAACATTGACATTTGCGTCGTCTATTCCTTGGGGGACAAATAAATTATAATTAAAATAGCAAAAGTCTGTATAAAATTTAAAAAGGGGCACATAATTTGGCAAATTTTAATGGACTCAAGGCAATGAAAAGGAAGTCCTTTGCTGTTATTATTCTGTGGGCAAAATTGGTTAATTAAAAAAACCCTAACTCTCTCTCTCTCTCTTAATTTAACTACTGTCATAATAGACACCAAACTAAATTTTATAAAATGTTATTGTTAAATATATTCGAATTTTAAATTAGTTAGTAAAACTAAAATCTTTGTGTTTATCTTTTCAGATGATAATGAAATGAATGCCATTGTCAAATTTGTGAAACGAGCCATTGAATATTTTGGCCAAAACCATGCAATCCAATTGACCATAACCAGTGACAGTGGAGCGCGCATAATTTCCAGTGATATGGGTAAGGCAATGAATTTTGTTGGGCTTTTCTTTTAGATATTAACACAATATAAACCAGTAAGGAATGATCAAAAATCAGGTGGAACCGACTAAATTATACGATGTGTATTTAGTAGAGCTCCTGTAACAAAGAAAGTTTATATTGAGAATTTATGTGAAGTAGATCATAGCAACTATGAACCTCATTTGAATGCGTATTATGGCTTTAGACTAGTCACAATTTGGGAACTATATCCAACTCGGAATCGATTTTCAACAAATTTGATGGAGGCTTTTGTACCTCTAGTTTCAAATAATATTAAAAAATATATATTGAAGCAATAAATATACCTGACCGAGTTTCACCAAATGGTAAAATTCAGTTGAATATGAAAAAATCTATCCAATTTGGACTGTCATTACATATATGGTGGACAACAACCGGATCGGATGAAGATGTATATCGAAGGTATGTAAAAATCTGAACCGATCTCGATAACATTTGCCAGAGGTATTTTCGAGCTGTATGTAATGTCCGGTATAAAATATTCTTATTGTAGAGTGCATATTACGCATGTGAGGGACTTTAGCACCAAATTGGATGAAACATATATAGGGGAGCTATAGGTATATCTCAACCGATTTTCACCAAAATTTGGAGCACTTGCTCCAGACTGAATTGGGTCGGATGTGCCAAAATTCAGTTCATTTGCGTTGTTATTAGTCACTTGGCGAACAATTAACCCGAACTCGGTTGAAGATACATATACAGGTTGAGAAAAAAAACTGCAACAAAGTCAAAAGCCATAATTTTTACATTTTTTATACCCTACACTACAAGGTGGTCAGGGTAGTATGACTTTGTGCATCTGTTTGTAACATGCAAAAGGAAACGAGATTGACCCATAGTTCCTTTTGATGATCTGCAAAGAATCACTTTCTGAGTCGATTTATGCATGTTCGTCCGTCCGTCTGTCCATGTATTTTTGTAAACAAAGTAAGTTCGCATTTATTGCTCCATCCAGATGAAATTTTGCACAAATCATTTGTTAGGCCCAAGGACGAACCCTATTGAAATTGGAGATACTCGGTCAAAATTTAGATATAGCTCCCATATATACTTTCGTCCGATTTGCATTTTATTGTGCACCAAACGTGTATCGAAATGGGTTCAGGTGTAGCTCCCATATACATTGTCCATCCGATTTGTTACTTTTGTCCTCCGCAGCCGTAATATGCACTCTGTAACAACAATATTTAGGGAAATATATCAAATACAGCTCAGAAATGCATTTTCTAAATTTTATCGAGATTGGTTCAGATTTGGATATAGCTCCCATATATAACTTCGTCCGATTTACCTTTTATTGTGCAGCAAACGTCTAATATTTGTCCAAATGGGATGGAATTTGACACTTACAACCGAATTGAGTCTAGAAGCTAGTATGTCAAATTTGGTGAAGCTCGGTTCAGACATAGCTATAGCTCCCATATATAATGTTCATCCGATTAATATGCAATCCGTAACAACGATATTCAGGGAAATATATCAAATACAGCTCAGAAATATGTTTGCCAAATTTTATCGAGATCGGTTCCGATTTGGATATAGCTCCCATATATATCTTTATCCGATTTCAAATTAATTGTGCACCAAATGGGCAATAAAAGTCCGAATTTAAAAGATACAAATGATTCGGCATATTTAGTCCTTTGAACTTTAAATTATAATTATAATTATCGCGTGTATGATTTAATTCTACCATAAAAACTTTTAATTGTTATGCGGAGCTCTACTAAATTAGCAAAGTGGTGTATCATAAAGTCGGCCCGCTCGAATTTAAGAATTTCTTTACTGGTTTAAATTTTATTGAATGGAAGCAAAAAATGTCGGAAATAGTATCAACGTTTTAGGATAAGTTTAGATTTGTTCGAATTGGTCACTTTTGGCACGAATTATGGTTGTAGGAGAATTTTGTTTTTGTTGCTACTGTATTCTGACCCCCATGGTCAGAATAGTAAAACACTTTAATTTTTTTTTTTATTTAAATTGAGATCTTCATGATCAAAATTTTTATTAAAATATTCTATTCTTTTTCTTCAATAATTATGATCTGCTTCATGCAGATGTACAAAAGGCAACTGAACAATTTTTGCTGCGACCAAACAAAACGAAAACGCAATAGCAGCAGCAGCGAGATGACCGACGGCCGTTGTTAGGTAGCTATGTACATATGTACATACATACATACTCGTATGATCGTCTGTACCTACATAAGGGACCGTTAGGTTTGGTTTCGCGTAAACAAATAATAATAGAAAAGGGAATAGAAAAGAGTTCAACAAACTCTTGAGGAGGAAAATAATTGTATGTAGGGTTTGCAGTGTATTTTTAGTTTGGGGAAAAAAAATCCCAAACATTCTCCCGCGCCAAGAACGACTGTTCTTATGTTGTTAGAATTTTCTCTTCTTTAGGTAGAACTTCATCTGATGGCAGGAGGCATACTTTGGAGATAGGGCGTTTGATGTATTTGCCATTACAATACAGTGTGACAACTCGTACCAAGTCGTCATTACCAGGGTGAAGTTGTTCAACTTTTGCAAGCGGCCATTGACCCGGAATGCTTCGTTCGTGTAGGAGGAGAACTATATCGCCTACTCTGATGTTTCGTTCCATTTTATTCCATTTTGGACGTGATTGAAGGCGACACAAATATTCTCTATTCCAGCGATCCCAAAAGTTTTGCTTGAGGCGTTCGACCAATTTCCATCTACTCAAGCGGTCAATGCTCACAGAAAGCAAGTCTTCTTCGGGAATGCAATTGGTGGCCTCACCAATTAGAAAATGAGCCGGTGTGAGGGCATCGGAGTCAGCGGGGTCTGCTGACAGTGGGCATAAAGGCCTAGAATTCAGGCAACTTTCAATTTGCGCCAAAAGTGTGCTGAGTTCCTCGTAGGTAAGTATGCGGTCTCTCATTATGCGGCGCAGATGATGTTTTGTTGACTTCACTCCTGCTTCCCATAAACCTCCGAAGTGGGGTGAAGCGGGGGGAATGAAGTGCCAGGTAGTGCCTTGATTTGCGAGCGTTTCTACAAGATGCTCGGGCAGTGACGATTTATTACGTTGATAGAGGACTTGAAGTTCCTTGTTGGCACCCACGAAATTTGTTCCACAGTCGGAATAAAGATCGCTGCATAAACCTCTTCGAGAGATAAAGCGCCTGAATGCGGCTAGAAATGAATCGACGTTTAGACTTGTCACTGCTTCCAAGTGTATCGCTTTGGTACACATGCAGATAAAAAGACAGATGTAGCCCTTTGTGGTTGATGCTGTCCTAAGTGACGATGTTTTTATATTAATTGGGCCGGCATAGTCTAGTCCACTATGTTTAAATGCCCTGGTTGGGTGTAGACGCACAGAGGGCAGGTTGCCCATTAGTTGTTGACATATTTGAGCTTTATACTTAAAGCAGACGACACACTGGCGTTGGACACGTTTTGCTATGTTTCTAGCAGAAACAACCCAGTAGGCACGAGACACATAGGACTGCATTAGCTGGAGGCTACCATGAAATGTTTTCATATGTGCTTCTGAAAATAGAAGAAAAGAAAGAGGATTTTGCTTCGATAGCAAAATCGGGTGTTTAGTGTTGTAGGGTATAGATGCATTTGACAATCTACCGCCAACTCGTAGAATGTTCTTTTCATCTAAGAACGGTGATAATTTTGCAATACTGCTTTGGTTAGGAACCCTCATTCCTTGTGTAAGGCAGCGAATTTCTTCTTGAAAACACACGGCCTGTGTTTGTTTTATGAGTAATTGTAATGCTCGTTGTAACTCAGAAGTTTTCAAAAATCCATTCTCTCTGCTTACTTTGGATTTTTGTTTTACGTTGTTATAAAATCGTAGAATATATGACGTCACTCGTATCATAGTTGACAGTTTTGAGTATTTAAGTGTGATTTCGGGATATTGTAGACTTGTTGTTTTTGTGTGGAAAGATACAGCATAATTGTTATTGATTTCTTCACAGTAAACTTCATTGGGGAAAGTTGGCCATGTATCGGAAGTATTTTGGAGCCAAGGTGGGCCTTTCCACCAAAGCGTGTGACGAACTAATTGTTCTGGAAGTAAACCCCTGGACGCGCAGTCAGCTGGGTTTTCCTTTGTGGGAACATACTTCCAATTATTAACGTTCGAAATACGTTGTATTTGTGCTACTCGATTTGCCACGTAGACTTCCAACCGTGTTGAATTATTTTTTAGCCACGCAAGAACGATAGTGCTATCCGTCCAGTATACGATGCTGCTAATGTTGAATTCTACGCTGGCTTTTATTTTAGCAACTAATTTTGCTAGTAGAGTTGCTGCAGTTAATTCCAGACGAGGGATTGTTTCACTTTTCAGGGGAACGACTTTGGTTTTGGCTTGTAGTAAGTTTATTAATATCTCACCGGATTCCGTTATAATTCTGGCATATACGACAGCTGCATATGCTAATCTAGAAGCATCGCTGAAGCCATGTAGTTCAACTGTGGATGTTGGTCGGTAACCAATCCATCGTGGGATTCGAATCTCTTCCAGAGATTTCAGCTTTTCTCTGAAGTGAATCCATTGATGTTGAATTTCTTCTGGCAGAAGGTCATTCCAGTCAAGCTTGAGTTTCCAGAGCTGTTGAAATATAATTTTGGCTGTAATGGTCGTAGCGCTGATCCATCCTAGGGGATCAAACAGCTTAGAGGCATCTGAAAGTAGACTGCTTTTAGTTATAGGATGAGAAAATTTGAAATTTATCGAGAAACAAAATGCATCTTGATTGGTATCCCAATTTATACCAAGTGCTTTGGACATTTTCGGTTTTTGAATCGGAAATAAATTATTTATTTCACGATCTTCCTCAGGAATACGCTCCATTAGTTCAGGGCAATTCGAATTCCATTTCCTTAAATGAAAGCCTCCTGATTTCAATAGATTCGAAAGCTGATTTTGTAGCTGTAAAGCTTCGTGTGGATTGTCCGTCCCAGATATGACGTCATCGACATATGTATCTTCGCGTAGAATTTGACTGGCTTCTGGAAAGCGTGTTTCTTCATCTGCTGCGAGTTGTTGGAGTACCCTTATAGCCAAGTAGGGGGCGGACGTAGTACCATAGGTGACTGTTTGAAGAGTGTAAACACAAATTTTTCCAGTGGCATCTCTCCAGAGAATACATTGGAATGGCTGATGTTCTGGACAGACATTTATTTGCCTAAACATCTTCTCCAAATCGGCAGTAAACCCAATGCAATGTCTTCGCCATCGTATGATGATTGTAGACAAATCATTTTGTAAAGCAGGACCAGCTGATAATTCGTCATTTATCGAAGTTTGTGGTGGTCTCCGATTTCCACCATCAAAAACAACACGAAGTTTAGTTGTTGTACTACTCTCTCTGAGTACACCGTGATGTGGAAAGAAATATGCATTGTGTGGTATTGAGTGAGGATACTCACCAAGCTTAACCATGTGCTGAAGTGTTTCGTATTCCAACATAAACTTTCGGTATTCATCGGCAAATTGCATTTTCTGTTGAAACGATGATTCCAACTGCTTCAATCGTTTCATTGCGTTATAGTCCGTGTGGGTAAATGTAGGTAGCTCTTGACCTTGTAGTAACCTTTTGAATGGAAGGTGGACCGTGTATCGACCAGTTTCATCACGTGAGTGTGTATCAGCAAACAATTTCTCGCAGAGTTCTTCTTCATTAGTTTGCGGTTTTATATCCAAAAGTTCTTCTTGTTCCCAGAACATACGGAGCTGCTCATCTAAAGAGCACACATTTGCTGAAATTCTTGTTGCGATCGTTTGTGACCTTGGGGACCCTGATATCATCCATCCAAACTGTGTTTCTTGCAGTAAGAAACTGTTTTCAAATTTCTTCATACCAGATAGAAGGAGGTCACCATATACATCATTTCCAAGTAGGATATCAATCTTCTGCGGGAAGAGGAAGTCTGGATCTGCAAGGAAGAAATCTGAGAGATCTGGAATACAGAGGGGTGTTATTTTCGTAGGTATGTACGACGTAACGCTCGGAACCACTAAAGCCGTAATAGGTAGTTCAAATTCTTTTTTGTAGTTAGAATGTAGAATGAATCTTGTAGACTTCTTTACTGTTAAAGCTCGATGTCCTCCAATACCAGAAACGTTAATTCGAGTTTTATGTTTTGGAAATGGTAGCACTTGGGAAAGTTCCTCAGAAATGAAGGAAAGTTGAGACCCCTGATCGACCAAAGCTTTCACTTTCAAATTCCGATTTTGAGTTTTTATTATCAGTTGCACAGTGGGCAGCAAAGCAGGATTCAAGTTCCTAGTACTTAGGTTTGTAATGTGCGTACTTACAGTTGCAGTTTCTGGAGTGGATGTATTTTCTGGTGGCTGGAATGTTTGATTTACCGTGGTATTGGCTAATTCCGCAGGGGGCGAACTATTCTTCGAGAACTCATTGTGTAATATGGTATGATGAGATTCACGACAGATGTGACATCTGGTAGTGTGTTTGCAAGCGAATTGCATGTGTCCAGAGTTTAGACAATTTCGGCAGAGACGATGCTGATTTACAAAATTCTTCTTTTCCGTCGAAGGCAAATTTGTAAATCGAAAGCATTTGTATAGCGGATGACGTTTATGGCAGCAGGGGCAGTTGTCGTCATTTACTGTAGAAATAGTGTGAGCTCGTACAAATTTCGTTGGCTTTCTTCGCGTTTCTCTGTTGATAGCGTGTGGCGTGGTGGAGACTGCTTCTTCTTCTATTGACTCCAGAGTACGAAAAGTTGTTTCCAAAAATATTAACATTTCCGCCATTGTTGGAATAGACGTACTCGCTTTTAGTGACTGCTCCCATTCCTTGCGGGTCTGTATGTCCAATTTTTGCGAAATCACGTAGATAAGTATTGAGTTCCAGGTGGACGTATCAATTCCCAAAGTCTTTAATTGAGACAGACAGATTCTCGTAGTATCGAGCAACACCTTTATGCTTTTGAATGTTCCATCGGTGTTTGGAATAGAAAAAAATCGCTTTAAAATCTGCTCTACTAATTTCCGTTCGTTATGGAATCTCTTCTCCAGAGCATCCCATGCCAAATCATAACTCGTTTCTGCAGCAGGATATTCATTTACCATACTCAATGGAGTACCAGTACACGAACTTTTTAAGTAAAAATATTTTTGCACCTTCGTGAGGGAATTATTTTGATGTACGAGCGATTTGAACATATCCCTATATGAAATCCAGTCGATATAATCCCCTGAAAAGGATGGCAAATCAATTTTTGGAAGCCTAGCTCCTGCACAAAAGGATTCGTTCCGGCTTGTGCCAGCGAATGTACTTGCGTGAACGGTTGGAGTCTGTGGAGAATCAAATTCAAAAATTGTATCAAGTAAATTAGTTTTCAATGTAATATACGAGTCATAGCACTTGTAGTAAGTATCACCACTTATGTAAGGCACTTCTTTTTCCGGTATAGATTCCTCACGTAGAATCTCCATGATTTGATCGTGTCCATCTTTGAATGTTTTGAAATTATTCTCCAAATCTTCAAGAATGGTTTGTACATAACCTTTGGAAATTGTATTTTTAGGTTTGGCCTCGAAGGCTCTGGCCACACGTTCGATGTGGTGGAAGATCCTCCTCTGGTCTTCAATAGCTGCTTCGGATGACATGTTGCTTTAAATTTAGCTCGAAATTTGTCAGCAACACGTAGTACAGACTGTACGTTGATGATATGTACCGCAGACAAGACGGCAGTAATTTTGTTTTTTTTTTTTTTTTTTCACAATTTACCGTAGGCAAGACGACAGTAGTTTCTCTTTTTTTGCAATTTACCGTAGGCAAGACGGCAGTAGTTTTGCTTTTTTCACAATATGTGGCATTTGTCAGCACATCGACAAATCCCGGGTTTCGGCACCATTTAAATGTAGGAGAATTTTGTTTTTGTTGCTACTGTATTCTGACCCCCATGGTCAGAATAGTAAAACACTTTAATTTTTTTTTTTATTTAAATTGAGATCTTCATGATCAAAATTTTTATTAAAATATTCTATTCTTTTTCTTCAATAATTATGATCTGCTTCATGCAGATGTACAAAAGGCAACTGAACAATTTTTGCTGCGACCAAACAAAACGAAAACGCAATAGCAGCAGCAGCGAGATGACCGACGGCCGTTGTTAGGTAGCTATGTACATATGTACATACATACATACTCGTATGATCGTCTGTACCTACATAAGGGACCGTTAGGTTTGGTTTCGCGTAAACAAATAATAATAGAAAAGGGAATAGAAAAGAGTTCAACAAACTCTTGAGGAGGAAAATAATTGTATGTAGGGTTTGCAGTGTATTTTTAGTTTGGGGAAAAAAAATCCCAAACAATGGTCTTCAAACTGCCAATGAAACCGTCACACACTACCCGAATATTGCTCCGCTTCGAAAAGTAAAGAAGCAACTTGATCGAAACACGCGTCGCAGTGGCCGAAAAATGGCTCGTGAGTTGAACATATCGGAATATTCCATTCGGCAAATATTAAAAAATTAGCTCGGGGTAAAGCCATTGAAATTCCAAAAAGTGCAAGAACTTACACCGCAACAGAAAGAAAATATACTTAAAAGAGCTAAAGAGTTGCTTCGCTTGGCCAAAAGTGGTGAACGTCCGAATTCAGTTTTCTCCGATGAAAAAACATTCGTTGTCCAGCAGTTTGTAAACAAGGAAAATGAAAGTGTTTACTTGCCAAAGAGGTCTGCTGAAAATGTTCACCTTTTTGTCCGCAGACCTTGGACATGCCAACAGGACTCAGACCATCGCACTCAGCATGCGCCACCCAAGATTGATTACAAAATTAAGTTCCTTGATTCATTCCAGCGCGAAATGGGCACCAAAATCTCCGGATACCAATCCGTTGGACTATTGTGTCTGGAGGATTTTGGAAAACAAGGTTGGCACTAAAAATATCAATGCGCTTCGCCGGGAATGGGCCAAAATACCGCAGAGAAACATTCGGGCAGTGTCTGACGGTTTTATTGGCCGTTTGATAATTCGTGTCAAAGGTGACCAATTCGAACAAATATAAACTTATTCTAAAATGTAATGCTATTTCTGACATTTTTTGATTTCATTCAATAAAATTAAAAAAAATATGTAAATATTTCGGCGTTTGACTTTATTGCAGATTTTTTTATCTCACCCTGTTTACACAACTTAATTTACAATGAAGTAATGTATAAACATTTTCTTAATGAGACATTGTCAAAGGTTACCTAGGAAGGAAGCCTTGCAACAGTAAATTTTTAGTTTTAATTTTAAAGAATATTTTGGGACGTTTTAATTAACTGATGTGTATGTCTGGTTTCCTTGATTCAAAAAAAAAAAAAAATTAATTAATTTTTAAACTCTTAAAATTCCCTATATATCCCAGAATCACGGCGTATTATTAAGAGAAAAGCTAAAAAATGGATGATTCTGCTACCCCTGATTATTTTGATGAAAATAACCCATCTAAAGATGACACTAGTGGGTCTGATACTGGGTGTTTTGGCCTTAAATATTTTGATTGTGGGCGGAGGCGGTTGGCTGATACACTATTTGAAATTTAAAACTTTGTGTAAAATTCATCCGCAATTGGTGCATCATCATTCGCATGCCTATGACTCAGATCCGGGGGGTAAGTTTGTAGTAAACTTGAAATTTTCTGTAAAAATAATTGCCATAATAATTGTCAAATTTACCATTAACAGATTATTCACAATTCTTGGGCAGCACCTTTCCGGGCTCCTCGCATGGCTCGTCGGCCAACACCAATACACATGAGATTCTAAATCCATATTATTATTCAAAAGATTGGAGTACCAGCAAGGCATATCAGGGCTACAATTATTTGGATACGATAAGCAAACGAATACAATAGCTAAAAATATTCTTATATCGTAATTTTAATCGGTATACTCGCAAATACTTTATGAAATTCCTTCGTTACATGACACCAATATTTGGTCAGGATTTATTTTTTGATTTCACCGCCAATTTGTGGTGAACATTGACAGCATCAAACTATTCAAGTTGTATTATTAGTGTGTATTTATTGTTGATTAATATAAGTGAATAAAATATATTGAAGTTAAATAAATTAATTTTCATTATTGTACTTATAATAATTTAATTTATTTACTGGAATTCCAAAAGATTGTCACTAATTTTCCGGGAAGTTAGGTCATATTAAAGGCAATATAAATTGGGTTATGTGCATTAGTAGTAAAAAATATCTATTTGTTTCAAATTAAAGAAATATTTAAAAAAATCGTGAAAGGTTATTATATTGTAAAGTAGGCAGAATTAGGTTATATATGGAAGAAGATACCGTGAAGATGGCCGCAGCTAATTTGCTGGCATACACACGATTTTTTATTGAAATTTTCAATTACCGTTTTGCTTCAGCCTTTATCTATAAAAGGTTAGTGAACTAACTGACTGATCTACAATCAACTCCCAGACGAAACATCTGAAGTTACTTATAGTGACTTGGAGCGTGTGTAATGGCTTGAACGTATGTTAGGAGCGATTGGAGGTCAGCAGCTAACAGCTGATGCATCACCTGGAGTTTGTACGGAAACATCTACAAACCTTGTAAGAAAATTCGCTGCAAAGGCCGTCGACTGATACCCATTTGGGTGCAACTTCCATGACATCCTCGGCTACAGCAGCAATATTCTCCGCAGAGCTGATACTCTGGGGTCTGCCACGCCTGGCAGCATCTTTTGTTGTATCAGTCTCTTCGAGACGAGCGGCTAAACGTCGCAGTGTTTCACCAGTGGGCGTTGGACGGGCAGGAAATCTGCGAAGAAATTCACGTTGTTCCAAAGTCACCGACGGAGTATTGGTCAAATAAATGGTCACCAATATTCCGCGTGTATTTCGTATGTGTTCACTACAATAATGTCAAAGCAGAACTGACATTACTATTGGCATTTTCTGATAGGAGGATTACTTTTGCGCCATATTGTAGTACCATATTTGATACAATTTGGTATTGAGTGAACAGATGTTTTTGAGATCTGAAAATTGGTATTAGCGGTCGCTCTTTATGTGTAGCCTGGACATATGGAAGTGTAGCAGTGGAAATGTATACGATGTGTAATTGTACGACAAGTATTAAATTCGTTTTTAGTTGAAGGAGGAAGGCTGAAGTCTCGAAATTTGATATAAATGCCCATATGTTGATCTGCGGTATTTTGGCCCATTCCCGGTGAAGCTCTTGCTTGAGGTGATCTACACTTTGTTATTTTTTAGAGCCAACCTTGGTTTCCAAAATACTCCAGACTCAATAGTCCAACGGATTGGCATCCGGAGATTTTGGTGACCATTGTGCGCTGGAAATGAAGCGAGGAACCTCATTTTGTAACCATTCTTGGGTGGAGCATGCTGAGTGCGATGTTGCTGAGTCCTGTTTGAATGTCCAAGGTCTGCGGCCAAAAGGTTTGAGTGTCCAAGGCTTTAATACACCCTCCAGAATATTTTCGCGATAATATTCGGCATTTATTATGATGCCACGGTCGATTAATACAAGCCGAGAGCGACCATCAGCTGTTATGGCGTCACCATGGCCGACGCTAGAGTTCTAGTAGCCAACCGAATATGCACATTTTCTGCTGACCTCTTTGGCAAGTAAACACGATCATTTTGTTTGTTTACAAACTGCTGGACAACGAATGTTTTCTTATCGGAAAAAACCAAATTCGGCAGTTCACAACTTTCGACCAAGCGAAGCAACTCTTTAGCTCTTTTGAGTCTATTTTCTTTCTGTTGCGGTGTAAGTTCGTGCATTTTTGGAATTTTAATAGTTTTACCCCGAACTCACTTTTCAATATTTGCCGAATGGAATATTGCGATATGTTAAGCTCACGAGCCATTTTCCGGACACTGCGACGCAGGTTTCGATCAAGGCGCTTCTTTACTTTTCGAACTATTTCTGCTGTTTTTTTCCGTCCACTTCCTTGACGTTGGGTAACGAGCGATGGTACGAGACACAAAAGATTTCACATTTAAATGCTGGATTGCTCTAACGATAGCCACTTGAGGTTTCCCAACCAAATATAAATAAATCACACTATCACGCTTGAATTCCATCACGAATAGTTTTTTTCTGGAAAATTCTCACCAATTTTTTTTGCACGTTTGGAATAATTTTAACAGCTGTCGGACGAGTGGCTTAGAAATGACAGCAGTCTGAAGTTGGTTGCAGTTTTCTTGATCTCACCCTCTTAATAATGTTCAATAAATGTTTCTATCTCTCTGAACCCTGGAATTAATTTCTAGGGGATAAAAAAATTAGGAAATAGAATATTGTTTAATAACAAATTATTTTTATTTAACACATGATTTATTTTCCCTTATATAGACACAAGTTTGTCCATCTTTGGCTTGGATTTATATATTTACTGGTTTATTATTTGTTTTCATTTCAAATTGAAAAGTCATTCTACATCGTTTGTCAAAAGTGATTGTCTAAGAAGGCAATAGCAATAGCGTTTGTCGTTGATAAACAAAACTATTAAATGGCCCTTGGATATTGGCGAAACAAATCATAGAAGTGCTAATTGGGTCTACTGATAATTTAAACATTAAATAAATGTTTATTTGAAAATTTGGGTAGCCAAACCCCATATTTTTAGTAAATTTCTAGATACGGAAACGTTCAAGGTTAATTACAAGAATTCTCCTTTGATCTCAAAAGGACACCATTCATCCATAATTACTTTTAGTCTAACAAGCCGTCATTAATATGATTTCCTTTGAAATATATTTTTGATTAAGTGCCTTGGCAGACGGTTGCCAAAAGGGCAGTGGCTAATTTTAGAATATTTCACAGGTTCTTGGAATTCAATGTGAATTGCCATATTTCAACTTCCGTTGATGGTTTGTTTACATGAACCTATAACAAAACAGAGGACAGTAATTGACTTTGTATACATTTTATAGAAATAAGGTGTGCAAGCAGACATTTCTCACTCCATAAACTTAATTTGCTAAAGGGAGGTGGCAAGCCCTACTGTACTCGGTTGATCGGCAATCACAGAATAAATTCAAAAGCTTGGCAAGTGCCATGGCCAGAACACTGTGGGTGGGCTTGCTGGTTACTATTTATTTAAATGTACAACTGTAAAAAGTGTGAAAATCGAAATGAACCCCAGCCCAAAAAAAAAATGAACTTAGTTTACTTTAAAATTTGTCAATAGAAAAGTGTTTTAAAAATGAAATCAACTATTTTTATAAAACAAATGTTCTAAATGCTTTATTTCAACCCATGTTCTTTTTGAAGAACAATTTTGAATTTGACTATTGATTGTTAAAACTACCGGACATTATTCAATCGAGCATACAGGGTGAGATGAGAAAACTGCAATCAACTCCAGACTGCTGTCATTTCTAAACCACTCGTCTGAAAGGTGTCAAAATTATTCCAGTGACAGCTCATTATATTGTTTACAAGCGAACAAAAGCATTTTGTTGAGAATTTTCCAGACAAAATGTTATTCGTGATGGAATTCAAGCGTGATAGTGCGATTTCTTTATATTTGGCTGGAAAACCTCAAGTGACTATCAATAGAGCGCTCCAGAAGCGACTTGATCGAAACCCGAAAAATGGCTCGGTAGCTATGGACAATGAGCTCAGGGTAAAGCTGTTGAAATTCCAAAAAGTGCAAGAACTTACACCGCAGCAGAATGCAGATAGACTCAAAAGAGCTAAAGAGTTACTTCGCTAGGCCGAAAGTGGTGAAGTGCCGCATTTGGTTTTCTCCGATGAGAAAATATACGTTGTCCGGCAGTTTGTAACCAAATAAACCACTAGAACTCAAGCGACGGGCATGGTGTGGGCCGTCATAACAGCCGATGCTCGCTCTCCGCTCGTATTAATCGACCGTGGCATCAGAATAAATGCCGAAAAATTATCGCGAAAATATTCTGGAGGGTTTATAAAGCCTTGGGCACGCAAACATTTTGGCCACAGACCTTGGACATTCCAACAGGACTCAGAACCAGCGCACTCAGCACGCGCCACCCAAGAATGGTTACAGATTGAGGTTCCTCGTTTCATTTCCAGCGCACAATGGCCACCAAAATCTCCGGATACCAATCCGTTGGACTGTTGTGTCTGGAGTATTTTGGAAAACAGGGTTGGCACTAAAGCGCTTCGCCAGGAATGGACCAAAATACCAAAGAACTACATTCGGGCAGCGTGTGACGGTTTCATTGGCCATTTGAAGGCCATAATTCGTGCCAAAGGTCGAATTGGTCGCCTTTGGTCACAAATCTAAATTTATTCTAAAATTTGATGCTATTTCCGACATTTTTTGCTTTCATTCAATAGAATTTAAAAAAAATGGTGTTCGTTGCAGTTTTTTTATCTCACTCTGTATATAGATAATATAAAACAGTGTTGGCATGTTTGTTCGAGATACCGCAGTATTTTGTTGTTTCAAAATAGTTAGGCTTAATCCCATTATTGTTGTTTTTACAAAAACAACGTTGGTTTATTACCAGGGGGTAGGGCATTGAATAACTAGATTTCGGAAAGAGGCACCAATCCTCATCAGTTCCCTGAAAGAGCCACCAATCCTCATCAGTTCCCTTGCCCATTTTTGTCTCTTGTATTCTCCCCAATTCAATATTTCAGCCCCAATTCAACATTGCAGCCTGTCCCCATGACAAAATTTTGTACCACTTAGTACAATTATAGTATGCATATCGAAAGCCTGCCCCTGACATCCATATCCAATTTCATGTTTGCAGTTCCCTTTCAGGATCTCTTAGCCCATTACTAATTTTAGGGCCAGTTAGTACTTTTCGTACAATTTATGTACATGTTTCCAAAAATTCCTCCATATCTCAATTCCAGAAACTAAAATATGGAGATTTCCGCTCTATCCCTTCGCCCAATTTAGTACCACTACGTAGAGTATGCATTTGTAAAACCACTTCCATATCTTAACAACAGAGACCTACAGTGACGTCTAGTAAAATTCAGATATATTCCTTCAGTCAATACAAAATTTTATACTATTTGGTACTTTTCGTACAATTATAGTATACATTTCAAAAGCCATCTCCATATCTCAATATCAAATTTCGGAATTACAGTTCTATCCTTTCACCCAATACCAAATTTAATACCACTTAGTGCTTTTCGAACAAGTATAGTACGCATTTGCAAAACCACCTCCAAATCTTAACAACGGACACCAACATCTAGTAAAATTCAGATCTATTATATGGTACTTTTCGTACAATTATAGCTTACATTTTAAAAGCCACCTCCATATGTCGATACTATAAACCAACAGACACCTCAATATGAAATTTCGGTATTCCGGCTCTATCCATTCAACCAATACCAAATTTACAAGCCCTTCTCGAAATATATATATATATATATATATATATATATATATATATATATATATATATATATATATATATATATATATATGTATATATATATATATATATATATATATATATATATATATATATATATATATATATATATATATGTATATATATATATATATATAATTTCAGATCCCTTCTTTCACCCAATACCTGCTTTAGTACCACTTCGTTCTTTTCGAACAATTATGGTACACATTTCTAAAACCACCTCAATATCACAATCTCATACACCAACAGAAACCTCTATATCAAAGTTCGGGAATCCAGCTCTATCCCTTTTCGTACAATTACACATTTCCAATACTACTTCCATATCTCAATGTCAGATACAAAAAGAGGCCTCAATATTAAATTGTTAGATTTCGGTTCCGTCCATCCACCCAATACACAACATAGTTCCACTTAGTACTTTTCGAACAATTGTAGTACACATTTTCAAAACCACTTCTATATCTAACCACAGGTATATCAAATATCAGGATTTCAGTTTTTCCCCTTTACCCAATACTACATTTAGTACTTTTCGTACAAAGATGGGAAGTATTTCCAACTACTGCCAAATCTTAAACACAGGTATCCTCAGTCACCTAAATATCAAATACCAAATATAGTACAATTCAGTACTTTTTGTACAATAATAGTACACATTTCCAAGCCATGTCCAGGCTACACATAAACAGCGACCAAAATTTCAGATATCGAGATATCGATTCAACCTAAACCAAACCAAGTACAAGTGCCATTTAGTTCAGTTCTTCTACTTAGTACACATTTTCAAAACCACCTCAGTATATCAAACAAACCTTGAATCTCAAACTAGTTTTTAGCTTTATCTATTTACCAAATTGTACTATTTTAGAAGTTTAGTACAATTTTGGAACTTTTCGTGACCTTACAGTTCTAAATTTCAAAAACCCTTTGGTACATCCATCCTGCACTCCATAAGTGACACTTGTTCAATGTTTTAGGATTCTAGGTCATTCCGTTTGCCCAATACAAATTATTAAATTTTTAGTACTTTTCGTACTCATTTAGTACGAATTTCCAAAAAGTCATTCCAAGACTGACCCTCATGCAAAATTTTAAGATTCAAGCTTGAGCCGTTTCGCTTGGGCGTTGATTCGCAGTCAGTTATTTCCCTTGATTAACATTTACATTTAATTTCAAAACCATTTTCCGGCCAATTGTAACCTCACCCATTAGGAAAAGTATTGAGAATGAACAATTTTCCATCAAATAGTGTAATTGTATTGTCAATTGGGGTTTCTCTTTTCATGTAATTCGTAAATATTAATAAAATGAATATTTATTTTATTGTAAATGACCTAATTGCCAATGTTTCCGCTTTATTTTTTTCTGTAAAATTATTTTAAATGGCCTTTGTAAACTTTGATGATGAAATCAACACCATTTTAGTTTATTCAATGTCAGCCATTTCCCAAACTTTTAGCAAATTTTCAAATTAATGAGTTGTACGAAGGCGGGACATTGGGCATAAATGAATAATTTTACCCACTGGAATATGGAATAACCGGAAAGGCAAACATTCTGTGTTGACATTTTCTTTTTTGTTGTCCAAAAGAAAAATAACGAACACGACCTCTACAAGCCCAATTGAACATTTATTGGTGCGTATCTCGTATAAATATGCGGACAAAAGTATGCTTGGCCTGTAGTCCTTTTTCCAATATTGATATTTGATTACCAAGTTTTATGTTTGACCAAGCCGTCGTCCACGAGGGATTATAAAAATGTTCGCACACATTGTGGGCACATAAATGTTCTAGTCGAATTGACTAGTTACGGATATGGAAGCGTTATTATTAATTGATTGTGTTATTAGTTTTACATTTTTATTTCACCCGAAGGACCGTAGAAATATTAATGGCTCAGCAAACATGTGGTAGAGTAATTCGGTTGTGTTCTTTTTTGGGGTTACTTTAAATTTTGACATGGGAGAATTTGAGGTATGTGGGGATACTTTTTGATAATTTCGGTTCAATAGTTTATTTTAGTTATATTAAATTTAAGAAGAAATTATAAAATGAAATCAGTCTTGGACCGTAGAGTTTCTGACTTCTATAATGCAAGCCACACATGATACAACTGGTTGTACAACTTGGAGAGTACTCAAATTGTGTGTTTCGGCCATAAACGATACAACTATGGAAAACTTCTTGGTGCAACTTCACTTTTCGTAGAGTTTATTTGAGTTAAGATGACACCGGAGAAAAAATCATGTTCTATAATTATACATACATTGAAATCACACATTTGATTAGATTACGTTTTGTTTTGATGTGCGAAACAATTGTGTTGTCCCATGGTATATATATTACAGGTAGCATCAAACCCCAGTTGATTTGAATCTATAGTAATACTAGAGTCAAATTAGATATGACGTTTGGTTATTTAATTCCCTTTTGGTCATAAAAAAATATACACTTTTTTGATATTCAATTTCACTGCAGTTCAATGTGTCCATTTTTTGCCTAATAATATAAAAAAAAAACTCTGCAATACTTTACAAAACATCAACAGCATTTTTGCAGAAACTTTTTTCGCGGCCCCACATTAAGTAATATAGTCGTATATTTCATGCTCCCTAAAATTGCAAAATTTGGAATACTTTATGTTTTCAATTTGAAAGAATTTTGTATTTTTCACGATTTTTTTAGCAATTGCTTGAAGTGTTGGGAGATTTCGACCTAGATATTGCCCATTTCGTATCGGCCCTAAATAAATATGATATACAGCGTGAGATGAAAAACCAACTTCAGACTGCCATAATTTCTATGCCACTCGTCCGACAGCTATTAAAATTATTCCAGTGACAGCTTATTATACTATTTACAAGCATACAAAAGCATTTTGGTGAGAATTTTCCAGAAAAAAAAGTTATTCGTGATGGAATTCAAGCGTGATTTGTATTTGGCTGGAAAACCACAAGTGGCTATCGTTAGAGCACTCCAGCATTTAAATGTGATAAATCTTTTGTATCTGGTACCATCGCTCGTTACCGTGAAACTAGTAGCGAAGCCCAACGTCAAGGAAGTGGACGGAAGAAAACAGCAACATCACCGAAATGGTTCGAAAAGTAAAGAAGCCACTTGATCGTAAGCCGCGTCACTGTGGCCGAAAAATGAACATGAGCTGAATATATCGCAATATTCCATTCGGCAAATATTGAAAAATGAGCTCGGAGTAAAGCCATTGGAATTCAAAAAAGTGCAAGAACTTACACCGCAACAGAAAGAAAATAGACTCAAAAGAGCTAGAGAGTTGCTTCGCTTGGCCGAAAGTGGTGAACTGCCGAATTTTGTTTTCTCCGATGAGAAAACATTCGTTGTCCAGTAATTTGTAAAGAAACAAAATGATCGTGTTTACTTGCCAAAGAGGTCAGCTGAAAATGTGAACATTCGGTTGGCCACCAGAACTCAAGCGCCGGCCATGGTGATGGTGTGGGCCGCCATAACAGCCGATGGTCGTTCTTCGCTCGTATTAATCGACCGTGGCATCAGAATAAATGCCGAATGTTATCGCACTCAGCACGAGCCAACCAAGAATGGTTACAAAATGAGGTTCCTCGCTTCATTTCCAGCGCACAATGGCCACCGCTGGACTATTGTGTCTGGAGTATTTTGGAAAGCAAGGTTGGCACTAAAAAATACCAAAGTGTCGATCACCTCAAGCAAGCGCTTCGCCATAATACCGCAGAGCTACATTCGAGCAGCGTGTGCCGGTTTCATTGGCCGTGTCAAAAATGACCAATTCGAACAAATCAAAACGTATTCTAAAATTTGATGCTATTTCGACACATTTGCTTTTATTCAATAAAATTTAAAAAAAAAATGTAAAAATTATGGCGTCTGACTTTGTTGCAGTTTTTTTTATCTCACCCTGTATATATATTTGATTAGCGTAAAATTCTTAGACGATTTAGCCCTGTCCGTTCGTCCGTCTGTTGTAATCATGCTAGAGTCAAAACGAATTAAAATAGGAAGCACAAGTTCGAAGATGGCCTATGTCGGTTCACGACATCGTATAGCCCCTAGATAACGATACCGCCGATATTTAATATTTTGATAATTTTTGCCACATTTTTCAATGGAATGAAATTCTACAAAAGGAGTTGGTTGTGAGAGCTTTGCCTCTTGAATTGCTTATATTTCTCTGCGATATCTTATAGCCCCCATATAACGGTACCCCCGATTTTCGGTATTTTGATGATTGACATTTTTCAATGGAATTGTCTGAAATTCTATACAAGGAGTTTTTTGTTGGTACTTTAATCCCGGGAAGAGAATTGTCTATATAGGTCCACGATATCGATATCTTGATGGTTTTAGCGACATTTTTACCGAAATTCTTTCAAACTTTCGTATTTAAATTTCGTGATGTGCACTACAGCCTATGACGGAACAACATGACGTCTTCATATAGCCCTCAAATAACGATACCTTCTGATCGGTATTTTGAAGATTTTAGGGAAGTGTTTCAAATTTCGTATGTGATGCTTGTAATGGGTATTACAAGCTATGGCGGAAATTATTCTGATTCATCCCCCACTAAAAATTGCTAAGGAAATCCATTATTTCTACAAACATTAAATATAGTACAAAGATAGGATATATAGGTCAACATTTGCCGTATCTCCCTTAGAAAGATAATATGTAAATATATGGTCAAATTCAAAGGACATGTATCTGTCTGAACACCTACTGAGGCTTTCTATTTTGCTACATGTTTTTTTGATATAATATTCCTGTATTCTGCAAAAGAACATCTGCTAAATAGGAATAGGAATCATATTTGGATGATAGTTATTATTTGTTTATTGCTTTATTTTATTTTCTATTATTATATATTATATTCGAATGTTTTTCCGTCATTGTAGTAGGCAGTTATTTTGATGATTTCATTTCTTAATATTTTTTTGTCATGTACTTACATTTCACATTAACAGCATTTGTTGCTTACGATTTTCTAGAATAGCTTTGACGGTCTGTTTCAAACTTCGATTAACAAAAATGTTCCCAGGCGATTTAATGAAATCTCTTAGTTTTTTTTATTAACTCGTCAAACTGGTTATTAATTTTTATTGTGCAGTGAGTAAATAGTTGCATCATAAGATAATTCTGAATTATTTGAAAGATTTAATTAAATACACTTATTGCGTTTTATCATAAGAGGCCATACATTAGGGTATATATTTTCGAATTTGTTAATTTGTATTTATTGACTCAAATATTTAAATCGGTGTGCAATTAACACATGGCTATTTCAATGTTGTCTGAGGTGCAAATTGTATTTTATCTTAGAATAATTTTAATATTGATATTGATTATTATTTCAAATAAGAAACTGTTTTTATTGTCACGATTAATTAGTGTTTTGACATTGCAATTCATAATCACAATTTAAATAGCTGTTTTTCGTTCTATGAAAAAAAAAAATAATTGTTTATTTAGATATAAATCTTCCATATCATTCGTTAAACAAAAAACACCAACAATGTCATCTTCAATGATTCCCCCATTTTAGGCACTATGGGCCAAGACGAGTTCGTCTTCCTTTTCACAGTTGAATGTCACTTTGTAACCATTCTCCAACCAGGGTTGAGCCCAAATCTTGATATCACAATTCTTTGCCTTCTCCTCATCACCATCGATGATATCAGCATTAATTTTGTACAGAATACCGGACACCAATTGTTTGCTGGCCGAATGAATTTTCCTCACTCTGCAAAGAAAAAAAGTGAAAATATATTCATGTTATTGTGGATATTATTAACAACTAATTGAATGTAAACAAGCAACATCGTTTTGTAGATGGAAAAACTCTCTTGGAAATGTAATTTTCAAGTTCCTTCCAAATGGTGGAGGGTATTAAAAGCACATAGCTGCATTTTAATTGTTTAATATTTATGAATTTCTGGAGTTTAGGTAAGATCGAAACTATTGATGTCTTCTGAGAACTATAGTAGAATTTTATGAAAAATAAATTTGAACTTGCTACAAATAATTCTCATATTGTATTATAATATTGCCGAAGACACTACAGGGTGAGATAAAAAAAAAACTGAAACAAAGTCTAACGTCATCATTTTTATTTTTTTTTAAATTTTATTGAATGAACGCAAAAAATGTCGGAAATATCATCAAATTTTAGAATAAGTTTAGATTTGTTCGAATTGGTCACCTTTGGCACGAATTATGGCCTTCAAACGGCCAATGAAACTCTCACACGCTGCCCGGATGCTGCTCTGGGGTATTTGGGCCTATTCCCGGCGAAGCGCTTGTTTGAGGTAATCGATTCTTTGGTATATTTTAGTGCCAACCTTGCTTTCCAAAATACTCCATGGTCGGCGCTTGAGTTCTGGTGGCCAACCGTAGGTGCACATTTTCAACTGACCTCTTTGGCAAGTAAACACGATCATTTTGTTTATTCACAAACCGCTGACAACGAATGTTTTCTCATCGGAGAAAACCAAATTCATCAGTTCACCACTTTCGGCCAAGCGAAGCCACTCCTTAGCTCTTTAAGTCTATTTTCTTTCTGTTGCGTTGTAAGTTCTTGCACTTTTTGGAATTACAATGGCGATATGTTGGAATTTTGCGATACGTTCAGCTCACGAGCCATTTTTCGGCCACTGCGACGCGGGTTTCGATTAAGTCGCTTCTTTACTTTTCGAACCATTTCTGTTGATGTTGTTGTTTTCTTCCGTCCACTTCCTCGGCATCAGACTACGCTACCAGTATCACGGTAACGAGCGATGGTACGAGACACAATAGTTTTATTCACATTTAAATTCTGGAGTGCTCTAACGATAGCCACTTGTAGTTTTCCAGCCAAATATAAAGAAATCACACAACCACGCATGAATTCCAAGATGAATAACTTGTTTTCTGGAAAATTCTCACCAAAATGCTTTTGTACGCTTGTAAACAATATAATTAGCTGTCACTGGAATAATTTAACCTGATGTCGGACGAGTGGCCTAGAAATGACAGCGGTCTGAAATTGGTTGCGGATGATTTTGGTCCAAAATTGTTAACTACCAAGCGAGTTACCAAAAAAGGTATTTTTGTCCTTTTACAAAATATGGATAACATATCCTATTCGAAGTTCGAAATTGGTACTTCAGTCTATAGCCTCCATATAACGGTTTTTATTTAGTAGTACTTTTCGATGGGTTCTTTTTTTGTACATTTTCAAGTTCCTTCAAAAAAGGGGAACATACCGCCTCTATTTATTTTGTCACACAGTGTAATGACAATAATTCATAATGTCTGCATTTGTATTCGTATATTAAGTTTGTCATTCCGTCTGTAACACCTCGAAATATACATTTTAGACTCCACAAAGTATATGTACTCTATTTCGATTTAGAGATGTCCGTCCGTCTGTCCGTCTGTGGAAATAACTCTAGTTTCCGAACGAAATGAATTGCTCCAAATTTGGTATTTGAAGTTCGTAATGAATACTACAAATAAATACCACGTCTTCGTATAGCCCCCATATAACAGTACCACCTGATATTCGGTATTTTAATGATATTAGCGACATTATTCACCGGAATTGTTTCAAATTTAGTATTTGAAGTTCGTAGTAGATACTACAGCCATATGGCTACAGAGGGTATATACAATTTGATACGGTCAAAACGTGCCTAGTCGAAATAACGGTTTTAGACCCTAGGTATCTTTAGACCAAATCTGTCTGACTGGTGCTCACGAAAACTCTCAAAGGGAGTGTCCGATTTGGTCCAAACTGGGTACATCGTAATATTTTTGTCAAACTTAGAACGAGTTCGGAGATGGGCAATATCGGTCCACTCCTTTTGGTACTTCCCCCACAAAAGGTCGAAATTTTCAAAAAATATATTTTTTGCTCAGAAAGAGAAATGATAATCCGATTTGGCTGCAACTTTGCATTTTTGCGTCAGTGCTAGGTCAGGTGTGAAAATGGACAATATCGCTCTGCTCCATCAAGTAACTCCCCCACAAATGGTCAAAATTTTAAATAATTACAACTCTCATAAAATGTGATGTATGAGTCCGATTGTCTTCAAATTTCACACATGCCAATATTTAAATTAACCCAAGGTCCTACTTAAAAAGAGCAAACCTGAGCTCTATACACCGATATTTGGCGACCGCTTTAAATTAATGTGTAATACGCTTATAAATTGGGGAAGCTTCATTTTAAAAGATTTCGCTCGAAAAATATATATTTTCGAGATTTGATATTCTTTGAGTAAATATCCAACAAAAGTATACTTTCTTTATTCGTTCCTGCGATTATAAATGCGATTAGTTTAGGCTATAAAGCAATTATAGTCTGAAAGTCCACCTTTTAGTACTGGAGGACACAAAACCGGATGTTGACATTGCATGTAACAACAAACACATATTTTCTGATGTCATCGTAAAATTGATGGTTATTATAACAAAGAAACTGCATTATTCGTCTCTTTATGGACTTTATGCTATTATTTTGACCAGGAACTTTTATTTAATTTTTTTTTCGATAATACGTTGTTCCATTTATCTTCACGAATATACCTGCCGATTGATTTTTGTATAACCCATATTACTACTAAACTTAGCGTTAATTAACACTTCCGAATAACCGGTTCCACTGGTATCTACTCACTTGTAGTTTGGTCCATTGTCACCCTTTGCCAATTGTTTCAGTGAAAAGTTCAAAGTCTCCTCAGCTTCTTCCACGTCCAATTTTTGAGCACCACCAACGACATGAGCTGCCTAGTAAAATATACCGCAGTAAAATACATTGCAATAAAAATATTATTTAATCTTTTAAATGCTTAAACCTACCCCATTATTTGGCCGTGCGTTAATGACAACACAAAGAAGAGCAAAAATAGCCAATGCTAGTAATTTATTCATATTTGCTTGCGATGCGACGTTTGTTGTTTGCTTCTCAAAGCCGACGGAGAGACTGTTTTTATCTAACTGATCGTTTAAACTTTTAACAAAAACTTGTTGGCGTTATTTACTTTATAAATTAGACGGTACAGTGTTAAAATTCCGTTTTTTAGTGATTGGTGAACATATAAAATACATAGACGTATAAAATTATAATTGGAAATATATGTCTAATAAAGAAATTTAATAAAATTAAAATCAAATCAAAGAACTTAATTATTGGGAAATAGGTTCAACACACCAAAGAACTTCATTACTATTTTTTGTTTAGCAATTCAAAACTAGTTTAAAGACAATTAAATAAATGCCACGTTCGGGCGCTGTTGACCATGCGATACTCTACATCGCCATTTTTGACGTAAAGCTTCTGTATATCTGATACTTTTTATACCCTCCACCAAAAAAATTATTTTGTCACACAGTGTAACATATGCCATTGTAGTATTCAGCCCTCTAAACATACTATTAGGTATGGATTTTATCAGTTAAATATACAATAATAGCCGGCAAGGATGGATGGATGGATGAAGGAATGTTAATAGACGTATGAAAGTTGGAGTAGAATTTTTGGTAAAATCCCTATAGCGGTTGACCATCCGATACTCTACATCGCCATTTTTGACGTAAAGCTTCTGTATATCTGAGACCTTTTTATACTCTCCACCATACTATGGAGGGTATATTAACTTTTTTATTCCGCTTGTAATTCCTCGCAATACTCATGTAGACCCAACAAATACATGTTTATTTTGCCAGTAGGCAGGTTAAGTTCGTAAATGGGCCATGTATAGGCCGCGTATAACGTCACCTCCCGATATTCGGCATTTTGATGATTTTAGCGATATTAATCACCGGAATTGTTTCAAATTTGGTATTTGAAAGTTGTCTATGTAGGTCCAGGACTTTGTATAGGCCCCACATATAACTGCCTCCCTATATTCGGTGTTTTGACGATTTTAGCTACAATACTCACCGAAATTGTTGGAGATGTCGTATTTGAAGTTCGTAATGGATGATATAGGCTATAAAAGAAAATTGTCTATGCAAGTCCAGGTCTTCGTTTAGTTCCGATGTAATGGTACGTACGGTGTCTTGATGATTTTAGCTACATTATTCGCCGTAATGATTTTAAAAAGGCCGCAGACCTTGGACATCCCAACAGTACTCAGCACCATCGCACTCAGCACGCGCCACCCAAAAATGGTTACAAAATGTGGTTGCTCGCTTCATTTTCAGCGCACAATGGCCACCAAAATCTCCGGATACCAATCCGATGTACTATTGTGTCTTGAGTATTTTGGAAAGCAAGGTTAGGACAGCGTGTGCCGGTTTCATTGGCCGGTTAAAAGCCATAATTCGTACTAAAGGTGACCAAATCGAACAAATCTAGACTTATTTTAAAATTTGATGCTATTTCCGCCTTTTTTAGCTTTCAATCACTAAAATTAAAAAATGTAAATATTATGGCGTATGACTTGTTGCAGTTTTTTATCTCACCCTGTATAGACACATTTCATCGGAACCTCTCGTAAAAGTTCGTCAACAGTTCGAATTATGAGAATGCAAGTCAAAATATATTTAAATAAACGAACATTGGCGAAGAGTATACATCTGTCGGCAAAATCGACTAATATTTCTTGACTTGTTTTTTCTTTTTTGTGTTGCACAGTGTAATTATCAAATTTTAATTCGTAGTCATTTCATTCTTCATTGAATTTCCCTTTAATTTCTGATATTTCTGACGACTATAAGAAGTCAAACACTTTCGTCAGCACTAGTTTATCATAGTTTCAATGAAGGTAGGTTAACCTGTTGAACATTTTCTCTCCTTTTTCAACATCCTCCACTGTTTGGGTTGCTTGGCGCCAAAAACACCGACAACTTTTATTCTCTGTTTACATGCGAGTGAAAAGCTTTTCTCTCTCTCTGACTGATAAGAAAGCTCCTTGGCACGGAGTGTGTGTGCAACAGCTGTTTATTGTTTCCTACTCCTTGCCAGAGACCAAAAAGCAAAAACCTTCTACACGAATGAAAATCTGCACAGACGACAACGAACTTTTGATTGAATGTCACAGGCGGCAAATTTTCTGTTGCTGAAATTTCAGTTGATATTTGACCACGTTCAGGAAAACAACGGTTAACGGATGTGAAGAACTGTAACGCCAAATTGTAACTGTCATCTGTAAAAAAAACAAGAAGATTTAAAAATTATTATTGTGAAAAAAAACGTTAAGATTCTAGTGTTTATAAAACAAGAGAAATTCGAAGAAAATGTTTATTTTAGTGGGAAAAATAATTGTTTTCTTTGTGCCAACTTAAAAAAAAAAAAGAAAAACAATAGAAAACCCATAAATCCAATTTGTCAACAATACACAGCTGTTAAACAAAAGAAAAAATTTAAATAAATGAAGTGGAAAATAAACACATTATGTGTCAATTCTTCTTTTGAGGAGCTAATTTAAATCGGCAACATAAAGCGAATGATTAACAACAACAAAATCAACAACATGGCAAACATATGTAAACATCTATTAAATTGTGTGCGAATGAAAAATTAAAGTGCAAACCATATTGTTTGTTGATTTTCTTTTTCGAGAAGAAGAGAAAAAAAGTCGGGCAAAAAGTCTTTGGCGGAAAAAAAATTGCCTGTGCGGGTGTGTGAGTGTTAAATGTTTATGGCCAGAGTTTTATGGGCACCTCCCAATAAAATAGGAATTTATGTGGCTTCCTGCTCCCACAGCCGCATTGTGTGTGATCTTTAATGCGTAGTGGATATTTGCGGCATCTCTAAAACAATTTATTGGTGTTTCGGCTCTTGTACTTACTGATAATTTATTCGTGTGCGACTCGATTATTTGGCTAGCAATAATGCACAGTAGTGAGATTACAACAGAAACAAAGTAAACAGTTGTAAGTTTGGAATTTATGTAACAGCATATGAAATTTGTGTGTATGTGTCAAAAGTAAATATATATAAAATGACAAGTTGATAGTGCGGAACTAAAAGTTCATTAGTTTTTAAAACAAAAGGGGTGTAACCAAATATTGTAAAAATAGAAATTCAAATATTTTTTTCGTAATTGTTTGCTTAAACCACAGCTGGCTAGACAGCATTTAAAGAATATGTGTAATTTTTTTTTAGTTTAAGAATGTATGTGCGGGTCTGTTTGGATAGCTAACAAATTCAAAATAGCTTTGAATTTTAAAATGAGAACCTTCTAATCCATTTTATTAATTTTATTTTGAAAGATATTGATAGTTATTGGGAATATTGATAGTTATTGATTAGTTATTATTGATAGTATTGATTGTATAGAAATAAAGGAGAAATTAATATTAAATTAAAACAAGTAAAAAGGGTCCTAAGTCCGGCCGCGCCACCATTTGGAAGAAACTTGAAAATTTTCAAGAAAAATACCGTCGGAAACTACCGCTCAAATGAAAACCGTTATATGTGGGCTATACAAAGACGTGGTCCTGCAAAAGTAATTTGTGCCATAGGCTGTAGTAACTGTTCCGAACTTTATTCCGGTGAATAACGTCGCAAAAATCATTAAAATGCCGAATATCGGGAGGATATCGTGGACCTATATAAACAATTATTCTCTTCCAGGGTATAATGTACTCGCAAGGAACTCCATTTCTGGATTTTAAGACAATTCCATTGAAAAATTTTGCTGAAATCGTCAAAATACCGAATATCGGGACGTACCGTTATATGGTGGATATAAGATATCGTGGACCTACATAAAAAATTCTTTTTCAGAGGGTAAAGTACTTACAAAGAACTCCTTTCAGAGATTTCAATTGAATATGTGTCTAAAATTCCATTACCGAATAATGGGGGGTAGCGTTATATAGTGGTTATACGAAATCGTGGATCGATATAGCCCATATTCGAACTTGACATGAACTTCGAACTTGATTACAACAGGCGGACAGAAATGGTCTTAGAATTTGACGAATATCAAGAATATATATACTTTGTTGGGTCTAAAATTCTGATTTCGATGAGTTACAAACGGAATGACGAATTTAATATACAATCCATACCATGTATGATGAGGGTATAAAAACAGTTTTTAATTGAATGAAAATAATAAATTTCGGAGATAGCATCAAATTTTTGAATAATATTAGATTTGTTCGAATTGGTCATCTTTGGCACGAATTATGGCCTTCAGGCGGCCAATGAAACCGTCACATGCTGTCCGAATGTTGCTCTGCGGTTTTTTGGCCCATTCCCGGCGAAGCGCTTGATTGAGGTGGTCGACACTTTGGTATTTTTTAGTGCAAACCTTGCTTTCCAAAATAATTCAGACACAACAGTCCAACAGATTGGTATCCGAAGATGTTGGTGGCTATTTTACGTTGGAAATGAAGCAAGGAACCTCATTTTGTAACCATTTTTTGTTGGCGCCTGCTGTGTGCGATGGTGCTGAGTCCCGTTGGAATGTCCAAGGTGTGCGGCCAAAATGTTTGCTTGCCCAAGGCTTTAATACACCCTCCAGAATATCTTTGCCATAACATTCGGCATATATTCTGATGCCACAGTCGAATAATACGAGTGGAGAGCGACCACCGGCTGTTATGGCGGTCCACACTATCACTATGGCCGGCGCTTGAGTTCTGGGGGCCAAAGGTGCACATTTTCAGTTGACCTCTTTTGCAAGTAAACACGATCATATGATTGTTTTAAAAACTGCTGGACAAGGAATATTTTCTCATCGGAGAAAACGAAATTCGGCAGTTCACCACTTCGGCCAAGCGGAGCAACTCTTTAGCTCTTCTAAGTCTATTTTCTTTCTGTTGCAGTGTAAGTTCTTGCACTTTTTGTAATTTCAATGGCTTTACCCCGAGCTCATTTTTCAATATTTGCCGAAAGGAATATTGCGATATGTTCAGCTCAAGTCGCTTCTTTACTTTTCGAACCAATTCTGCTGATGTTGCTGGTTTCTTCCGTCCACTTCCCTGACGTCGGGCTACGCTACCAGTATCAAGCGATGGTACGAGACACAAAATATTTATTCACGTTTAAATGCTGGAGTTCTCTAACGATAGGCACTTGTGGTTTTCCAGTCAAATATAATGAAATCACACTATCACGCTTGAATTCCAGCACGAATAACTGTTTTTATTGGAAAATTCTCCCCAAAATGCTTTAGTATGCTTGTGAATAATATAATGAGCTGTCACTGGAATAATTTTAACATCTGTCGGACGTGTGGCCTAGAAATGACAGCGGTCTGAAGTTGGTTGCAGTTTTTTCATCTCATCCTGTACGTGTTGGGGGTATTATAAGTTTGATTGGTTCAAAAATTATGTAACAGCTCGAAATATTGGTTTCCCACATAAGAAAGTATTAATGGATCTTCTTATTTCGCCGAGCTGAGTCTATCTAGCTGTCTAGATGTCCGTATGTCTGTCTGTCTATGTTAATTTGTAATCACACGCTACATGTCGCAATTATGGCCCGATCCTCACGAAATTGAAAATCGACATGGGGTTATGGTCAGAATTGAAGGCTATTGCTGTTGGATGATCGTATAACATTTAGGGTTTGAAATAGACCAATCGACGGCGAACTTCTGGCTTTTAATGCTGATTTCGTTGACGAATATAACCAAGTATCGTAGACAAGCAAATCATATAGATGCGTTTAAGTGTGGAGATACAGAGGAGCCTCTTGCTTTTGGAGCTGATCGCGAAATATTTAGGGGTTTTCCTGATCACACAATTAAAACCAATCAATACGGAATTTTGCATGAGAAGAGAGATAAGGGCAGGGAAGAAGTCTAGCATTCTGGATGGCCATTGGATTATATTTAGCTGTAAAATATACCACAACAACTAACAGCACGACGGAGTGCATAATTATATGGGGAAAATGTCCCTGATCAAAATGCTAAGGGTAATATCTGAGCAGTGCTCCATGACATTATTTCAAAGGCTAAATCTTACAAAATGGATTTGGACATAACGGGGGCTTCTAACATATTGTAGTGTTGTAGGGTATCACTTGGTTGGCCCCGCACGACCATAGCCTTTGCATTCTTGTTTAATATTTCTTTTATTGCAATTAGAGTTGAGTCATTCTAGTTCATATTTCAGTGCAACAGTCCCTAAACGTATGAGTGATTTAAAAAATGTCACATATTTCATATCACTCATACGCAGAGTTTTCACACCAAGGACACAAAACTATAGGTACAACTCTTATTGCAGTTACTTTCGGTAATGGAAATAACAATAATCCAATACAAACAAGGAGTTCAATACATCACCATGTAAGGGAAAATATATTGTGGCGGATTTAATTGCCTGCATTTATTGGCACATTGTGAGATGTTTTCACTCTATTCAGCTTTCAATTGTGATATAGATCTTCCTGCAGCAACAATAATAAATTCACAACCGGAACGTTTAATAAAGTGCCAAAAGATATAAAAACAACAAAATAACAACCAGGTTGAGCATCAGCCATTCATTCCGACTCATTCAGGAAAAGAAAAGGCAATTGAGGAGAATACATCCCGCACATACGATTAGTGAGTATTCCAAAGCAATGGATTGCCAATGCTCAAGAGAGGGGAATTTGACTTGGCGATTCATAGAAATATGATAATAAAATCTGATTTTTATTATCTTTACCGCAAAGAAAATATTTGCAGACTTCAGACAGCCAGCCAGCCGGCTTGTTGTCTTTTTTGGGCATAATGAATTATGTGTGAAGTGAATTCTTTGTGGGGGAAAAAAAGAAAACATTGCCCGATTGCGAAAATATAATATTAAAATACAAAACGTTTGATGAATCTAGTGATCTGCGCATCTGAGTGAGTGGCGCACATTCACATTTTCCCCCAAATAGAACAAAGCTCTACATTTGTGTATTCTTTGTGGGGTAATGTGGTATTTGTCTTTCACATTGTGTGTCATATAAAAATCTTGAAATAATTAAATATTTAAAATCTTGCATACTTTCCAGTGAATATTTTTATTATACATCGTGGCAACACATGTCAAATATTTGAACAAATTTGTATGGAAATGCAAACCATACGAATGCAATTAAGTAAAACAATAAACGCTATTTTTAGTTGAACAAGTATACAAATTTAATTTCCACTTGGCTAGACAAAAAAAAATTGTGTAAAATATTTTAACTTAATGGTCTAGAAATATTTGAAAATGTTTGTGGCGCACAACACTATGCTGTGAGGTATTATAATTTTGGGTGGGTCAAATATAGGCAAATCCTCAAAATATTGGTGCTAGGTCCACAATGTCGTTAACCGATCATCTTTTATAGACAGGACAGAAGACTTACATCTAAGATGTTGACTGAATAATTCTCAGCAGGCAAAACGGACCAGAACTATTCTGTGCGTTACCATTACCAACGCAAATATTTTTATACTCTCCACCATTCTATGGAGGGTATATGAACTTTGTCATTCCGTTTGTAGCTTCTGGAAATACTCATGATAGACTTTTTTGGATTTTTTTTTTAAATATTCCAGTTCCTTCCTAATGCGCATTTAAAGTTTGGCCCGGTCGAACTTAGTTGCTTTTTTACTTGTTAATACTGAAGGTTACATTAAAATTACACTTTTATTTTAAAATTGATGTCAATATCTTTGACAAACAATTTTGCCGAAATTGCACAGAATTTGGACAAATTCTCTGCACAAGTTTCCCATTTCAGATGCCGAATTCGAACACAAAACATATTAGAAATTGTGTGAAAAGTTTTCCATTGTACGAAAAATTTGGTTGAGGAAAATTCGGAAACATCAGGAGAGTTTATTAATTAAATTTTAAGAATTCATCAGAAAAAATAAATAAATTAGGAGATAAATTCTGAGATTTGTCCGAATTTCGGACAGTACTATATATAAGGCAGGCTCATTCCTGGCGAAGCGCTTGCTTGAATTGATTGCCACTTTGCTATTTTTTAGTGCCAATCTTGCTTTCCAAAATACTTAAGACACAATAGTCCAATGGGTTGGTATCCGGAGATTTTGGTGGCCATTGTGCGCTGGAAATTAAGCGAGGAACCTCATTTTGTAACCATTCTTCTGGAAATGATCCGAGGAACCTCATTTTGTAACTATTCTTGGTTGGCGCGTTCCGAGTTCGCTGGTGCTGAGTCCTGTTGGAATGTCCAAGGTCTGCGGCCAAAATGTTTGCGTGCCCAAGACTCTAATACATCCTCCAGAATATTTTCGCGATAATATTCGGCATTTATTCTGATGCCACGGTCGATTAATATGAGCGGTCGGCTATTATGGCGGTCTACACCATCACCATGGCCGGTGGCCAACCGAAGGTGCACATTTCCAGCTTACCTCTTTGCCAAGTAAACACGATAATTTTGTTTGTTTACACACTGCTGGACAACGAATGTTTTCTTATCGGCAAATTCGGCAGTTCACCACTTTCGGCCAAGCGAAGCAACTCTTTAGCTCTTTTAAATCTATTTTCTTTTCGTTTCAGTGTAATTTCTTGCACTTTTTGGATTTTCAATGGCTTTACCTTAGCTCATTTTTCAATAATTGCCGAATGGAATATTGCGATATGTTCACCTCACGAGCCATTTTTTGGCCACTGCGAAGCGGGTTTCGATCAAGTCGCTTATTTACTTTTCGAACCATTTCTGCTAATGTTGCTCTTTTCTTCCGTCCACTTCCTTGACGTCGGTCTACGCTACCAGTATCACGGTAACGAGCGATGGTACGAAACACAAAATATTTATTCACATTTAAATGCTGGAGTGCTCTAACGATAGCCACTTTTGGTTTTCCAGCCAAATATAAAGAAATCACGTGATACGCTTGAATTTCATCACGAATACCTTTTTTCTGGAAAATTCTCAACAGAATGCTTTTGTACGCTTGTAAACAACATAATGAGCTGTCACTGGCATAATTTTAACAGCTGTCGGAAGAGTGGCTTGGATATGGCAGCATTCTGAATGAGGTTGCAGTTTTTTCATCTTACCCTGTTTTGAAATATATCTCAAAACATCAAAATGCAAGGAGTTTTTGGCATTTATTTATTTTTTTTTTTATTAAGATTCCTTAAAATAAAAAAAATGTCGACGCGGAAGAATTTTCCCCTCTGGCTTTACATTGTTTCATTGTGATATATTCTAATAAAATGTTAAAGACTTAGCAACTATTTTTTTCTCAAATGTTGTTTGATAAGGGTTGGGATGCTTCAAGTAGATTGTTTAAATTCTGCCTAAAAACCCTTTAGAGTCAAACATCTTTATTTTTTTAGGCTGGTAAAGAAATTGCTCATCCAATCTAAATTTAAAATAAATATATATTAATTTTTTTTTTAAATAAAAATGAAAAAGAATGGAAAATTGATATTCTCTTAAAGACCCATTTGTTATTTACAAACGTACGAAGTAGACTTCGTTCATTTGAAAATATATTTTTTTTCATTCGTCCTGCACTGTCGTTTTTGTTTTGTTAAGTTTTGTCCCAAAAATCTTGAGTTTATTAAGATTTTTCAGCAAAATAAATAAATATTGTATTTGGCAGTAAAATGTTGACGTAATGTACTACTATAAGATTACATGGGATAACACAAAATTTAATTGAAGTTATTGCCAAGTAAATGGACTTTTGCAATCCAAGGGCAAAAGCAAAGACTCGATGTTGGTGATGGTGGTGCTAATAGATATATTGATTTTATTTGATTGACAAATTGAACAAACAATGACTTGTTGGTTTTATTTTATTGTTGTGATAAGTTCGATGTTTTCCAAATTAATTATTTGAAGAAAAATGACTAGCAAGTAAATAAAGTTTGTTTTTAGATTTTTAAGTATTTCGAATATTGCACGGAGTTTCAAAAGTGCATGGTCGAAGGGAATAATATAAGAAAAAAAAGAATAAAAATAAAAAATTCAGAATGTAACAGTAGGTCTTGCCAAAATCCGGGGTGTCTCAGCCTATAGCATCTAACTTCTCACTCTCCCATTTTTTATACCCACCACCATAGTTTGTCATTCTAGTTGGAACATCTCGAAATATACATTTTAGACCCAACAAAGAATACATAGTCTTCATCATATCAAGGCCAACATTGCGAATTTTTAAAAGACTTCCTTTTATTTTTGAGAATACTTAAAAAATTCCTTTTAGAACAAGGATGTATATTTTTGATTTTTTTATTAGTAATACCTTTTTAAGGACATCTTAATAAAAATTATTATATATAATTATTATATATTATATAACATATTGTTATATATATATATATATATATATTGTAAAACGGACTAATACTTTCTAACTAGTTTACTTAAAAACACCATTTGGATCTAATTTAAAAGTTAAAAAAAAAGAAATAGAAAGTTAAATGCGTTAAAAATATAGAATATAGGAAATTATCGTTATATTGGTGTCTATTCGAAAAATTGGAACTGCATAAGCAGTTTTTTTTATTGTCAATTACAATATTGAAATACGATACTTGAAACAACTCCGGTGAATAATGTCGCAAAAGCATCAAAATACCGAATATAGGGAGGTACTGATACTTACCGAATATAGGGAGGTACTGATACTTACGGGCAATACGAAGACCTGGACATGCATTAGGAATTAAAAAATCGAAATTTGAAACAATTCCAGTCTATAATATAGCTTAAATCATCAAAATACCGAATGCATTGACAATTTTAAGTTATATAGAAGTATGCATTAAGAACTTCAAATACGAAATTTCAATTTTTTTCTGGTGAATAAAAATACCGAATATGGGAGATAGCGATATATGGGCGTATTACGATGACCTGGACCTGTATAGACCATTTTCTGTCATATACTGATGTTCTCATTAGGAATATCAAATACGAAATTCGAAAGAATTCCGGAGTATAATGTCACTAAAATCATCAAAATACTGAATATAGGGAATATAGGGAGGTGATGTATAAGGATTATACAAAAACCTGGACTTGCATAGTCAATTTTCTGTCATAGATTGTAGTACTAATAATGAACTATCATTACGAAGTTTGAAACGAGACCGGAGAACAATGTCGCTAAAATCATCAAAATAACGAATATAAGAGGTACTGCTATTAGGCCATTTTCAATACCAAAAGTCCTGCAGACTAATACATATTTGAGTAAAATTTTATCAACCTACTTCAATTCATTCGGAAGCTAGAGTGATTTCCTCAGAAGGACAGACGGACGGTTATCGTTAAATCGAATTTTAGCCGATCAAGAATAACAGGGTGAGATGAAAAAACTTTAGACTACTGTAATTTCTAAGCCACTCGTCCGACAGCTGTTAACATTATTTCAGTGACAGCTCATTATATTGTTTAAAAGCGTACAAAAGCATTTTGGTGATAGTTTTTCAGAAAAAAATTATTTCTGGTGGAATTCAAGCGTGATATTGTGATTTATTTTTATTTAGCTGGAAACCACAAATGGCATCGTTAGAGCACTTCTGCATTTAAATGTCAATACTTCTTTTGTGTCTCGTACCATCGCTCGTTACCATGATACTGGTAGCGTAGCCCGACGTCAAGGAAGTTGACGGAAGAAAACAGCAACATCAGCAGAAATGGTTCGAAAAATAAAAAAGCGACTCGATCGAAACCCGAGTCGCAGTGGCCGAAAAATGGCTCGTCAGCTGAACATATCGCAATATTCAATTCAGCAAATATTGAAAAATGAGCTGGGTCTAAAGCCTTTGAAATTCCAAAAAGTGCAAACACTTAGACCGCAACAGAAAGAAAATACACTCAAAAGAGCTATAGAGTAGCTTCGCTTGGCCGAATGTGGTGAACTGCCGAATTTGGTTTTCTCCGGTGAAAAAACATTCGTTGTCCTGCAGTTTGTAAACAAACAAAATGATCGTGTTTATTTGCCAAAGAGGTCAGATGAAAATGTGCATCTTCGGTTGGCCACCTCAACTCAAGCGCCGGTCATGGTGATGGTGTGGGCAGCCATAACAGCCGATGGTCGCTCTCCGATCGTATTAATCGACATCAGAATAAATACCGAATATTATCTCGAAAATATTCTGGAGGGTGTATTAAAGCCTTGGGCACGCAAACATTTTTGCCGAAGACCATGGACATGCCAACAGGACTCAGCACCACAGCACTCAGCATGCGCCACCCAGGAATGGTTACAAAATGAGGTTCCCCGCTTCATTTCCAGCGCACAATGGCCACCAAAATCTTCAGATACCAATCCGTTGGACTATTGTGTCTGGAGTATTTTGGAAAGCAAGGTTGGTACTAAAAAATACCAAAGTGTCGATCACCTCAGGCAAGCGCTTCGCCGGGAATGGGTCAAAATACCACAGAGCTACATTCGAGCATTGGCCGTTTGAAGGTCATAATTCGTGCCAAAAATGACCAATGCGAACAAATCTAAACATATTCTAAAATTTGATGCTATTTACGACATTGTTTGCTTTCATTCAATAAAATTTAAAAAAAAAAATGTAAAAATAATGGCGTTTGACTTTGCTGCATTTTTTATCTCACTCTGTACACTACACCACACTGTGGTCAGGATATTATGTCTTTGTGCATTTGTATGTTATGAAGGAAGCGAGATAGACCCATAGTTCCTTTTGATGATCTGCATATAATCATATTCTAAGCCGATTATGCATGTCCGCCCATGTATTTTTGTAAATCAAAGTATATGTTGCACAATTTTTATGCTTGTTTTGTTATTTTTGTCCTCCGCACCCGTAATATGCAACGATATTCAGGGAAATATATCAAATATTGCTCAGAAATACCTTTGCCAAATCGAGATCAGGTCAGATTTGGATATAGCTCCCATAGATATCTTTACTCGATTTCAAGTTTTTTGCAAACCTATGGTTAATATAAGTCCGAGTTGAATAAATGTTGGTACAGACGAACGTATTCAGCCGGGGCGAAAGTGTATGAAATTTGGATTAATTCGGTTAAGATGTACCTATAGATCCACATATATGTTTCATCCGATTTTGTATTTAAGTCCTTCACACCCGTAAAATGCTCTCACAAAAACGATTTTTGGTCCCTGCAATCAGATGTAGCATAATCTGCTAATTTTGGTAGAGATCGGTTCCGATTTGGATATAGCTTCCATATATATCTCCATCCGATTTCACGTCTATTGTCCCTAGAAAATGTAATGTCAGCTCAAATAAGAAGAATTGTTATGAATATCATCGGTTTAGTCCGTCATGTTTGGTGGAAATCGGTAAAGAGGAGGATATTCTACCATATAATAGATCCTGTCTGCTTCAAAAAACATTTTTTATGGGTAGCTCTACTAAATCTACAAATTGGTGTAGGGTATCCTAAAGTCGCTCTGCCTGACTTTGGACTTTTCTCTAAAGTTTTTTATACCCTCCAGCATTGTATGGAGGGTATATTAAATTTGTCATTCCATTTATAACACCTCGAAATATACATTTTCGACCCCACAAAGTATATATATTCTTGATTACCATAAAATTCTATGGCGATTTAGCGATGTCCGTCCGTCTGTCCGTCTATCCGTCTGTGGAATCACTCTAGCTTCCGAACGAAATGAAGTAGATCGATAACATTTTACTCAAATGTATATTATGTCTGCAGGACTTTTGGTATTGAAAATGAGCCATGAGCCAAAACGTGGACCTAGTTTTGGTATAGCCCCCATATAACGGTACATACCGATATTCGGTATTTTAATGAATTAAGCTAAATTATTCACCGGAATTGTTCCAAATTTGGTATTTGATGTTCCTAATGAATACTACAGCCTAAGTCAGAAAATTGTCTGTGCTGGTCCACGTCCTCGTATAGCCCCTCGGTACCTCCCGATATTCGGTACTTTGTTGATTTAAGCGACATTATTCACGGGAATTGTTCCAAATTTGGTATTTGAAGTTCGTAATGACTACTACAGCCTAAGGCAGAAAATTGTCTGTGCTGGTCCACGTTTGGTATAGCCCTACTATAATGGTACCTCCAGATATTCGGTATTTTGATGATTTTTGTTTCGCATTTGAATATTGTAATGGCTTATGACAAAAGTTACCTATGCCGTTTAATGTCATCGTATAGACCCTAATATAACAGCTACATTCAGTATTTTTGAGATTTTAATATAATTTTTAACTGATTTTATTGTTTCTGAGAATTGCTAAATTCGTCCCAAATGGTGGACGGTATTCATAGTTCGGCCCGACTGAGCTTAAATCTTTTTTACTTCTTTTTTAATAAAAATCCTGTTTTTAAGGACGTGTTGATAAAAATGAGGGCTTTGGTCGGGAATACCTTGTATGAACATATTCTTATATGTATCGTCAAACGGACTAATATTTTCTAACTGGTTTACTTAAACAAAATACTATGTTAAATAGGGACTTACATTTGGTGCATGTGTTAGACTTTGTTATCTGAACAGAGTGCGATATGATTTTTATGTGGGAATTACAAAGTGTGCATTTTCGAACTTGGTATTCAGTAACTCCCACACAAAAATCATATCGCACTTATAGACTAATGATATTTATCTGTCGGCAAAGCCCATTGATTCTTTCTCACTTGATTTTCACAGTCTGTGGCGAATTAAATGCTCTTTGAAAAGTTTTTTGCTTTTCAAACTGCTTTTGATGGGTGTAATTACATAGACCATCACAAATTCGATCCGCTCGACAATAAATTCTGTTTAACATTTATTAATTTAAATACAACACTCACAAAGAAACAACAATGTCTTCTTTCCTATCACTAACATCCTCCGGATAAAGAATCTATCAATATAGAATGTCTGCAATAAAACTGTCAGCATAACCTAAAAATCTATCAATCACAAGAGGGCCAGAAGAAAAATATTGAATTTGATTAATCATTGTTTGCTGCGTACAGAGTGTGATATTAATACCCACACTCTGTGTTCCAACTAACCAACCAATCAACCAACGGACGGAAAAAGAAACGCTGACTTTCAGGATTTATGTGAAAGTCCTTTCAAGCTTATTTTTCCCAGGAAAAAGGTCAAACGCAAAAACCAATATGAAACACTTTTCAGAGAAAAATAAAAAATAAACTTTATGATTTGCATATTCCCGACAGCAACAAAAATATATTTTCTGCATTTATATTTCAAACATCAATAATTTTATGACCTAGAAATCTATAACGGAAAAAATTGTTGTTCACACTTCAAAGCTATTTAAAGTTTTATGACAAATTTCCTTCACAAAGGAAACCTAAGAATATATTTTTGTGTATATTATGTTCAAATTTTATGATTACTTAATAATGCTCCTCGATAATCCCCACCCATTGATGTCCTTTAATAAAGGAAATGTTTGGCACATTTGAATTGAGTAGAGATTTTGATCTTTAATCCTCATCAAAGCAACGAAACAATTCAAAGATAAAAGCTTATAGAGTTTCACATTAACATATAATCTTGATAAACTTTTTATGTATTTAATTAAGCGAAAGTAAAATGTCAATGTTCTCAACTTGAACAAGGATGTATGAAATGATAGGAAAGACTAAATTTCGAAAAAAACTAAAAATATATGGAAAATGTTTTATGGGATAGGAGTAATACTATTGAACTGTCTAGTAGCCGCCACTTGGTTAGCAAAAAGACAACACTGTTAAGAAAAAGCCAGTCTTGAAGGATCTTAAAATAAACAATTAAAATGTATATTAAGTTTCACCATTCCGAACGTTTTATTACCTACTCCAATAAGGGCCAAAATGGTTGAGCTCAATATCCTTAAAGTTTTGGAGAGCGGTACAAGGTTGATGTGCCATAACATGCCAATCCGGATTTTTTTATCAGATCATTTTCTACAATTAAACAAACTTACTGTGCACTACCAGAAGGTTAAACAGTTAACACCTCGAAATATGTGGAAATCACTCTAGCTTCCGAACGAATAGAAGTAGGTTGATAAAATTTTACTCAAATGTATATTATGTCTGTAGGACTTTTGGTATTGAAAATGGACCATGTAGGTCCCCGTTTTGGTATAGCCCTCATATAACGGTGCCTCCCGATATTTGGTATTTTAATGATTTAAGCGACATTATTCACAGAATTGTTTTAATTTTGGTATTTTATGTTCGTAATGGATACTACAGCCTATGACGGAAAATTGTGTGTGCAGGTCCACGTCTTCGTATATAACGGTACCACCCGATATTCGGTACTTTGATGTTTCTAGCGACATTGTTCACCGGAAATGTTTCAAATTTGGTACTTGAAGTTCGTAATGGATACTACAGCCTATGACGGAAAATTGTCTGTGCAGGTCCACAATTTGGTATAACCCCATGGAACCTCCCTATATATTAGGTATTTTTATGATTTTAGGTACATTATAAACAGAATTTTTTATTCAAGTTTCGCATTTGAATATTATAATGGTTTATGACAAAAGTTGTCTATGCAGGGCCATGTCGTCGTATAGACCCTAATATAACAGCTACATACGGTACTTTTAAGATTTTAAAATAATTTTTAACGGATTTTATTTTATTTTTTTTTTTTTTTTGAAAATTATCGAATTTTTTCAGAATGGTGGAGGGTATACACTCTGGTATTTTTTAGTGCCAACCTTGCTTTCCAAAATACTCCAGAGGGCGATGGTGCTGAGTCCTGTTGGAATGTCCAAGGTCTGCGGCTAAAATGTTTGCGTGCCCAAGGCTTTAATACACCCTCCAGAATATTTTCGCTATAATATTCGGCATTTATTCTGATGCCACGGTCGATTCATACGAGCGGAGAGCGACCACTGGCGAAACAAAGGTGCACATTTTCAGCTGACCTCTTTGGCAAGTTAACACGATCATTTTGGCTGTTTACAAACTGCAGGACAACGAAGTTTTTCTCATCAGAGAAAATTAAATTCGGCAGTTCTCCACTTTCGGCCTAGAAAGCAACAATTTATCTCTATTGAGTCTATTTTCTTCCTGTTGCGGTGTAAGTTCTTGGACTTTTTGGTATTTCAATGGCTTTTCCCCGAGCTCATTTTTCAATATTTGCCGAATGGAATATTGCGATATGTTCAGCTCCCCGGTCTACGCTACCAGTATCACGGTAACGAGCGATGGTACTAGACACAAAAGATTTATTCACATTTAAATGCTGGAGTGATGTTACGAGAGCCACTTGTGATTTTCCAAATATAAATACATCACACTATCACGCTTGAATTCCATAACGAATGACTTTTTTTCTGGACATTTTAAACAATATGATGGGCTGTCGCTGAAATAATTTTAACAGCTGTCGGACAAGTTGCTTGGAAATGACAGCACTCTGAAGTTAGTTGCAGTTTTTTTATCTCACGCTGCATATGGGACCTAACCCATTTTCCCAAATATGAATTCGGACTTATATTAATCATTTGGTCTGAAATAAACTTGATATCTAGCAAATATATATATGGGAGATACATTCAAATCTGACCCGATTTCGATAAAATTTGGCAAAGGTATTTCTGAGCTATATCTGATATATTTCATCGAATATAGTTGTTACCGAGTGCATATTACGGCTGTTGAGGACAAAGATAACAAATCGGATGAACAATACATATGGGAGCCATAGCTATACTTGAACCGATTTCCAACAAAATTTAACATACTTGCTTCTAGGCTCAATTTCGTCGTATGTGCCCAATTCCATCCGATTCGGGCTATGTGAAATGGGTGCGCAATAAAAGTCTAATCGGACGAAGATATATGGAAGCTGAATCTAAATTCGTCCATGGGTCAAATAAAAATATTGTGCAAAATTTCATCTCGAAAAAATACATTGACAGACGGACGCACATGCATAAATCGACTCAGATACAAAATACTACCTCCTTCCTACCTTCGTCTAACAAAAAACCTCCAATTTGGCACTTAAGGTCTTCAATATAGCTAGACTGGCTTTTTCTCCCTTTTTATAGGTACTAACATGATTTTAGAAAGATTTCAAAGGATATAGATGCTTTTTTATCACATAAGTTTCAACAAAAGTAGCACTTAATATAATGTATTTCGCTGATTTTAGTCCTAATGTTATTTTTCAATTGGGGATCTCATTAGATATGATAATGGACTTTAAATTTATATTTTGAGCAATGAATAGGTAGAGCACGTTCTTTTAGAATGCTAAATTTGAGTCCAAAAGTTGGAGGGATAGATTTCAGTTCTAATCACATTTTCCTACTGAAAGGGCTACATTTTGGAAAGTTCATCGTTTAGGATCGAAGTTTTTTTTATTTTTTCATCAGAATTAAAAAAACTAAAACTATTCAAAATGCAGAATTGAATATAACAAGGCAATTCAAGCATATGTTAATATTTTTTTTTATAATTATACCCAACACCACGAGGCGGTCAGGGTCTTATGTCGTTGTGCCTGTTACATACAAATGGGACCGTTGATTTATGCTTGTCCATCCGTCTATTCATGTATTTTAGTAAACAAAGTACATGTCGCATTTATTGCCGGATCCAGGTACAATTTTGCAAAAATCATTTGTTTGAACCAAGGATGAACCGTATTGGAATTAGAGATAATCGGTCAAAATTTATCTTCGTCCGATTTGACTTTTTTTGTGCACCAAACGTGTTATTTTAGCTTAAACAGAATGCAAGTTTGCACAAACGACCAAATTAGGCTTATGCAATTTAAATCGAAATTGGTTCGGATATAACTATAGGTCCCATATATATTGTCCATCTGGTTTGTTATTTTTGTTCTCCGCAGCCATAACATGCACTCTGTAACAACGATATTTGGGGAAATATATCAAATACAGCTCAGAAGTACCTTTGCTAAATTTTATCGAGATAGGTTCAGATTTGGGTATAGATAACCAAACGTGTTAGCCCAAATTGGCTGGAATTGGCTCTTACGACCAAATTGGGTCTAGAAACAAGTATGTAAAATTTGGTTAAAACTGGTTCAGATATAGCTACAGCTCCCATATACTATTTGCTCTCCACAGCCGCAATATGCTCTCCGTAACAACGATATTCGGGGAAATATATCAAATACAACTCACAAAATACCATTGCCAAATTGTATCGATATCGGTTCAGGTTTGGATATAGCTCCCATATATATCTTTATCCGATTTCAATTTAATTGTGCACCAAATACAATACAAGCCCTATTGAAAAATCACAAATGCCTTGGCAAAATTATAGGAAATCGATTCAGAGCAGGATATTTATCTGAGGTATTAGTTCCTTTCGAATTTAAATTATAACTATAGTCTCTGTTGGTATGATTTTATTCTCACAAACTTCCCTTAAAACATTTATTTGTTACTACTAAATATGCAAAGTGATGTAGGGTATCATAAAGTCGGCCCGACTTGTCAATATTAAAGGAGTTATGGCCATTTTAAAGAATGCTATTTTTCCTCTTTTAAAAAGTGATCACAAATAATAGCTAAAACCCCGAAATGTCAATATTAAAGGAGTTAAGGCCATTATAAAGTATGCTATTTTACCTATCTAAAAAAGTGATCACAAATAATAGCTAAAAACCCTGAAATGTCAATATTAAAGGAGTTATGACCATTTTAAAGATTGCTATTTTTCCTCTTTTAAAAAGTGATCACAAATAATAGCTAAAAACCCCGAAGTGTCAATATTAAAGGAGTTATGGCCATTTTAAAGGTTGCTATTTTTCCTCAAATAATAGCTAAAAAGCCCGAAATGTCAATATTAAAGGAGTTATGGTCATTTTAAAGAATGCTATTTTTCCTCTTTTAAAAAGTGATCACAAATAATAGCTAAAAACCCCGAAATGTTAATATTAAAGGAGTTATGGCCATTTTAAAGATTGCTATTTTTCCTCTTTTAAAAAGTGATCGCAAATAATAGCTAAAAACCCCGAAATGTCAATATTAAAGGAGTTATGGCCATTTTAAAGTATGATATTTTTCCTATCTAAAAAAGTGATCAAAAATAATAGCTAAAAACCCCGAAATGTCAATATTAAAGGATTATGGCCATTTTAAAGATTGCTATTTTTCCTATTTTAAAAAGTGATCACAAATAATAGCTAAAAAGCCCGAAATGTCAATATTAAAGGAGTTATGGCCATTTTAAAGAATGCTATTTTTCCTATCTAAAAAAGTGATCACAAATAATAGCTAAAAACCCTGAAATGTCAATATTAAAGGAGTTATGACCATTTTAAAGATTGCTATTTTTCCTCTTTTAAAAAGTGATCGCAAATAATAGCTAAAAACCCCGAAATGTCAATATTAAAGGAGTTATGGCCATTTTAAAGAATGCTATTTTTCCTCTTTTAAAAAGTGATCACAAATAATAGCTAAGAACCCCGAAATATCAATATTAAAGGAGTTATGGCCATTTTAAAGTATGCTATTTTTCCTATCTAAAAAAGTGATCACAAATAATAGCTAAAAACCCCGAAATGTCAATATTAAAGGAGTTATGGCCATTTTAAAGATTGCTATTTTTCCTCTTTTGAAAAGTGATCACAAATAATAGCTAAAAAGCCCGAAATGTCAATATTAAAGGAGTTATGGCCATTTTAAAGAATGCTATTTTTCCTCTTTTAAAAAGTGATCACAAATAATAGCTAAAAACCCCGAAATGTCAATATTAAAGGAGTTATGGCCATTTTAAAGGTTGCTATTTTTCCTCAAATAATAGCTAAAAAGCCCGAAATGTCAATATTAAAGGAGTTATGGCCATTTTAAAGAATGCTATTTTTCCTATCTAAAAAAGTGATCACAAATAATAGCTAAAAACCCCGAAATGTCAATATTAAAGGAGTTATGGCTATTTTAAAGTATGCTATTTTTCCTATCTAAAAAAGTGATCACAAATAATAGCTAAAAACCCTGAAATGTCAATATTAAAGGAGTTATGACCATTTTAAAGATTGCTATTTTTCCTCTTTTAAAAAGTGATCGCAAATAATAGCTAAAAACCCCGAAATGTCAATATTAAAGGAGTTATGGCCATTTTAAAGTATGCTATTTTTCCTGTCTAAAAAAGTGATCAAAAATAATAGCTAAAAACCCCGAAATGTCAATATTAAAGGAGTTATGGCCATTTTAAAGATTGCTATTTTTCCTCTTTTAAAAAGTGATCGCAAATAATAGCTAAAAACCCCGAAATGTCAATATTAAAGGAGTTATGGCCATTTTAAAGTATGCTATTTTTCCTATCTAAAAAAGTGATCAAAAATAATAGCTAAAAACCCCGAAATGTCAATATTAAAGGATTATGGCCATTTTAAAGATTGCTATTTTTCCTATTTTAAAAAGTGATCACAAATAATAGCTAAAAAGCCCGAAATGTCAATATTAAAGGAGTTATGGCCATTTTAAAGAATGCTATTTTCCTATCTAAAAAAGTGATCACAAATAATAGCTAAAAACCCTGAAATGTCAATATTAAAGGAGTTATGACCATTTTAAAGATTGCTATTTTTCCTCTTTTAAAAAGTGATCGCAAATAATAGCTAAAAACCCCGAAATGTCAATATTAAAGGAGTTATGGCCATTTTAAAGAATGCTATTTTTCCTCTTTTAAAAAGTGATCACAAATAATAGCTAAAAACCCCGAAATATCAATATTAAAGGAGTTATGGCCATTTTAAAGTATGCTATTTTTCCTATCTAAAAAAGTGATCACAAATAATAGCTAAAAACCCCGAAATGTCAATATTAAAGGAGTTATGGCCATTTTAAAGAATGCTATTTTTCCTATCTAAAAAAGTGATCACAAATAATAGCTAAAAACCCTGAAATGCCAATATTAAAGGAGTTATGACCATTTTAAAGATTGCTATTTTTCCTCTTTTAAAAAGTGATCGCAAATAATAGCTAAAAACCCCGAAATGTCAATATTAAAGGAGTTATGGCCATTTTAAAGTATGCTATTTTTCCTCTTTTAAAAAGTGATCACAAATAATAGCTAAAAAACCCCGAAATGTCAATATTAAAGGAGTTATGGCCATTTTAAAGAATGCTATTTTTCCTCTTTTAAAAGTGATCACAAATAATAGCTAAAAACCCCGAAATGTCAATATTAAAGGAGTTATGGCCATTTTAAAGAATGCTATTTTTCCTCTTTTAAAAAGTGATCACAAATAATAGCTAAAAACCCCGAAATGTCAATATTAAAGGAGTTATGGCCATTTTAAAGGTTGCTATTTTTCCTCAAATAATAGCTAAAAAGCCCGAAATGTCAATATTAAAGGAGTTATGGCCATTTTAAAGTATGCTATTTTTCCTATCTAAAAAAGTGATCACAAATAATAGCTAAAAACCCTGAAATGTCAATATTAAAGGAGTTATGACCATTTTAAAGATTGCTATTTTTCCTCTTTTAAAAAGTGATCGCAAATAATAGCTAAAAACCCCGAAATGACAATATTAAAGGAGTTATGGCCATTTTAAAGAATGATATTTTTCCTCTTTTAAAAAGTGATCACAAATAATAGCTAAAAACCCCGAAATATCAATATTAAAGGAGTTATGGCCATTTTAAAGTATGCTATTTTTCCTATCTAAAAAAGTGATCACAAATAATAGCTAAAAACCCCGAAATGTCAATATTAAAGGAGTTATGGCCATTTTAAAGAATGCTATTTTTCCTATCTAAAAAAGTGATCACAAATAATAGCTAAAAACCCTGAAATGTCAATATTAAAGGAGTTATGACCATTTTAAAGATTGCTATTTTTCCTCTTTTAAAAAGTGATCGCAAATAATAGCTAAAAACCCCGAAATGTCAATATTAAAGGAGTTATGGCCATTTTAAAGTATGCTATTTTTCCTGTCTAAAAAAGTGATCAAAAATAATAGCTAAAAACCCCGAAATGTCAATATTAAAGGAGTTATGGCCATTTTAAAGATTGCTATTTTTCCTCTTTTAAAAAGTGATCGCAAATAATAGCTAAAAACCCCGAAATGTCAATATTAAAGGAGTTATGGCCATTTTAAAGTATGCTATTTTTCCTATCTAAAAAAGTGATCAAAAATAATAGCTAAAAACCCCGAAATGTCAATATTAAAGGATTATGGCAATTTTAAAGATTGCTATTTTTCCTATTTTAAAAAGTGATCACAAATAATAGCTAAAAACCCCGAAATGTCAATATTAAAGGAGTTATGGCCATTTTAAAGAATGCTATTTTTCCTATCTAAAAAAGTGATCACAAATAATAGCTAAAAACCCCGAAATGTCAATATTAAAGGAGTTATGGCCATTTTAAAGTATGCTATTTTTCCTATCTAAAAAAGTGATCACAAATAATAGCTAAAAACCCCGAAATGTCAATATTAAAGGAGTTATGGCCATTTTAAAGAATGCTATTTTTCCTCTTTTAAAAAGTGATCACAAATAATAGCTAAAAACCCCGAAATGTCAATATTAAAGGAGTTATGACCATTTTAAAGATTGCTATTTTTCCTCTTTTAAAAAGTGATCGCAAATAATAGCTAAAAACCCCGAAATGTCAATATTAAAGGAGTTATGGCCATTTTAAAGTATGCTATTTTTCCTATCTAAAAAAGTGATCAAAATTAATAGCTAAAAACCCTGAAATGTCAATATTAAAGGAGTTATGACCATTTTAAAATAACGTCAATATTAAAGGAGTTATGGCCATTTTAAAGTATGCTATTTTTCCTCTTTTAAAAAGTGATCACAAATAATAGCTAAAAACCCCAAAATGTCAATATTAAAGGAGTTATGGCCATTTTAAAGAATGCTGTTTTTCCTCTTTTAAAAAGTGATCACAAATAATAGCTAAAAACCCCGAAATGTCAATATTAAAGGAGTTATGGCCATTTTAAAGGTTGCTATTTTTCCTCAAATAATAGCTAAAAAGCCCGAAATGTCAATATTAAAGGAGTTATGGCCATTTTAAAGAATGCTATTTTTCCTATCTAAAAAAGTGATCACAAATAATAGCTAAAAACCCCGAAATGTCAATATTAAAGGAGTTATGGCTATTTTAAAGTATGCTATTTTTCCTATCTAAAAAAGTGATCACAAATAATAGCTAAAAACCCTGAAATCTCAATATTAAAGGAGTTATGACCATTTTAAAGATTGCTATTTTTCCTCTTTTAAAAAGTGATCGCAAATAATAGCTAAAAACCCCGAAATGTCAATATTAAAGGAGTTATGGCCATTTTAAAGTATGCTATTTTTCCTGTCTAAAAAAGTGATCAAAAATAATAGCTAAAAACCCCGAAATGTCAATATTAAAGGAGTTATGGCCATTTTAAAGATTGCTATTTTTCCTCTTTTAAAAAGTGATCGCAAATAATAGCTAAAAACCCCGAAATGTCAATATTAAAGGAGTTATGGCCATTTTAAAGTATGCTATTTTTCCTATCTAAAAAAGTGATCAAAAATAATAGCTAAAAACCCCAAAATGTCAATATTAAAGGAGTTATGGCCATTTTAAAGAATGCTATTTTTCCTATCTAAAAAAGTGATCACAAATAATAGCTAAAAACCCTGAAATGTCAATATTAAAGGAGTTATGACCATTTTAAAGATTGCTATTTTCCTCTTTTAAAAAGTGATCGCAAATAATAGCTAAAAACCCCGAAATGTCAATATTAAAGGAGTTATGGCCATTTTAAAGAATGCTATTTTTCCTCTTTTAAAAAGTGATCACAAATAATAGCTAAAAACCCCGAAATATCAATATTAAAGGAGTTATGGCCATTTTAAAGTATGCTATTTTTCCTATCTAAAAAAGTGATCAAAAATAATAGCTAAAAACCCCAAAATGTCAATATTAAAGGAGTTATGGCCATTTTAAAGAATGCTATTTTTCCTATCTAAAAAAGTGATCACAAATAATAGCTAAAAACCCTGAAATGTCAATATTAAAGGAGTTATGACCATTTTAAAGATTGCTATTTTTCCTCTTTTAAAAAGTGATCGCAAATAATAGCTAAAAACCCCGAAATGTCAATATTAAAGGAGTTATGGCCATTTTAAAGAATGCTATTTTTCCTCTTTAAAAAGTGATCACAAATAATAGCTAAAAACCCCGAAATATCAATATTAAAGGAGTTATGGCCATTTTAAAGTATGCTATTTTTCCTCTTTTAAAAAGTGATCACAAATAATAGCTAAAAACCCCGAAATGTCAATATTAAAGGAGTTATGGCCATTTTAAAGAATGCTATTTTTCCTCTTTTAAAAAGTGATCACAAATAATAGCTAAAAACCCCGAAATGTCAATATTAAAGGAGTTATGGCCATTTTAAAGGTTGCTATTTTTCCTCAAATAATAGCTAAAAAGCCCGAAATGTCAATATTAAAGGAGTTATGGCCATTTTAAAGAATGCTATTTTTCCTATCTAAAAAAGTGATCACAAATAATAGCTAAAAACCCCGAAATGTCAATATTAAAGGAGTTATGGCCATTTTAAAGAATGCTATTTTTCCTATCTAAAAAAGTGATCACAAATAATAGCTAAAAAACCCTGAAATGTCAATATTAAAGGAGTTATGACCATTTTAAAGATAGCTATTTTTCCTCTTTTAAAAAGTGATCGCAAATAATAGCTAAAACCCCGAAATGACAATATTAAAGGAGTTATGGCCATTTTAAAGAATGCTATTTTTCCTCTTTTAAAAAGTGATCACAAATAATAGCTAAAAACCCCGAAATATAAATATTAAAGGAGTTATGGCCATTTTAAAGTATGCTATTTTTCCTATCTAAAAAAGTGATCACAAATAATAGCTAAAAACCCCGAAATGTCAATATTAAAGGAGTTATGGCCATTTTAAAGAATGCTATTTTTCCTATCTAAAAAAGTGATCACAAATAATAGCTAAAAACCCTGAAATGTCAATATTAAAGGAGTTATGACCATTTTAAAGATTGATATTTTTCCTCTTTTAAAAAGTGATCGCAAATAATAGCTAAAAACCCCGAAATGTCAATATTAAAGGAGTTATGGCCATTTTAAAGTATGCTATTTTTCCTGTCTAAAAAAGTGATCAAAAATAATAGCTAAAAACCCCGAAATGTCAATATTAAAGGAGTTATGGCCATTTTAAAGATTGCTATTTTTCCTCTTTTAAAAAGTGATCGCAAATAATAGCTAAAAACCCCGAAATGTCAATATTAAAGGAGTTATGGCCATTTTAAAGTATGCTATTTTTCCTATCTAAAAAAGTGATCAAAAATAATAGCTAAAAACCCCGAAATGTCAATATTAAAGGATTATGGCAATTTTAAAGATTGCTATTTTTCCTATTTTAAAAAGTGATCACAAATAATAGCTAAAAAGCCCGAAATGTCAATATTAAAGGAGTTATGGCCATTTTAAAGAATGCTATTTTTCCTATCTAAAAAAGTGATCACAAATAATAGCTAAAAACCCCGAAATGTCAATATTAAAGGAGTTATGGCCATTTTAAAGTATGCTATTTTTCCTATCTAAAAAAGTGATCACAAATAATAGCTAAAAACCCCGAAATGTCAATATTAAAGGAGTTATGGCCATTTTAAAGAATGCTATTTTTCCTCTTTAAAAAGTGATCACAAATAATAGCTAAAAACCCCGAAATGTCAATATTAAAGGAGTTATGACCATTTTAAAGATTGCTATTTTTCCTCTTTTAAAAAGTGATCGCAAATAATAGCTAAAAACCCCGAAATGTCAATATTAAAGGAGTTATGGCCATTTTAAAGAATGCTATTTTTCCTATCTAAAAAAGTGATCAAAATTAATAGCTAAAAACCCTGAAATATCAATATTAAAGGAGTTATGACCATTTTAAAATAACGTCAATATTAAAGGAGTTATGGCCATTTTAAAGTATGCTATTTTTCCTCTTTTAAAAAGTGATCACAAATAATAGCTAAAAACCCCGAAATGTCAATATTAAAGGAGTTATGGCCATTTTAAAGTATGCTATTTTTCCTCTTTTAAAAAGTGATCACAAATAATAGCTAAAAACCCCGAAATGTCAATATTAAAGGAGTTATGGCCATTTTAAAGAATGCTATTTTTCCTCTTTTAAAAAGTGATCACAAATAATAGCTAAAAACCCCGAAATGTCAATATTAAAGGAGTTATGGCCATTTTAAAGGTTGCTATTTTTCCTCAAATAATAGCTAAAAAGCCCGAAATGTCAATATTAAAGGAGTTATGGCCATTTTAAAGTATGCTATTTTTCCTATCTAAAAAAGTGATCACAAATAATAGCTAAAAACCCCGAAATGTCAATATTAAAGGAGTTATGGCCATTTTAAAGTATGCTATTTTTCCTATCTAAAAAAGTGATCACAAATAATAGCTAAAAACCCTGAAATGTCAATATTAAAGGAGTTATGACCATTTTAAAGATTGCTATTTTTCCTCTTTTAAAAAGTGATCGCAAATAATAGCTAAAAACCCCGAAATGTCAATATTAAAGGAGTTATGGCCATTTTAAAGTATGCTATTTTTCCTATCTAAAAAAGTGATCACAAATAATAGCTAAAAACCCCGAAATGTCAATATTAAAGGAGTTATGGCCATTTTAAAGTATGCTATTTTTCCTATCTAAAAAAGTGATCACAAATAATAGCTAAAAACCCTGAAATGTCAATATTAAAGGAGTTATGACCATTTTAAAGATTGCTATTTTTCCTCTTTTAAAAAGTGATCGCAAATAATAGCTAAAAACCCCGAAATGTCAATATTAAAGGAGTTATGGCCATTTTAAAGTATGCTATTTTTCCTATCTAAAAGCTAAAAACCCCGAAATGTCAATATTAAAGGATTATGGCCATTTTAAAGATTGCTATTTTTCCTATTTTAAAAAGTGATCACAAATAATAGCTAAAAAAGCCCGAAATGTCAATATTAAAGGAGTTATGGCCATTTTAAAGAATGCTATTTTTCCTATCTAAAAAAGTGATCACAAATAATAGCTAAAAACCCTGAAATGTCAATATTAAAGGAGTTATGACCATTTTAAAGATTGCTATTTTTCCTCTTTTAAAAAGTGATCGCAAATAATAGCTAAAAACCCCGAAATGTCAATATTAAAGGAGTTATGGCCATTTTAAAGATTGCTATTTTTCCTCTTTTAAAAAGTGATCGCAAATAATAGCTAAAAACCCCGAAATGTCAATATTAAAGGAGTTATGGCCATTTTAAAGAATGCTATTTTTCCTCTTTTAAAAAGTGATCACAAATAATAGCTAAAAACCCCGAAATATCAATATTAAAGGAGTTATGGCCATTTTAAAGTATGCTATTTTTCCTATCTAAAAAGTGATCACAAATAATAGCTAAAAACCCCGAAATGTCAATATTAAAGGAGTTATGGCCATTTTAAAGTATGCTATTTTTCCTATCTAAAAAAGTGATCACAAATAATAGCTAAAAACCCTGAAATGTCAATATTAAAGGAGTTATGGCCATTTTAAAGAATGCTATTTTTCCTATCTAAAAAAGTGATCACAAATAATAGCTAAAAACCCTGAAATGTCAATATTAAAGGAGTTATGACCATTTTAAAGATTGCTATTTTTCCTCTTTTAAAAAGTGATCGCAAATAATAGCTAAAAACCCCGAAATGTCAATATTAAAGGAGTTATGGCCATTTTAAAGAATGCTATTTTTCCTATCTAAAAAAGTGATCACAAATAATAGCTAAAAACCCTGAAATGTCAATATTAAAGGAGTTATGACCATTTAAAGATTGCTATTTTTCCTCTTTTAAAAAGTGATCGCAAATAATAGCTAAAAACCCCGAAATGTCAATATTAAAGGAGTTATGGCCATTTTAAAGAATGCTATATTTCCTCTTTTAAAAAGTGATCACAAATAATAGCTAAAAACCCCGAAATATCAATATTAAAGGAGTTATGACCATTTTAAAGTATGCTATTTTTCCTATCTAAAAAAGTGATCACAAATAATAGCTAAAAACCCCGAAATGTCAATATTAAAGGAGTTATGGCCATTTTAAAGATTGATATTTTTCCTCTTTTGAAAAGTGATCATAAATAATAGCTAAAAAGCCCGAAATGTCAATATTAAAGGAGTTATGACCATTTTAAAGAATGCTATTTTTCCTATCTAAAAAAGTGATCACAAATAATAGCTAAAAACCCTGAAATGTCAATATTAAAGGAGTTATGACCATTTTAAAGATTGCTATTTTTCCTCTTTTAAAAAGTGATCGCAAATAATAGCTAAAAACCCTGAAATGTCAATATTAAAGGAGTTATGACCATTTTAAAGATTGCTATTTTTCCTCTTTTAAAAAGTGATCGCAAATAATAGCTAAAAACCCCGAAATGTCAATATTAAAGGAGTTATGGCCATTTTAAAGTATGCTATTTTTCCTCTTTTAAAAAGTGATCACAAATAATAGCTAAAAACCCCGAAATGTCAATATTAAAGGAGTTATGGCCATTTTAAAGAATGCTATTTTTCCTCTTTTAAAAAGTGATCACAAATAATAGCTAAAAACCCCGAAATGTCAATATTAAAGGAGTTATGGCCATTTTAAAGTATGCTATTTTTCCTATCTAAAAAAGTGATCACAAATAATAGCTAAAAACCCCGAAATGTCAATATTAAAGGAGTTATGGCCATTTTAAAGAATGCTATTTTTCCTATCTAAAAAAGTGATCACAAATAATAGCTAAAAACCCTGAAATGTCAATATTAAAGGAGTTATGACCATTTTAAAGATTGCTATTTTTCCTATTTAAAAAAGTGATCACAAATAATAGCTAAAAACCCCGAAATGTCAATATTAAAGGAGTTATGACCATTTTAAAGATTGCTATTTTTCCTCTTTTAAAAAGTGATCGCAAATGATAGCTAAAAACCCCGAAATGTCAATATTAAAGGAGTTATGGCCATTTTAAAGAATGCTATTTTTCCTCTTTTAAAAAGTGATCACAAATAATAGCTAAAAACCCCGAAATGTCAATATTAAAGGAGTTATGACCATTTTAAAGATTGCTATTTTTCCTATTTAAAAAAGTGATCACAAATAATAGCTAAAAACCCCGAAATGTCAATATTAAAGGAGTTATGACCATTTTAAAGATTGCTATTTTTCCTATCTAAAAAAGTGATCACAAATAATAGCTAAAAACCCCGAAATGTCAATATTAAAGGAGTTATGGCCATTTTAAAGAATGCTATTTTTCCTCTTTTAAAAAGTGATCACAAATAATAGCTAAAAACCCCGAAATGTCAATATTAAAGGAGTTATGACCATTTTAAAGATTGCTATTTTTCCTCTTTTAAAAAGTGATCGCAAATAATAGCTAAAAACCCCGAAATGTCAATATTAAAGGAGTTATGGCCATTTTAAAGAATGCTATTTTTCCTATCTAAAAAAGTGATCAAAATTAATAGCTAAAAACCCTGAAATATCAATATTAAAGGAGTTATGACCATTTTAAAATAACGTCAATATTAAAGGAGTTATGGCCATTTTAAAGTATGCTATTTTTCCTCTTTTAAAAAGTGATCACAAATAATAGCTAAAAACCCCGAAATGTCAATATTAAAGGAGTTATGGCCATTTTAAAGTATGCTATTTTTCCTCTTTTAAAAAGTGATCACAAATAATAGCTAAAAACCCCGAAATGTCAATATTAAAGGAGTTATGGCCATTTTAAAGAATGCTATTTTTCCTCTTTTAAAAAGTGATCACAAATAATAGCTAAAAACCCCGAAATGTCAATATTAAAGGAGTTATGGCCATTTTAAAGGTTGCTATTTTTCCTCAAATAATAGCTAAAAAGCCCGAAATGTCAATATTAAAGGAGTTATGGCCATTTTAAAGTATGCTATTTTTCCTATCTAAAAAAGTGATCACAAATAATAGCTAAAAACCCCGAAATGTCAATATTAAAGGAGTTATGGCCATTTTAAAGTATGCTATTTTTCCTATCTAAAAAAGTGATCACAAATAATAGCTAAAAACCCTGAAATGTCAATATTAAAGGAGTTATGACCATTTTAAAGATTGCTATTTTTCCTCTTTTAAAAAGTGATCGCAAATAATAGCTAAAAACCCCGAAATGTCAATATTAAAGGAGTTATGGCCATTTTAAAGTATGCTATTTTTCCTATCTAAAAAAGTGATCACAAATAATAGCTAAAAACCCCGAAATGTCAATATTAAAGGAGTTATGGCCATTTTAAAGTATGCTATTTTTCCTATCTAAAAAAGTGATCACAAATAATAGCTAAAAACCCTGAAATGTCAATATTAAAGGAGTTATGACCATTTTAAAGATTGCTATTTTTCCTCTTTTAAAAAGTGATCGCAAATAATAGCTAAAAACCCCGAAATGTCAATATTAAAGGAGTTATGGCCATTTTAAAGTATGCTATTTTTCCTATCTAAAAGCTAAAAACCCCGAAATGTCAATATTAAAGGATTATGGCCATTTTAAAGATTGCTATTTTTCCTATTTTAAAAAGTGATCACAAATAATAGCTAAAAAGCCCGAAATGTCAATATTAAAGGAGTTATGGCCATTTTAAAGAATGCTATTTTTCCTATCTAAAAAAGTGATCACAAATAATAGCTAAAAACCCTGAAATGTCAATATTAAAGGAGTTATGACCATTTTAAAGATTGCTATTTTTCCTCTTTTAAAAAGTGATCGCAAATAATAGCTAAAAACCCCGAAATGTCAATATTAAAGGAGTTATGGCCATTTTAAAGATTGCTATTTTTCCTCTTTTAAAAAGTGATCGCAAATAATAGCTAAAAACCCCGAAATGTCAATATTAAAGGAGTTATGGCCATTTTAAAGAATGCTATTTTTCCTCTTTTAAAAAGTGATCACAAATAATAGCTAAAAACCCCGAAATATCAATATTAAAGGAGTTATGGCCATTTTAAAGTATGCTATTTTTCCTATCTAAAAAAGTGATCACAAATAATAGCTAAAAACCCCGAAATGTCAATATTAAAGGAGTTATGGCCATTTTAAAGTATGCTATTTTTCCTATCTAAAAAAGTGATCACAAATAATAGCTAAAAACCCTGAAATGTCAATATTAAAGGAGTTATGGCCATTTTAAAGAATGCTATTTTTCCTATCTAAAAAAGTGATCACAAATAATAGCTAAAAACCCTGAAATGTCAATATTAAAGGAGTTATGACCATTTTAAAGATTGCTATTTTTCCTCTTTTAAAAAGTGATCGCAAATAATAGCTAAAAACCCCGAAATGTCAATATTAAAGGAGTTATGGCCATTTTAAAGAATGCTATTTTTCCTATCTAAAAAAGTGATCACAAATAATAGCTAAAAACCCTGAAATGTCAATATTAAAGGAGTTATGACCATTTTAAAGATTGCTATTTTTCCTCTTTTAAAAAGTGATCGCAAATAATAGCTAAAAACCCCGAAATGTCAATATTAAAGGAGTTATGGCCATTTTAAAGAATGCTATATTTCCTCTTTTAAAAAGTGATCACAAATAATAGCTAAAAACCCCGAAATATCAATATTAAAGGAGTTATGACCATTTTAAAGTATGCTATTTTTCCTATCTAAAAAAGTGATCACAAATAATAGCTAAAAACCCCGAAATGTCAATATTAAAGGAGTTATGGCCATTTTAAAGATTGATATTTTTCCTCTTTTGAAAAGTGATCATAAATAATAGCTAAAAAGCCCGAAATGTCAATATTAAAGGAGTTATGGCCATTTTAAAGAATGCTATTTTTCCTATCTAAAAAAGTGATCACAAATAATAGCTAAAAACCCTGAAATGTCAATATTAAAGGAGTTATGACCATTTTAAAGATTGCTATTTTTCCTCTTTTAAAAAGTGATCGCAAATAATAGCTAAAAACCCTGAAATGTCAATATTAAAGGAGTTATGACCATTTTAAAGATTGCTATTTTTCCTCTTTTAAAAAGTGATCGCAAATAATAGCTAAAAACCCCGAAATGTCAATATTAAAGGAGTTATGGCCATTTTAAAGTATGCTATTTTTCCTCTTTTAAAAAGTGATCACAAATAATAGCTAAAAACCCCGAAATGTCAATATTAAAGGAGTTATGGCCATTTTAAAGAATGCTATTTTTCCTCTTTTAAAAAGTGATCACAAATAATAGCTAAAAACCCCGAAATGTCAATATTAAAGGAGTTATGGCCATTTTAAAGTATGCTATTTTTCCTATCTAAAAAAGTGATCACAAATAATAGCTAAAAACCCCGAAATGTCAATATTAAAGGAGTTATGGCCATTTTAAAGAATGCTATTTTTCCTATCTAAAAAAGTGATCACAAATAATAGCTAAAAACCCTGAAATGTCAATATTAAAGGAGTTATGACCATTTTAAAGATTGCTATTTTTCCTATTTAAAAAAGTGATCACAAATAATAGCTAAAAACCCCGAAATGTCAATATTAAAGGAGTTATGACCATTTTAAAGATTGCTATTTTTCCTCTTTTAAAAAGTGATCGCAAATGATAGCTAAAAACCCCGAAATGTCAATATTAAAGGAGTTATGGCCATTTTAAAGAATGCTATTTTTCCTCTTTTAAAAAGTGATCACAAATAATAGCTAAAAACCCCGAAATATCAATATTAAAGGAGTTATGGCCATTTTAAAGTATGCTATTTTTCCTATTTAAAAAAGTGATCACAAATAATGGCTAAAAACCCCGAAATGTCAATATTAAAGGAGTTATGGCCATTTTAAAGATTGCTATTTTTCCTCTTTTGAAAAGTGATCATAAATAATAGCTAAAAAGCCCGAAATGTCAATATTAAAGGAGTTATGGCCATTTTAAACAATGCTATTTTTCCTATCTAAAAAAGTGATCACCAATAATAGCTAAAAACCCTGAAATGTCAATATTAAAGGAGTTATGACCATTTTAAGGATTGCTATTTTTCCTCTTTTAAAAAGTGATCGCAAATAATAGCTAAAAACCCCGAAATGTCAATATTAAAGGAGTTATGGCCATTTTAAAGTATGCTATTTTTCCTCTTTTAAAAAGTGATCACAAATAATAGCTAAAAACCCCGAAATGTCAATATTAAAGGAGTTATGGCCATTTTAAAGAATGCTATTTTTCCTCTTTTAAAAAGTGATCTCAAATAATAGCTAAAAACCCCGAAATGTCACTATTAAAGGAGTTATGGCCATTTTAAAGGTTGCTATTTTTCCTCAAATAATACCTAAAAAGCCCGAAATGTCAATATTAAAGGAGTTATGGCCATTTTAAAGTATGCTATTTTTCCTATCCAAAAAAGTGATCACAAATAATAGCTAAAAACCCCGAAATGTCAATATTAAAGGAGTTATGGCCATTTTAAAGTATGCTATTTTTCCTATCTAAAAAAGTGATCACAAATAATAGCTAAAAACCCTGAAATGTCAATATTAAAGGAGTTATGACCATTTTAAAGATTGCTATTTTTCCTCTTTTAAAAAGTGATCGCAAATAATAGCTAAAAACCCCGAAATGTCAATATTAAAGGAGTTATGGCCATTTTAAAGTATGCTATTTTTATACCCTACACCACAAGGTGGTCAGGGTATTATGTCTTTGTGCATTTGTTTGTAACAGGCAAAAGGAAACGAGATAGACCCATAGTTCCTTTTGATGATCTGCATAGATTCACATTCTGAGTCGATTTATGAATGTCCGTCCGTCCGTCTGTCCGTCCGTCCGTCCGTCCGTCCGTCCGTCCGTCCGTCCGTCTGTCCGTCTGTCCATGCATTTTTGTAAACAAAGTACAGGTCGCATTTATTGCCCGATCCAGATGAAATTTTGCACAGATCATTTGTTTGGCCCAAGGACGAACCCTATTGAAATTGGAGATAATCGGTCAAAATTTAGATATAGCTCCCATATATATCTTCGTCCGATTTGCTTTTATTGTGCACCAAGCGTGTAATATCAGCCCGAATAGTATGGAATTTTGCACATACAACCAAATTAGGCCTGAAAATATGTATGCCAAATTTGATCGAAATCGGTTCAGATATAGCTATAGCTCCCATATATATTGTTCATCCGATTTGTTATTTTTGTCCACCGCCGCCGTAATATGCACTCTGCAAGAACAATATTTGGGGAAATATATCAAATACAGCTCAGAAATACATTTGCTTAATTTTATCGAGATCGGTTCAGATTTGGATACAGCTCCCATATATAACTTCGTCCGATTTACCTTTTATTGTGCACCAAACATCTAATATTTGTCCAAATGGGATGGAATTTGGCACATACGACCGAATTGAGTCTAGAAGCTAGTATGTCAAATTTGGTGAAGATCGGTTCAGATATAGCTATAGCTCCCATATATATTATTCATCCGATTTGTTATATTTGTTTCCCACAACCGTAATATACACTCCGTAACAACGATACTCAGGGAAATATATCAAATACAGCTTAGAAATATCTTTGCCAAATTTTATCGAGATCGGTTCAGATGTGGATATAGCTCCCATATATATATATATATATATATATATATATATATATATATATATATATATATATATATATATATATATATATATATATATATATATATATATATATATATATTTATCCGATTTCAAATTAATTGTGCACCAAATGGTCAATACAAGTCCGAATTTAAAAGATACAAATTCTTCGGCATGTTTAGTCCTTTGAACTTTAAATTATAATTATAATTATAATCATAGCGTTTATGATTGAATTCTCCCATAAAAACTTTTAATTGTTATGTGGAGCTCTACTAAATTAGCAAAGTGGTGTAGGGTATCATAAAGTCGGCCCCGCCCGACTTTAAGACTTTCTTTACTGGTTTCTATCTAAAAAAGTGATCAAAAATAATAGCTAAAAACCCCGAAATGTCAATATTAAAGGAGTTATGGCCATTTTAAAGATTGATATTTTTCCTATTTTAAAAAGTGATCACAAATAATAGCTAAAAACCCCGAAATGTCAATATTAAAGGAGTTATGGCCATTTTAAAGAATGCTATTTTTCCTCTTTTAAAAAGTGATCACAAATAATAGGTAAAAACCCCGAAATATCAATATTAAAGGAGTTATGGCCATTTTAAAGTATGCTATTTTTCCTATCTAAAAAAGTGATCACAAATAATAGCTAAAAACCCCGAAATGTCAATATTAAAGGAGTTATGGCCATTTTTAAGATTGCTATTTTTCCTCTTTTGAAAAGTGATCACAAATAATAGCTAAAAAGCCCGAAATGTCAATATTAAAGGAGTTATGGCCATTTTAAAGTATGCTATTTTTCCTATCTAAAAAAGTGATCACAAATAATAGCTAAAAACCCCGAAATGTCAATATTAAAGGAGTTATGGCCATTTTAAAGAATGCTATTTTTCCTCTTTTAAAAAGTGATCACAAATAATAGCTAAAAACCCCGAAATGTCAATATTAAAGGAGTTATGGCCATTTTAAAGAATGCTATTTTTCCTCTAAGGGTTCCTTTACCGTTTTTTTTTTTGTGCTGAACCCTTGTTACAATTGGCGAATGAAACTGTCGAAAACACTATCAGAAAAGTTCTGACTTGTTAACTTTATTTTTGACGATTTTTTCTTTCTTTAAATAAAAAAAAACTTTAATTTCAGCTGAAATATGCCTAGCGTTCGAAGGTCTTATTTTTTCATTATCCTGCTAACCCTTATTTCTACAAAAAATTTTTTTTAAACAAAGTGCTTATTAATTCACTTAAAATGTTAGAAAACTTGACTAATATTTTAAATGAGAAATTCATAACAACTTTGATTTCAATACCAATAGTTGAAATGCCAGAAAAAGCAAAAGATTTCACTAGATGTACATCCATTACATCCATTACACAACAAAATCGAGAATGTAAGAACCATATATTCAACTGCATTCCTTTAAATACACCCGCACATACTGGCATTGGCATTCCAAGAATTCTATTACAACACTATAAAGATTTGTCTAATGCAATTATAACGTCCCCCACACGCACACATACTCGTACATGTACATTACTTCCATCAACTCTATTCAGATTTAATCAAACAGTAAATCCATAAAAATGCAAAAAACTTACTCGAGCCATTAGGCAGATACAAATATACTAACATTCATGTAGGGAAAAAGAATGGAAGTTTTTTATTACTTTTTTTTCTCCTTTCATTTTTGTAATCAGAAATGTTTATGGCTGCAGTTTTGCAAAATCTTTATGAAATTGAATTACACACACGAATCCCATTTTGTAATGATTACTTTTCATTCTATTTCAGATAAAGGCTTTCTACGGCGGACTTGTTGTGCGACGAATGTCTAAACAAACATTAAACCGGAAAAGTGCAGTGAGTGCAAAATAAAATCAATAAAAATCGAATAATCGAAGTGTGGCGACGCATCAGCGTCGAGAGAGGGAAATGTGCGCGACAAAACACTCTCTAGCCCCATGCAGCCAGCCCACTTAAATATCGACAATAACAAACAATAACAACAAGGATATTAAGGAATTATTGATGTTTTTACATTCGCAGAATAGAACGCCATCACAGCACAGCCACCGAGGTCGTCACGCACAGCCAACTTTTCAGCAGAGACAAATTTAATATTGAAAATGGTAAGTACCATTTAAGTGATGACGACAACGACGGCGACAGTGAAGACAATAACTGACAACACTTAAATTTGGAGAAAATTGCATTTTGAATGGATGTAGTGAACATCGGCTGTAGCTGTGGGCGAACTCGCCGAAACACTGAAGTCGCGTTTTTCATATTATCATTTTCCAAGTTTGGTTTTTGTTGTTCGATTATTTGAATACTTGAAACACACTTCGGTGTTAAATATTTACACGGACTTCTACTACTACCGTGAAACAAATAAAAGCCATTAGATTATCCATTGTTTGACAAAGGCCATTAGAAAATTCATTAGCCAAATGTTATTTCGAACTCTAGTTTCAGACTTTTTCCACTCCCGCACAGAATGTCATGTACAGGACCCCAGCCAACAAATAAATAATAATAAAAAACACAGATAAATGATCCATTAGTAACAGCTGTCATGGATGTCATTGTAGGGTCAAGTTTTGAAATGTCATTTACCGAATCTAGTTAAAAGTAGATTATGTTATAAACCAAAGTTTTTGGCATTATTTTGTTTTTTCTTTTTTATGTCAACCGAATTTGAGTGATGCACGTGTCTATCGCAAATTAAAATATCATTGCAATTATCAAAAAAAAAAAAAAAAAAAAAAAAAACAAAAGAAAAAATTGTTGAAAAGTTGGCATGGCAAAGTACGTTCTAATTGAAACGTAGAAAGTTGGTCGGAAAAATGAGAAAAATGAGGTTTGTGGGAGGGAAGTGGGTTAAACGAGTACATTTTTCGCACGTCCCTTTCTCTCAAAAACTGTTTTACCCCTTGCCCTTGAGGAAAATTTTTCGGCGTGGGATTATACTCGTAGATTAAATAAAGTTTAATTTGTTACAAAGCAATTAAGCAAAGGCTAGTCGTGCCAGACAAGGACAAGCGAACTTCTGAAAACATTGTGATACATACTTAAACGACATTAAACATCATTGCAATTATCAAGGTACGTTCTCCATTTTTCGTTTGATGCATTATATTAGGATACCGCCTGTGGTGGAGATCCAAAACCTAACCAACAGGGCGCGAAATTCTAAAAAATTTAAAATATTGGAAATATGCTATTTGGTACCGGCCATCAGATATTGCTCGAAAATACCTCTGCCAAATTTTATTGAGATCAGTTCAGATTTTTATATAGCTTCGATATATATCTTCATCTGATTGTACGATGCTCATACTCATGTCAGACCTAACAAAGTTATTACATTATTGATCAGCGTAAAATTCTAAGTCTATTTAATGATCTCCGTCCCTCTGTGTGTCCACGTTTTTGTATAGCCCCCCATATTACGGTTTATCCCAATATTCGGTATTTTGACGATTTTTTAAATTTCGTATTTAAAGTTCAAAATTGGTACTACAGCCTATGACAAGAAATTACTTATGCAGGTTCTCGTCTCGTCTTCGCATAGCCTCCAGGTTTCTCGTATTCGTATAGCCCCCATATAACGGTTGTCATCTAAACGGAAGAAATTTTAAAAGAAAAATGGTACCTATACAGTCAGCTTTATACTGTAAGGATCGTAATCTATTGCGAGTCTGACAAATTTGAAAAAATTTCGGATACTCAAATTAGGATACTCAAAATATCGAATATCAGTGAGTACTGTTATATGTGCGCTATAGGAAAACATGAACCAAGATATTCAATGTTCTGCCACCCACCCATTTGACATACAAACAACAATTTCTGGACAAATCCGTGGAAAAATGTTGCAAAAGTCATCAAAATACCGAATATGGGAAGGTACTGTTATATGGGGGGTTATACGAAAAAATGACCTACCTACAATGTTCCACCACGGGAGCTAAAATCCATTAAGAACTACAAATACCAATTTTTAGACAAATCCGTGGGAACTTGTGGCAAAAGTCATCAAAATACGGAATATCGGGAGGTAACGTTATATGGGGGCTATACGAAGATGTGTTGGAAGAAGCTGCATTAGGGTAGACATATTAAACACTTGGGCTTTTAAAGAAATTACATTACGAATTTCAAATACCAAATTTCAAACAATTCCTGTGAATAATTTAGGGAGGTGTCGTTATATGGGGCTGTACGAAGACGTGTATCTGCACTGACAATTTTCTGTCATAGGCTGTAGTATCCATTACGAACTGCTAATGCCAAATTTTAAACAATTCAGATAAATAATATTGCTAAAATCATCAAAGTGTCGAATTCGGGAGGAACCGTTATTTGAGGACTACACGAAGACGTGTATCTGCACTTACAATTTTCTGTCATAGGCTGTAGTATCCATTACAAACTTCAAATACCAAATTTGAAACATTTCCGGTGAATAATGTCGCTTAAATTACCATTTTCAACATCAAAAGTCCTGCATACATAATATACATTTGAGTAAAATTGTATTAACCTACTTAATTCCGTTCGGAAGCTAGAGTGATTTCCACATATTTGTTACAGTTGGAAAGTTACTTAAAATTACTTTTTGTTTTCCATTTCTGTTTTAGTGCTGGCTATCCTATAAAAACCCCCTTTGAAACTTCGTCAAGATAATGACAAATGCAATCACTCATGCAAATGCAAAAATGCAATTAAAATCCATGGCAGAGAGCACAGTTGAGATTGTGATTTGTTTCAAATGAAGTAGAAATCCAAGTGAACATAATTTGTAAATTCATTTCTGGGGAATTTTTGCAAAGCTTATTTTGTTCAAGGAATAAATGAATAAAATATGGACTACATAGAATTAATGGGACTGAGAGTTATTCTGCGTATCACTATCCTAACGCAGAGAAATTAGTTTCGTAATGAAATTTAGAGGGCATGTGTTGAATTGACATGTCAACAGTTACCATTGAAATTTGACTTATTTGGAAGTTTGGCACATTTTTTACATAACATAATTGAGAAATTTTAGCAATTTTGTGGAGAATGTTGGTACCAGAAAATATTTTCTGGTTTTTGTAGACAAATAAAACCATTGTTGTCCAATCTGCATTCGCTTGGACATAATAAACAGTTGGAATCTTAAAGAAATCACTCGAAATTTTTAAATTTCGATAAGTATGTTTTTATAAGTAAGTAGCAAGTGCCCTCTACTTCGTTAGCGAAAATTTTCGATTCGTTTCGACAGCTCGTGTTAGGCCTTTTAAATATTCAAACTGCTCAATTTGTTCAGTTTGACAACATTTTCTAATCAAAACTTCATACATCGTATAAAAGTTTTATATTTTATTAAAGTGTTTTCTTTTTCGGAAAGACTAATAGAAAAATGTTTACTTCTACGAAGTTTGCCGAGGAGGATGTTAGTAAAACTATTGTACAATGCATACACGTCCAATTTTTCTGTCCAAAACTATTTTAATGTCTCTATATGTTAATCATAGACACCAAAAGTGACCTCAATGCCAAAGTGTGCATCAAATATCTAGTAAATTTTAGTACACATACCCAAAACAACACCTCCACATCACAATTCCCTCCTCAATCAAATTTGAGAATTCCAGTCCTATTCCTTCACCCTATACCAAATTTAGTATTATTTAACACTTTACGTACAACTACAGAAGTAAAAGTTTTCAAAACCCAATACCAGTACAAAATGTTGTCCCCATTAGTACTTTTCGTACAATTGTAGAACACATATCCGAAACTGGCTTTTCATGTCCAGGCTACACATGAACATCAACCTTGATATAATTTGAGTTTTCCAGCACTGTATGTTCACCCAACACCAAATTGTACAAAATATAGTACTCTTTTGTACTTTTCGTGCAGTTGTAGTACACATTTCCCAAACAACATCTTTATTACAAATCTACCACAAATAGAGACCCAAAGAAAATATTTCGAAATTTCATCCGTACACCCTAAACAAAACTGTTCTAAATTTAGTACTATTTAGTACAGTTCGTACACATTTCCAAAACCTTCATGTATCAAACATACTTTCCAACGTTGATTCTCAAACCAAATTTCACATAATAAAAATGGTACCAAATATATATATATAAGTACTTTTCGTAGACTTATAGTTCGAATTTCCGAAACCCGTTTGGTACATCTATCATACACTCCATCAGTGACCCTCATTTCAAATTTAAGAGTTCTAGTTTTCTGCTTCGCCAAATAAAAGGGCTACCATACTTGGTACCGTTTAATGTTTTTCGTACTGTTCTAGCACGAATTTTCAAAAACCCATCTTTCTGACACCTTCGGACCTAGAGTGACTTTCACCCAAAATTCCAAAATATCTTGGGGGCCTTGATGAATAGTCAGTCAATTACTTTTTGACTTTCACCCACTAAATATTATCCGAAGTCCTTTTAAAATTGTATTCTTCAGCACCGTTCCAAGATCTAACCACATGTTAAATTATGTGTCGTAAGTTTTATAAATATAACCTGTATAGCGAGTGTTAAAATCAAGAAAATTTTCTGATTTTGGTCCATTTTATCCCCTAATATACCTCCATATAGGCTGATTCTAACTCTAACTGCATGCAAAATTTCGTGAACATAGATAATAATAACGACCTGTAGAGTAATATCAAATTAATAGGGACAGACGGACGTATGGTCACACATAACTACATCGATTCAGCTTGGCGAGATAGGCAGATCCATCGTTGGTTTGAGACCAACTTTTCCAACTTTTAATACAGAGTGAGATAAAAAAAAAAACTGCAACAAAGTCAAACGCCATAATTTTTACATTTTTTTTTAAATTTATTGAATAAAAGCAAAAAATGTCGGAAATAGCATCAAATTTTAGAATAGGTTTAGATTTGTTCGAATTGGTCACCTTTGTCACGAATTATGGCCTTCAAACGGCCAATGAAACCGTCACATGCTGCCCGAATATAGCTCTGCGGTATTTTGGCCCCTTCCCAGCGAAGCGCTTGCTGTAGTGCCAACCTTGCTTTCCAGAATATATTCGCGATAATATTAGGTCTATTAATACGAGCGGAGAGCGACCATCGGCTGTTATTGCGGCCCACACCATCACCATGGCCGGCGCTTGAGTGCTGGTGGCCTACCAAAGGTGCATATTTTCAGCTGACCTCTTTGTTAAGCAAACACGATCATTTTTTTTTTTTTTTTTGTTTACAAACTGCTGGACAACGAACGTTTTCTCATCGGAGAAAACCAAATTCGGCAATTCCCCACTTTCGGCCAAGTGAATAAACTCTTTAGTTCTTTTGAGTCTATTCATTTTCCGATGCGGTGTAAGTTCCTGCACTATTTGGAATTTCAATGGATTTACCCCGAGATTTTTTTCAATATTTGCCGAATGGAATATTGCGATATGTTCAGGTCACGAGCCATTTTTCTGCCACTGCGAAGCGGGTTTCGATCAAGTCGCTTCTTTACTTTTCGAACCATTTCTGCTGATGTTGCCAAATGCTTTAAATGCTGGAGTGCTCTAACGATAACGACTTTTGGTTTTCCAGACAAATATAAAGAAATCATTTTTTGAATTCCATCACGAATAATTTTTTTTTTTCTGAAAAATTCTCAACAAAATGCTTTTGTACGATTCTAAACAATATAATGAGATGTCACTGGAATAGTTTTAACAGCTGTCGAAGTTGGTTGTAGTTTGTTTTTAACTCACCCTGTACAACCAAGGCCTGTACATTTAAAATTTGTTAGGTTTGCTTTATAGTTTAAAAATGTTACCTTATAATATTAATTTTTTTCTATGCCAATTTAGACGTCATCTTCCTCTCTCTTGTTCTCCGGAATCTATTACATGACATTATATCTGAAATTATTTACATGACAACAAAACTCATTAAAACTTATTTGTTGTGTCAGCAGAGCTTGACAAATTTCAAAGGAATGGTATATCCTTACATGTATTATAAAATGCAAATATTATGCACATTTTCTTGTTGTTATTCTTCTTCATCTTCAAACCGATTGGAACCATGGTACAATGAAAAGAAGGTAGGCTAACTTTGAAAAAATTGCAAGTATAGAGGTCTACCTGTTTGGCTTGTAATGTCAGAATTAGTATCAAAACAATAAAAAATCAAACAACTTGTTGCATTAATTTTGAACAAATAATTGAAAACCGCGAAAACTGAATGAAAGGTCAACATTTCTTTTCAAAATCATGTTCTATATATCTCTCATGGTTTATTTCGCGACAAAAACTGTAGACTTTGTCGATGCATATGTTGCAATAAGCATTTTGAAAACACCCGAATTTGAATATTTTCTGAACAATTTTTTTATTATTGAAAAGAATATGCACACATAAACAAATGAAGTTGACATATTAAGCCAGAAAAATAAAAAAATTGAAATCATATGGTAGTTCTGCCCTACCTTGAATTTATTGTACCATGATTGGAACAATCTTAATGACATTCAACATTGTGTGTTAGCTTCAAAAGAAAAAAGAAAAGAAAACAAAAAACGGTTTTCTCTTCGGTGTTGTCGTTCGACTATTACCACCAGGTGTCAAGTCATTTCAAAAATAAATTTCTGTCACACAAGTTCTTTATCAGGATGTATTGTCAGTGGTAGCAGTAAACCGAAACTATACATACAAACATTATATCAAACAGCCTTGAACTTTTTCAAAAATGAAAATGACAAAGTACTGACATGGTGTGCATATCTGGAACAAATCTAATTTAACTTCCATATGTGTGTGTTTATAACAAATTAAAAATCCAACAACACCTTCGGCATGAAATCTTATTTCGAGATAAATTTTTGTAGTCATAACAAGGAAGGAAAGAACGCATTTATATTTATACTTGAAGTACAAATCTGAACTACATTTCACAGAAGTAGTTCTAGCCAACATGTTTAGTTGTAGCATGTTTAGTTGGGATGTGTTATTAGAAAGTAAATAGTTTTTGCAGAAGTTCTCTAGGATAAGCACCACTGAAAATAAAAACAAGTTAAAAAGCAGTAAGTTCGGCCGGGCAAAACTTTGATTACCCACCACCATTTGGAACGAATTTGGAAATTAAAAAAAAATCCTTAAAAAATTCTGTTAAATTTTAAAAATACCGAATATTGCCGTTATATTGGGGTTTATACGACGTGGACCTACATAGGCATTGTTTGCCATTAGCCATTACCATATTCAAATTCGAAACTTGAAATAAAGGGTGAATAATGTAGCTAAAATCATCAAAATATCGTATATAGGGACTGATATATGGGGCCTATACGAAGACCTGGACCTGCATAGACATTTTTCTGTCACAGACTGTAGTTCCCATTACGAACTCTAAATACGTAATTTGAAACAATTCCGGTGAATAATGGCGCTAAAATCATCAAAATACCGAATTTTGGGAGGTACCGTTATATGGGGGCTATATATATACATGGCCCATTTACGAACTTAACCTGCCTACTGGAAAAATAAGCACATGTGCAAAATTTTAGCCTTCTATCCCAATTCGTTCGAAAGATAGTGTGATTACAACAGACAGACAGTCAGTCGGACATGGCTAAATCGACTTAGAACGCTGATCAAGAATATATATATACTTTGTTGGGTCTGACATTAGTATTTCGGGGATAGTATGGTGGAGGGTATAAACAAACACAAATTTAAGGTTATTATAAGTCTATATAAGTGGAGGGATCTGGCAGGGTCCAACGAAATCTTTGGAAATAATTGAGATAGGAAACTGCAATATATACACAGGTCGAACTTGAAGATGTGACATTTCGCCACACGTTTATGTATAGCATCCACATATTAACACTTCCATAAATTCTACTTTCTGATAATGCGTACTATATTTTGTATTTGAAGTTGGAAACGGTTGCCGTTCTCTTTGGTAGACAGTTGTCTATGTAGGTTTATGTTTTCAAATAGCATCCGCATACAGAATCTCCCGTTCTATAAAGGTGTGCTACTTCGTATAGCCGAAATGAAATGGTATCTCCTGATATACATTAGTCGAAGTATTGCTCCCCATGTAACGATATCACCCCAAACTCGCTAGTTAGAGGTCTTTAAAGACATAAAAAAGGATGGCATTTAAAATTGTTAGCAAGAAACAAGTAAGATACGAACAATGCAACAAAGTCAAACGCCATAATTTTATCATTTTTATACCCTACAACACTAAGTTTGATTGGGCCAAAAATAATATAACACCTCGAAATATTGGTTTCCCACATAGGAAATTATATATGGATCTTCCTATCTCGCCGAGCTGAGTCGATCTAGCTATGTATGTCCGTCTGTCCATGTTAATTTGTAATCACTCTACAGGTCGCAATTATGGTCCGATCTTCACGTAATTAAGAATGAAGGAGGGGCTAGAGACAGAATAGAACCCTATTGCTTTTGGAGATGATCGCATAATATTTAAGGGTTGAAATGGACCAAAAACTGAAAAATTTCCTGATTTTGCAATTATGGACCAATCGAAGCGGAAGATAGCATGGGGCTATAGCTTAGGGGTAGGCAGAAGCCTTCCAATTTTGATGGTCATCGGGTAATATTTAGTGAGTGAAATAGGCCACAACATTTGTGTTAAATAAAAGTCAAAATTTCCATTAAATATTTGTAATCCCGGCGAAATAATAAATAGACGTACAGGTCAATTCTGAACGATACTTAGATGCCAATAATAAAAATATCGGGATATATAGCGAAATATGTACAATGTGTATATACAAAGGAAGGGGATGTTAGCTAGAATGCTTATATCTCAAAAACGAGTTAGGCTCAGAAGGGCTAGGCCTATTATTTTCAAAGATGTCCGCAATATATAGGGGTTGAAATGGACCAACAACTAAAATTTTTCCTGATTTTAAAATCGTTATAAAGGAAACCAAAAAACACGAAATAGAGTTAGAGTTAGGACAGCGGGTAGAATGGACCACTACTTTTGAGTGAAACCAGTAAAGAAAGTCTTAAAGTCGGGCGGGGCCGACTTTATGATACCCTACACCACTTTGCTAATTTAGTAGAGCTCCGATCTCGATAAAATTTTGCAAAGATATTTCTGAGCTGTATTTGATATATCTCCCTGAATACCGTTGTTACGGAGTGCATATTACGGTTGTGGGTAACAAATATAACAAATCGGATGAATAATATATATGGAGGCTATAGGTATATCTGAACCGATCTTCACCAAATTTGACATACTAGCTTCTAGACTCAATTCGGTCGTATGTGCCAAATTCCATCCCATTTGGACAAATATTAGACGTTTGGTGCACAATAAAAGGTAAATCGGCCGAAGTTATATATGGGAGCTATATCCAAATCTGAACCGATCTCCATAAAATTTTGCAAGTGTATTTCTGAGCTGTATTTGATATATTCCCCTAAATATTGTTGTTGCAGAGTGCATATTACGGCGGCGGTGGACAAAAATAACAAATCGGATGAACAATATATATGGGAGCTATAGCTATATCTGAACCGATTTCGATCAAATTTGGCATAAATATTTTCAGGCTTAATTTAGTTGTATGTGCAAAATTCCATACAATTCGGGCTGATATTACACGTTTGGTGCACAATAAAAGGCAAATCGGACGAAGATATATATGGGAGCTATATCTAAATTTTGACTGATTATCTCCAATTTCAATAGGGTTCGTCCTTGGGCCAAACAAATGATCTGTGCAACATTTCATCTGGATCGGGCAATAAATGCGACCTGTACTTTGTTTACAAAAATACATGGACAGACGGACGGACGGACGGACGGACGGATAGACGGACATGCATAAATCGACTCAGAATGTGATTCTATGCAGATCATCAAAAGGAACTATGGGTCTATCTCGTTTCCTTTTGCCTGTTACAAACAAATGCACAAAGACATAATACCCTGACCACCTTGTGGTGTAGGGTATAAAAATACTAACATTACAGGCAATACCGAAATACACAAAAGGCGAACTTCTGGCTTTTTTATGCTGATTTCGTTGACGAATATAGCCAAATGTCGTAGACAAGCAAATCATATAGATGAGTCTAAATTTGGAGGTACGGAGGGGCTTCTTGTTTTGGAGATGATTGCAAAATATTCAGGGGTTCAAATTAAGCAAAAACAGAAATGTTTTTCCGAGCACACAATTGAAGCCAATCGACACTGAGAAGAGAGTCAAGGACATGAAAGAATTCTAGCATTTTGGATGACCATTGGATTATATTTAGGTGTAACTAATAGAACGACGGAGTGAGTAAATATTGGGCTGTTTTCTTCCGTCTACTTCCTTGACTTCGGGCTACGCTACCAGTATCACGGTAACGAGCGATGATACGAGACAAACGATTTATTCACATTTAATCTATATATACAATAAAGTAATAAAATAACTGACTGACCGAGGAAAAACCCACAGACAAAACGGCTGAAGCTAGAATCTCGAAATTTCGCACGAGCGTGAATCTTGGTTTGTCGGCGTTTTTGATAATTCGTACCAAATGTACTAAAATGTACTAAAAACGATATACATTGTACTGGACAAATGAAATTACTTCGCAGTCATGGCTAAATGTCTCAATACTTGAATGTCTTTGATGGTGTTAATGTGTGCGCAAACGTCACTAAGAAGGAAACTACGACATAACAACTTCCACAGCTACTGAGCCATCTTAAAATCTTGTCAAACTAAAAATAGATAAGGCGTTATGAATGCTGGATGGAAAAGTAATCTAATTTTGTCAGTAGGCGACTAGGTATGTGTACATCCTTGTTACCTAAAGTCATCTTAGGTGGTGTTAAATTTAGCGTTAATTTAAATTTGTTAGCTTGTGACAAAATAGGAATCTATTAGATGATCCAAGAACTTTTCTGGCGTTTATTTAATCCAACATAATTTGAGAAATTTATTTGATTGTGGGTAGGTATTAGATTAGTAGGATGAAAAGCATAGCAGTGTCGTCAGTACCGTCACCAAGACGGAATTACAATTACTTGTTAACGATACATTATAGGTTGAAGTAAATTGCACAATTTTGCAAACTAAATATGTTTAAGAATAAAGTTTGATAAGAACATGGATTAAAAATGTTCGAAATGCTACGCAAAGGTAAGGTGCAATGACTCAAATCACATATATACAGGGTGAGATGAAAAAACTGCAACCAACATTTCTAAGCCACTCGTCTGACAGCTGTTAAAATCGCTCGTTACCGTGATACTGGTAGCGTAGCCCGACGTCAAAGAAGTGGACGGAAGAAAACAGCAACATCAGCAGAAATGGTTTGAAACATAAAGATGCGACTTAATCGAAACCCGTGTCGCAGTGGTCGAAAAATGGCTCGTGAGCTGAACACATCGCGATATTCCATTCAGCAAATACTAGAAAATGAGCTTTGGGTAACGCCATTGAAATTCCAAAAAGTGCAAGAACTTACACCGCAACAGAAAGAAAATAGACTCAAAAGAGCTAAAGAGTTGCTTCGCTTGGCCGAAAGTGGTGAACTGTCGAATTTGGTTTTCTCTGATGAGAAAACATTCGTTGTTTAGCAGTTTGTAAACAAAACAAGTAAAAAAGCTGTAAGTTCGGCTAGGCCGAACTTTTAATACCCTCCACCATTTGGTACAAAGTTGACAATTTCCAAAAAAAAAAATAAAATAAAATCCGTTAAAAATTCTGTTAAAATCTTAAAAATACCGAATGCCTAAACTGGAAGAAAAATCTGTTTAAATGTAGCTAAAATCATCAAAATACCGAATATCGGGGGGTACCGTTATATATAGGGGCTATACGAAGACGTGGACCTACACAGATTATTTTCTGTCTTAGGCTGTAGTATCCAATACGAACTTCAAATGCCAAATTTGAAACAATTCCGGTGAATAGTGGCGCTAAAATCATCAAAATATCGAATATCGGGAGGTACCGTTATATGGGGGCTATATGATAACTTGGACCTACATGGCCCATTTACGAACTTAACCTGCCTACTGGCAAAATATACATGTGTGCAAAACTTTAGCCTTCTATCTCAATTTGTTCGAAAGATAGCGTGATTACAACAGACAGACAGACGGACAGACAGATGGACAGACAGACAGACAGACGGACATGGTTAAATCGTCTTAGAATTTTACGCTGATCAAGAATATATATACTTTGTTGGGTCTGACATGAGTATTTCGAGGAGTTACAAACGGAATGATAAAATTAATATACCCTCCATAGTATGGTGGAGGGTATAAAAATGATCGTGTGTACATGTCAAAGAGGTCAGCTGAAAATGTGCATCTTCGGTTGGCCACCAGAACTCAGGCGCCGACCATGGGTATTGTGTGGGCCGCCCTAACAGCCGATGGTCGCTCTCCGCTCGTATTAATCGACCGTGGCGTCAGAATAAATGCCGAATATTATCGCGAAAATATTCTGGAGGGTGTACGAAAGCCTTGGGCGCACAAACATTTTGGCCGATGACCTTGGACATTGCAACAGAACTTACCACCATCGCACTCAGCACGCGCACCCAAGCATGGTTACAAAATGAAGTTCCCCGCTACATTTCCAGCACACAATGGCCACCAAAATCTCTGGATATCAATCCGTTGGACTATTGTGCCGGGAGTATTTTGGAAAGCAAGGTTGGCGCTAAAAAATACAAAGTGTCGATAACCTCAAGCAAGCGCTTCGCAAGGGCAATATTCGGGGAGCGTGTGACGGTTTCAGTGGCCGTTTGAAGGTCATAATTCGTGCCAATGGTGACCAATTCGAACAAATCTAAACTTATTCTAAAATTTGATAATTTGATTTCCGACATTTTTTGTTTCCATTCAATAAAAATAAAAAAAAGTAAAATTTTTGGCGTTTGACTTTTTTGCAGTTTTTTATTTCATCCTGTATATGTTATCTCTTTCTCATACCTTCCCAATAAACGTCGAACATTTTGAAAAGTGCTCAGTTCCGGAAGTGTGTCGATCCACTGTTAGCATGGAATGGAAAACAAATTCAGTAAAAAATGGATCATATTTGAAGATGAACCATACTCATTATTTTCTACTACTACTCAATTTTATACTTTCTTTTCTACTACTCGAAAACACTCCAGAGAAAATAGTTATGGCAGTATATGTTGAGGGAAGATATTTTCGCAATATGTTGTCCTCAAGTATTTATGTTGTCCTCATTCAATATCATACTTTTCTCTGTATTTATATGCTCAAATTATTATCTCATTCCGGTCGAATTCATGACATCCAATTAAAATCATTTCTATTCCATTGTGATTCATATCAGGAAACGAACAACATTCAAACAAATCCAGAGAACTTAGCCGAATCATAACATATGCGTGTCTGACTATAAAAGTGTATTAAATTATTACTTACTACAGTAAATATAAAATGCCGGAATGGAGAGGGATATGCTTTGTGAAGTAAGCGGGCGGCTTTTACATGTGTTGTCTTCCAGCAACAAATTCTCTACATGAAGGGCCTAGCTGGCGGTAGCAACAAATCACAAGGATTTAGATAGTAAAATATAGCTGTTGACTGTATAAACAGGGGGCTTTGCTGGAAATATATACATTTGGTACATATGCTTCTGTATATATACAAATTCACACACACACACACACTAGCATTACATTGTTAAAATGACTGATTGATAGCACTCGTATCGTAGTCGTCGTCGTCGTTGGCAATGTAAATATTTATTTCCGTTCTTTTCTAAATAAACTTTAGTGTCCGCTCACGCACACATACACAGACCGAGACACACTTAAATTGACTCATTTCATTTCCGTTTCATGTGCCTCCTAACCTCACCTCCACCCTTCTTTTTCTTTGCAGATCATCAATATGAATCACACTGTCTTAGGTCTGGGCAGTTTTTCCCTGCAAACAAATTCCATGGACATGTTGAGTTCCATGGGCAACGGTGACAGTAGCGAAAGTAGGGATATATCCATGGATTACCTGGAGATGACTGATGATGGCCAGAATAACCTACAGCAATTAAATGCGTCATTGAGCGGCAGCGGCGGCGGTGGCAACAACAACAACGACACACTAACAATAGATCCAGTATTGCTGGAGCGATTTACTCGTAATCGTAGCATAGACGGCCTGTGGTACCATGTGCTCATCATGCTCTACTGTGTTCTAATCATTTTCGGAGCAATGGGCAATATTCTAGTTGTAGTAGCTGTGATACGAAAACCAATGATGCGAACAGCAAGAAATTTATTCATATTGAATTTAGCTGTATCAGGTAAGGAAAAAAGTTTAATTTGTGTGTGTGTGTGAACACAGTGGGTACAGTGGGTATTGAAAGCGACTTAAGGGCGTAAGGAGATAATTGCGTAGGAGTATTGAGGACATGAAACTGTGGTAATGGCGCATGAAATGAGGAAGAAGAAATAAAAACAGTATATGTCCGTCAAGATAAATTTAAATTTAATTAGCAAAGACACAAACCAAGGTGATTTTTTCTCCGGTTCACAAAGGGTTAATAAAGAGAGAGAGAGAGAGAGAGAGAGAAAGAGAGAGAGAGTAGTAAACCAGAGAAAATTAAAGGTAAACTAAATTATATTAGTTTTCATCAAATTTCAAAATTTTCCCTACAAATTTCAAATGAAATCGCTAATTAAAAACCTAATTAAAATTTACGTTGAAAAACTTTGAAACCCTTAACTCTACATTTAAACTGAGAATAAAATATTTAAAAATGAAGCGGTGTCGAGGCTGGGCACAAATGAAAGGTCTCGAGGAGTACTTTCCGAATCTGTGGACCTTATAGTCTAAAAGAATTTCAGAATTAGGAATTTTTTGCATTTTCTGAAGAATTATCGCTCAATTTTATGGAAATTGCAGATAAAAACGTCCACAGAACAGAAACTAAAAATGAAGCGGTGTCGAGGCTGGGCACAAATGAAAGGTCTCGAGGAGTACTTTCCGAATCAGTGGACCTTATAGTCAAAAAGAATTTCAGACTTCGGAATTTTTTGCATTTTCTGAAGAATTATCGCTCAATTTTATGGAAATTGAAGATAGAAGCGTCCACAGAACAGAAACTAAAATGAAGCGGTGTCGAGGCTGGGCACAAATGAAAGGTCTCGAGGAGTACTTTCCGAATCTGTGGACCTTATAGTCAAAAAGAATTTCAGAATTAGGAATTTTTTGCATTTTCTGAAAAATTATCGCTCAATTTTATGGAAATTGCAGATAAAAGCGTCCACAGAACAGAAAGTAAAAATGAAGCGGTGTCGAGGCTGGGCACAAATGAAAGGTCTCGAGGAGTACTTTCCGAATCTGTGGACCTTATAGTCGAAAAGAATTTCAGACTTAGGCATTTTTTGCATTTTCTGAAGAATTATCGCTCAATTTTATGGAAATTGCAGATAAAAGCGTCCACAGAACAGAAACTAAAAATGAAGCGGTGTCGAGGCTGGGCACAAATGAAAGGTCTCGAGGAGTACTTTCCGAATCTGTGGACCTTATAGTCAAAAAAAATTTCAGAATTAGGAATTTTTGCATTTTCTGAAGAATTATCGCTCAATTTTATGGAAATTGAAGATAGAAGCGTCCACAGAACAGAAACTAAAAATGAAGCGGTGTCGAGGCTGGGCACAAATGAAAGGTCTCGAGGAGTACTTTCCGAATCTGTGGACCTTATAGTCGAAAAGAATTTCAGACATAGGCATTTTTTGCATTTTCTGAAGAATTATCGCTCAATTTTATGGAAATTGCGTCCACAGAACAGAAACTAAAAATGAAGCGGTGTCGAGGCTGGGCACAAATGAAAGGTCTCGAGGAGTACTTTCCGAATCTGTGGACCTTATAGTCAAAAAGAATTTCAGAATTAGGAATTTTTTGCATTTTCTGAAGAATTATCGCTCAATTTTATGGAAATTGCAGATAAAAGCGTCCACAGAACAGAAACTAAAAATGAAGCGGTGTCGAGGCTGGGCGCAAATGAAAGGTCTCGAGGAGTACTTTCCGAATCTGTGGACCTTATAGTCAAAAAGAATTTAAGACTTAGGAATTTTTTGCATTTTCTGAAGAATTATCGCTCAATTTTATGGAAATTGCAGATAAAAGCGTCCACAGAACTGAAACTAAAAATGAAGCGGTGTCGAGGCTGGGCACAAATGAAAGGTCTCGAGGAGTACTTTCCGAATCTGTGGACCTTATAGTCGAAAAGAATTTCAGACTTAGGAATTTCCATAAAATTGAGCGATAATTCTTCAGAAAATGCAAAAAATGCCTAAGTCTGAAATTCTTTTCGACTATAAGGTCCACAGATTCGGAAAGTACTCCTCGAGACCTTTCATTTGTGCCCAGCCTCGACACCGCTTCATTTTTAGTTTCTGTTCTGTGGACGCTTCTATCTTCAATTTCCATAAAATTGAGCGATAATTCTTCAGAAAATGCAAAAAAATTCCTAAGTCTGAAATTCTTTTGACTATAAGGTCCACAGATTCGGAAAGTACTCCTCGAGACCTTTCATTTGTGCCCAGCCTCGACACCGCTTCATTTTTAGTTTCTGTTCTGTGGACGCTTCTATCTTCAATTTCCATAAAATTGAGCGATAATTCTTCAGAAAATGCAAAAAATTCCTAAGTCTGAAATTCTTTTGACTATAAGGTCCACAGATTCGGAAAGTACTCCTCGAGACCTTTCATTTGTGCCCAGCCTCGACACCGCTTCATTTTTAGTTTCTGTTCTGTGGACGCTTCTATCTTCAATTTCCATAAAATTGAGCGATAATTCTTCAGAAAATGCAAAAAATTCCTAAGTCTGAAATTCTTTTTGACTATAAGGTCCACAGATTCGGAAAGTACTCCTCGAGACCTTTCATTTGTGCCCAGCCTCGACACCGCTTCATTTTTAAATATTTTATTCTCAGTTTAAATGTAGAGTTAAGGGTTTCAAAGTTTTTCAACGTAAATTTGAATTAGGTTTTTATTTAGCGATTTCATTTGAAATTTGTAGGGAAAATTATGAAATTTGATGAAAACTAATATAATTTAGTTTACCTTTAATTTTCTCTGGTTTACTACTCTCTCTCTCTTTCTCTCTCTCTCTCTCTCTCTTTATTAACCCTTTGTGAACCGGAGAAAAAATCACCTTGGTTTGTGTCTTTGCTAATTAAATTTAAATTTATCTTGACGGACATAAACAGTATTTACTTTTATCGAGAGATGATGTATAGCATATTCATTCTCTGTACAGATGTTAGTAGATTATCAGAAGCAGCTAACTTGTAAAAAATATGGAGGCTCTTGAAATGTATAAAAATATTTTTAACAAATTTACTCTGAGTATAGTTGGAAATTCTTAAAAAAAAATATATCGGTAGTTTATCAAGTGAACCTTAATCCTAGAAGTTCAGTGTGATTCTCTAAAAAGTGAACGACTGAATTAACGACAATTATCTATGACAGCAGTTTCAAAAAAGTTTGTTTGTAATTTATGGACTCGAAAACCGCTTCACAGATTTTCCTGAAAAATTACTGGTATACTACTACATCACCTGAAAGTAACATAGGCTATATACATTTTTGAAATTCCACTTCGAACTGGAGGTATAGCACCAGAAACTGAGATACCTTCCAAAAAATTAGATTTTATATGCACATATCTCTTGATTAGTTACAGATAAAATCTTTAGATTTGGTAAGCGTAACGGAATTTGGAACAAAAATAAATTTACCAAATTATATTGAAATCGGTTCGGATTTGGATATAGCACCCATATACATTATCGGCCAATATCATGTATTTGATGTACCAAACACGATATGTATGTTCTTTTTTAATAAAATTTGGAGTGACGGGATTTAATCAGAAAATAAATTTGCTAAATTATACTAAAATCGGTTCAGATTTGGATGTAGCTCCCATTTATATTTTTGACCGAATTCGTTTATTTGATGCACCAAACACGATACGTATGTCCGATTCCAATTAAATTCGGCATGATTGACAAAATTTGGTGCAAAAAAAAAAAAAATTGCTAAATTATATTGAAATCGGTTGAGGTTTGGGTTTGACTCCCATATACAGGGTGAGATGAAAGAACTGCAACCAAATTCAGACTGATGTCATTTCTAATCCACTCGTACAAAGAGCAAGAACTTACACCACAACAGAAAGGAAATCGACTCAAAAGAGCTAAAGAGTTGCTTCGTTTGACCGATAGTGGTGAACTGCCGAATTTGATTTTCTCCGATGAGAAAACATTCGTTGTCCAGCAGTTTGAAAACAAAAAAAAATGATCGTGTTTACTTGCCAAAGAGGTCAGCTGAAAATGTGCATCTTCGGTTGGCCACCTAAACTCAAGCGAGCCGGTGGTCGCTCTCCGCTCGTATTAATCGACCGTGGTATTAGAATAAATGTCAAATATTATCACGAAAATATTCTGAAGGGTGTTTTAAAGCCATGGGCACGCTAACATTTTGGCCGCATACCTTGGACATTTCAACAGGACTCAGCAGCAGCGCACTCAGCACGCGCCAACCATGAATGGTTACAAAAGGAGGTTCCTCGCTTAATTTCCAGCGCACAATGGCCACCAAAATCTCCGGATACCAACCCTTTGGGCTATTGTGTCTGGAGTATTTTGGAAGGCAAGGTTGGCGCTAAAAAATACCTAAGTGTCGATCACATCAAGCAAGCGCTTCGCCGGGAATGGGGCAAAATACCGCAGATCAACATTCGGGCAGCGTTTGACGGTTTCATTGGCCATAGTTTGTGCCAAACAAACAAATCTAAACTTATCCTAAAATTTTATGTTATTTCCGATATTTTTTGCCTTCATTCAATTAAATTGCGTTTGACTTTGTTACACTTTTTTATCTCACCCTGTATTAGTGAATTTTTTCAGTTAATGAGATATACAATATAATCCAAATATTAATAATTCTGACTGACTGTTTTCTTGCTTTACCCAATTTTTATACAAATTTTATTTTTTTAACAGTTTTTCGGGCACAAATTTTTTTGAACTCTATATTGGAAAAAATCCTTGATCTTACATTTATTTTTGGCCACTCTCCTTCATTTTTCTTTCAATAAAAGAAACAACTTGTATATTTGAAATTACTAGACTCTATCTTTATATCTCTTTATAATAATTATTTTTTAATACAAATGAATATTTTCTATTAAACTGAGTTTAAATGCCATTTCGATCCCGAATGTGTTAAATGACACGTATTGAAATATCTATCAAAGTCATTAATGGGGAAAATGTTAAATGTGTAAAACACATTCTGTTGAAAAATATCGCCAACATAGTTTAGCATACTTGCCCTAATGATGGTGATTCCTCCTAAACCACATAGTGGGCAAAGAAAATCATTGGTAAATTATTCTCTTTAACAGTTTATTTCCCACAACAGCACAGTCCATTTCTTGGTATTCTAATTTCACCATTGAAATGTGATGCGCTCGTTGCTGATTTGGTTGTTTGTCATGTCGGACAAATGAATGGTTCATCATTAATTCCAGCTTCCATTGACAGTAACATGCAATTCGCCCTGACCGCTCAGCTCAGCTCAGCAACTTGCGACAATGTTCATTATTTTTGTCATTTCGTGGCAATGAAACAATGAGGAGATAACCATGGCCACCATCGAATAAGTATATCAAATAATAACATGTTTTAAAAGTTTTCCAATTAATTGCTAATTAGAAACTTAATACAAAGCAAAATTTGACAAATTAGAGGTAAGATAATATAAGTTCGAAATTATTTTAATAATTTTCATGGAAATGGGATGAGCATAGTGAAATTTTGCAAGAATAGGAACCTCCTTGTAGTTATGCCTCATTAAATATATGTGTGTATACTTGATCAGCATAAAATTGTGGATTTTGCATGAATGTCAACCTAACCCAATATGGATTATAAGTTGGTAAAGCATCGAAATAATTGTCATAGACCTCCCTCTTATTAATTTATGTCAACATTTGGTTTGTTCCTGAACTGCAACAATATATAAGTGTTTTTCTATGATAACCGATTTTCCCTTTATGATATCGAAAAAAAAATGCAAAAATAGTAGATTCTTACAGGTTCTGGAACAGACCAATTATTGTCTCGAAGAACTGAGTCGTTCAAACAATGTGTGCCCGTCTGTGTGTTTTGAATGGAAAAGTCATCTTGTATTATCAAATTTGAGAATTCTAGACTTATCCATTACCAAATTTAGTACCATTTTTAAATCACCTCCAAACATCAAACACAGATACCATCAGTAATCTAAATATCAAGTATTAGAATTTTGTCTCTATCCCTTAAACCATAATTCTCATACCAAAGCTCTATTCGTTCACATAATACCAAATGGTATTATTTTAGAATATAGTACCATTTTAGAATTTTACCCAACCATAAGTTGGAATTTTCAAAATCCTTTTGGTGCATCTATCCTGCACTCCCTCAGTGACCCTTATTCCAAATTTCAGCTCATTTCGTTTGTCCAATACAAAGTAGGATTTTCCAGTCTTATCACACCCCTGCGCACTAAGACTTCTAGCTTCAGCCGTTTCAGTTATTTTTCTACACTTTTATATACAGGGTGAGATAAAAAACCTGCAACAAAGTCAAACACCATAATTTTTATTTTTTTTTTTTTTTTCAAATTTTATTGAATGAAAGCAAAAAATGTGGGAAATAACATAAAATTTTAGATCAAGTTTAGATTTGTTTGAATTGGTCACCTTTGGCACGAGTTATGGCCTTTACACTGGCAATGAATCCTTCACACGCTGCCCGAATGTTGCTCTGAGCTATTTTGGCCCATTCCCGGCGTAGCGCTTGCTTGAGGTGATCGACACTTTTGTATTTTTAGTGCCAACCTTGCTTTCCAAAATACTCCAGACACAATAGTCCAACGGATTGGTATGAAGCGGGGAACCTCATTTTCTAACCATTCTTGGGTGGCGCTAGTGCTGAGTCCTGTTGGAATGTCACAGATCGGCGGCCAAAATATTTGAGTGCCCAAGACTTTAATACACCCTCCAGAATATTTTCGCGATAATATTCCAAATTTATTCTGAGGCCACGGACGATTAATACGAGCGGAGAGCGACCATTGGTTATTTCTGTTGTGGTGTAAGTTCTTGCACTTTTTATAGCCTCCACCATATTATGGAGGGTATATTAACTTTGTCATTCCGTTTGTAACTCCTCGAAATACTCATGTCAGACCTAACAAAGTATATATATTCTTGATCAGCGTAAAATTCTAAGTCGATTTAGCGATGTCCGTCTGTCTGTCTGTTGTAATCACGCAATCTTTCGAACGAATTGAGATAGAAGGCTAAAATTTGGCACATATGTTTATTTTTCCAGTAGCAAGGTTAAGTTCGTAACTGGGCCATGTAGGTCCACGTTTTCATATACCCTCCATATAACGGCACCCCCGATATTCGGTATTTTGATCATTTTAGCGACATTATTCACCGGAATTGTTTCAAATTTGGTATTTGAAGTTCGTAGTGGTTACTACAGCCTATGACAGAAAATGTCTGTGCAGAGCCACGTCTTTGTATAGCCCCCATATAACAGTACCTCCCAATATTCGGTATTTGGATGATTTTAGCGTCATTATTCACCGAAGTAGTTTCAAATTACGTATTTAGAGTTCGTAATGGGATCTACAGTCTGTGACAGAAAATTGTATATACAGGGCCAGGTCTTCGTATAGGCCCCATATATCAGTACCTCCCTATATTCGTTGTTTTGACGATTTTAAGTACAATACACAAAGAAATTGTTTGAGATGTCGTATTTCAAATTCGTAATGGATGCAACAGCATGTAACAGGAAATTTGCTATGGAGATCCAGGTCTTAGCATAGCTCCGATATAACGGTACCTCCCTATATACGGTATTTTGATGATTTTAGCTGCATTATTCACCGTTTTTTTTTTTTCAAGTTTCGAATTTGAATATGGTAATGGCTTATGACAAACCACGTCATATAGACTCCAATATGTTTTTAAGATTTCAACAGAGTTTTTAACGGATTTATTTTTGGAAAATTTCCAAATTCTTTCCAAATGTTGAACGGTATTGAAAATTCGGCACGACCGAACTTACTGCTTTTTAACTTTAACTTTATCAATATTTGTCGAATGAAATATTGCGATAAGTTCAGCTCACGAGCCATTTTTCGACCACTTCGAAGCGGGTTTCGATCAAGTTGCTTCTTTACTTTTGGAACCATTTATGCTGATTTTCCAGCCAAATATAAAGAAATCACGCTTGAATTCCACCACGAATAACTTTTTTCTGGAAAATTCTCACCAAAGTGCTTTTTACGCTTGTAAACAATATAATGAGCTGTCACTGGAATAATTTTTACAGCTGTCGGACGAGTGACTTAGAAATGACAGCAGTCTGAAATTGGTCGCAATTTTTTATCTCACCCTGTATGCTTAATGGGGTCTACGACGAATATTTAAGGATGTTATATATTTAGGGATGCTATTCATGATCAGCATATAATTCTAAGTCTATTTAACGATGTCCGTCTGTTGAAATCACGATGCAGCCCAATTTGTATTGTGTCTAGGATGATTGGTATTGAAAATGAGATATATCCGCCATATAACGGTATCTCCAGATATTCGCCAGTTTGATAATGTTTTGCACATATTTCCACGGATTTGTTCAAAAATTGGTATTTGTAGTTCGTAATGGGTTCCAGCTCCCTCCATAGCATGTTTCGGTCCACGTTTTCGTCAAGTCCCACATATTGGTACCCTCCGGATCTTCAGTATTTTGATGGTATTTGCCACATTTTTCCATTGATTTGTTTAAAGATTTGTATTTGTAGTTCATAATGGGTTCTAGCTCCGGTGGAAGAATATTTAATATTTCCAGGTTTTCCTATAGCGCATATGCAACGGTACCCACAGATATTCGTTATTTTGATAATTCTAGTCACATTTACCAACGAAATTGTTTCTAATTTGTTATTTAAAAAAATTGAAGACAGCCTCAGCCGGTTTTTTTTTTTTTTTTTTTTGAAAAGTGTAACAACATTATCCAAACGGTCTTTCTGGTATTTGTAGTTTAAAGTGGAACACGGTTGAATTCAGATACTTTTATATATAAATGTTTTATTTACCCAATGGTAGAGGATATTAAAAGTTCGACCCGACCGAACTTAATATTTTTTACTTGTTTTAATTTGGTTTATAAACACCTCGTTTAAATACCTGCATAAACTTCAAATACTCATAACGATTTCCTTATATTTAATAAAAAAAATCAAAATTTACTCCTATACTCCACTGTGCTGCCACCACGAATTGCGATTAAATGAAGTACATAAATCACAATTTATCTATATTTAACTCCCAGTCTAACCTGTATTAGTTGTCAGGGGCGGTGGTGGTGGTGGTGGCATTGTTGTATGTTTTTAATAAACATCATACATCTAATTTTGTCATGTTTATATTTGTTTTCTGTTTTTCTTTTCTAGATTTATTGCTGTGCTTGGTTACGATGCCTTTAACTTTAATGGAAATTTTATCAAAATATTGGCCATTCGGTTCCTGTGCAATTCTGTGCAAAATGATTGCCATGCTCCAGGCGCTGAGTATATTTGTATCGACAATATCAATAACGGCGATAGCCTTCGACAGATACCAGGTGAGTAAATAATCCCCAAAAGATAATTCTGTAATTCACTCCCTTGACCAGAGATAATGATTGGACAACGGCGAGCAAAAAAAAAAAATAAATAAAATAAAACAACACGAAAATGAGTTAAGGATATTATCCTTAATAATACCCAAAAAAAAGGAGTGTTAAATACTTTGTGTTTAATTAATGAATTTGTTTGCTATGATGGTACATGAAATTAATAAACTGGGAGAAAAGTTCAAAAGGATATGGATTGAGAATATTGTTATTTATTTAAACAGAAAGTTTAAAAATAACCTATATAGAGTACATTGATTCTTAAAAAACGGAGGTAAAGTTTAATTATATTTTGTTTTCTATTGAAAATCAGTTGTAGTAAAATACTAACAAACAATTTTCTTTGAGAAAAATAATTGAAGCAATTAATACCGAATTCATGCCGCACGTATACGTCTTATATGCGTATAAGACCTGCAGAAAATATTAGATGTGTAGAAGACCTCCGAGAAAACATACAGAAGGTCTTATATAGAAGACTTCCAGAAGATATCTTTCGTATTGAAGATATTCAGAAGGTGTTCTACGAATAGAAGGCCTCTAGAGAGTTTTCTCTGTCTAGAATGATCCGGAATTCCAAAACCAGAATGCCAGATTTCAAAGCCAGAAGACTTATTGGTCGTCAAGAGCCAGAAGATCTACTGGTCTTCAATAGCCAGAAGACCTACTGGTCTTCAATAGCCAGAAGACCTACTGGTCTTCAATAGCCAAAAGTCCTACGGGTCTTCTAGTGTCAGAAGACCTACTAGTCTTCAACAGCTAGAAGACCTCCTGGTCTTTAAGAGCCAGAAGACCTACTAGTCTTCTAACTCTACAAAGTCAACTGGTCTTTAACAGCCAGAAGACCTCCTGGTCTTCAGTAGCCAGAAGACCTATTGGTCTTCAGCAGCCAGAAGACTTACTGGTCTTCTGCAGATAGTCTTCTGGCTCTGGAAGGCCTACTATTCTTCTAACTCTAGAAGGTCTACTGGTCTTCCACAGCCAGAAGACCTACTTGTCTTCTACAGTCAGAAGACCTGCTGGTCAGCTACAGTCAGAAGCCTTACTGCTCTTCTACAGCTAGGAGACCTCCTGAAATTCTACAGCTAAAAGACCTCCTGATCTTCTACAGCTAAAAGACCTCTTTCGTCCACTGTGACCCGGGTTTCGATCAAGTCGCTTCTTTACTTTTCGAACCATTTCTGCTGATGTTGCTGTGGCTTAGAAATGACTGCAGTCTGATATTGGTTGCAGTTTTTTCGTTTTACCCTGTAGAAAGAATATCTCCTGCTCTTCTATAATTTTGAGATCTTTTGGTTTGATAAAGATAGAAGGTGATCTAGAAAGTCTTCCGTGTAAAGAAGACCTTGTGCCTTCTTTCTAAAGAAATACACCATTCTTTTATAATACTTGTAAATTCATCTGAAGGTCTTATATATACTTCAACGGTCTTATATACCATGAATATCTCTGAAGGTCATCTACACAACCTGGAATTTTTCCGGAGGTCCTCTTCTTCTGCAATCCTTCGGAATATCTTGTCTTCTGTTAAAAAGAAACCTTATTGAGACCTTGTATCGATAGATGAAACATTACAAATCCGTAATAAACATTCTAAAAATGCGAGCTCTCCTAACGTATATGTTCCCATTCAATCATAATGACTACTTTTCTTGGTAGTTAACTGCAAAATTCTAATTTAACTCTTCCATCTAACATTCATTAACTTATTACCTTTGCATCTTAATTTCTTTGAAAAATTTAACCACTGTGGAGTTTTCATCAACATATGTTGCTTGGTGACACGAATACAACATATGGCAAATACATGCGTGTATGTATGTGTGTGTGTGCGTGTATATGTGTAATAACGTATTCGAGCATAAGAAGCCAAAGTAAATTTAAATTTACGAGTATGTTGACTTTCTGCTGCTATGCTTCACTCATCAAATTCTTGGTATCGTCTGATGATGTTGCCACAGTCTTTGAGCCGACAAATAACTTAACGAATATAATTTGTCAAAGGCCATATGGTTTTAAGACATGACACGAGAAACAAATATAAGAACATTTATCTATTGGATTTGAACAAATTACAACAATATCTGTTGCGTGCGTTGTATTTTATGGTTGGAATTTGCATTAAAGTTGTATTCTGTTTGTTAGAAATTCAATATAAATAGAGATACTTTTATTATGTATACCGACGGTAAGATAGGATAATAAATGCGATTCGTTTGACCTAGTTTCTGGGCAATTGAAAGGAAACAGCATCATTTTTTGTTGCAATTCCGATACTGAAATTCTTGGTCAGATATATTAATATATATATAAATGTATTAATATAATAGGGCCACAGATTTCCTTCTTATTTGCATCTCAGATGGTAGGAATACCTTTCCTTTGTGGTAGGAATTTTTGATAATGATGACAATATTTGCGTCATATCTTATAACATAAAATGATTAACATAACTTCAAGTTTATGCTCAGCTTTTAATTTTTCTTTTTTTTATTTTTAAACAGCTATAGGAAAATTTTTCGAAAGAAACAAAAAAACCACATTTACAAAAAAAAAAAAAAAAGTAAAAAAGCAGTAACTTAGGCCGGGCAGAACTTTGAATACCTTCCACCATTTGGAACGAATTAGAAAATTTTCAAAAAAATAAAATCCATTAAATTTTATTTTAAATCTTTACAATATCTAATATAGGAAGGTGTCGATATATGGGGGTATATATGATATTGTGGACCTATTAAGACAAATCTATGTCTGGGTGTAAAGTACTCACAAGGAACTCCTTGTGTGGACTTTCAGATAATTCCATTGGAAAAAGTGGCTAAAATCATCAAAGTACTGAATATCGGGGGGTATCGTTATATGGGGGATATACGATATTACGGACCTATATAGACAATTCCCTTTCAGGGGGTAAAGTGCTCACAGAGAACTCCTTGTGTAGATTTTCAGACAATACGATTTGAAAATGTGGCCAAATCATCAAAATACCGAATATCGGGTTACCGTTATATGGGTGCTAACCTATATAAAGAATTCTCTGTTGGGGGGTAAAGTGCTCACAAACAACCCCTTGTGTACAATTTCCGTTGACAAATGTGGCTAACATCATCAAAACACCGAATATCGGGGGTACAGTTATATGGGGGATATACGATATCGTGGACCTATATAGACAATTCTCTCTCAGGGGGTAAAGTATTCACAAGGAACTACTTGTGTGAATTTTTAGACAATTCCATTGAAAAATGTGGCTAACATTTTCAAAATACCGAATATCAGAGGGTACCGTTATATGGGGGCTATACGATATCGTGGACCGATATAGCCCATCTTCGAACTTGACCTGCCTGCAGCCAAAAGAGAGATCTGTGCAAAATTTTAGCTTCCTATATTAATTCGTTTAGACTGTAGCGTGATTACAACAGACGGACAGACGGACGGACATGGCTAAATCGTCTTAGAGTTTTACGCTGATCAAAAATATATATACTTTGTTGGGTCTACAATGATTATTTCGATGAGTTACAAACGGAATGACGAACTTAATATACCCTCCATACTATGTATGGTGGAGGATATAAAAATACATGAAATATTTAATAAAATTTGCCAATTAAGCGGTCCTGAAGGTGAAATAAAATTATGCAAGTCAAGCTCTTGCAGTTTGTTCAGAAAAAGGCGGATATCATATCACGGTGGCGCCCACCACTAACAGTTACGTTGCGATTTGCAGCATTTTTGAAGAAAAATTGTCCAATGATGCCACCAGCCCAAAAACCGCACCAAACCGCAATACTTCTAGCTGATCTCCACTCCAAAATCGACAAGTATGTATATCGAAATATACATCTATTTTTAAAGAATTGAAGTAGGTTAATAACATTTTACACAAATGTACATTATGTGTGCAGGGCTTTTGGTATTGAAAATTGGCCATGTAGGTCCACGTTTTGGTATAGCCCCTATATAACGGTACCTCCCGATATCCAGTGTTTTGATGATTTTTGCCACATTTTTAACGGATTTGCCCAGAAATTGGTATTTGCAGTTCATAATGGGTTCTAGCTCGTGTGGCGAAACATTGTGGGTATAGGTGCACGTTTTGGTATAGCCCCCATATAATAGCACCTCCCGATATTCGGTATTTTTAGCGATATTATTCCCCGGAATTCTTTCAAATTTGGTATTTGAAGTTCGAAATGGATAAACCAGTCTATAAGAGGAAATTGTCTGTGCAGGTCCACGTCTTCGTATATCCCCCATAAACGCTACCTCCCGATATTCGGTATTTTGATGATTTTTGCCACATTTTTTTCACGGATTTGTCCAAAAATTAGTATTTGTAGGTCATAATGGGTTCTAGCTCGTGTGGTGAAACATTGTATGTATAATTCCTCGTTTTGCCGATATTCGATATTTTCATGATTTTTGCCACATTTTTCCACGGATTTATTTTCACGTTTTCCTATAGCGCACATATAATGATACCCACCAATATCCGGTATTTTGATAGTCCTAGTCACATTTATGCACATAAAATCATTTCAAATGTGATAGATGACAATCCTTGATGTATTAAATTGTCCGTAGAGGTTCCCCTTTTGGTATGGCCCCATATAACGGCCTCATTCACTTTATGTTTTTTTGATAAGTTTAACTGCATTATCCATACGGTCTTACTGGTATATGTAGTTTAAAGTGAAACACGCTTGAATGCAGATACTTTTATATAAAAATGTTTCCTTTATCCTAAGGTGGAGCGTATAAAAAGTTCTGATTTTTTACTTGTTTATTTTGCTTTTATTTTTTGACTATTTCGTTTATCCCCTTTGATGATTTCGAAATGGCTGCTGACAGTGTTTTATGCTTACACGCATTTTTTAATAAAAAAAAGTCCTGCAGCCTACATTTCTTCAGTTGTTGAACTCAACACATACCGACTTACACACTCTCAGTTCAAAAAAAATTATAGCTATTACGGCGTGTCATTGAACCCATGTAACTTTGCTACTATCTTATCTATTAGCATGCAGCTGTTCGTAAATAACTTAAATGCTGGGTGGTTTACAACACAAGCCTAAATCCCTAGACAGTTATACACTATCCCTTTGTATGACGATTTGAATTAATGAATGTTAATATTTAATATTTTTTGTTGTCTGGCAAAAAATTAAAAACTTTCCTTATCTTCAACAAAAAAGCGCCCACAAACAAGTGTGCCCTCCTTTCATAACTTTTCGTGTCTAGTTATGAATATGTCAAAAACATAACAAGAACAATTTTAATATGTAATTGTATCCAAACAGTTGGATGCTCGGCAACAACAATAACAAAGACACAGGCCATTTAGAACATTTGGCGCTAAGCACGAGGTTAGGCATTGTTTTTATGAGTTTGTAAATTTGTTCAAAATAATTCTGAAATGTCAATATGTATTCGACATTTCTGTTAAATGGAAATCCCTCTTTATGTAATCTTTCTATTGTGACATTACAAAAAATATGGGAGAGAGAGAAAAAAAAAAAACACAAAATATTGAATTTTAAGTGGAAACATTACATGCGTATTTTTAATCGTAAAACAAGTCATTATGCGTGTACCAACAGCTCGTGTGCCTTAAAGAGCTTAACGAAAAGTTGCTGGAAAACAAATGCGCACATACATATGTAGCCTCGAGGCTGAATTATTATTAGGAATTGCTGCTTCGCTGGCTTTGTCAAATTCCAAATAATAGGAAGAAATAATTTTCTTTAACTTTGACATTTGGCTCATCAACAATTTCACATTATATTTATAGAGAAGGAAGGGAGATAGACACATAGTTTCTTTTGATGATCTTCATAGAAACAGATTTTGAGTCGATTTATAAATGTCCGCCCGTCAGTCCATGTATTTTGGTAAACAAAGTACAGATCGGATAAAATAAATTATCCGATTGAGATGCAATTTTGCACAAATCAGTGGTTTGGCCCAAGGACGAAATCTATTGAATCAATAAATTTGGATATGGCTCCCATATATATTTCGTCCGATTTACTTCTTAGTGTGCACCAAATATTTAGTATTAGTTTAAATGGGATGAAATTTGGCACATACAACCAAATCGAGCCTAGAGACAAGAATGTCATATTGGTGGAAATGGGTTCAGATAAAGCTCCCTAATATATTGTTTATCCGATTTGTTATTTTTGTCCTCCACAGCCGTAATATGCACTCCATAACATGGATATTTGGGCAAATATATTAATTACAGCTTAGAAATGCGTCTGCCAAATTTTACCGATATCGCTTTGAATATAGCTCCCATATACATCTTCATCCGATTTGACGGTTATTGTGCACATTCAAACGAATTTATCCCGGAAGCAAATACGACATATATTGACTTTCTGTCCCCACATATCTATTGCTACGATATAGATTTTTGTACCCTTCACCATAGTATGGAGGGTATACTAAGTTTGTCAACCGTTTAGGCCACCTCGAAATATACATTTTGGACCCCACAAAGTATATATATTCTTGATCAGCATCAAATTCTATGTCGAGTAGGTTGAAACAATATTAGGCGGATGTGTCTTTCGGCTGTCTTTTGTTGTTGAAAATAATATAACGGTACCTCCCCATATTCGTTATTTTGATGCTTTTAGCGACATTGTTCACCGGCATTGTTTAAAATTTCGTATTTGTAGTTCCTAATCGGTATTACAGTCTATGGCAGAAAATTGTGTTTGCATGCCCAGGTCTTTATAGTTCGTAACGTGTACCACAATCCTGTGACAGAAAATTGCCTATGCAGGTCCACGTCTTCGTTTAGCATCCATATAACGGTACCTCCCTATATTCATTATCTTGCTTTTCAGCGACATTATTCACAGAAATTGTTTCAAACTTTGTATTTGAAGGTACTATGGCCTGTGACAATAAATTGCTTATGCAGGTCCACGTCTTCGTATAGCCCCCACATAACGGAACCTCCCTATACTCAGTATTTTCATGATTTCAGCGACATTATTCACCGGAATTGTTTCGAATTCCGTATTTGTAGTTCGTAACGGGTACTACAGCCTGTGACAGAAAACTTTTGATACAATTTTTAACGGATTCTTTACCGTGGGGACTATACAAAAATATGTACATATACTAAAATTTTCCGTTAGTTAATTTTCGTAAGATATTTATTTGTTCCCAAAGTAGGCCAACTACACGTTTTTAGCCAAATCGATTGGAAAATGTGGTCGAGTCGAGACGCGAAATAAGGGCCAAGTCAATTGAAAACTCTGACCACTACCCAGGAAATAGCCAAAACGTTGAACTTAAGGTCCTTTGTGTATGGTTAGGGCTATATACAGAGTGAGATAAGAAAACTGCAAACAACTTCAGACTGCTGTCATTTCTAAGGCACTCGTCTGACAGCTGTTAAAATTATTCCAGTGACAGCTCATTACATTGTTAACAAGCGTACAAAAACATTTTGGTGAGTATTTTCTTGAAAAAAAAAGTTATTCGTGTTGGAATTGAAGCGCGATTGTGTGACTTCTTTATATTTGACTGAAAACCACAAGTGGCTATCGTTAGAGCACTCTAGCATTTAAATGTGAATGAATCTTTTATGTCTCGTACGGAAGAAAAAAGCAACATCAACTGAAATGGTTCGAAAAGTAAAGAAGCGACTTGATCGAAACCTGCGTCGCAGTGGCCGAAAAATGGCTCGTGACCTGAACATATCGCAATATTCCATTCGGCAAATATAAAAAAATGAGCTCGGGTTAAAACCATTGAAACTCCAAAAAGTGGAAGAACTTACACCGCAACAGAAAGAAAATAAACTCAAAAGAGCTAAAGAGTGGCTTCACTTGGACGAAAGTGGTGAACTGCCGAATTTGGTTTTCTCCAATGAGAAAACATTAGTTGTCCAGCAGTTTGAAAACAAACAAAATGAAAATGTGCATCTTCGGTTGGCCACCAGAACTCAAGCGCCGGCCATGGTGATAGTGTGGGCCGCCATAACAGCCGATGGTCGCTCTCCGCTCGTATTAATCGACCGTGGAATCAGAATAAATGCACAATGGCCACAAAAATCTCCGGATATCAATCTGTTGGACTATTGTGTCTTGAGTATTTTTGGAAAGCAAGGTTGGCACTAAAAAATACCAAAGTGTCGATCACCTCAAGAAAGCGTATCGCCGGGAACGGGCCAAAATATCGCAGATCAACATTCGGGCAGGGTGTGACGGTTTCATTGGCCGTTTGAAGGACAAAATTCGTACCAATTCGAACAAATCAAACTTATTCTAAAATTTGATGCTATTTTCGTTATATGTTGCTTTTATTCAACAAAATTTATGGCGTTTAACTTTTTTGCGGTTTTTTTTTATCTCACCCTGTATTCTCTGATAGAAAATTACCTACACAGGTCCACATTTTGTATGGATCTAAAATGTAACTGTACCAAATGGTTTCAAATTTGGCATTTTAAGTTGGTAATGGGTATAACTCCCTATTACATTTTTATACCCTACAACACTATGTGTTGGGGGTATTATAAGTTTGATTGGGCCAAAAATTATATAACACCTCGAAATATTGGTTTCCCACATAGGAAAGTATATATGGATCTTCCTATCTCGCCGAGCTGAGTCGATCTAGATATTTGATATGTCCGTCCGTCCGTCTGTCCGTCTGTCCATGTTAATTTGTAATCACTCTACAGGTCGCAATTATGGCCCGATCTGCACGAAATTTATAATGGAGAATATAACCCTATTTCTTTTGGAGATGATCCCATTATATTTAGGGGTTGAAAAGGACCAAATACTGAAAGAATTCCTGATTTTGCAGCTGCTCTACAGGTCGCAGTTATAGACCAATCAAAGTGGAAGTTAGCATGGGGCTAGAGCTTAGGGCTGGGCAGAAGCCTTCCAATTTTGATGGGTAATATTTAGTGGGTGAAATAGGCCACAACATTTGTGTTAAATAAAAGTCAAATTTTCCAATAATCCCGGCGAAATCGCAAATAGACGAACAGGTCAATTCTGACCGTTACGTAGATGCCGATTGAAAATATATCGGATATATGTAGCGAAATATATACAATGTGTATTGACAAAGGAAGGGGACGTTAGTTAGAATGTTATATCTCAAGAATGGCTTGACCGCTTTTGACAAATTTTGTCAATTCAGAATGCCCTCTTGACCTAAAAGTATAAAATTTAAAAAAAATCACAAATAAATATGCCAATAATGATGTTAATATAGATTTTGTAGTTATTTGTGACATTTTTTCATATTTTTTATCGCATGCATTTTATAACTTATCGCATGCATTTTAATACTTATAATATTTTTAAATGTTTTTTCACCTTACAACACAGGTTGGATTTATTATATAAGGATTGCAAATATCGTCCGATCCTAAAGGGTAGGGTTGGGCTCAGAAGGTTAGGCCTATTGTTTTCAAAGATGTCCGCAATACATTAGGGGTTAAAATGGACCAACAACTAAAAATTGTCCTGATTTTGCAGCAGTTATAAAGGTCACAAATAGAGACCAGAGGACACGAAATCTCGCATGAAGTTAGAGTTTAGGACAGCGGGTGGAATGGACCACTACTTTTGTGTGTAAAAATACCAACATTACTTACAGACGATATCCGAAATACACAAAAGGCGAACTTCAGGCTTTTTTATGTTGATTTCGTTGACGAATATAGCCAAATACCGTAGACAAGCAAATCATATAGATGAGTCTAAATTTAGAGGTACGGAGAAGCTTCTTGATTTTGGAGATGATCGCAAAAAAGTTAGGGGTTCAAATTAATGAAAAACATAAATGTTTTTCCGATCACACAATTGAAGGCAATCGACACGCCTGAGAAGAGATTTAAGGACAGCGAAGAATTCTAGCATTTTTAACGACCATTGGATTATATTTAGCTTTAAAGTGGACCACACAACTATAAGCACGACGAAGTGCGTAAATAGTGGGAAAATGTCCCTGGTGACATAATTTCAAAAGCGAAATCTTCCAAAATGGATTTGGACATTAGGGGGCTACTAAGATATTGTAGTGTTGTAGGGTATCACATGGTCGGCCCCGCACGACTATAGTCTTTGCTTACTTGTTTTTAAATAGAAATAAATATTTATGGCAAAAATTATCTTGAATCTGTGTGATTTTTAAACTCGTTAATTTTAATTAAAAATGTGTTTAATTTAATATGTACCAAAATACTTAAGGAAAGTACAGGACTTTATAAATATTTTTATTTACTATGGACAAACCAAAATAATTAACAAACTAAATCCCTCACCACTTATTGTACGTGTCATAACAAGATAAATTTCCTTGGCCTAAGGAAGCGTCCTTACGTTTAAATATATACCCCATCATGGCGTTACGTCCATGGGCCAAGACAGTTTTTTTTTTGCCTTCTACTTAATATTTTAAATAGGCCAACTTTCATATTTTTAATTTAACAAGTTTTCACGTGCCTTTTTCCCTTCTGTCCTCCCTAATCTTCGCCTGCTGTGCTCTTGAAAATGAATGCGTTTTAATTAAAGTAAATTTATTTATAACAACATCATTATTATATGCGTCAACTAGAAAAGTTATGACTGAAAATTGTCACTGTTTCTTCATTCTTGTATCTTTTTTCTTTTTTTTTGCCTTTTCTAGGTTATTGTCTATCCAACACGTGACAGTTTACAGTTTGTGGGAGCAGTGTCCATATTGGCAGGCATCTGGCTGCTTGCCTTGCTGCTGGCATCTCCCATGTTTATTTATAAACGTCTAATTCATGCTGACATTCCACCCGTTCTGCAGGAACTCGGCATACATGGAGTCTCGTTTTGCATAGAAGATTGGCCGCTGAATCATGGCCGTTTCTACTACTCCATGTTCTCGCTCTGTGTCCAATACTTGGTGCCCATACTGATAGTGTCGGCTGCCTATTTCGGCATTTACAACAAATTAAAAAGTCGCATAACCGTGGTCGCAGTACAGGCGTCGTCCCAACGCAAGACTGAGCGAGGGCGACGCATGAAACGCACCAATTGCCTGCTCATTAGCATAGCTGTGATCTTTGGGGTGTCGTGGCTGCCGCTAAACTTTTTCAATTTATACGCCGACATGAAGCGGGGAGCGGTGACCAACAGCATGCTGGTGGCATATGCCTTCTGTCACATGATTGGCATGAGTTCGGCGTGCTCGAATCCCCTGCTGTATGGATGGCTGAACGATAATTTCCGTAAAGAATTTCAAGAATTATTATGCCGTTATAAAGAAAACACTAATATTGCTCTTAATGGTCATACAACAGGAGGCGGACAATCGCGACGGAAACGAAAGAATGCCGACATATCAAAGGGTGATCTAAAGCTATTGAGTAGTGTGGGCGTTGGTGGAACAGCCGGAACTGGGGCTGGTGGTGGGGATGGACGCCTGACCGGTGGTTTGTTGGGCCTCGGTAATTCCAATAATAATATTGGCAGCGGCATGCGAAGTGCTGTAACCGAATCAGTGGCTTTAACAGAGAATCCCATGTCAATGGAGGTTACGACGACACTTGTGATCCGGTAAATTTACCCCCAAAAACTTATGACACCACATCAAAACCACACAAAGTATCCTTCCACCATATGCCACAGACACAAAAACACACACCAATACATGCGCCCATTGACACACACACACATTTACACACTGTCTCTTTCATATACATAAAGGCACAGAAACATACAGAGGGACAGCCAGACAAACAAAGTCATTGAATCAAATTCAATGCAAATTCCACAAATGAAGAAAAACCAAATACCAAAAAAATTATTTTAAATAATATAAAAGAAAAAAAAACAAAACGAATTATTTTTAAAATAAATATTTAATTGAACAACTGTACACAGTGACCACACAATTCCAATGTAAGTTTATTGTTTAATACACACTGAAAGTTATTAAATAGTGAAATTGTAAAAAAACAAACAAACAAACAAAGTTAGAACATCTCCCTCCTCAATCCAGTATTCTTCCGAATAGCCACCAGCATATTTACATACCCACACATACATACATATGCATATATTTGTACATTTCCTTTTCGATGTATTCAATGTCTATTTTACTATTGGCTGTAATTGCATGATTAATGTAAATATCTATGTAGAGTTGAATAATTAATTTTGTTTGAATTTTTAAGTTTTTTGTTTGTATTTGACAAGTTAAATAGATTTAAACTAAAAACAAAATCAAATCATAAATCAACCAGAACGAAATGTTAAAAAATTGTACAAAATTGTTTAATAATTTTTTGTGGCAGATTTGTTTTATTTCATTGTTCGGTTCGTTAATTTCGTGTTGACAAAAAATTGTGTGCAAATCAAAATTATGCCTTTCAATATGAGAATACGAACTAAATGCAACAAGAAGACAAATTGTCCCGCATCCAAATTCGTTGAATATGAGTTTATTTTTTTTAATTGTAAAAATATGGAATATTTTTCGAGACAGTCTTCTACCCTTAAGGAGGGTAAATATAAATCGTAGCATATTCATATGAGGCATCCGTTCAAAATCGTAAAAATAAATCAAAATATCGCTGCTATATGTTTTTAATTGGGTCATTATTGAAAATTGTTCAAAACATTTTATCCTACGGTAATCTAAGATCAGGCGATCATGCCAAATGTGGGATCTATCTTGAACATTTTCTGCAGGTACTATTAATAAATTCTGAGATTTAAAATTAACCATACAACTTTTTTATGCCCTTTACCACAGTATGGAGGGTATATAAGGTTTGTAATTCCGTTTGTAACACCTCGAAATATACATTTTAGACCCCACAGATCAGAATAAAACTCTATGTTGATTTGGTGATGTCCGTCCGTCTGTGAAAATCACTCTAGCTTCCGAACGAAATGAAGTAAGTTGTTATAATTTAATAATTTGTATACTATGTCTGCAGGACTTTTGGTATTGAAAATGTAGGTCCATGTTTTGTTATAAACCCCATATAATGGTACCTCCCTATTTTCGGTATTTTGGTAATTTTTCAAATTTCGTATTTAAAGTTCGTAATGGGCACTACATCCTATGACAGAAAATTGTCCGAGCAGGTCCACCCCTTTGTATAGCCCCCATAAAACGGCTCCTCCTGATATTCGGTATTTTGATGATTTTAGCGACATTAATCAACGGAATTTTTTCAAATTTGAAGTTCGTAATGGATATTACAGCCCAAAACAGAAAATTGTCTGTGCAGGTCCACGTTTTGGTGTTGCCCCCATATAATGGTAACAGCCTATATTTGGTATCTTGGTGATTTGATTCACCCATTTTTTTCAAGTTTCGCATTTGAATATTGTAATGGCTTATGACAAAACTTGCCTATGAAGGTCCACGTCGTCGTATAGACAGAATTATTAGGGGAATTTAATTTTTTGAGAATTGCTAATTTCGTTCCAAATAGTGAAGGGTATTCAAAGTTCGGCTCGTTCGAACTTACAGCTTTTTTACTTAATTATTTAAATTATCATTTTCCAATTTTCTTCAAAGTTCACACATCACAATATGACAATATCAATATTAATTTTTTTCAATAGTTATAGAACAAAAATTCCAGCATATTACGAAAGTCGAACTAAATTTTGAAGACATGTATATCGGCGTTTTGAAAGTAAATATCGCAAAGTAACCTAAATTTAGATCTTCCTTTTCCACATTTTTCTAAATTTTGTGATTAAGATTCTTGCAAGCCGTTAATTTCAGGTGTGTAGAATCTACAGGGTGAGATAAAAAACTGCAACAAAGTCAAACGCCATAATGTTTACATTTTTTTAAATTCTTTTAAAAGAAAGCATAAAATGTCGAAAATAGCATCACATTTTAGAATAAGTTTAGATTTGTTCGAATTGGTCATTATTGGCACGAATTTTGTCTTTCAAACGGCCAATGAAACCGTCACGCCCTGCCCGAATGTTGCTCTGCGGCATTTTGACCAATTCATGGCAAAGCGCTTGTTTGAGGTGATCGACACTTTGGTATTTTTTAGTGCCAACCTTGCTTTCCAAAATACTAAAGACCCAATAGATTCTGTTGGCCATTGTGCGCTAGAAATGAAGCGAGGAGTTCTGGTGGTCAACGAAAGGTGAACATTTGCAGCTGACCTCTTTGGCAAGTAAACACGATCATTTTGTTTGTTCACAAATTGCTGGACAACGAATGTTTTCTCATCGGAGAAACCCAAATTCGGCAGTTCTCCACCTCAGCCAAGCGAAGTAACTCTTTAGCTCTTTTGAGTCTATTTTCTTTCTGTAGCGGAAATTAATTTCTTGTACTTTTTGGAATTTCAATGGCTTTACCCCGAGCTAATTTTTCAATATTTGCCGAATGGTATATTGCGATATGTTCAGCTCACGAGCGATTTTTCGGCCACTGCGACGCGTGTTTCGATCAAGTCGTTCTTTACATTTCAAACCATTTCTGATGCTATTGCTGTTTTCTTCCGTTCACTTCCTTGTCGTCGGGCTACGCTGCAAGCATCACGGTAACGAGCGATGCTACGAGACACAAAATATTTATTCACATTTAAATGCTGGAGTGCTCTAACGATAGCCACTTGTGGTTTTCCAGCCAAATATAAATAAATCACACTATCCCGCTTGAATTCCATCACGAATAACTTTATTTCTGGAAAATTCTCACCAAAATGCTTTTGTACACTTGTAAACAATATAATGAGCTGTCACTGGAATAATTTTAACAGCTGTCGGACGAGTAGCTTAAAAATGACAGCAGTCTGAAGCTGGTTGCAGTTTTCTCATCTCATCCTGTATAGATCCACTCCTTCTGGTACCTCCCTCACAAAGGGCAAAAATTTTGAATATACCGGAAACATAAAATGCGACTGAGTGAGCAGATTGCGACCAACTCACTTCAAATTTCACACTACAATACAAAATGAACAATATTGGCCCATTCCTTCGGAACCTATTCCAAAGAGGGTCAACAATTTGAATGAAAATAACAGCAGTCAAGATATGTTTAAATAATCGAATATTGGCTGATGGTATACATCTGTCGGCAAAACCTTGTTTTAGTTCTACTTTAATAATCGGTTGAATTTTTCCTGTAAGTATTTCTTGTGTTACAAAGTGTATTTTGAGCCACCTTTAAAAAAAAAAATATTTGAAAAGTGATATTGAAAGTTCGCCATACCTTTTCAGACAGAAAATTGGGGTTTCAGAAATTAATATTTGCTTGTTCAATGTTAATAGATAAAAAAACAGAGTTTGTTTCCAAGCAGGGGTACTCCTGCTAGAACAGAGAGAAATCGTGCAAACTCTCTGAGCATGATTTGCTCATGTCTTAACTTTGCCATATGTGCGGAATTTTTCACACCAACAATACCTATTTTGGTTTAAACAGCAGATAACACGTCTTTCCTTTAATATACTTTAAGAAAGATATGTTTATTTTTTTCCTCAAAATAATTTCATTTACCGATTTTGGGAGCATCTGAATTCCATAGTAATTCTGATGTATTTTATACATTCTAATAGTCCAATCCCCTGTCTTTTATTTAAACAGCCTAGAGCTAGGTTCTACTTTATTTTGTCCTTTTTTTACATATTTTTCTGCTATTGCCAACTCCACGTGACTTTTAAAACTTAATAATAAATATCACATTTTCCGAACAATATTAATTAATTTATATGTATTCATATAAAACGACATATAAGTGCATATGAATGCAGCCTGCTGGTCCCTCATATGCGATATCCAAGAATTCACTCCAATTCACTTTTGATAGAGCCCAACAAAAGTCATTTCGAGTGAAATCTGTCCATTACCAACGAGGGATGACGGCGGCGGCGAACTTATTTATTTGTCAACAATTTTGTATGCAGTTTTTGTGCGTTTCGTTCCATATTTTTATTGTTGATGGAATTTACTTTGTTGTGTAATATTAAATACGTTTTCGGTGTATTTATTTTATCATTTTATATTTGTTTGTGTAGCAGAAATATATGAATTAAATGACAACATTTATTTGTATTTTTTGTAATTTTAATAAATTGTAAGAATTTAATTTAGAAACAGAAAAAATTAAAATAATTGAAATGTAGACTAAGGAATATGTATTCTTTGCATTTTTTCTTCCAACTTCAAATGTACAATTTTATGAAATAAATGCAAATTGTAATTTTATATTCAAATAAATAATGTGTGGTGTTTTATTTATTCAATAAAAGAATTATGCGGTAAGTATAAAGTAAATCTGTGCGTGTATGCAAAACATACATAAATGATGACTTGGTTGGAAAAACTACAGACGATAGATAAATTCATTTGATATTCTACACAGAATGAAACTTTCTCAAAAAGAAGGTGCATAAGGATTTCCTAAAGTCAAAGGCAAAAAAGTATTGAACGTTACAAATATAACAGGATATAATAAAAGTTTGCTATCAAAAAAAAAATCATAAAGGATTATTCTGACATATTTTTTGTCGATTAATGGAACTTGAGTTTGATAATTTTTATACTACAACACTATGTGTTAGGGGTATTATAAGATTGATTGGGCCAGAATTTATGTAACACCTCGAAATATTAGTTTCCCATATAGGAAAGTACATATGGATCTTCCTAGCTCGTCGAGCGGAGTCGATCTACCTATGTATGTCCGTCCGTCTGTCCATGTTAAATTGTAATCACGCTACAGGTCGCAATTGTGGCCCGATCCTAACGAAATTTTGCACGAAGGTGGGTTAGGATCAGAATAGAAGCCTATTTCTTTATTTCTTTTGGAGATGATCGCCAAATGTTTAGGGGTTTAAATGGACCAAGTACTGAAAAAATGTCGGATTTTGCAGTAGCTATACATGTCGCAATTATAGACCAATCGCATGTAGCTAGAGTTTAGGGCGGGGAAGAAGCCTACCAATTTGGGTGGTCATCGGATAATATTTAGCGGGTAAAATATACCATATCTTTTGTGTTGAAAAAATTCAAAATTTTTCATTAAACCGCGAATATTTAAAATCCCGGCAAAATCTCAAAGCCATGACAAGGATATATATGTCTATCAAAGAAAATATGCTTGAAAGATCTCTTATATGTCGAGAACGGCTGAACTGATTTCGACAGTTCTCATTAATTCAGAATGGCCTCTTGGCAGGAAAGAAAAAATTCTAAAAAATCGCATAAAAATATCTCTCTAAAGATGAAAATATTGATTTTGTAAAATTTTCTCATATTTTTTCAATTTTGTCATATTTTTGGCATATTTATATTTTCTAATTTGCAGTGGGGACTAATAGTGAAATTTGTTGAAGAATTTCTTTGTCTTTGATATCGTAAATGATGCTTCGTATAAGACTTTTTCATAAACTCAAATAAGGTAAAACTTTAACCCTAAATTTTCTATTTGATATATATGAATTCCTGACGGTTAGGTAGGACATAGACTTTAGACGTCCGCTAGGCTGAAGTAGAATTTTATGACAACTAATTCTGAACAATACTTGGAATTGCTTCGATCCCATTTATAGGAAGTATTTAACTATATATTAAACCATTAAGGAAAGGTCAAACATCGGGCGGGGCCGATTATATAATACCCTACACCACTAGGAGCATACAGGGTGAGATAAAAACTGCAACAAAGTCATACGCCATAATTTTTACATTTTTATACCCTCCACCATACTATGGAGGAATATTAATTTTGTCATTCCGTTTGTAACTCCTCGAAATACTCATGTCAGACCCAACAAAGTATATATTTTTATACCCTACAACACTATGTGTTGGGGGTATTATAAGTTTGATTGGGCCAAAAATTATGTAACACCTCGAAATATTGGTTTCCCACATAGGAAGGTACATATGGATCTTCCTATCTCGCCGAGCTGAGTCGATCTAGCTATGTATGTCCGTCCGTCCGTCTGTCCGTCTGTCCATGTTAATTTGTAATCACTCTACAGGTCGCAATTATGGCCCGATCTTTACGAAATTTAGAATGGAGGTGGGGTTAAGGTCAGAATAGAACCCTATTTCTTTTGGAAATGATCGCATAATATTTAGGGGTCGAAATGGACCAAAAACTGAAAAATTTCTTGATTTTGCAGTTGCTCTACAGGTCGCAATTATGGACCAATCGACGCGGAAATTAGCATGGGGCTAGAGCTTCGGGCTGGGCAGAAGCCTTCCAATTTTGATGGTCATCGGATAATATTTAGTGGGTGAAAAAGACTATACATTTGTTTAAATAAAACTCAAATTTTCTATGAAACCGCGAATATTTTTAGTCCCGGCGAAACCAAAAATAGACGAACAGGCCAATTCTGATCGTTACGTAGATACCGATAGTAAATATATCGGATATATATAACGAAATGTATACAATGTGTATATACAAAGGAAAGGAATGTTAGACGGAATGTTTATATCTCAAGAATGGCTGGATCGATTTGGACAAATTTTGCCAATTCAGAACGCGCTCTTGACATAAAAGTATAAAATCTAAAAAAATCGCATAAAAATAAGTCAAAAATGATGTTAATATAGATTTTGTAGTATTTTGTGACATTTTTTTATTTTTTCATATATTTATCGCATGCGATTTTTTCATTTTGACTTATACTATTAAGGTATATATTTTGTAATATTTTTCCACCTTACAACACAGGTTTGGGATATTATATACAGATTGCAATTATCGTCCGATCCTCACGAAAAGGGTAGGGATAGGCCCAGAAGGGCTGGGCCTATTGTTTTCAAAGATGTCCGCAATATATTTAGGGGTTGAAATGGACCAACAACTAAAATGTTCCTGATTTTGCAGCCGTTATAAAGGTCACAAATAGAAACGAATGGACACGAAATCTCCCATGAAGTTAGAGTTTAGGACAGCGGGAAGAATGAAACACTACTTTTGTCTGACTGCTTTTGCTGATTTCGTTGACGAATATAGCCAAATATCCTAGACAAGCAAATCATATAGATGAGTCTAAACTTAGAAATACAGAGGGACCTCTTGCTTTTGGAGATGATCGCACAATATTCAAAAACAGGGAAAATTTCCTGATCACACAATTGAAGCCAATCGACACGCCTGAGAAGAAAGTTAGGGACAGGGAAGAAGTCTGGCATTATGTAGGGCTATTGGATTATATTTAGCTGTAAAATGGACCACTACAACTAACAGCACGATGAAGTTCGTAAATATTGGTTAAATGTCCCTGGTCAAAATGCTAGTAATATCTGGGCAGTGCTAAAATGGATTTGGACATAAGAGGGCTTCTAACATATTGTAGTGTTGTAGGGTATCACATAGTCGGCCCCGCACGACTATAGCCTTTGCTTACTTGTTTTTTTTATCAAATTGAGATAGAAGGCTAAAATTTTGGACACACGTATATTTTGTCAGTAGGCAGGTTAAGTTCGTAAATGGGCCATGTAGGTCCAAGTTATCATATACCCCCATATAATGGTACCTCCCGAAATTCGGTATTTTGATGATTTTAGCGACATTATTCACCGGAATTGTTTCAAATTTGGCATTTGAAGTTCGTAATGAATACTACAGCCTATGACAGAAAATTATCTGTTCAGGTCCACGTCTTCGTGTAGCCCCCATATAACGGTACCCCCCGATATTCGGTATTTTGATGATTTTAGCGACATTGTTTACAGGAATCGTTTCACATTTGGTATTTGAAGTTCGTAACCGATACTACATCCTACGTAAAAAAATGAGCCATGTAGGTCCACGTCTTCATATAGCCCCCATATACCGTACCCCCTGATATTCGGTATTTTGATGATTTTAGCCCCCATATAACGGTACACTCCATATTCGGTATTTTGATGATTTCAGCTACATTATAAACAGATTTTTCTTCAAGTTTCGCATTTAAATATTGTAATAACTTATGACAAAAGTTGCCTATGCAGGCCCACGTCGTCGTATAAGGATTCGGTATTTTTAAGATTTTAACAAAATTTTTAACGGATTTTATTTTTTGGAAATTTGCAAATTTGTACCAAATGGTGGAGGGTATTAAAAGTTCGGCCCGGCCGTACTTACGGCTATTTTACTTGTTTTATTTTAACACTCCAGACGCAATAGTCTATCGGATTGGTATCTAGAGATTTTGGTGGCCATTGTGCGCTGGAAATGAAGCGAGGAACCTCATTCTGTAACCATTCTTGGGTGGTGCGTGCTGAGTGCGATGGTGGTGAGTCCTGTTGGAATGTCTAAGGTTTGCGGCCAAAATGTTTGTCTGCCCAGGGCTTTAATACACCCTCCAAAATATTTTCGCGATAATTTTCGGCATTTATTACGATGCCACGGTCGATTAATACAAGTGGGAGCTACCATCGGCTGTTATGGCGGCCTACATCATCACCATTTCCGGCGCTTGAGTTCTGGTGGCCAACCGAAGGTGCATATTTTCAGCTGACCTCTTTGGCAACATTTTTATTTTGTTTATTTACAAACTGCTGGACAGCGAATGTTTTCTCATCGGCAGTTTAACACTTTCGTCCAAGCGAAGCCGCTCTATAGCTCTTTTGAGTATATTTTCTTTCTGTTGCGGTGTATGTTCTTGCACTTTTTGGAATTTCAATGGATTTACCCCGAGCTCATTTTTCAATATTTGCCGAATGGAATATTGCGATATGTTCAGCTCATTTTTCGGCCACTTCGACGCGAGTTTCGATCAAGTCGCTTCTTTACATTTCGAACCTTGTCTGTTGTTTTCTTCCGTCCACTTCCTTGACATCGGGCTACGCTACCAGTATAACGGTAACGAGCATTGCTACGAGACACAAAAGATTTATTCACATTTAAATGCTGGAGTGCTCTAACTATAGCCACTTGTAGTTTTCCAGCCAAATATAAATAAATCACACTATCACGCTTGAATTCCATAACGAATAACTTCTTTTCTCGAAATGCTTTTGTACCCTTTTAAACAATATAATGAGCTGTCACTATAATAATTTCAGTAGCTGTCGGAGAAGTGGCTTAGAAATGACAGCAGTCTGAAGTTGGTTGCAGTTTTTTCATCTCACCCTGTATGTCCGATATAAAATATCATTGATGTATGATGGTGTATATTACGAATGTAAGGGGCTTTACCATCACGTTGAATGAAACATATATATGGGAGCTATAGCTATATCTGAATCGATTTTCACCAAATTTGAAGTACTTGTTTCTAAGATGAATTCAGTGGGAATTGCCTATATTCAGTTTATTTGGGCTGGTATTAGCCATATCTACAGGGGTTATATCCAAATCTGATCCGATCTATCCGAAATCACGATACAGCCCACATTATTTGACGTAGAGGTTAAAAATTTGGCAGAACAATTTGTATTGTGTGTAGGATGATTGTTATTCAAAATGAGTCCACTTTTTGATATAGGCGCCTTATAATAGTACCTCCTGATATTCTGTATTTGGATGATTTTCGCCAAGGATATGTCTAAAAATTGGTATTTATAGGTCATGATTGTTTCTAACTTGTGTGGCGAAAATTTTTATATATGGGCCCCATATAACGGTACCACCCGATATTCGGTATTTTGACGATTTCTCCCACCTTTTTTGCGGATTTTTTTTTAAAAAATTGGTATTTGTTGATCGTAATGGGTTCTGGCTGTGGTGAAGAAAAATTGTATATATAGGTCCACGTTTTGGTATAGCCCCCATATAACGGTACCTCCTGATATTCTGTATTTTCGTGATTTTTGCAAATTTTTTCATGGTCGAACATTGTATGTGTAGGTCCATGTTTTGGTATAGCCCCCATATAGCGGCACCTTCCGATATTCGGTATTTTCATGACTTTTCCTAAATTTTTTCACGGATTTTTCTAGAAATTGGGTTCTAGCTCCAGTGGCGAACAATTTTATATATAGGTCCACGTTTTGGTATGGGCACCATATAACTCTACCTCCCGATATTCAGTGTTTTGATGATCTTTGCCACATTTTATTTTACTTTTTAGACCAGATTCCAAAGTTTATTGACAGTTTACATACATAGCATGTTTGGTGCCTGAAATATACGAAGTCGACCGAAAATATGGGAGTTATATCTAGTATTTGTATTTGGTTTGGTATTTGGTGCATCAAATATATAAAATCGGGCTATTTTCAAATCTGAATATACACAATGTAAGTCCTCTTTTTGGTATAAACCCCTGATTTTCGGTATGTTAAAAGTTTAGGTTCCAAATACCAACTACATCAGCTGTCATTTGACGTTCTATGTTCAAATTGACTAGTTCTATTTCTCTCAATGTAGTGTCACTTTATAGTATAGCTTCCATACCACATGATTTTCGGTAATTTGAAGGCTTCTGATCCTATTTCCAATTATATTAGCTGTAATTTGATATTTCAGGATCATTGTGGGTAGATAAAATCCTCTGAGTTGTAACTATAAATTCAATGATGAATTTATATTTTACAGTGGTAAATAATTATAATTATTTTGTCTGCTGATAGTATCGAACTCACCGTCTTTTGTTGTGCTAAGGTTACTCATTACCTGGTAATGAGAAGAATTTATTTGTTGCAATAAAAATGGTAGTTATTTTACATTACTTTGTAATGAGTTATTCGCCTGATATTGTAAAACTCCCAATTGCAGATCCCTCATTGATTTCGATTAGCTTGTTCTACAATCTCTGCAAGTATCCATATTGTTGACGTAAACACTGGGATATTTGCTTGAACAAGGCATACCAATTCATGGAACAATGAATCGATTCATTTTATGCTTAAAATTGCGTGGCGTATGACCTCGCACCAAAACAATTTCAAATTCACGATAATCATAAGCACAGCTTATGAATGCGTATATGAACACAAACAATTTCTATTATGTAAATATTTGTAAGAAAACAAAATAATATTTACTTCAAATTAAGATGAAAATTTGAAGATCCTAAGACAAACGGAAGAATATGCAAACCAAAAAAAAAAAAAAAAAAAAAAAAAAGCGAAAAAATGCGTCTGTCTGGGTATTGTTTTTTAAGCATATATTTACTTACAAACGAATATAAATACGTCCATACATACAAAATACTGCCGACATACGAACGTACACATGGGTCTGTTTGCATTTTCACTTTTTTTTTGTTTAAACTCATAAAAAATGCTAATCGAATACTCATGAATTTGGAACGTCTTATCATTTGAAAGAAATTCGTTCATTCACAGTATCAGGGGCGTTAACAAATTTCGCATCGTTTATCTGTTAGTTTTGCTTTGGTTTTTGTTTTTGCCGAGTAGACAAAACAAAGGAAAAAAGAAACCTTTTAAAATGTTAAATCGTTTTCGAACTAAACGTGTGCTGAGAGTCAACCGAGGCGATTATCGTTTGGCATGCTAAGCTGCAGATGTAATGTGATTGATACTAAAACGATGCGAAAAAATTACATCATCAAACTTTAAGAATTCACCATTAGGAACGTGTTGAATGCTAATGACGTTGTGACGCAAGAGAGTATATCTCCAAAATGTTAACATAAAACAGTTTCAAACAAAAGGAGATTGAGTAATGGAATTGAATAAAGCTAAAGTTTATGACAATCGAATGTAGATTTGAGTGCCTATTATTAATAAAAATTAATTAAAAATGCAGATTATATATATCTCAGAGTAAAAGTGATGTGAATTTGGCATTTAAATATGGCAAATATATCATCTGTGGTTAATCAATAATGCATTAGAAATATAATCGGTGTTTAACAAAGATCACAGAAGGTTGGATAGGAAATAATACATTTTATTGTCTGAATAGATACTATTAGCATATAATCGGAATTTTTCGCTGGTTGTTGTTAGATAACTTACTTATAAAGATGTTTGAATATTTCTTACACTATTTCTTTTGAATTTGAAACTATCAAAATGTGCCTCATTGAAACATCGGTTTATACCGTATATGGCGGTTTATACTTGACGTCCATCCGTCAGTTCGTCTGGCTGACTTAATTCTGGGCTGCAATTTTGTTACATATTAACATTTTAATACATTTTCATCGAGAACTAAGATGAGCAAATAGATTCACTCCTTCGAGTACCAGGTGCGAAAATAGTTACTATGGAATGCATTTCGAGTAGAGGGTGCAACTTACAAGACAAGTAAGAAACAGAGATTCCACTCCTAACGAGTGTTCGTTTAGTTTTTGAAATACCATTTCGATCGAAACCAAAACAAATACGATGAAGATCATTACCGTCAATTCCTACAAACAAAGCATATGATGTTGGCTTTTGTACTGAAAATTATTAATACACAAAAAAGTACGTTTGCTTTTAAATTCACTTACATTGTCTCTTGCATTCGTTCTCTTCCGGTCTTTATTGGAAACTTGCTAAATGAAAAACAAGTAAAAAGCCGGGTCGAACCTTGAATACCCTCCAACATTTGGAACGAATTTGGCAATTTTCAAAAAAAAAAAAAAAAAAGAAAAAAAATAAAAAAAAATAAAATCAATTAAAAACTCTGTTAAATCTTAACACTACCGAATGTATAGGATCTATATGACGACGTGGACCTGCATAGGCAATTTTGTCATAAGCCATTACAAAATTCAAATGGGAAACTGGAAAAAAATTCGGTGAATAATGTAGCTAAAATCATAAATTACCGAATATGGGGAGGTACCATGGGGGCTATGCCAAAACGTGGATCTGCACAGATACTTTTCTGTCATAGGTTGCAGTATCCATTACGAACTTGTAATACCAAATTTGAAACAATTTCAGTGAATAATGTCGTTAAAAAAAATTAAAGTACCGAATATCGGGAGGTACCGTTATATGGGGGCTATACAAAGACATGACATGGACCTGCACAAACAATTTTCTGCTTAGGCTGTAGTGTCCACTCGGAACTTCAAATGCCAAATTTTAAACATTTCTGGTGAATAATGTCGCTTAAATCACCAAAATACTGAAAATAGGGTGGATATCATTATACGGAAGCTATACCAAAACGTTGTCCTACATGACCCATTTTCAATACCAAAAGTCCTGCAGACATAATATACATTTGAGTACCATCTTATCAACCTACTTCATTTCGTTCGGAAGCTAGAGTGATTTCCATAGACGGACGGGCATCGCTAAATCGACCTAGAATTTTGTGCTGGTCAAAGAAAATATAATACCTAGGTTTCGAAAGAGCCACCAATCCTCTTCAGTTCCCTTGTTTTTTGTCTGGGATATTCTCCCCAGAAGTTATTTAAAATAACTCCTATGACAAAAAACTTTTTTTACCCAAGTAACGAGATGACAAAAAACAAGGGAACTGATGAGGATTGGTGGCTCTTTCCGAAACCTAGGTATTCCCTGCCTTGCCCCACGGTAAACATTACCATCGTTCTCCACTAGTAAACAAATGTTGTTTTATAAAAACAACAATAATGGGATTAAGTCTGACGATTTTTGCAACAACAAAATACTACGGTATCCCAAGCAATTATGCCAACACTGTTCTAATTATAGACAAGGCACCGTCGACGAAAGGGTTTTTGTTGTAACAGACAGTTCCCTTGTTTTTGCCTGGGGTATTCTCCCCAGAAGTTATTTTAAAATAACTCCTATGACAAAAAAACTTTTTTACCCAAGTGACGAGACCGTAAGCTCAATAGAAGAGCAACCAAAGAATTATATAAAACTAAAATACTTTTGGAAAATCTTCTAAATCTTACAACCGCAGTTATAAACATTTACATATTTCTCCATTTGTTATGCGTTCGTTTTATCTCAACGAAAAAACATAACCATGTAAGTTGGTTGTCCGTCATAACCATAGGAGTTATTTTAAAATAACTTCTGGGGAGAATATCCCAGGCAAAAAACAAGGGAACTGATGAGGATTGGTGGCTCTTTCCGAAACCTAGGTATTCCCTGCTTTACCCCCTGGTAAATATTGTTTTATAAAAACAACAATAATGGGATAAAGCATGACGATTTTTGCAACAACAAAATATGAAAAAATAAAAAAAATGTCACTACAACTACAAAATCTATATTAACATCGTTATTGACATCTTTTTATGCGATTTTATTTATACTTTTTTCTTTATACTTCTATGCCAAGAGGGCATTCTGAATTAACAAAATTAATCAAAAACGATCCAACCAATCATGAGATATATGCATTCTAGCTAACATCCCCTTCCTTTGTATATACACATTTTACATATTTCGCTATATATATCCGATATATTTACTATCGGCATCTGCGTACCGGTCAAAAATGACCTGTTCGTCTATTTGTGATTTCGTCGGGATTAAAAATATTCGCGGTTTAATGAAAAATTTGACTTTGGTTTAAAACAAATGTTATGGTCTGGACTGGACTATCAAAATTGAAAGTCTTCTGCCCAGGCCTATGCCCTAAATTTTTCGATTTTTGATCCAGTAAATATTATGCGGTCATCTCCAAAAGCAATAAGCTTCTATTCTGACCATAACACCACCACCATTCTAAATTTCGTGAAGATCGGACAATAATTGCGACCTGTAGAGTGATTATAAATTAACATGGACAGACGGACGGACATACACAGCTAGATCAACTCAGCTCTGCGAGAAATCAATATATCGAGGTGAAATCAATATTTCGACGTGTTACATAATTTTCAAAGTTATAATACCCCCAACACAAAGTGTTGTAGGGTATAATAATGTACAAATTTGTTTCCCTTTTTTGACATGCGTTCAAAAAGTTCGTATGAACTTTCCGTGTTTATTCAAAAATGGACCATAGACAGATTTCAAAATCATTGAGGAAATTCTTTAGAGTTATTATAGATTGCCATTGGCGAATGATTTGCACTATTTCTAGCACATAGCACATAAACTAAACCCATCTCAATTGAACAAGCCATTGTTGGTGTGTCATTAGTAAAAAAAATAAAATTTATGCTTACTTTCTCTATTTCAAATATTGAACTGCAAATAAACATCTCTGCGATTGATTTCTCATAATTTTAATTAATCCAGTAGACATTAACACAAATCCGTCTATGCCACTGGTATAGTCTTCACATTTTTGTTTTTTTTTTGTTTTATTTTATTGTCTTTCTTCTTCTCGTCGGATTGTTGCCTGTTACCATAATCATCAGCAATAAATAAATAGAGAAAGAAAGAAGAAAAAAAAAAGAGTTATATAAGTATTCGATATATTTGTTTTTGCTTCTCATTTCAAATGGATAGTTTGGCGTGGTCTTCGCATAAACGTGAGAAAGTCTAATCGGATAAATTTATTTATTATTCGCACAAAGTGTCTATTCATTCCTAAGCCATTGGCAAGACAAATGGACGCTATTCCCTGGCTTAGGTCATGGTTTCAAACACTTTAAATGATGGCAAAGAAAACAAGAGCTCTCAAGAATCAGAACAAGTTCGCACTCAGTCCAGTTGACTTAGATGAATTGAATTGAATGTGAGAGTAAAATATTTGTGGACGTGTTCTTTGCAGAAAACCAATCTTGTGGATTCACTGCAGGCACCATCAGTAAATGTCTATATTTGTGGGTCATGTCTGTCTAACGACGACTGCGGAGATAGTTCAGAAATATGAAATGCTATTCCATATTGTTATTTCAATAAATTTTTATTGTTATTATTTTGTATGAGAATTGTTTCCTGGTATTGTGTTGCATGGTTTAATTAGGCGACTTCGAGAATTGTTCTGCTTTAAAAGTACTAAGGACAAACAGTTCTGGCATGAAATTTAAAAATAGTAGTGGCAACGATATGGCTACAACTGGTGTATATCATATAATACCCTCATAAAGTGTATATTCGAAATAACCGTTTAGATCGCATAACCCTCCACCATAGTATGGAGGGTATATTAAGTTTGTCATTCCGTTTGTAACACATCGAAATATAATTTAAGATCCCGCAAAGTATATATATTCTTGATCAGCTTAGAATTCTATGTCGATTTAGCGATGTCCGTCCGTCTGTGGAAATCACTCTAACTTCCGAAAGAAATGAAGTAGATTGATAAAATGTTACTCAAATGTGCAGGACTTTTGGCATTGAAAATGGGCCATGTAGGGCCACGTTTTGGTATAGCCCCCATATAACGGTACCTTCCGTATTCGGTATTTTGATGATTTTAGCGACATTATTCACCCGAATTGTTTCAAATTTGGTATTTGAAGTTAGTGATGGATACTAAAGCCTAAGACAGAAAATTGTCTGTGCAGATCCACATTTTGGTATAGCCCCCATATAATAGTATATCCATATATTGACCATTTTAGTTATATTATTTTTCGACATTTTTTCAAGTTTGAATATTGTAATGGCTTATGACAAAAGTTGTCTATGCAGATCCATATCGTCGTATAGACCCTAATATAACAGCTACATGGGAATTTTTAAGATTTTAACACAGTTCTTAACGGATTTTATTTTTTTGAAAATTGCCAAATTTGTTCCAAATGGTAGGGCCGAACTTACATTTTTTTCACTTGTTATATCCTCAGCCATGTGGCAAGAGGGGGTATATATCATTTGATACGGTCAAAACGTGTCTAGTCGAAATAACGGTTTTAGACCCTAGGTGTCTTTGGACCAAATCCATTTCAGGATATTGTCTGGCTGGTGCACACGATAACTCTCGAAGGGAGTATTAGATTTTGTCCAAACTTGGTACATCGTAATATTTTTTGTCAAACTTAGATCGAGTTCGGAGATGGGCAATATCGGTCCACTCCTTCTGGTACCTCCCCCCCAAAATTTCAAAATTTTCTTTGTTGCAGTTTTTTTATATCACCCTGTATACATATCTGCGAAACCCTTTTTGTATCTCAGCCACAAAGGGTCACAATTTTCAATATTTTTATCTGTCATAACTTCCCAAATAAGTCAGCGATTCTTTACAATTTGCTATATCTTAATATTTCTCTCAACCAGAAACTTGGGAAAAATATTGATTTTATAATAAAGTTACCAATATAGACCAAATCTGGCACGTTGCAATATTTATATCGATTGATTTTGGTCCGATATAAAATTGACAATATTGGCCCATTCCTTCAGAACCCACCCAATAGAGGGTCAAGAGTTTGTATAATCATAACATAAGTCCAAATATATTTAAATAATCGAACATTGGCTGAAGGTTTACGTCTGTCGGCAGAACCGACTGATACTTTTTAAATTGTTTGTTCATATTTTTAGCCAAAGAATTCCACATATTATTTTTTCTTTGCAGCGGTATCCAGCAACTGATTGCTGTTGCAAATATTAAATTGAACATAAGTTATTTAATTTTGAAATACCTAATATCCAACTCATGCGTATTTGCAACAACAACAACAACACTCAATATTCATCGTTATCATCATAGATGGATAGAATGAAAGTGAAATGTCTCCACCCCTGAAACTCTCAAAGAAATTCATTTATGACATGTTCATAAGATGTATGGGCCACCATTTTTGGGTTCACACTTTCACAAATCATTCATGCGTAAATTTATTTAAAAAAAAAAATTCTCATCATGTAGACAACAATGCAAACATAACCTCAGGCTTGGTAAAATATTTACTTGACAATTGTCGTCGGTACAGCAAAGAAACAAAATAAAAATAATAATGACGAGAAGGCAGGCCATCGACAACAACATCGACTTCGACCAAGTCATGTAAATATAAAAATAATATTATGTCAGAGTCAACACGAGTTGATGTCTTTTTTATTTTGGGCTTTTTTGGATGAAAGTTTGTTTTCTTGTTACATATAGATGGCCGGAAATGCTATGGGGTTTTTTTTTTCTTGTGTCATATAATTTATGTTTATCTTTTCGTGGAATCCGATTCTGTGCAAACGTAGGGATTAAGGCGAGATAAATTTATATTTAATGCTGATACATCATAAGTGGAAAATATTGTCAACAGCCAGGAATTCTTCGGAGATTGTGTTAATTTTTGTTGACTTTTCTGCGAACTTTTCAAGTTTGCTACAATAAACCAGTAAAGAAAGTCCTAAAGTCGGGCGGGACCGACTTTATGATACCCTACACCACTTTGCTAATTTAGTTGAGCTCCATATAACAATTAAAAGTTTTTATGGGATAATTCAAATCAAACAACCTATGATTATAATTATAATTTAAAATTCAAAGGACTTAATATGCCGAAGCATTTGTATCTTTTAAATTCGGACTTGTATTGCCCATTTGGTGCAAAATTAATTTGAAATCAGATAAAGATATATATGGGAGCTATATCCAAATCTGAAGCGATCTCGATAAAATTTGGCAAAGATATTTCTGAGCTGTATTTGATATATTTCCTTGAATATCGTTGTTACGGAGTGCATATTACTTCTGTGGGTAACAAATACAACAAATCGGATGAACAATATATATGGGAACTATAGCTATATCTGAACTGATCTTCACCAAATTTGACATACTACCTTCTAGACTCAATTCGGTATGTGTCAAATTCCATCCCATTTGGACAAATATTAGACGTTTGGTGCACAATAAAAGGTAAATCGGACGAAGTTATATATGGGAGCTATATCCAAATCTGAACCGATTTCGATAGAATTTAGCAAAGGTATTTCTGAGCTTCATTTGATATATTTCCCCAAATATTGTTGTTACAGAGTGCATATTACGGCTGCGGAGGACAAAAATAACAAATCGGATGAACGATATATATGGGAGCTATAGCTATATCTGAACCGATTTCGATCAAATTTGGCATACATATTTTCAGGCCTAATTAGGGTGTATATACAAAACTCCATACAATTCGGGCTGATCTTACACGTTTGGTGCACAATAAAAGGCAAATCGGACGAAGATATATATGGGAGCTATATCTAAATGTTTACCGATTATCTCCAATTTCAATAGGGTTCGTCCTTGGGCCAAACAAATGTTGTTTGGAAAATTTCATCTCAATCGGATAATAAATACGACCTGCATTTTGTTCACAAGAATACATGGACAGACGGACGGACTGACATGCATAAATCAACTCAGAAAGTGATTCTATGCAGATCATCAAAAGGAACTATGGGTCTATCTCGTTTCCTTTTGCCTGTTACAAACAAATGCACAAAGACATAATACCCTGACCACTTTGTGGTGTAGGGTATTAAAAGCTATCTATGGAAACAGAATAGAAAGAGCTACAATAGGCGGGGATGGCCATTTGATCTTCGCTTATCTATAATTATAGAGGAGTAGTGAAATAACTGACTGAGTGAAAATCAACGCCAGGACAAAACGGAATAAGTTTAGATTTGTTCGAATTGGTCACCTTTGGCACGAATTATGGCTTTCGAACGACAATGACAATGAAACCGTTACACGCTGCCCGAATGTTGCTCTGCGGTATTTTGGCCCATTCACGGTGAAGCGCTTGCTTAAGGTCATCGACACTTTGGTATTTTTTAGTGGCAACCTTGCTTTCCAAAATACTCCAGACACAATAGTCCAATGGGTTGTTATCCGGAGATTTTGGGGGCCATTGTGCGGTGAAAATGAAGCGAATCTCATTTTGTAAACATTCTTGGGTGGCGCGTGCTGAGTCCTGTTGGAATGTCCAAGATCTGCGGCCAATATGTTTGCGTTCCCAAGGCTTTAATACACCCCCAGAATATTTTCGCGATAATATTCGGCATGTATGCTAATGCCACAGCCGATTAATACGAGCGAAGAGCGACCATCGGCTATCATGGCGGCAGACACTATCACCATGACCGGCGCTTGAGTTCTGGTGGCCAACCGAAGGTGCAAGTAAACACGATCGTTTTGTTTGTTTACTAACTGCTGGACAACGAATGTTTTCTCATCGGAGAAAACCAAATTCAACAGTTCACCAATTTCGGTCAAGCGGAGCAACTCTTTAGCTATTCTGTTGCCGTGTACGTTCTTGCACTTTTTGGAATTTCAATGGCTTTACCCCGAGCTCATTTTTCAATATTTACGAATGGAATGTTGCGATTTGTTCAGCTCACGGGCCATTTTTCGGCAACTGCGACGAGGTTTTCGATCAAGTCGCTTCTTTACTTTCGAACCATTTCTGCTGATATTGCTGTTTTCTTCCGTCCATTTCCTTGACGTCGGGCTACGTTACCAGTATCACGGTAACGAGCGATGGTACGAGGCACATAAGATTTTTTCATATTTAAATGCTGAAGTGCTCTAACCATAGCCACTTTTGATTTTCGAGCCAAATAGAAAGAAATCACAATAACAGATAAAGGAAGAGTATCTTAGAAATGACAGCAGACTGAAGTTGGTTGCATTTTTTCAACTCACCCTGTATTTGTCCTGATGATAGGAACTCAAAAAAAACCACAAATTTTTTTGGTCATTTTATCCGCTATATATTATCCGATGGCCTCCAAAATGCTGTCCTTGACTCTATCCTCTTGCGAAATTCCGTGTCCATTGGTCTTTAATTGTTACCTGTGGATGAGGAAATGTTTCTGTTTTTGGTCCCCTTGCTATCGTCTCCCCCAACAATAGGCTCCTATTCTGATCTTACCCCTAACTTCATACCAAATTTTGTGCAAATCAGGCTATAATTGTGACCTGTAGCGTGATCACAAATTAATATGGAAAGACAGACTCATAGTCGGAAGAATACACATAGCTACATCGACTCAGCTCGGTGATATTGAAAAATGCATAATTAGCATCCTATGTACAGAACCAAATAAAATGTACTTTTAAAGATTTTGTTGAGTAGAGTTTTAATTCAAAATCGTTAATATTTTTATACCTTCCACCATAGTATGGAGGGTATATAAGGTTTGTCATTCCGTTTGTAACACCTTGAAATATACATTTTAAACCCCGCAAAGTATATACATTGTTGATCAGCATAAAATTCTATGTCGATTTAGCGATATCTGCAGGACTTTTGGTATGAGCCATGTAGGTCCACGTTTTGGTATAGCCCCCATATAACGGTACCTCCCGATTTTCGATATTTTAAGGATTTTAGCGACATTATTCACCGGAATTGTTTTAAATTTGGTATTTGAAGTTCGTAATGGATACTACAGCTAAAGACAGAAAATTGTCTGTGCAGGTCCATGTCCTCTTATAGCCCCATATAGCGGTACCTCCCTATAAACGGTATTTTGATGATTTTTATGATGCAGGTCCATGTCGTCGTATAGACCCTAATTTAGCGCCTACATTAGGTATTTTTAAGATTTTAAAAGAATTTTCAACGAATTTTATTTTTTTGAAAATTGCTAAATTCGTTCAAAGTGGTGGAGGATATTCAAAGTTCGGTCCGGCCGAAGTTATAGCTTTTTTACTAGTTTTTTTTTATTTAAAATAATTTTCTGGTTAAGAACTTAGCTTTTTTGTAGAATTAATAATATTTTCGATACAATGAACATTTCACAGTACACGCAATTCAATTATGGAAGAGACTTGCTTCCTCGATCAATGCAGGAGAACTCAAAAGGATTAAATTTGTTTTTATGTTGACTTTGTTGTAGTTCAAATGGTAGTGCAAAGAAAGAGAAAACAAATGGAAAGTTTTTTTTTGTTTTGTTTTCACTTCCGTGGCAAATTATGACATTTTGCATCCTGTTGATTGTCGGTCTTAAAATACACCATTTTGTGTCAGTCTTGAATGGGGAGTTTTTGTCACGTTTTATAGCTTTGGGTTCTTTGCTGGTGCTCTATAATAAATAGCCTATCATAACAAAGCGGTGTCAAGTTGTTGTTCGAGCAGTGGCTAGTGTTGGTGCTAGATGATAGACATCAAAACATATTCTCACATACATATACATATATGCTAAGAGTTTTTCACTTTGACAGTAAACTATAACAATATGTGTCACGTTTTATCAGCATACTACCGGTTATTGGAAATATATTTACATTTTTATATAACCCGAACATATGCATGAATAGATTATTCCGTTGAGTCTCATGAGACCTGCAAAAAAAAAAAAAAATTTAAAAATTGTCAGAGTATTTCATTTATTTATTTTTTTTTTTTCCAAAAAAGTTTACAAAACAGCAAAAGATTTATTCCAGGAACATCTGTCGTTCGAGTCATTTCTTTTTCGAATATATCTATGCAATATTATTGAAACTGTTCACATAGTGGATATTGGCAAATGTTATTTAATTTCAGTTGTCATCTCCGTATTTAATTTTGTTATATAATCGGCCGTCTTATTTAGCTTTTGATAAATTCACTTGAAAACAACATATCAACCAATCTGATGTTGATAACCGGGAGAGCGTCCCTAGATGGTAGATGACCACAATATCTCGTTTCCAAGTCTTGGTAAAAATAGTACGTTAACCTGTCCAAAGCGATATTGATAAGCAATTTTATGATATTGATGCTGAGAGATTGGGCTGAGAATTTGAGTGGCGGACACTATTCTGTTTTAAATACATTGTTACCTAGACTCTCCAAATGCTTACCGGTTATTCGTGGGAGCTTAAATCAATAAAAATACTGCAAAAAAAAAAAAAAATAATAATAATAATTTTACAAAACTTAACCGTAAATATTTTGGTATAGATCCCATATTACGGAACTGCCCACTTTATTGTATTTTGACTTTAACTATGTTCTCCAACCGATTGAATCCCTTTAGCTTTATTTTTTAACATTTTCATTAGCTCAAGGGCGGCAGACCACGTTTTGGTATAGTGCCCATATAACGCTTTCTCCCGATATTCGGTATTTTGATGATTTTGTCACATTTTTTCACGGATTTATCTAAAAATTGGTATTTGTTGGTCATAATGGATTCTAGCTCCGGTGGCGAAACATTATATGTATAAGTCCACGTTTTGGTATAGCCCCCATATAACGGTACCTCCCGATATTCGGTATTTCGTGATTTTTGCCACATTTTTTCACGGATTTGTCAAAATATTGGTATTTGAGGGTCATTACAGGTTCTTGCTCGTATGACGAAACATTGTATGTGTAGTTCCATGTTTTGGTATAGCTCCTATATTTCGGTGCCTGCCGATATTCGATATTTTGATTAAAAAAATGATATTTGTCGTTCTTAATGGGTTCTAGCCCGGTGGCGGAACATTGAATATTTAGTTCCACGCACATATAATGATACCTACCGATATTCGGTATTTGATATTCTTAGTCACACTTACACAAATAATTGTTTCATATTTGGTATTTTAGAATATTTGATAGATGACAATCCTTGAAGTAAAAAATTGTTCATAGAGGTTCCCGTTTCGGTGTGGCCGACCTCACTCACTTAATAGTTTTTTGATAAGTTTAACTACATTGTCCAAACGATCTCACTGGTATATGAAGTTAAAAGTGAAACACGCTTGAATTCAGAGCTGTCCCAGTCCGCGTTGCCGGCCCGTAGTTTTAGTCTTTCATGCATATTTTATGAAGCACAATAAATCACAGATCTGACTATAAATCACAACTTTTATAATAAGTGATGACTTCCTAATAATTTCTAAATAGAAATAAATATTCATGGTAAAAATTATAATAGATGTTCACCTACCGTCGGTGTCAGATATTTTGAATAGCCTGATCTTATTTTTCAGCCATAGGTTTTAATTTGAGTGTATTTTTTGTATTGTAATTCAAATGAGCAACATTTTCCATAATTGAGGGCAGAATGATTTCAGAATAGTCAAAGACAATTACACTTTTACACCTTTATCAGAAGATGGGAATTATTTTTTGTCATTTAAATTGTGCGTTGGAGACCCCATAAAGTCCATATTTTTCATTATAAAATAATTTAATGTCGATTAAACAAATTTTCGATCCCGTGTAACTTTCTTATATTCACCTTTTTATGTTTCTGCCATAATTTCCAACTGAATGAGTCCCAGTTTGACATTTCTGAGTTTATTTCGTATAGACGTACATCCCAAATCAACGTTCCTAACCAATATTCTTTTGAGGGTTACAAATTCAATAGTATACAAAATGTTCTATTCTGACAACACATATTGGTTGGGAAAGTGGACTTGGGGGTACATATAATGTGGGGACGATACTTAAATAACCGAATAAGTAGGCAATTACCTGTAAAATGGTTCTCTACAACAGAATAGCCTAAATACAATATTCTGAATCTGGACTTAGCCAGATCAATTGATGAATGTTGTCAAGACAGAGATAGCCCAACTCGAAAAAAATTAAAAAACATGTTTAGCATAGACATTTATTTCGTATCACATTCTGAGTCGATTTATGCATGTCCATCCGTCCGTCTGTCCATGTGTTTTTGTAAACAAGGTACAGGTCGCATTTATTGCCCGATCATTTGTTTGACCCAAGGACGAACTCTATTGAAATTGAAGATAATCGGTCAAAATTTAGATATAGCTCCCATATACAGTGGGGAGCAAAAGTGATTTCATGTTCAGCATATGCATGTTTGACCGCTCATGAAACGTAAACCAATGAACCAAATGAAACAAACTTTTTTTCCCGGAATACTTATTTTATTAGTAACAAATATACTTAAATACTACAATAATACAACAAGAAATGTGAGAGATAGAAATAAAAAACAACAAGTTAAAAAGCAGTAAGTTCGGCCGGGCCAAACTTTGAATACCCTCCACCATTTGGAACGAATTTGGAAATTTAAACAAATTCTGTTAAATTTTAAAAAACCGAATATTGCCGTTATATTGGGGTCTATACGACGTGGACCTACAAAAGCATTGTTTGCCATTAGCCATTACCATATTCAAGTTCGAAACTTACAATAAAAGGTGAATAATAATGTATCATAACGTATGTAATCATCAAAATATCGTATATAGGGAGGTACCATTATATCGGAGCTGTGCGAAGACTGTGCTGTGCGCTAAAATCATCAAAATACCGAATTTTGGGAGGTACCGTTATATGGGGGCTATACGAAGACGTGGACCTGTACAGACAATTTTCTGTCATAGGCTGTAGCATCCATTACGAATCTCAAATACCAAATTTTTAACAATTCCGGTGAATAATGTCGCTAAAATCATGAAAATATCGAATATCGGGAGGTACCGTCATATGGGGGCTATATGAAAACGTGAAACTACAAGGCCTACTGGAAAAATAAACACGTGTGCAAAATTTTAGCCTTCTATCTCAATTCGTTCGAAAGATAGCGTGATTACAACAGAGAAACAGACGGACATGGCTAAATCGACTTAGAATTTTACGCTGATCATGAGTATTTCGAGGAGTTACAAACGGAATAACAAAGTTAATATATATAGTGGAGGGTATAAAAACAGAAGGCATTTACTCAGTTTTGCAACTTTTATGAAAAATTATAAAGAAATACCAAATTAATATTTGGTCCAAAGACCATTATTCTCTATTACATTTTTTATGCGCTTTGGCATACTCTCAACTAGGATCTGTATAATTTCTTTCGGAATTTGGTTCCATTCAATCTCCACGCGTCTCCAGAGATCGTCAAGGTTGCATGGGGCCGATTGATACTGCCCGAGCCGTTGCCTCACAATTGACCATAAGTTTTCAATTGGATTGAAGTCGGGACTTTGGCCACTCCATGACCTTAAAATTTTGTTTTGGTAACCATTCTTTGACAATTTTCGCTGTGTGCTTTGGATCCCCATCCAGTTGGAAAGGATTTTTTCCTTCAGGATAGGCACTCTTATCGAGAAAATTGTGAAGACGGGTTTTTAAAATGTTTAAATAGTCCTCTGTTTTAATAGTCCAATCAAATACAGCTCTGAAATACCTTTGTCAAATCGGTTCAGATTTAGTTGGTATGATTTATGATGATTTCAGTTGGTATGATTTAATTCTCACAAATTCCTCATAAAAACTTTTATTTGTTATGTGAAGCTTTACTAAATATGCAAAGTGGTGTAGGGTATCATAAAGTCAGCCCCGCCCGACTTTAAGACTTTACTGTTTAGACAAATACTTTAGGGTTAGACAAACACTTTATATTAAATTTAGAATATATATTGAAAAAGTACCATGTTCTGTATACTCCTAGAATTGTTGTAATTCATAGGTTTATTGACAGCGTTCGTTGTTTGCAGTAAGGAGTGTGCTTTTCTGTTTAAATATTTAAGCTGCAAATTTAAAATTTTCCTGAACAAAAAATTCATTCACAACTAAATTTTTTGAATTTCGTTTCAAGAGACATAGGGCCGATATTGTCAATCTTCGAAATCTAATTATAGGATGACCAATGTTTGGGACAAATCCCATCGTCCTTTCAAGAATTTACTTGGAAATCGTATCAATTTCTTAATGTATTACAATTTAAAAATTAAAATAATAATTTCCAAAGGAAGTAAAAGTAGAAAACCTTATTTGGAACACCCAATGTTCAGCATTGCCTTAACTTTCTTTATTGTGAATTGAGTCTTCAATCACTTTCATAATTATGGCAGCCGTTGGTACTAATCAAACTTTTAATCTATGTTAATGAAATGAAGGAACCAGCTATTGACCGTTTCATTATCGAATTTATGCATATCAGAAAACTGAAAAATAATTCGCTTAAAATCACTAATCAACAACAATAGGCTGTATTGAGTAAGCAAAGCAAATTTTACATTTATCTTGTATGTCTTGGTTCATTTCTTTGTATCATTTGTTGATCCATCATCAAGTCGTAAATGAATAGGTTCGATCATGGTTTCAAACATGTCGTTTATACCATAGTACTGTCAATTTATTTTTTACAAATTAAATCCTGAAATAATACAGCCTATGTTGCAAACTTGATCTTGCCATAAATTAACTGCACGTTTTCATGTGGTTAAATTGTCTAAACACATATGACGTATGACTGATTGACTGGCTGACTGACTGGCTCAGTGTGCCAATCTGGCGATGTTTTTATGGTTGGTTTAATACTTTCACGTACGTACATACATACATTCACATTCGAGTACAACAATGAAAAGGTATGTTGTACAATTATTTGTAAGTACTCAATCATTTGTGAACGAATATATGTTACAGATACATATATTTTCGAACTGTTGTTTTTTATATATATGTATACATCTACTAAGGGGGTGGTTTAATAATTATAGATAAATTATTGGGAGAATATAAATATGTAAAACAGGGATACCATACTAGTCAGTACAAAAATGCCATTTATTATTTTATTTAAGCGACAATTAAATTCCAAATTATGGGTGGGATGTTCGATATTATATTCTAAGTGCCTAACCCATATCCTTATTAAGATAAAATACACCCAAGATTTTGTATTTAAAACTGACTCGGGTATCTGCAGATAACAATACCTCGAGGTATTCAGTATTTTTATGACTTTAGCAATATTCATAATTTTTTTAATTCACTATTTGATGTAGCAGACGGCTATCTTTATAGGCCCACGTTTTTTAAAGCTCCAGTAAAACTGTTTGATATCCGTTCTCGGAAAGCCATAGTATTTGTTTAAGTTTCGATATTTGCAGTTCGTAATGGATTCTACTTTTGCAGAACTATTTCAAATTTGGCATTCTGAGTTCGCAATATATTAAATCCTTTGTAGTTGAAATTTGTCTGTTATTTTGAAGATTTTAACAGTATTTTCCAACCGATCTAACTAGTATTTGTCGTTTAAAATTAAACACTTTCGAGCATTTTACTGCAATACTGGTTATACTCTCAGCCATATGGGTACAGAAGGTATATATCATTTGATACGGCCAAAACGTGGTTCATCGAAATAACGGTTTTTGACTCTTGGTCTCTTGGGACCAAATAGGTTTCACGACATTTGGATTCGATCTAGGGGTGTCCGTTCTTCTGTCTAGCAGGCTTGATACTTGGTAAATCTCATTACTATTAACAAATTTAGATTGAGATCGGAGATGGGGAATATCAACTCCTTTGGAGAATATCAACTCCTGCACACAAGGTCAACATTTCATAGAAAATAATTTACTTCATAGAACTAGAAAGGATCAAAAAGTGCGAAATATGCATTCGATTCTTTCAAAACTTCATAAATGTCGATATTTCTACTAACACAGTTTTGACAGATATGATGTGAATATCGAATTTATCGGCATTTATCTATATGTACACTATATCTGGATATCAACATTTTCAAAAAATATCTCTAATCTCATATTAAGTGAAGGAAATGGCCGATATAGTCAAAATTTGGCACGTTGTAATATTTATGTCAGATTTATGTCTATACGAAATTAACAATATTGGCCCACCGCTTCGGTACCTCCCCGAACATTTATATCAAATGTCCTTAAAGGACCAACAGTTTGAATAATCACAACTCAGGTCAAAAATATTTAAACAAACGAACATTGACTTAAGGTAACTGTATTGCAAACCGACTAATACTTTTTAACTTTTTTTATAAAGGGTTTCTTTACCACACGTTAGAGGGTATTAAACGTTCGGCCTGGTCGAACTTCAATATTTTTCAAGGTTACTTTGTTATAAATACTTTTGTATACTTTGCCTATTATGAATTGATCGTTTCGGATTATTACTATTTTTCTGAAATACCAATTATTTATCCTTTAAATTTCGGCCAAGATCCCTCAAAAACTAATCTATAAAGTTCAAGAGTTTTGTTCAAAAATACATCGTAAAATATATTTACAAGAAGAAAGAAGTCAAAATTTTTTGCCAGAACTTGGAAAAATATTTCTAGAACTCCACGAACTTTCTCAACAAAAAAAAAAATTTTGAAAAAATTAGTATTTTCTTTAATTACACTGATGAAAGGCTATGCTCTTGAGATTCTGTATTAATTTTTACATTGCTCAAAATTTGTCAATGAAATATTTAATTTTTTTTTCTACAAAAAAAAAAAGATTTTGTTCAGATCTCAAGTTTTAGGTATTGGATTATTTTGATATTACATCTATCTTTTTTAGTTAGGAGGTCAATGAAAGAATTTTCGTAAAAGTACCAATTGTTGTGAACAATATAATTAAAAAATTGTATATGTTTTCATAAAGATAAAAAAAGCCAGTAAGGAAAGCTCAAAAGTCGGGCGGGGCCGACTATATGATACCCTACACCACTATGCATATTTAGTAGAGCTCTCGTAAAAAGGTTTATACAGGGCATTTCAGAGCTCTATGAGATATTTGGTACAAAATCAAAATCTATCTAATTCTATCGTGCATTTTACGAACTATAGCTATCTCTGAACCGGGTTTCTCCAAATTTTACGTGTTAGCTTCTAGACTGGTGATTTGGGCTGATATTGACCATTTAGTGCACATTTAACCCGAAATCGGATGAAGATATATATGGGAGCTATATCCAAATCTGAACCGATTTCGATACAATTTAATACAGCTATTCCTGTGCTCCATATAATACCTGGTACCAAATATCACGGTTGTGGAGTGAATATTACGAATGTATGGGACTAAAACTCTAAATCGGATGAAACATATATATGGTTGCTATATCTATATCTGAACCGATTTTCACTAAATTTGATATACTTGCTTCTAGGCTGAATTTGGTCCGATGTATTAAAATTCAGTCCATTTGGACTTATATCGGCCATTTGGTGCACAATTAACCCGAAATCGGATGAAGATATATATGGGAGCTATATCCAAATCTGAACCGATTTCGATAAAATTACAAAAAGCTATTTCTGGGCTGTATCTTATATCTGGTACCAAATATCATTCTTGTGGAGTGCATATTACGAATGTGAGAGGCTTAAACACCAAATCGGATGAAAGATATATATGGGAGCTATAGCTATATCTGAGCCGATTTTCTCCAAATTTGATATACTTGCTTCTAGGCCGAACTCGGTTGGGTGTGCCAAAATTCAGGTAATTTGGACTGATAGTGGACATTTGGTGCATATTTAACCCGAAATCGGATGAAGATATGTATGGGAGCTATAGCTGTTTCTGAACCGATTTTCTCCAAATTTGTTGAATTTGCTTTAAGGCTAATCTCGGTCACATGTGCCAAAATTCGGGCCATTTGGGCTGATATTGGCCATTTGGTGGTCAATTAACCCGAAATCGGATGAAGATATATATGGGAGCTATATCCAAATCTGAACCGATTTCGATAAAATTTAAAACAGCTATTTCTGTGCTCCATCTAATACCTGGTACCAAATATCACGGTTGTGGAGTGCATAGTAGGAATGTGAGGGACTTAAAGATCAAATCGGATGAAAGATATATATGGGAAGCTTTAGCTATATCTGAACCGATTTTCTCCAAATTTGATATACTTGCTTCTAGGCCGAACTCGGTTGGGTGTGCCAAAATTCAGGTAATTTGGACTGATAGTGGATATTTGGTGCACATTTAACCCGAAATCGGATGAAGATATATATGGGAGCTATATCTAAATTTGATCCGATTCTCACCAATTTCAATAGGGTTCGTCCTTGGGCCAAAAAAATATTGTTTGGAAAAAATCATCTCAATCGGATAATAAATGCGACCTGCATTTTGTTCACAAGAATACATGGACAGACGGACGGACGGACGGACGGACAGACGGACTGACATGCATAAATCGACTCAGAAAGTGATTCTATGAAGGTTCTCAAAAGTAACTATGGGTCTATCTCGTTTCCTTCTCCATGTTACAAACAAATGCACAAAGACATAATACCCTTACCACTATGTGGTGTAGGGAATAAATACCAAAGGGGAGATGTGCGAAGACCTAGACCTACAAATATAACATTAACATAACGAATATCGTTAGGTACAGTTATATTAGGGATATACTAAAATATGTCCCTATGTAAAAATTTCCTATTGGAGAAGATAGTACCTATTGTCAATACTAAATGCCAACTTTAAAGTAATTCCGTTTAACAATGTCAGCAAAAGCATCAAATGGGGCCTATGCGAACGTAAACCTGAGCAGGCAATTCTTTATTATGGTAAATAGTAGCCATGGTAAACTTCCAATTAATAACTTGAAAAGTGTGCCTAAATTCAGCAAACTACCGAATTAAGGAAGATACCGCAGTATGGCGGCTATACGAAGAAGTGAATCTGTACTGACAATTTACTGTAATAGGTTCTATACCAAAAATTGGACCTATGTGAACTGTTCTCTATAAGGATGTTTCCTATATGCTTGGAATACATATTAACAAATAACAGCAAATGCGGTTTAAAATTGTGACTAAAACAGGGAAAACACCTTTAAACTGCCAGTACAGTTATCTGTGGCTATACCAGAACGTGGATCTATATGACCCATTATCAATACCAACAATTCTACGGATCTAAAATATCTCTGAGTGAAATTTTGTTCACCCACTTCATTCTCTTCGGAGACTAGAATCTGTGGAAATACAGACAAACATACCGATGGACGGACATGGCTAAAACGACATAGAATCTTATGATTTTCAAGAATATATACATTTTGAGGGGTCTAGAATGCTTATTTTGAGACAAGATGACGAAGTTAGTATACCCTCCATAATACATATATTGTATCTATTTTTCTAAATATCTGATATCTTGGTTATCAACATAAATTTAATAGACAGAGGTGGTATTTAAATTTATTTGTTATTTAGGCAGGGTTAAGTGAACATTTTCTTGTTTTTTACTTAAAAGTTATGGCTTATTTTACCCGATAAATATTGACCGATGACCTTCCAAATTGGTAGGGTCCTGCACAGCCCTGAACTCTAACACCATTCGAAATTCCGTCGATTAGTTTATAATTGTGGCCTCTAGAGCAACAGGACATTTTCAGTTGTTGGTCCTTTTTAACCCCTAAATATTTTGCGATCATCTTCAAAAACAATAGGGTTCTATTCTGACCCAAACCCCACCTCCATTTTAAATTTCGTACGACCTGTAGCGTGATTACAAAATAACATAGGGCCAAAAATTATGTAACACCTCGAAATAGTCGTCCCCGACATAGGAAACCATGTATGGATCTTCCTATCTCGCCGAGCTGAGTCGATCTAGCTATGTATGTCCGTCCGTCCTTCTGTCCATGTTAATTTGTAATCACTCTACAGGTCGCCATTATGGTCCTTTCTTCACGAAATTTAGAATGGAAGTGGGGCTAGGGTCAGAATAGAATCCTATTTCTTTTGGAGATGATCGCATAATATTTAGGGGTTGAAATGGACCAAAAACTGAAACAATTCCTGAATTTGCAGTTGCTCTACAGGTCGCAATTATAGACCAATCGACGCGGAAGTTAGTATGTGGCTAGACCTTAGGGCTGGGCAGAAGCCTTCCAATTTTTATCGTGTAATATTTAGTGGGTGAAATAGGCCACAACATTTGTGTTAAATAAAAGTCAAATTTTCCATTAAACCGCGAATATTTTTAATCCCGGCGAAATCACACAGGTCACAGGTCAATTCTGACCGTAGCGTAGATGCCGATAGTAAATATATCGGTTATATATAGCGAAATATATACAACGTGTATATACAAAGGCAGGCGATGTTAGTTAGAATGCTTATATCTCAAGAATGGCTGGGTCGATTTTGACAAATTTTATCAACTCAGCATGCCCTCTTGACATAAAAGTATAAAATCTAAAAAAATCGCAGAAAATTTTGCCAATAATGATTTTAATATAGATTTTGTAGTATTTTTTGTAGTATAGTTTTTATTTTTTTATCGCATGCGATTTTTTTTTTTGATTTTTTAAATATGATATAAAATGAACTTAGTTTTGACCTATTGACTCTGAGGAGAAAGCATTTAGCCATTGACTATCGTCATGAACAGACCTCGTTTTGTAAATTCAATTTATTGATTTCCCCCAAACACATGCTACTGTTGTTCAATTTTTTTTTGTTTGCCATAATATCTGGTAGCCGAGTAATCTACGTTATTTGTTATAAACTTGTTTTCATCTGTTGTCCGTGCAATTCTGGCGAAAAAAAGAACTATCTACGCACCATATGGTCGTTATGGATTGTTAGTTCTGTTATAAACTTGTTTTCATCTGTTGTCCGTGCAAATTCTGGCGAAAAAAAGAACTATCTACGCACCATATGGTCGTTATGGATTGTTAGTTCTGTCAATTTACTTTGGACCAATGACAACAGTGGTGGCTCTTTGTTGGTAGGTATGTTAGTTGACAAATAATGATAGCGACAGCTATTGTTACAGACCGCAATATCAGTGACCATGTCCACAAACAAACTCTCCGAACAATTATTATTTGCTGAAATAGCAGTAGTTTCCAATTTTATATTGATTAAATGTTTTGTTGCCTTTTATGCGTTTTTTTCTTCAGCTGGCAGAAAATCTCAGTTCGCACAGAAAACAATGTAATCAGAGCAGTAACGAATTGTCGATGTTAGTTAGTTGTGGTTGATCAAAATGTTCCAATAACCCACAAAACTAGGCTATCAATTGAATGGTAGGGTAATCTAAAATGTGATAAAAGTTGTGTGGGTATTCCAAGCTGTAATTTTGGTTTTAAAAAAATATAGTTTTACACTTGATTGAAAGCAAATACACATTGGTGCATTTGGTTGATGGAAATATCAATATATTTATATATCAATTTGATATTAGTTTCTACTTTTTGGCTTTTCATTAAGCTTATAATAATAACTGAAGTATTTGAAAAAAAAAACGGCGGAAAATGAAAATCTACTCATGTCAAGCTGTTTGCATATTTTGGAACATTGGATCGATTTTTATTTTGAATTCATATGACGAAATGGGAAATTATAAAGTGATACAATTATTTTCCACACCTATTAAATATGATTAAAACTTTTACATCATATTTATTTGGTGCATTATAGAATTAATAATAAGAAGTTATCATATTACTAACATAACAACATGTTTTATCATGCCTAAAATATCAGTTCCAAATTAATAATGTAGAATTATTATCTACATTAGATCCTAGAGAGATCCTCAGCAGTTTTCACCCTACTCATCAAAGTATTAAAATATAGGAACGTATATTCTATGCTATTTCACCCTTATAAAGTTATTAAATTATTACTTATTATTAATACTTCTTTTTTATACCCTCCACCATTGTATGGAGGATATATTACTTTGACTTTCCGTTTGTATCTCCCCAAAATATTGATGAAAAACCTAAAAAAAACCTAACCTAAGAATATATTTCTGGATCAGCGTAAAATAGTAATAAGACGATTTAGCGATGTTGTAACACGTTGTCTTTCGAACGATTTGAAAAAAGGCTAAAATTTTCCACACATGTGTTTTTTGCCAGTAGGCAGGCTAAGTTGGTAAATTGGTCGTGTCGTAAATGGGCCATGCCCCACCGATATTCGGTATTATATTGATTTTAGCTACATTCTTCACAAGTATTGTTTCAAAATTCGTATTTGTCTTTGTATAGTCCCCCCTTTATTTGGTATTATGATGATTTAAGCGACTTTATTCACCGGAATTTTTTCAAATTTGAAGATCTTATTGGGTACTATAGCCCATGACATATGCAGGTCCACATCTTTGTATAGATATATAGATAGATCATATCCACTATGAACCTTATTTAAATGTGCATAATGTATCAATTTTCAACAAATTTGACGGAGGATTTGTACCTCTAGTACCAAATATCAATGCTGTATGGTACATGCATTATATGACTTATATAAGATTTATATTTAGCCAGTAAGAAAAAGTCAAAAGTCGGGCAGACCGACTTTATGATACCCTACAACAATATGCATATTTAGTAGAGCTCCCGTAACAAAGGAATTTATTTCTAGCAGATTACATATCAACATTTGGCTTTAGAGCAGTTTGCTATAGAGTGCATGATATCACTTGGAGAAGGATTATATTAAAATATATATATATCGGAGCAGAGTTGCATAAAATGGAAACGTTCGACCCGAAATTCAAAATAAACCTGAAATCGGATTGAGGACATATGTGGGAGCTACATCCAAATCTTAGCCGTTCTCGATAACATTTGATAAAGGCATTTCCGAGCTTTAAGAGATATCTGGTGCCAAATATGATTATTGTCGAATGCATATTACGAATGTGAAGTACTGGTTTATAGGATGAATTCAGTCATAATTGCCAAAATTCAGTCCATTTGGGCTGGTATTACCCATTTGGTGCACAATTAACCCGAAATCGCTTGAGGATATATATGGGAGCTATATCCAAATCTGAACCGATCTTGACAAAATTTGATACACTTCTTTAAGAGCTGGTACCCAAGATCATAGTTGTGGAATGCATATTACGGTTGTGAGGGGCTTTAAGCTCCAAATCGGATATAACATATATATGACAGCTGTAGCTATATCTGAACAAATTTTCTACTAAAGTAATATTCTTGCCTCTAGATTGAATTCGGTGGGATGTACCAAAACTCCTGTCATTTGGACTTATATTATCCATATGGTCCACAATAAACGTGATATCGGATAAAGATATATATGGGGACTATATCATAGTCTGAACCGATCTCTATAAAATTTGACTGGGGTATTTTCGAGCAGCATCTGATATCCGGTACCAAATATCATTTTTCTGCATATTACGCATGTGAAGGACTTAAAACCCCCAAATCGGATGAAACGTATTGTATATGGGAGCTACAAGTATTTCTGCAAATTTGATTTACTTGCATCTAGATTCAGGTCGTTTGTACTTATATTAGCCATTTGGCGCAAAATTAACCCGAAATCGGTTGAAGATATATGGAGCTATATCTAAATCAGATCCGAATATTACAAATTTCAATATAGTTCATCCTTGGACCAAACAAATATTGTTTGTAAAATTTCATTCGGATAATAAATGCGACCTGCAGTTTGTTCATAAGAATACATGAACGGACGGACCGACAGACTGACATGTATAAATCGACTCAAAAAGTGAGTCTATGAAGATCCTCAAAAGCAACTATGGGTTTATCCCGTTTCCTCTTACCTGTTACAAACAAACGCACAAAGACCTCCTTGTGGTGTAGGGTATAAATATCAATATGTCATAAAGACCTTCGACCTACTTTGGCTCAAGAAAAAAAAGGAAAATTAAATTTATTTTTCCGTTTCTTAAAAACTAAAATTGTCCTACCAAATATAACCGCAAATCGGTGAAATGTAGAAAATGATGTTTTTTTTTTCTTTTTCGAAAATGTATGGTTATTTATGGTTACATTACGGTTATGTCATGCTCTCGTCTCTCATTATTTTGATCTTATTGTTTTTCTATCACATTTTAATTTTAATATTATCACTTTCGAATCCCACCACTATTTTTGGAAATGGGCGATGACAAAAAGCACAGTTCTTGACTAGGAAATTGAAAGCCTTAATAAGGGTTCCTACCAAGTTCAAAGACTCACAGTTCAATAATAAGCAGGAGTATCTTATATCTGACATTTGGATGCCATGGAGTTTTATTTTTGTGATTTGTTGGTATATATTTGTCTATCTTATAAATTTGTTACGCTGATTTAAACTCATCGCTTCTTCTCATTATTAATTATTTCGTAATTCTTTGTAAACATTACATCAAATTACAAAAAGTAATTAATAAATATAATTTCATTAGTTAGCAGACGCACAATGAGCTGGAAATTGGTTTGGAAACAAAATTATTTACGCTGCATGAGTAGTAACAAACGATTCAAAAAAAAAAAAAAAAAAAAAACATCAAATGGTAATTCCAACCAAAAAACCAGAAAATTATGACTTTAACATACAACTAAAATCCAAACAAAGTCAGGGTAAAATGACAAGTGTTGTAAATTGATGTCCATAGAGGCCAAACGAATGGGAAGACAACTGTAAACAAAAAAGAAAAGCATCAAGTGCCGAAATTAAGAGAGTCTCTATGCTCTCTTAGTGGCAGAGATCTACTCTTAAGTAAACATAAATAAACGTAAGCCAAGCTTACGTGAAAACAGTCATTTTACACAGAGCAACAGTTGGCCCATGTTTGACTGTGACTGTTTGCTTGTTCGATGGAGCCACAGCCATGGCTTTCTCCGACTGCAACTTGAATTAGTTAAGAAGCGCCATTTACTTCAGACGGTTGTAGCAAGCGGAAGATCGGTATTTACGGGTTTTGTTTTTCTTTCTTTCTTTCTTGCTCGCTGGATTGTGTTAACGGGGAAGTGCGTGTTACGGAAAGAGGAATCACTTCCAACAAATCTTGTCTTAAAGCGGTTAATCTGTGCTTAAAGAATTTGGCGAAATTTTGACCTTTGCATTGGGGTTTTAAAAAATACGTTTTTTTTCTAATAATTGTGTTTAGCTAAAGGCCAAAACTAGGCTTTAAATGCAACAAATCGATTTATCCCCTCCATTGGTGCGTGTGCTTGTATATCATTTACACTAAACCAAGTTAACCGCAGATCATCTTTGGAAAGTTATACTTTCAGTTACCATAACAAAATCGACAACAACAACAACTGCTACAACGGAGCTAAAGCGTTTAAAAGAAAAATTAACTACGTGCAACAAATATTTAAGTTTTAAATTGCATTTGTGGCCAAAACAAATAGTGTCTGCGCGGTTTAGTAAGGCGGGCGGTGCTGTTTGTTCAATGACCTTTTGTTTGGCATTAAGACGCGGGCTTTGACGTAAATCGAAAGTACCGAAAACAAAAAGTTATTCATAATTACGGAAAAACCCTCAAAATAAAGAAAACGAAATCACACCTATCCTATATGGTTTGCTTCAGAAAGTTTTGAGTGAAAGGAGTGAAATTAAACGTCAGCAACAACAGAAACAACGACAAGAAGTGAAAAAAGTAAACCATGCCTTGTGATCCTTACCGGTTTTCTGTAGTGCCAGCCAACATTGTCTAAGCGTCTTTCAGAGTCCGGCAGCATCCAAAAAGTTGCAGAGTAAAGTTATTTCTGGTTGCAACGTAGCCTCGTTGTCATTTTGTTCACGTTTTTATGGCCAGAAAAAGAAAAAGCCAACAAAACTTTAGCCTGTTGTGCAAAGCAAAGAAGTGGCCAAAATTATCCACAACCAATAAAAGTTATTATTGTTGTTGTTAATGTTTGTGTTAAAGTGAATGAAAACTAAAAGCGAAAATTTAGCTTATCACCGAATTTACCAAAACAACAATAAAAACCAAAACAAAAACAACAACTGTTGCTCTCTTACCATTCAAAATTCAAAAAGGGTTTAACAACACAGCATCATCCCATTAACCAGAATCGGTGTTGATTTGCATCTTGAAGCGGATAACTTGGGGTCTTTTTGTGTTTCGTTCATTTCATTTCTTTTTTTTTTGACGGTTTCGTACAAGCAAAAGTAAAAGGTAAGTCAATGAAAGTGAAATTAGTGGATAAGGTGCTTTATGCTTCTTCTTCTTCTTCTTCGGCTTGTTATTATTGTTATTAAAAATACCTTTCTTGTTACTCAACCAACCAACCAGCCAATGCGACGAGCAAAGAATTTTAAACAACTTTTCGAATAAAAGTTGGTGACCAAACTTTTTAATTTGGTCTTTAGATTCAAAGCATATGACAATGGTTTTGAAGGGCGGGGTGGGATGGGGTGCAATGTTATGCATGAGATAAAATATAACTTTTTTTATTTGGTTACAGTTAAATTCAATTAAAATGCAAAAAGAGCGGTGATCGATTTGGGTTGGCAATGATGATACCCTACACCAGTTTGAAACTACACATTTGCCATTGGAATATTTCGCGACTTTTTTATGAGATAAAATTGCCAATAGATTGCTCTATATCTTTTTTCCTCTATACATATAAAAATGATTAGCCTTCCTTACTTCTTTAGTAGGTTTTATATGTAAATGGTTCATAAGTCACAGCCAATTTAGTTAACAGTTAGTGACTAAGTGACTGATTCAACGCTCAGGCGAAGCAGCTGAAGCTAGAATATTGCTCTATGTTGATGGGAAGGGTTGAAATAGGGCTGGGTTGTTGAAAATACGAACTATACAGGGTGAGATAAAAAAACTGCAACGAAGTCAAACGCCATAATTTTAACCTTTTTTTTTAATTTTATTGAATGAAAGTAAAAAATGTCGGAAATAGTATCAAATTTTAGAATACCTTCACCTTTGGCACGAATTATGGCCTTCAAACGGTCAATGAAACCGTCACACGCTGCCCGAATGTTGCTCTGCGGTATTTTAGCCTATTGCCGGCGAAGCACTTGCTTGAGGTGATCGACACTTTGGTATATTTTATTTCCAACCTTGCTTTCCAAAATATTCCAGACATAATAGTCCAACGGATTGGTATCCGGAGATTTTGTTGGCAATTGATGCGAGGAACCTCATGTTGTAATCATTCTTAGGTGGCGCATGCTAAGTCCGATGATGCTGAGTCCTGTTGGAATGTCCAAGGTCTGCGGTCAAAATATTTGCGTTCCCAAGGCTTTAATACACCCTCCAGAATATTTTCGCGATAATATTCGGCATTTATTCTGATGCAACGGTCGATTAATACGAGCGGAGAGTGACCATCCACATGGCCGGCGTTTGAGTTCTGATGACCAACCGAATGTGCACATTTTCAGCTGTTTCTTTACAAGCTGCTGGACAAAGAATGTTTTCTCATCGGTAGTACACCACTTTCGGCCAAGCGAAGCAACTCTTTAGCTCTTGTGAGTCTATTTTCTTTCTGGGGCGGTGTAAGTTCTTGCACTTTTTGAAATTTCAATGGCTTTACCCCGAGCTCATTTTTCAATATTTGCCGAATGGAATATTGCGATATATTCAGCTCACGAGCCATTTTCGGCCACTGTGACGCGGGTTTCGCGTCTTTACTTTTCGAACCATTTCTGTTGATGTTGCTGTTTTCTTCCGTCCACTTCCTTCCTAGGCCACCAGTATCACGGTAACGAGCGGTGGTACGAGACACAGAAGATTTATTCACATTTGAATGCTGGAGTGCTCTAACGATCGCCACTTGTGATTTTACAGCCAAATATAAAGAAAACACCATATCCCGCTTGAATTCCATCACGAATAACATTTTTTCTGGAAAATTCTCACTAAAATGCTTTCGTACGCTTGTAAACAATATAATGAGCTTTCGCTGGAATAATTTTAGCAGATGTCGGACGAGTGGCTTAGGAATGACGGCAGTCTGAAGTTGGTTGCAGTTTTTTCATATTTACTTACTTTGTGGGGTTTAAAATGTATATTTCGAGGTATTACAAACGGAAAGACAAACTTACTGTACGCTCCATACCATAGTGAAGAGCATAAAAATAAAAAAAAAGGAAAAAAAATAAAATCTATTAAAAATTCTGTTATAATCTTTACAATACTTAATATCGGAGGGCGCCGATATATGGGGGGATATACGATGTTGTGGAACTATATAAAAAATTTATGTCTGGAGGTAAAATACTCACAAGGAACTCCTTGTGTGGATTTTCAGATAATTTCCAAAATCCCGAATATCGGGGGGTACCGGAAAATGCGGCTAAAATCATCAAAATACCGAATATCCGGGGGTACCGTTATATGGGGGCTATACGATATCGTGGACCTATATAGATAATTCTCTTTCAATGGATAAATACTCACAAGGAACTCCTTGTGTGAATTTTCAGTTCATTCCATTGAAAAATGTGGCTGAAATCATCAAAATACCGAATATCGGGGGGTATGTTATATGGGGGCCATACGATATCGTAGACCTATATACATAATTCTCTTCCAAGGGATAAAGTATGATCTCCTCGTGTGGAATTTGAGACAATTCAAAAATGAGGCTGAAAATACAATATGTTAGAAGCCCCCTTATGTCCATATCCATTTTGTAATATTTCGCTTTTGAAATTATATCACGGAGCACCGCCCAGATATTTCCCTTAGCCTTTCAATCAGGGACATTTGCCCAATATTTACGCACTTCGTCGTGCTGTTAGTTGTTGTGGTCCATTTTACAGCTAAATATAATACAATGCTCATCCAAAATGCTAGAATTCTTCCCTGTCGTTAACTCTCTTCTCCGGCGTGTCGATTAGCTTCAATTGTGTGATAAGGAATTTTTTTCTTTTTTTGGTTCATTTGAGCCACTAAATATTTTGCGATCATCTCCAAAAGCAAGAGTCCCCTCTGTGTCTCCAAATTTAGACTCATCTATATGAATTGCTTGTCTACGATATTTGGCTATATTCGTCAACGAAATCAGCATAAAAAGCCAGAATCTCGCCTTTTGTGTATTTCGGATATCGCCTGTAAGTAATGTTGGTATTTTTTCATACAAAAGTAGTGGTCCATTCCACCCACTGTCCTATACTCTAACTGCCCGCGAGATTTCGTGTCCTTTGGTTTCTATTAGTGACCTTTATAGCTGCAAAATCAAAGCGTTTTTAGTTGTTGGTCCATTTCAATATCTAAATATTTTGCGGACATCTTTGAAACCAACAGGCCTAGCCCTTCTGAGCCTAACCCTACCCTTATGGGCATCGAACGATAATTGCAATCAGTATACAAAAACCCCTACCTGTGTTGTAAGGTGAAAAAAATAGTACATCAATCAAATAATAATAATAATAATAATAATAATAATAATAATAATAATAATAATAATAATAATAATAATAATAATAATAATAATAATAATAATAATAATAATAATAATAATAATAATAATAATAATAATAATAATAATAATAATAATAATAATAATAATAATAATAATAATAATATAATAATAATAGTAATAATAATAATAATAATAATAATAATAATAATAATAATAATAATAATAATAATAATAATAATAATAATAATAATAATAATAATAATAATAATAATAATAATAATAAATAATTTATGCCAAAAGGACATTCTGAATTGATAAAATCTGTCAAAATCGGTCCAGCCATTCTTGAGATATAAACATTCTACCTAACATCCCCTTCCTTTGCATATATACATTGTGTATATTTCGCTATATATATCCGATATATTTACTATCGGCATTTACGTAACGGTCAGAATTAACGTGTTCATCTATTCGTAATTTCGCCGAGACTAAAAATATTCGGGGTTTAATGGAAAATTTGACTTTTATTTAACACAAATGTTGTGTCCTATTTAACCCACTAAAGATTACCCGAAGACCATCAAAATTGGGAGACTTCTGCCCAGACCTAAGCTCTAGCCCCATGCTGTAGAGCAACTGCAAAATCAGGAAATTGTTGAGTTTTTGGTCCATTTCAACCCCTAAATATTATGCGATCATCTCCAAAAGCAATAGGTTTTTATTCTGGCTCTAGCCCCACCTCCATTCATCATACTTGCGACCTGTAGAGTAATTACAAATTAACGGACGGACATACATAGCCAGATAGGAAGATCCATGTATACTTTCCTATGTGGGAAACCAATATTTCGAGGTGTTACATAATTTTTGGCCCCCAACACATAATGTTGTAGAGTATAAAAAGGTAAAGGAAAGTATGGAAATTCTAGAATACAGTTAACAAATATTTACATTCTACAAACCTATTACAAATCTAATTGCTAACTTATATACACATAATAACTAGCTATTTCTTGGTTAACAAATAAGTAGCGACAAAAAATAACTACTGATTTGTCAGCCAATAAATAAGTACTTAGTCCGAGTGTAAGTTTTCAAGCAATGATTTAGAAATCAGGTTTATTATGATTTATTGATATATACTTTAAAATAGGTAGTGCCAAAGCCAATATTAAAGTCATATAGGTCAAATTTTATTTTTTTATATTGTAATTAAATAGTTATTTATTTTCTCTTTATCATCGTAACAGAGAAGATGAATTTTACAATCCATTTCCTCCTCACATATACATTCATAACTATAATTCGACTACTATGACGAAATATTAAACATCCATTCCCAGAAGTGTGCACTCGACATTGTATTGTGCGGGTCCATTAAACTCGTGTGAAATCATTATTGACGATTGTTATTGGAAATCGACCAAATGTACTAATGGCTTGGGCAACACATCATCTTGTAACGGTAATTGTAGTAGTAGCTAAGAGCGGTCGATTGTAAGCGTTTAGGTGTGGGTAATTGGTCTATCTTAATGACATTGTACAAACAGAATTTAAAATACGCTGCATAGAAAATTGTGGTAAGAATTTTGTAACAACTTGTACATTTTATTTAATGAGCCAAAAATGTGATGAAACTTGAAGCGCATGATTGCTTTTAGGATCTGTGAGGATGAATATCCAAAAACATTAAACGATGATTTTAATGAGAAGTATATTTCAGCTGATTGAATGTGTTCAAAGGATTATATAATGGCAAAATAAACTGAATAGGTTTTTATATCAGTGTATTATTATATATTGGTGAAATTATTTGATGCTTTAGCCATTAGAATACTTTTCGGATAATCTGAAAATATCTACATTCTATATCATTGGTACCGTGATATTTTATTATATCATACACCACTTAATTCAAGTGGCAGTTAGTGGAGTGAAGCTTTTAATTAATAGATCAGATGAGCAAAACTGCAAAAGATGTCCCCAATCCAAGATTATTTTTTGATTTTACTGTCCTACATAAATATGAATTGGATTTCTTCATGTTGTGTTTGTTTTTGTTTTTTCCTCCCAAACAAACCAAAACACAAATTTTTATGCAAACTGATAATATGGACAAAACCCTTGCAGTAACTAAAATGCAATATATTTATTTAAAGGCTGGCTAAATTGTAACAGGTAAAAAAACAATAAGTTCAGACGGCCGAACTATAATACCCACCCAATGGTGGAGGAAACATTTTTATATAATAGTATCTGAATTTAAACTTGTTCCACTTTAAAATACAAACACCAGTAAGACCGTTTAGATATTGCTGTTAATTTAAAAAAAAAAAAATGAAGTGAATGAGGCCAAAATATGGACCTACTAGCTGCACCCGGTGCGCTTCGCTACCCCTTTTGATTTTATATGCATTCAAAATTTTATTTACGAATATATGTTGGTTAAAAAAAAAACAAATTTAAAAATTAAAAAAAAAAATTGTTGCACTACTTTAATGCGTAAATGACCAAAATGACATACATACACGAAGGGTTTTTCCTTCGGATTTATTTATTTCATAGCAAATACCAAGTGTGCAGGAAACTGCAATTTTTTTAAGTGGAGTGGTTTTTCTATCGCAATTAGTGAAATCGAGATTGCAACATACTTCGCCGTAATAAGCGTATTTCAAATAAATTGTTGTGTTGTTTTTTAGTGTTAGCTAAGGCGTTGTGGGTCAATGGTTCTTATTAAAATCATATCCCAATCTGATCCGATTTAAATACAATTTTAAAAAAATTACTTTTACACAAAACTCCGCCACACCTTTCATAATTCATTGAAATTGGTGCGTCAAATATGTGAAATCGGCCGAGAATATATATATGGGAGCTATATCCAAATCTTAACTAATTTCCAATTAATTTATCACATTTATTATTATAACCACATTCCACCACACATTCTGAATTTCATTGGAATCGGTCATATATATCGTGTTTGGTGCATAATATGTATGAAATCGGCCGAAATATATATGTTAGCTATATCCAAACCTCAACTGATTTCAATATAATTTGGCAATTTTTGCTGGTGCCAGATTTTGTCTCTCTCGCTTTGGGTGCATCAAATATGTGAAATCGGCTGAGTATATATTTGGGAGCTATAATCACATCTGAGCGTATTTGAATATAATTTGTCAAATTTATTTTTGTACCAAATTTAGCCACTCATGCCGAATTTCGTTGGAATCGGAAATACGTATCGTGTTTTGAGCAGCAAATATGTGAAATCGGCGGAAAATATATATGGGAGCTATATCCAAATCTGAACCGATTTCAATTTAATTTGACAAATTCATTTTGGCTCCCAATTCCGTTACTTATTTTAAATTTCATTACAATTGGAAATACATGTCGTGTTTGGTCCACCAAATACATGAAATCGGTCGAAAATGTATATGGGAGCTATATCCAAATCTGAACCGATTTCAATTATAATTTGGGAAATCAATTTTTTAGATAAAATCTATCACACGTTTCAAATTTCATTGAAATTGGGGATACATAGCGTGTTTGGTGCATCAAATGCTTGAAATCGGCCGAAAATATATATGGGAGCTATATACAAATCTGAACCGATTTCAATATAATTTGACAAATTTATTTTCGGATTAAATCCCGTCACACATTCCAAATTTCATTGGAATCGAACATTCATATTGTGTTTGAGGCATCAAATGAACGAAATCGGTCGAAAATATATAAGGGAGCTATATCCAAATCTGAACCGATTACAATATAATTTGGCAAACTTATTTTTGTTCCAAATTCCGTTACGTATTCCAAATTTGGAGACTGTATCTTCAACCAATCAATAGATATGTGCATATAAAATCTATATTTTTGGGAGGTACCTCCGATTCTGATGCTATATCTCCAGTTCCAAGTGGAAATTCAAAAATGTATATAGCCTATGTTACTTTCAGGCGATGTTGCAGTATATATGGAAATTTTCAGGAAAATCTATTCAGCGGTTTTCGAGTCCATAAATTACAAACAAACAAACAAACAAACAAACAAACATACAAACATTTTCCTTTTTTATAGATATAGATAGAAGATAGAAGAAGAAGAAGATGCTCCGCCACCGCAGCTAGAAACCAATTTTTAGACAAATCTGTGAAAAATGTGGCAAAAATCATCAAAATACCAAATATCGGAAGGTACCGTTATATGGGGGCTATACCAAAACGTGGACCTATATATACAATGTTTATGACCTTTGTGACCTAGAAATACCACTTTTTAGACAAATCCGTAAAAAAATGTGGCGAAAATCATCGAGATATCGAATATTGAGAGGTACCGTTATATGGCGGCTACACCAAAACGCGGGCCGATATATCTTTGTTTCAATTCCAACCATCCAAGGAATATGTCAAAAGGTTGTGCCATATTTTGAAGCTCTACGTCTAATAATTTGGGTTGTATCGTGATTTCAACAGACAGACGAACATCGTTAAGTCGATTTTATGCTGATCATGAATATATATATATATATAGAGATTGGGGTCAACGATAAATATTTAGGGATTACAAATGGAATGAAAAAGTTAATATGCCCTCCTTTTCAAGGTGGAGGGTATAAAAATACGTAAAATCAGGTTTACCCTTATATAGGGATTTTTATAAAAAGTTGACCGACAAGGTCTATTTTTATACCCTCAGCCAAATGGCAATTTATACCCTCAGAGAGGGTATATATCATTCGATACGGTCAAGACGTGCCTAGACGAAATAACGGTTTTTGACACTAGGTTTCTTCGGATCAAATCCGTTTCAGGACATTTGGAGTCGATCTAGCGATGTCCATCCTTCTGTCTGGCTGGCTGGTCCGCACGATAACTCTCGGAGGGAGTATGCGATTTGGTCCAAACTTGGTATACCGAAATATTTTCGTCAAACTTAGATCGAGTTCGAAGATATGCAATATCGGTCCACTCCATCTGGTACTTCCCCCACAAAATGTCGAAATTTTCAAAAAATATATTTTCTGCACAGAAAGAGAAACGATAATCCGACTTTGCTCCAACTTTACAAATATTTGCATCATATTTGCATCAATTCTAGGTCAGGTGCGAAAATGGATAATATCGGCCCACTCCATCAAGTATCTCCCCCACAAGGGGTCAACATTTTGAATAACTACAAGTCTTATAAAATATGATGTAAGAGTACGATTGTCTTCAAATTTCACACATCCCAATATTTATATTAACCCAAGATCTGATGTTAAGATGGAATATATCGGTCCACGCCTTCTGGTACCTCCCCACAAAATATCGACATTTTCAAAAAATATATTATCTGCAGAGAAAGAGAAACGATATTCCGATTTTGTTCAACTTTGCAAATCGGAATATTTGCGTCAGTTGTAGGTCAATTGAAAAAATGGATAATATCTGTCAACATTTTGAATAATTTAACTCTTATAAAATGTTATATAAAACTCCGATTGTCTTCAAATTTCAGACATCCCAATATTTTTATAAACCCAAGATCTGATGTTAAGATGGAATATATCGGTCCACGCCTTCTGGTACCTCCCCACAAAATATCGAAATTTTCAAAAAATATATTATCTGCAGAGAAAGAGAAACGATATTCCGATTTTGTTCAACTTTGCAAATCGGAATATTTGCGTCAGTTGTAGGTCAATTGAAAAAATTGATAATTTTTGTCAAAATTTTGAATAATTATAACTCTCATAAAATGTTATGTAATCCCAATCCCAATCCCAATCCCAATATTTTTATAAACCCAAGATCTGGTGCTAAGATAGAATATATCGATTTGGTACCTCCTCACAAAAGGTCCAAATTTTGAATATCCATTAAGCTCATAAAACGCGAAATTAATATCCGATTCCATTTAGACTTGGCACATCTTAATATTTATATCAACATAGGATCTGTTATAAAAACGCTACAGATCGGACTATTCCTTCTGGTACCTCCCCCACAAAAGGTTCAAGTTTTGAATAACCAAAACGTTTATAAAATCACATAGGGTTCAATATTTAGAAAAACAAAACATTAAAGAACAGAGCAAAATAAGCATCCAACTCTCTTCAAATATTTCACATCCAATCATTTGTGCTAATACAAGATCTATTGAGATAATGGATATGATGATGTATATGAATTCCCATCGTTTGGGAAAGATTTATATCTTTGATAAATTGGGGTACTAACGTAGATTTTTTGATAAATATTTTGAATTCCTACGATCTCGTTGAAAGGGTGTCTTTAGTCATATAAGGAAAAATTGAATTTTTTCGCACAATGTTATCGGTAGTGACATTTTCAACCGAATACGATATTTCATTCATATTTGGGGTTGATATCCTAAAAATATTTCGCATATTGCTCATGTAACGAGGTATCTTCAGATTTTAGATTTTCGGAAGGTCTTAAGTAATTAAATTTTTCTTATGATGGAGAACTTGTTAACATTCATTTGATAAGTATGTGGGGTTCCCCCGACAAATGCCTTTTCGAAGTAAGAAAAGTATGCGTTTTTTTATCCAACATTAATGAATGAGCAGCGCGACTTTTAATGAACCTGTTTCTTAATGAACCATCGTTTTTCCATCATATACGTTTTAACCGCATACATCTGACCTATGAAGCTCAAATTAACAAGAAATTGTGTAATTGTCACATTGAAGGTTATGCATGCTATAATTAAGGGGGTGGTTTCTTGGTAGGTGGCTCAGCTGCTGCGGGTCATATGTATGTGTCACAAATGAGTTATGGCTGGCATATTCAACTGCGATTTTCTTAATGACACCAACTCAAATGGAAAACATCATTTATTTATTTGCATTCTTTGGGGGAAATATTTTGCATTACTTTGCGTATGCATGATTTTTTCCATTATTTTTCATTGAAAACATCCATCTATGGAAATTTCCAATGAAACGAAGCGTCAAGAAATAAACTCTCACTCTCGTTTTGGTCGATTTTGAATTTATTTTCGGTCATTGAAAAGAAAGTGTCATAAAGATGTGAAATCTATTGAGAGATGGAGCCGCAACAACGTCCATGAAAACAACAACAGTGACACCAGCACGAATACACGAAGACTGATGAAGATCCCAAAATGTAAAAAAAATTGAATTTTTATAATGTACACGCAAACGACAAACGTTTGGCCATATGCCATGTCTGACATGGCATGGTGTGTGGTGGTGATGGTTGTGGTCAAAACAAGTTTTATGTTTTAAACCATGTTTGACAAAAGCATACGCATACGACATAAAACTATTTCCATCTGATGTCAGATTCAAGTTTATTTAATTTAAAGCAACCCAAATAAAAATAAAAGAAATGATGACAGTGTCGTGCCTTAATTAAATCAACGATTTTTGTTTGTCTGTGAAATACCACAGACATATTACATAACTCCCCATTTCTGCAGTATGTGGGCAAAGGAAACAAAAAAAAAAATGATATCAGAAAAATAAAGAAAGAAAAAAATACGTAGTCACTGCACAACATTTGCCGATGAATAGGGAAATCTTGTGACTCAGCGATCTGAGTCTGATTGCAGAAAGAGCACTATACTGCACTGTTTTTGCCTCAATAACTGAATACGGAAACGGATATCGTATCAATCATTGCTTTTAAACAAAATCAAGTGAAATTAATGAAGCAGTAAAAATTATTGGTCACAACAGTTGTTTGTGCATGACCACAGGGAATTGCTTTTACTTTTAGCAAATGGGAGACCTAAATATATGTGTCGGTCTGTGCTTCTTTTTTTGCATTCTTTACGGGTCAACTTTCTCTTTTAGATTTATATGGCCAAGTTGCTGGTCCAGCAATAATTGCTTAGCATCGTTTTAAAAGCAATTAACTGTGCTTGGTTTAGAAGATGTTAAAATGATAACTATTAATTTAATATGGAATACAAATTATGGGTTCAAAAATGTGTTAGGGTATTTTGTTTCAAATTTTGGCCAAGATTATTTTTAGGTTATATATTAGCGTGGATTTTTTGAACTTGCCAGATATGAACCAATTTCAAAGGGACCGAAGAAATGCCAAAATCGAGTCGAAAGAAAACTGAAAACAATGTCTGATTGATTTGTTATTTGATTATAGACTTATTTCGGCAGCATATGAAATAAAATAAACATTATGTTGATTAGAACCCTGAAAATATATTGGATTTCCTTAGGTCATTTTTTATATAGGAGGGGATAAAAACTGCAACAAAGTCAAACGCGATAATTTTTACATCTTTTTTTTAAATTGTATTGAATGAAAGCAAAAAATGTCGGAAATAGCATCACATTTTTGAATAAGTTTAGATTTGTTGGAATTGCTCAACTTTTGCATGAATATTAGCCTTCAGACGGCAAAGGAAACTGTCACACGCTGCCCGAATGCTGCTCTGCACCATTTCGGTCCTTTCCCGGCGAAGCGCTTGCTTCAAATGATCGGCACTTTGGTATTTTTTATAACCAACTTTGCTTTCAAAATACTCCAGACACAATAGTACTAACGGATTGGTCTCCGTAGATTTTGGTGGCCATTTGTGCGCTGGAAATGAAGCGAAGAACTTCATTTTGTAACCATTCTTGGTTGGCGCGTGCTGAGTGCGATGGTGCTTGAGTCCTGTTGCAATGTTCAAGGTCTGTGGCCAAAATGTTTGCGTGCCCAAGCCAATTAATACATCCTCCAGAATATTTTAGCGATAATATTCGGCATTTATTCTGATGCCACGGTCGATTAATACGAGCTGAGAGCGACCATCGGCTGTTATGGCAGCACACACCAGTCACCATGACCGGCGCTTGAGTTCTGGTGGCCAATCGAAGGTGCACTTTTTCAGCTGACCTCTCTGGCAAGTAAACACGATAATTTTGTTTGTTTTCAAACTGCTGGCTGGCGAGGCACAAAAAATGTATTCACATTTAAATGTTGGAGTGCTCTAACGATAACCACTTGTGGTTTTCCAGCCAAATATAAAGAAATCACACTATCACGCTTGAATTCCATCACGAATAACTTTTTTTCTGGAAAATTCGGGACGTACTTTTCCATTTTGTGCAACTCTGCTCCGATATATATTTTTATACCCTACAACACTATGTGTTGGGGTATTATAAGTTTTTATACCCTAGAACACTATGTGTTGAATGGAGGTGAGGTTACGGTTAGAATAGAACCCTATTTCTTTTGGAGATGATCGCATAATATTTAGGGGTTGAAATGAACCAAAAACTGAAAAAATTTCCTGATTTTGCAGTTGCTCTACAGGACGCAATTATGGACCAATCGAAGCGAAAGTTAGAATGGGGCTAGAGCTTCAGGCTGGGCAGAAGCCTTCCAATTTTAGTGGTCATCGGGTAATATTTAGTGGGTGAAATAGACCATAACATTTGTGTTAAATAAAAGTCAAATTTTCCATATAACCGCGAATATTTTTAATCCTGGCTAAATCACAAATAGACGAACAGGTCAATCCTGACCGTTACGTAGATGACGATGGTAAATATATCGGATATATATATAGCGATATATATGCAATACATATATACAAATTGTAGATTTTGTAGTATTTTGTGACTTTTTTTATTTTTTTTATATTTTTATCGCATGCGATTTTTTCAGTTTGACTTAATATTGAAGTGTATATTTTGTAATATTTTTTCACTTTACAACACAGGTTTTTGTTATTATATACAGTCTGCAATTATCGTCCGATGCTCACGAATATTTTCACAAGGGTAGGGTTAGGCTCAGAAGGGCTAGGCCTATTATTTTCAAAGATGGCAGCAATATGTTTAGGGGTTAAAATGGACCAAAAGCAGAAACAATTTCCTGATCACACAATTTAAGCCAATCGACACGCCTGAGATGAGAGTTATGGACAGAGAATAATTCTAGCATTTTGGTTGACCATTGGATTACATTTAGCTTTATAATGGACCACAACAACTAACAGCACGACGGAGTGCGTAAATATTGGGTGAATGTCTCTGTTCAAAATGCTGAGGGTAATATCTGGGCAGTGCTCCGTGACATAATTTCAAAAGCGAAATATTCCAAAATGGATTTGGACATAAGGGGGCTTCTAACATGGTAGTGTTGTAGGGTATCACATGGTCGGCCCCGCACGACTATAGCCCTTGCTTACTTGTTTTTAATATAATCTTTCACCAAGTGATATCATGCACTCTATAACTACTCTAAAGTCAAATGTCGATAGATGGTATGATCTAGTTAAAATAAATTCTTTTGTTACGGGAGCTCTACTAAATATGCACAGTGGTGTAGGGTATCATATAGTCGGCCCCGTCCGACTTTTGATATTCAATATTGTTTTAGTAGCTGAAATTGCATCAATATTTTGCAAATCGTATTGTATTTAAATATTGATACATTGTCCATCACAAAGACAAACCATTTTATATAACAATTGCTAAGGTAAGGGTGCCGCTTAATACAACATGTTTGAAAGTTTTCAAAAAGAACACAAACGAACACCTGTTCCTGTTTTGCAACATTGAAAGGCTTAAGGATACTCTTTTGTATCATAAAAGTTTTCCAATATCCTGTTAAATAGATCAATTTCTATGTTAATACAAAAAAAAAAGTGAAGTCCTTTATTCCAGATTTTTTCTCTCCTCTTTGTTTTACTTTTCTTGTTTTCTTTTCGTTTTCCTTCACAACCCTGGCAATTGTAAACAGGTGGAATGCTTTGCTTGTTAATTGTAAGTTAATCCACTAACTGTTGATACTAATGCATCTTTAAAATAGCATTTTCTCTTTTATTTGTCTTTGTTTTTTTTTTTCAAATTTATTTCCAGCTTCTAATTAGTGCTTAATTTAAAAATTTTAACTTATTTGTACATTAATATAACAGAATATTTTCTATGTCATGCCATCTAATGAAAGCTAGGATGAATTATGAGCCAATTCAACGGCGAACGCATCACATTTCAGTTTTGAAAATAAAACACAAGTAATTCCCCTCTAGCCAGTATTTGGATAGCAAAGAAAAATGTAAAAGTGAATAGTTATTAACAATTTTTATTTTTCTTTAGCGGCAAGAAGAAATTTGAGTGCATTCTCTTTTCTATAGTTAACCCTAGGCTAACCATGTCAGATATTGAGTATGATTTTTTGCAAAGTTTTTGTCAGCTTACTTTCCAAAGATTATAATTGGTTTGAATCAAAGCCGTGAGTGTTCTACCGACCTGATGCGTATACAATTAGCATAAACTTAATAAATAGTATACGATCTCTAGCCATTCGACTGAGATTATATAAAGTACGAATTAGAATATAACTTTTTTTGTGTATTTGTGCGAACCATGCGCCACCTACAGGTGTGGTTTCACCTAACTTTATTAATACTGTAGTTATGTAAGCTTGGTCTAATTCTGTAAGAGTTCAGGGAGTATATATTTTATTTGTTATTTGGCGATAGATATGTACCAAAATATTGGGACGAAATACGAAATTAGTAGAGAATCGGATAATCATTTCACATTTTATGTGAGCTTTATTATTGTTCTACCATACACCACATAGTAGTAAGGGTATTATGTCTTTGAGCATTTGTTTGTAAGATGGAGAAGGGAGCGATCTTCATCTTTCTGAATCGATGTATGCATTTCAGTCCGTCCGTCCATGAATTCTTGTGAACAAAAATGCAGGTAGCATTTATTATCCGATTGAAATTTTGCAAACAATATTTGATTGGCCCAAGGACGAATCCTATTGAAATTGGTGATAATCGGACCAGATTTTGATATATCTTCCATATATTTTCAACCGATTTCGGGTTAATTGTGCACCAAATGTCCAATATAAGTCCAAATGACCTGTATTTCGGTACATCCCTCCGAATTAAATCTAGCAGCAAGTTAATCATCAGGTATAGCTATAGCTCCCATATATATGTTTCATGCGATTTGGGGTTTTAAGTCCCTCACATGAGTAATATGAATTCCAGAAGAATAATACTTTGTACGGGACATCACATACTGCTCGAAAATGCCTCTGTCAAATTTTTATCGAGATTGATTCAGATAAGGACATAGCTTCCATATATATTTTTATCCGATATCAGGTATATACCAAATGGCTTATATCAGCCCAAATTGACTGAATTTTAGCATTTCTGACTGAATTCTTAATATAAACCAGTACTTCAAATTTGATGTAAATCGGTTCAGATATAACTATAGCTCCCATATATATGTTTTATCCGATATGTATGATTATCCGAAAGTCCCTCACAAGCGTAATACGCATTCCACAACAATGATCTTGGGTACCAGATATCAGATACAGCTCTGAGATTAGTGTATCAAATTTTGCCAAGATCGGTTAAGATTTCAATATAGCTCATATACATCTTCTACCGATTTCGGGTTAATTATGCACCAAATGTCCAATATCAGTTCAAAAGTCCTAGTCTAGAAGTAAGTACATCGAATTCAGAAAAAATCAGTCAGATATAGCTATAGCTCCCATATATATTTTTCTCCGATTTGGTGTTTAGATCCCTCACTTATATATCCTCAAACCGATTTCAAGTTTATTGTGCAAATAATGGCTAATATCAGCCCAAATGGAGTGAATTTCGGGACGAATATAATCCCTCTCCAAGTAATATCATGCACTCTATAGCAAACTACAACTGTCCTATAGCCAAATATTCATAGGTGGTGTGATCTACTTGAAATGAATTCTTTTGTTACGGGAGCTCTACTAAATATGCATAGTGGTGTAGGTCGGCACCGCCCGACTTTAGACTTTTCTTTACTGTTTTTTTTTTACTTTGACCATTTATCATTGAAGAAAGTGTGGATCAATATTGTGCATATTCGGAACTGACTTCAGTATGCTACACATGTTGCCACGGATAAAATTTAAACCAATACTCGCTTCCTATAAAGTACATTATTTTACTTACACCACACTGTGGTCCCCCACACATCTTCGCCTCATTTGCCTATTATTGTGCACCAATAAGTTTAATTGGGCCAAAAATTATATAACACCTCGAAATATTGGTTTCCCACATGGCAAAGTATATATGGATCTTCCTATCTCGCCGAGCTGATTCGATGTAGCTTTGTATGCCCGTCCGTTCGTCTGTCCATGTTAATTTGTAATCACGCTACAGGTCGCAATTGTACTCCGATCCTAAGGAGTTAGGGTCAGAATAGAACCCTATTGTTTTTGGAGATGATCGCACAATATTTAGGGGTTGAAATGGACCAAACAAAGAAAACTTTACTGATTTTGCAGTTGCTCTATTGGCCACAATTATGAACCAATCGAACATTTTCACGGAGTTAGAGTTCAGGGCTGGGCAGAAGCTTACCAATTTAGATAGTAATCGGATAATATTTAGCGGGTAAAATAACAATTACTTTTATATCAAAATACGAAAATTTCCACTAAACCGCCAAAATTGTTAATCCCGGCCAATCACAGATACATTGAAAGGTCACTTCTGACTATTACAGTGATGGTAGTAGACAAGATATCGGATATATAGCAAAATAGGTACAATATATATGTAAAAAAATGTATCTTAGTTATTCTCCCTATAAGACAAGAACCGCTGGAAAGATTTTCACAATTCTCATCAATTCGGAATTGTCTCTTGCCAGAAAAGTATAATATCTATGAAAATCGCGTAAAAATATGAAAATAAAAAAAGTGAATATTTTTGTTAATTTTTTTCAATTTTTGTCATATATTTTATCGCATGCGATTTTTTGAAATTGACTTACAATTTTGAATTGTACATTTTCTAAAGTTTTTATACACCCAGCCACACTATGTGTTGACGGTATTATATACAGGTCGCAATTATCGTGCAATGCTAACGAAATTTTGCATTGGATTAGGATCAGAATTAAAGCCTATTGTGGTTGAAAATGTACATTTAGGGGTTTAAATAGGCCAACAAATTAAAAATTTCCTGATTTTGCAGTCGCTCTACAGGTCACAATTAAAAACCAATCAACACTAAATTTGGATTGAAAAGAGAGTTAAGTAGAGGGAAGAAGTGTAGCATTTTGGATTACCGTTGGATTATATTTAGCTGTAAAATAGATCACAACTTTCAACTGAAATTGTTTTGAATACCTAAAAACGGTCAAAACGTGCCTAGTGGAATAAATGGTCGAAGGTCAAAATCTTCAAAATATATATTTTGTGCACAGAAAGAGAAAGAATAATCCGATCCAATATATATATATATATATATATATATATATATATATATATATATATATATATATATATATATATATATATATATATATAATATATATTGCGATCGAATTGGCACATCTCAATAACTCCATCAACACAAGATCTGTTATAAAGATGGTAGAGATTTGACCATTTCTTTTGCTAGTTGCCCCACACAGGGTTCAAGATTTTGAAAACAAAACGCTCAAAGAACGCGAAATAAGCATCCAACTCTCTTCAAATTTCACATATACAAGCACTTTTTCTAACACAATATCTGTTGTTAAGATGCTATAAATCAGCTTCTTGTACTTCACCCACAAAGTCGACTATATCTGGGACCCTACGCACATTTCAACATTTTCTAAAAATTATCAAAAGTTTCATATAAAGTGAAGGAAGTAGTCGATGTAGTCCAAACCTGGCACGTCGCAATATTTTTATCATATTTATTTAGGTCCGATACGGAATGGAATGGCCAATAATCGTTACAGAAGTCAAAATACATTTAAATAATCGAACATTGGCTGAGGGTATATATCATTGTGAAGTCTTAAGAAACAATTTGAAATGTATTAATTGTTTATAGTGTTTAAAAAGTAATATGTAAAACTACAACGGTATGTCAAAAACTAAAGGCGTGCGAGCATAAGAATCTAATCGAATTCGAGCGAATTTCACTAGCACTCGAAAACAATCAAAATATTTTTGCTCTTATTCGAGTAACATCGAAAAATAGAGTACACTCGATTTTATTTTGCTCCCTAAAGTGCAAAAATAGTTTTGTTTAGCTTTATCTCCGATATATGACTTTATGGTCAACAAAATCAGACGTGCCATTTTTAAGCGTTTTAATTATATCCGGGAACAAAAGAGGGTAAAGTCTAACGCTTATAATGTTTTTTATTTAATTTTTATTTTTATACCCTCCACCAAAAAAAGTATGGAGGGTATATTAAGTTCGTCATTCCGTTTGTAACTCATCGAAATAATCATTTTAGACCCAACAAAGTATATATATTCTTGATCAACGTAAAATTCTAAGACGATTTAGCCCTGTCCGTCCGTCTGTCCGTCTGTTCGTCTGTTGTAATCACGCCACAGTCTTAACGAATTCAGATAGAAAGCTAAAATTTTGCACAGATCTCTCTTTTGTCTGCAGGCAGGTCAAGTCCGAAGATGGGCTATATCGGTCCACGATATCGTATAGCCCCCATATAACGGTACCCCCGATATTCGGTATTTTGATGATTTTAGCCATATTTTTCAATGGAATTGTCTGAAAATCCACACAAGTAGTTCCTTGTGGGTACTTTATGTCTCGGCAGAGAATTATCTATATAGGTCCACAATATCGTATAGCCCCACATAACGGTAACCCCACGGTATTCGGTATTTTGATGACTTTAGCCACATTTTTCAATGGAATTATCTGAAATTCCACAAAAGGAGTCCCTTGTGGACATTTTACCCCCTCAAAAAGATTGTCTATATAGGTCCACGATATCGTATATCACCCATATAACTGTACCCACTGATATTCGGTATTTTGATGATGTTAGCCACATTTTTCATCGGAATTGTCTGAAAATCCACACAAGGAGTTCCTTGTGGGTACTTTATACCTCGGCAGAGAATTATCTATATAGGTCCACGATATCGTATAGCCCTCATATAACGGTACCCCCGATATTCGGTATTTTGATGATTTTAGCCACATTTACCAATCGTATTGTCTGAAAATCCACACACGGAGTTCTTTGTGAGCACTTTACCCCTGAAACGGAATTGTCTATATGGGTCCACAATATCGTATACTCCCATATAACGGTACTCCCCCATATTCCGTATTTTGATGATATTAACCACTTTTTCCAATGGAATTATCTGAAAGTCCACACAAGGAGTTCCTTGTGAGTACTTTACACGCAGACATAGATCTGTCTTTATAGGTCCACAATATCGTATATCCCCCCATATCGAAACCTTCTTATATTAGATATTTTAAAGTTTTTAAAAGAATTTTTAATGGATTTTATTTTTTTTTTGAAAATTTTCTAATTCGTTCCAAATGGTGAAGGGTATTCAAAGTTCGGCCCGGCCGAATTTACTGCTTTTTTACTTGTTTTTTTACTTTTTATTGTTCTTATACTCCACCTTTGGAAAGCAAGGTATATTAACTTTTTAATTCCGTTTGTAACATCCCTAAATATTCATCGTTGGGGTCTACGAAAAAGTATATATAATGTATATATTCATAATCAGAATAAAATTCTAAGTCGATTTAACGATGTCCGTCTGTATGTCTGTTGCAATCACCATACAGCCTATATTATTCGACGTAGATTGTCAAAATTTAGAAGAACAATTTGTATTGTGCCTAGTATGTTTAGCATTAAAAATGAAATATATCGGTCCACGTTTTGGTATAGTCCCCATATAACGGTTCCTTTCAATATTCGGTATTTTGATAATTTTTGCCATATTTTTCCAAGGATGTGTCCGAAAATTGGTATTTGTAGGGTATAATGGGTTCTAGCTCGTGTGGCGAAACATTGTATGTATAGGTCCACGTTTGGGTTATACCAAAACCATATAACGGTATCTTCCGATATTCGGTATTTGGATCATTTTTGCCACATTTTTTCATGGATTTGTCTAAAAATTTGTATTTGAGGGTCATAATGGGTTCTTGCTCCAGAAGCGAAACATTGTATGTACAAAATCTAATGTTCATTTCACTTGCCAAATATTATCTGATGGCCGAACATCTCTAAGGCAATAGTCTCCATCTCTCACCCCAACCCTAACTGAATGCAAAAATTTGATATGGATCGGACCATAGCTGTACCTGTAGAATGAATACAAATTAAAATAGCTAGGAAGATCCATAAAATTACAATACACTCAATACAATGTGTATAATAAATATTATATAGTAGTTTGGACTTACCGATTATATTATTGAATGCATATTCGGATTATTCACCCACAAATACAAAATTATCATTCATATGTTTTCATTTAACAGCTATATTGGCCAGAACATTGGTGGAACATTTGCTGAATACCCGTAATCAACGAATTACATTTGGAGAATTGGCATATTTCCTATTTTGGGCTGATCTACATTCGAAAGCACCTGTTGTTTTCTAATTCAATTGAATTTTGGTTTCCAAAACAAAAATTTTAGACGGGCTTCTGTAATTAATTACGCACATGTTGCCATTTGATTATGGGCAGACCAATAAAACCTAACACAAACCATTGGATAGGTCGCTCACTAACCAGATATGGCAATTTAAATGCCGTAGATTTTTCACTAGACATGTTAACATTTCCAAACGCACAACGGTAGGCGTACACACACATTTGGTTTTTAGTCATCATATATACGAGTATATATGTATTTCCACGTTTTATTGTTAATGGAAATACCTATTTCGAAATTGTAAAAGTGAAATTTGATTTCTTGCACATTTCGTTGGTTGGGTGGCTAGGCCTACAGATGTTTTGGAAACGATGCATAAATCAATTTTATGCAACGTCTGAAATTAATTTTTGTGGTAAGCTAGTTTGAGATAAATGCCAACCCTTACTCAAATTGGAATGCGGTATAAAATGATTAATAACAGGGTAATAAAAAATAGAAAAGAGTTATCAAAAAAAAACTGCAATTTCACTGTGAACTGGTTCCCGTGGAATGTATTTTTTTTTTGTGACCAACATGAGTGATCGTTTGGTTTTTCTAAGGTGGACAAAACGAAGAAATTTGTTACGATTTGAATGTAAACTTATTTTTAAGATTATGTGGGTTTTTAGTTCTGAATTTTATCATTGTTTAATTTGATAATGTTTTTTAATTATTCTTATTTTTTACAGGAAACTGGAATATTCATACAGTTGCTGATTAAAAATCAGGTAAATATATATTCATGTTTATTTATTAATAAATGGGAACTAATATAGAAATATAGCTTCAGTGTTCTCATTAAATCATGAAATTTCGTCGTTTTAAATATTTATACATAAATGTCAGAAATATTTGGTAGCAAAATGTTCCATTAATATCCTTCTTACCTTTACACCCTCCTGTGTTAGCCACAAAAAGCAGCTTCCTTTGTCAAACATTTCAGCATTAATTTTTGAAATGCCAGAGAAAATTACATTGCAAATTGTTGTCCCCCAACTTTAATTACAACCAGCGATACATTTGCCCATTCATTATGTCAGGCATTTCATGCAAGAAACTCATCAAACTCTTCATCATGTTGCTGCTGTTGCCTAGAAATGTTTTAGATAAACAAAAAATTCAAAATAATTTTGTCTACTGGGGATATGGTCCGTATTTATCTACCTAAACAAGCAACGGTGTTCATTTCATTCATTCATTCATACATATTTAACTGACACATACTTTGTCGGGCCATGAACCGTAAATAATAAGGCTAATAATCGTTTTTCATAGAAATGCTGAATTAACCAAAACCGTCTGCTTTGTGGAAATAGAAACTAGGCATAGAATAACCCAGACACGCTCAGTGTCTGGCTATGCGAGAAAACAAAACTAATTTTAAAAACATAGTGAAAGTAAGCGCAAAATGTTCCATTTAAGAGACAAATTTGTAAATTCTTTAATGTTACAAAATACAATTTTTAACTTTTTATTTTAAAAGGAGGAGGTGGAGTTACATTTGTGAAATGCCGAAATTTCCGATATGTACCCATACTTAAAATACTTTGGCATGTCATTTATTAAAGTTTTTAAAGCTATTACCTTGAAATTTGGCATTTAAGTCACTGTTGAAATTTGGTACTTAAGTCACTGTTGGTGTGGAGGAGTGAGAAAATTCTAAGTTTTTGGCAATTCTTGCCAATGTCACTTATGATGGATCATGATTTATGTAAGCTAGAGTTTTCATATTTGGTGCGTTGGAAGTTCCAAAAAGGGGTGATAATAGTACTAAAACGTACTTAAGGCTACGGCCTGGCATTTAGCAAAGTGGTAAAGCTAGACCTGGAATTTTAGTGTGGGCTTACTGTTGGTGTGCAGAAATAGAAAATGCCTCGAAATAAAATGTGTAATGGTTGGGCTTGCATGTGGGTCACTGTTAGTGGGATTGAGAGTAGGATGGGATTTTCAAAAAACGAAATAATATAGAACTAAAAGTACCGTAAGGAACAAAGGGACGAAAATAAAGTAAAGTTCATGTTGGTTGGTTGGTATCTAGAAACACGTAAAAGGAAAAGTTTATTTTGTGCTAGTTGGGCTCATCCAAAAATAAGTTCGGTGAGCTCGAACATTTTAATGTATGTCCCTTATACGCAGTTATCAAATTATACCGGCCAGCCGAACTTAAATTATTGTGAAATCGGTTGTTTAAAATATCATATCTCAAAACATTTAAAAATAATGAAGATAGTTAAAAACAAGAACGCAAAGACTATAGTCGTGCGGGGCCGACTTCGTGGTACCCTACAACACCACAATATGTTGGAAGCCCCCTTATGTCCAAATCCATTTTTGAAGATTTCGTTTTTGAAGTGATGTCATAAAGCACTGCCCAGATGTTACTCTTAGTGACATTCCGTCGGGTTCTTAGGTATTAAAAACAATTTCACAAGAAATATGTGGTCCGTTTTACAGCTAATTATAATCCAATGGTCATCCAAAATGCTAGACTTCTTCCCTGTCCTTTACCCCCTTCTCATGCAAAATTTCGTGTCGATTGGTTTTTAAATGTGACCTGTAGAACGACTGCAAAATCTTGAACATTTTATTTTTTGGTCCATTTGAACCCCTAAATATATATCTTTAAAAACAATAGCCTTTGATTTTGACCTTGATAATTGTATTTGACCGGACAATAATTGCAACCTGTATATAATACCTAACCTTTCAGAATGCCTATAATAGGGAGAATGCCGTTATAAATGGATGTTATTCTAAAATCCCGATCTACAGTGCAAAATACTGTCCGAAGTTTTCTACTCATTAAGATTCCAACAAACTGCAGCCACTTCAGCTTGAAAATATTACTAGAAGATTAAAAGCCCTGACTTCAGGGGGCGTTCCTAAACGACTTTTACTTCAAAACGTTTGCCGATATTTAGATATTATATAATTTTTTGTAAGTTGAAGGAATTGCCTAAAATCCGGAGGTGGCGGCCATATCAAATGGTCGACTTATGTTGACATTTTTATACCCTACAACACTATGTGTTGGGGGTATTATAAGTTTGATTGGGCCAAAAATTATGTAACGCCACGAAATATTGGTTTCCCACATAGGAAAGTATATATGGATCTTCCTAGCTCGCCGAGCTGAGTCGATCTAGCTATGTATGTCCGTCCGTCCGTCTGTGCATGTTAATTTGTAATCACTCTACAGGTCGCAATTATGGTCCGATCTTCACGAAATTTAGAATGGAAGTGGGGCTAGGGTCAGAATAGAACCGTATTTCTTTTGGCGATGATCGCATAATATTTAGGTGTTGAAATGGACCAAAAACTGAAAAAATTCCTGATTTTGCAGTTGCTCTACAGGTCGCAATTATAGACCAATCAGAAGACCAATCGGAAGTTAGCATGGGACTAGAGCTTAGGGCTGGGCAGAAGCCTTCCAATCTTGATGGTCATCGGGTAATATTTAGTGGGTAAAATAGGCCACAATATTTGTGTTAAATAAAAGTCAAATTTTCCATTGAACCGCGAATATTTTTAATCCCGGCGAAATCACAAATAGACGAACAGGTCAATTCTGACCGTTACGTAGATGCCGATAGTAAATATATAGGTTATATGTAGCGAAATATATAAAATGTGTATATTCAAAGGAAGGGGATGTTAGTTAGAATGCTTATATCTCAAGACTGGCTGTACCGATTTTGACATATTTTGTCAATTCAGATTGCCCTCTTGACATAGAAGAATAAAATCTAAAAAAAATCGCAGAAAAATATGCCAATAATGATGTTAATTTAGATTTCGTAGTATTTTGTGACATTTTTTTTATATTTTCATATTTTTATCGCATGCGATTTTTTCAATTTGACTTATAATATTTTGTAATAGTTTTTCACCTTACAACACAGGTTGGGGATATTATATAAGTATTGCAAATATTGTCCGATCCTCACGAACACAACGCAGGTTGGGGATATTATATAAGTATTGCAAATATTGTCCGATCCTCACGAACATTTTCACAAGGGTAGGGTTGGGCTCAGAAGGGTTAGGCTCATTGTTTTCAAAAATGTCCGCAATATATTAGGTCGCAAATAGAAACCAAAGGACACGAAACCTCGCATAAAGTTAGAGTTTAGGACAGCGGGTACAATGGACCACTAATTTTGTGTGAAAAAATACCAATATTATCTACAGGCGATATCCGAAATACACAAAATTCCAACTCGTTGACGAATATAGCCAAATATCGTAGACAAGCTAATTATATAGATGAGTCTAAATTTGGAGATACTTGCATTCTTGCTTTTGGAGATGATTGTAAAATATTTAGGGGTTCAAATTAACCAAAAACAGAAATGTTTCTCCGATCACACAATTGATTGGGCAAATGTCCCTAGTCAAAATCTTAATTTCAAAAGCGAAATCTTCCAATATGGATTTGGACATAAGAGAGCTTCTAACATATTGCAGTGTTGTAGGGTATAACATGGTCGGCCCCGAACGACTATAGCCTTTGCTTACTTGTTTCATATTTATTCTGTGTTCTCGGTGATCTTCAAATATTAAATTACAGCAAACATAGCTGAAAAATGGCCCCGAAACATTCAAAATTCTCAATGTGAGGTCTATACCAAATTTAGTTTGGAGATGTGCAATATTTGTCCACTCTTTCTGATACCTACCTTTTCCACAAAAATACAAAATTTGGGAACAAATTTTTTAAGATTTTTTCTAAACTTCAAAAAGGCCCAAAGGCACAGATGTTAAAAACAACAAACAAGTAAAAACGCGTTAAGTTCGGCTAGACCGAACTTTTAATACTTTCCAACATGAGGTAAGGAAACCCTTTAAAATTAAAATAAACGGGATTAAATATCGGGTCCACTTTAATTTTTGCCAGGGAAACCGGTTGTTATACATTTCAAAGAAAAAAAAAAAACATATTCGGAGACACCACCTTATGAACGATGAAAAAATAACGAGACTATAATGAGACTAGTCTCAGACAAAAACCATTACAAATTTTACATACCGAATTTTAAACGATTCCCCGGATCAGAAAAACTTGGACCTCTGCTACAAGAGATGGAAGCCATTACGAACCCTAATTACCGAATTTTAAACAACTTCGTTTGAAAATGGGTCTTAACTCATCAGTATACCCAATATCAGGAGGTACCGTTACATTAGGGACAAGTAAATCTGTACAGACAATGTCCTGCCACAGGATGTGAAACCCGTTACAAATTGTAAACATTTCTGTTGGAAACTGTGATCTAAGTCAAAATACCCAATATCAGGAAGTACAGTTATATGGGGGCTACAGGAAAACGTTCACCAATATAGACAATTTTCCACAAGAGGTAGAACCCATAATGAAATATATGAATCCAATTTTTAAACTATTCCGTTTACAAATGCGGCTAAAATTCCTAAAATACCGAATATCGAGAGGTACAGTTGTAATCCGCTACAAACTCCTAATGCCGAATTTTTAATTAATTCTGTTAGAATATCGTCAAAATACTGAATATCTGGAAGTACACTTATGTGGGGGCAATACAAAAACGTGGACCAACATTGTCCGCTTACGAATTTAACCTGCCTACTGAGAAAATACGCATATGTGCAATATTTTAGTCTTCTACCTCACTTCATTCGAAAAATAGCGTGACGGATAGCAGATATCGACTTAAAATTTGTCTTTTTGAGCGAAATGTCATATTGCGCATAAAGAGTAACCGATGTAGTCCAAAATTAGCACCTCGCAATACTTAGATAGGAAATAGATCAGGGTCAAAAATGAAAACTCATTAGCGTACCTAGTTTAATGTTCTAATATTATTGTGTATATTGGAGAAATAAAATGTGTCGGTCCGCTCTCTTTTTATTCCTCTCCTACAAAAGATAATTAATTTCGAAAAAAAAAAAAAAAAGTATTCCATAACAAAACCCGATATGGTCCAAACGTTGTCCGTAGCATTATTTATATCTAACTTATGTCAGGAGCGACCGCGGAAAATATTGGCCAACTGCCATGACCTTCTGTCTAAGGGTATAACAGGAAATTCGGTCTATGCCAGTTCTAGTTACCGGATATCAAAATAGTTATGCCATACACGACACATTAAAATTTAGATTCCAACCAAACTATACTCCAGATTTTTAAAATACATTAGTCTAAACTAGTCAAAATTAATACCCTTTTTAGCTGATATGTACGTAATTTCTATTCCTTTACCAATTTAACAATTATTCATCGTCATTTTCAGCAAACAACCTTAAAAACAAAACTGTTTACCTCACGAAAAAATTCCAAGGTCAAAAATTAAATACATAGTTTTAAAACAATTTGTACAAATTAATTTAATTCTTGCCCCACTCCCCCATTTGACAAAAACAAAACAACGTGAACGTGACACAAAATTTGTTCCTACCGATGGCAAGTTTAAAGCATAAAATACTAAAAGTTTTCCACTTTAAACAATTTCATTACCAAAAGAACATTTTGCAACAATTTGTTCACACTTTGTGAAATTATGGGATTTAAGCTGAACGAACAAACCAGATACGACACACACACGCCAATAGCAGCATAACTTTCTCTCGACAATTTGTGGGTTCTATGTGCGTGTGGCTTCGCGTCAGGTTCGAAAGTAACAACGCACAGCACCATAAACATCTATTTATTTCCAAACTTATATGACGACAGTCCATTGATTGTTAAACATTCGACAAACGATCAAATAGATGTTGGAAGCCAAGCGAATGTGAGGTAAGAAGGTAGGAAATTCTATTTAGTAATTTTGTTTTCATGAGAAAAATGAAATTTGTAGCCTGGACATCGGTAGGCACACGAAGAAAAGTGACCATTATAAGTGGATTAGTGTACGGAAACCACCAGAACCACTATGGCGACAAGGAGAGTTTCGCCCCATACCGACCATTAATTAGTCGACGGTCTGTCCGGCAAGCAGTATGCTATGGTCTATGGCCATATTAGATTGCGAATGATTGTCATTACAATTAGTTGGCAAACGTTTTTGCTGTTGTTGTTGTTTGACCACTTTGGCCATCACAGCCATCTGGGGGGACTTCGAGCAATGTTACTTGTTAAGCTGTATGTAGAACAGCCAGAGAGAAGAGATTTGTTTTTAATTAAGACTTTGTTGCGTTGAAACTGAGATTGTCTTTTTTTTCTTTTGTTTGATTTAAGTGGAGAACTGGTTATTAAGTTGTACAAATTGGGATCCGAACGATGTGAAAATTTGCAAATGAAATGTGGTCATTTGATCTGAATCGTGAATTACAGTGTCCCATCTTGCATACATATTTATAAGACATTCCAGCGTTATAATAGGTTGAATTTATATTTGAGACCCCATATATATTTCGGACCAGAATACAATTCTAAGTCGATCCAGCGATGACGGTCCGGTGGTTGAGATCACAGCCGGTCGGGTGTTTGAGATCACAGGCTTTATAACCTGCGTTCCCCAAAATTGATAATTTTTCAACAAATTCCGCACTTTTTCATTTTTCCATCGGAAACCCCAAAAAATATTTTTTATACCCTACAACACTATTTGTTGTGGGTATTATAAGTTTGATTGGAAAAAAGTATGTATCATCTCGGAATATTGGCCGCCGACATAGGAAACTATATATGGATCTTCCTATCTCTCCGAGCTGAATCGATCTAGTTATGTATGTCCGTCCGTCCATCTGTCCATGTTAATTTGTAATAACGCTACGGGTCGCAATTATGGCCTGCTCCTCACGAATTTGAACATGGAGTTGGGGTTGGGGTAAGGATAGACCCTTATTGTTTTTGAGATAATCGCAAAATAATAAAATCTATTCGACACAGATTTTTGCATTGGATTATATTTTCCGGGTAAAATGGACCAAAGCTTTACTGTAAAATTGTTTTGAATACCAACCAGCACGACAGAGAGGCGTAAATATGAGCCAAATGTCCCGGTTAAAACCAAAGGTAACATTTGTGTAGGACTATATTATATTATTTCCAAAAATCTCAGTTGGACCTAAGAATGTTTTCCAATATACAGCGTGGGATGAAAAATTTGCAACCAAATTCAGACTGCTGTCATTTCTAAGCTACTCGTCCGACAGTTGTTAAAATTATTTCAGTGACAGCTTATTATATTGTTTACAAGCGTACAAAAGTATTTTGGTGAGATTTTTGTAGAAAAAAAGTTCTTCGTGATGGAATTCAAGAGTGATAGTGTAATTTTTTTTATACAGGGATGTCCATATTCGACGGACCCATCTGGCAACGCCATAACTTTTGACAGAGATGTCACATCGCTTAATGACATACCGCGTTTGAAGCGTCAGTCCAAGCAGATTTTTACCATGAACCAATACACGCCACGCGAGCGCTCTGAAATAGTTGAAATTTACATTCAACAGAAGAAGTCAATTGTGAAAAAAATGTGAGAAGTGCGCCTTCTAAGAACACCATTAAGCGTTTATACGAAAAATTTTCCACTGGTAAGGCTCTTTCTAATCCGAAGTCGACCAAGGCGATCGGCCGAGAATATCGCTGCCGTACGAGCCAGTGTTGAGAGGTCCCCAAGAACATCCCAGAAACGCCGTTCTCAGCAGTTGGACATGGCTCGGTCCACTTTACAACGGATTATTCGCATTGATTTGCATTTGTTCCCGTACAAAATTCAATTGACCCAAAGAATGTTGCCTGCGGACAAGCCTCGTCGATTGGAATGGGCCCAAAGGTCCGTCGAATATGGGCAACCCTGTATTTGGCTGGAAAACCACAAGTGGCTATCGTTAGAGTACTCCAGCATTTAAATATGAATAAATCTTTGGTGACTCGTACCATCGCTCGTTATCGTGATACTGATACCGTAGCCCGACGTCAAGGAAGTTGACGGAAGAAAACAGCAACATCAGCAGAAATGGTTCGAAAAGTAAAGAATCGACTTGATCGAAGCCCTGCGTCGCAGTGGCCGGAAAATGGCTTGTGACCTGAACATATCGCAATATTCCATTCGGTAAATATTGAAAAATGAGTTCTTGGTTTATTCCAAAAAGTGAAAGAACTTACACCACAACAGGCCACCTTTAGTTGCACCTTCGGTTGGCCACCAGAACTCAAGCGCCGGCCATGGTGTTAGTGTAGGCCGCCATACCAGCTGATGATCGCTCTCCGCTCGTATTAATCGACCGTGGCATCAGAATAAATGCCGAATATTATCGCGAAAATTATGTATTATTGGTTTGGGCACGCAAACATTTTGGCAGCAGACCTTCGACATTCCAACAGGACTCAGCACGCACCACCCAAAAATGGTTACAAAATGAAGTTCCGCGCTTCATTTCCAACGCACAATTGCCACCAAAATCTCCGGATACCAATCCGTTGAACTATTGTGTCAGGAGTATTTTGGAAAGCAAGGTTGCCACTAAAGAATACCAAAGTGTCGATCACCTCAAGCAAGCGCTTCTCCGGGAATGGGCCATAATACCGCAGAGCAACATTCGGGCAGCGTGTAACGGTTTCATTGGCCGTTTGAAGGCCATAATTCGTGCCAAAGGCGACCAATTCGAACAAATCTAAAATTATTCTAAAATTTGATGCTATTTCCGACATTTTTTGCTTTTATTCAATTAAAGTAAAAAAAAATATATATATGGCGTTTGACTTTGTTGAATTTTTTTTCTCACCCTGTATGTGTTTATTACTCTTTAGAGACGAATTTAATTATCTGAAATTTGCAATGAAATATACACTATTACACACTCATCACTATACGACGTGTTTCGCCCTTTCATAAGCTGCTCATCAGGCATATTTGGCCCGTTCTTTGGAAAGTAATATTTATTACGAACTTATTGCGATTGAGCATATGCGAGAATTAAATACCAGAAATCCTCCAAGTTCGACTCAAGTTCTATTAGCAAATCTTTTTCGCAACTAAGAATCATCCACATATTCGGTACTCTGCCAAAGTTTTCAACAGATTGACTGTAATTTGACGTCCTGCACTATAGCAGTAATAACTTCTAATATTACTACTACAGTGCAATAGAAACAAAATTCTATTGAACTACTGTTCACCCACATCTCCTTGGAATGAAACTCTCTTCTCCCATATGGATTAGTACTTGAACGGCCTTGGATGGCCGTAATGTGGTAACATGTATTAATTGATTAAATCCCACATAACCAAATGCAATTTATATTTTAATTATGTGCTTACAAATACGAATGGTCAGTAAATAAGTTCAATGAAATTTTATTAAAATCCATATAATACTATCGTGTAACATAAACGTACTTCAGAAATACAAATACTAATTAAGATAATAAATCTTCCTTTTAATTTGTTTAAGAATAATCTTAATAAAACTCCTATACGTGATATTAATATTACTGGCCCCAATAGCCTAAGAATAAATACAACTACAACAAGGGAAAACCGTTCAGAGAAATTCCAGAATGTGTTCATAAAGTACAACATCGATTGATATTAATAGGCTATCCGAAACTAAAGTAATATTATTAAAACAGAATAATTATTTTCCGCAAATTCTCAATTATTATAGCATACAATACTATGTGATGGGGGTGTTATAAGTTTGATTATAAATTTGTAACACATCGAAATATTGGTCCTCCACATAGGATGTTACAAAACACGGACATTACAAAACAATCGTGAAACTTTATTATACAGGGGGAGATAAAACAAGTTAAAAAGCAGTAAGTTCGGCCGAGCCGAACTTTGAATATCCCCCACCATTTGGAACGAATTTGGAAATTAAAAAAAAAATTCTTAAAAAATTATGTTAAATTTTAAAAATACCGAATATTGCCGTGGACCTACAAAGGGATTGTTTGCCATTAGCCATTACCATATTCAAATTCGAAACTTGAAATAAACGGTGAATAATGTAGCTAAAATCATCAAAATATCGTATATAGGAAGGTACCATTGTATCGGAGCTGTGCGAAGACCTGGATCAGCATAGACGATTTTCTGTCACAGGCTATAGCATCTATTACTAACATCAAATACGATATCTCAAACAATTTCGGTGGGTATTGTACCTGAACTCGTCAAAATACCGAATATAGGGAGGTACTGATATATGGGGCCTATACGAAGACCTGGACCTGCATAGACATTTTTTTGTCACAGACTGTAGTTCCCATTATGAACTCTAAATACGTAATTTGAAACAATTCCTGTGAATAATGGCGCTAAAATCGTCAAAATACCGAATATTGGGAGGTACCGTTATATGGGGCTATACGAAGACCTGGACCTGCATAGACATTTTTCTGTCACAGACTGTAGTTTCCATTACGAACTCTAAATACGTAATATGAAACCATTCCGGTGAATTATGTCGCTAATATCATCAAAATACCGAATATAGGGTAAGTCGAAACAATTCCGGTGAATAATGTCGCTAAAATCATCAAAATACCGAATATCGGGAGGTACCGTTATATGGGGGCTATATGAAAACGTGAACCAACATGGCCCATTTACGAACTGCCTACTGGAAAAATAAACACGTGTGCAAAATTTTAGCCTTCTATCTCAATTCGTTCGAAAGATAGCGTGATTACAACAGACAGACGGACATGACTAAATCGACTTAGAATTTTACGCTGGTCAAGAATATATATACTTTGTTGGGTCTGACATGAGTATTTCGAGGAGTTACAAACGGAATGACAAACTTAATATACCCTCCATAGTATGGTGGAGGGTATAAAAACTACAACAAAGTCAAATGCCAAATTTTTAAATTTTTTTAATTTTAATGAGTAAAAGCAATAAATATTGCCTTCAAAGGGCCAATGAAACCGTCACACCCCGCCCGAATGTTGCTATGAGGTATTTTGGCCCAATACCGGCAAGGCGCTTGCTTGAGGTGATCGACACATTGGAATTTTTTAGTGCCAAACTTGCTTTCCAAAATACTCCAGATATAATAGTCCAACGGATTGGTATGCGGAGATTTTGGTGGCCATTGTGCGGTGCAAATGAAGCGAGGAACCTCATTTTGTAACCATTCTTCGGTGGCGCGTGCTGAGTCTGTTGGAATGTCCAAGTCTGCGGCCAAAATGTTTGCGTGTCCAAGGTTTTAATACACCCTTCAGAATATTTTCGCGACAATATTCGGCATTTATTCTGATGCCACGGTCGATTAATACGACCGAAGAGCGACCTTCGGCTGTTATGGCGGCCCACACCATCACCATGGCTGGCGCGTGAGTTCTGCAACTCTTTAGCTCTTTTGAGTCTATCTTCTTTCTGTTGCGGTGTAAGTTCTTTCACTCTTTGGAATTTCAATGCGTTTACCCCGAGCTCATTTTTCAATATTTGCTGACTGGAATATTGTGATATGTTCAGCTCACGAGCAATTTTTCGGCAACTGCGATGCGGGTTTCGATCAAGTCGCTTCTTTACTTTTCGAACTATTTCTGCTGATGTTGGTGTTTTCTTTTGTCCACGGTACAAGACACAAAAGATTTATTCACATTTAAATGCTGGAGTGCTCTAACGATAGCCACTTGTGGTTTTCCAGCCAAATATCAAGAAATCACACTATCACGCTTGAATTCCATCACGAATAAATTTTTCTGGAAAATTCTCACCAAAATGCTTTTGTACGCTTGTAAACAATATAATGAGCTGTCACTGAAATAATTTGAACTAGTTGCTTAGAAATGACAGCAGTCTGAAGTTGGTTGCAATTTTTCATCTCACCCTGTACAGACCAATCGACTCGGAATTTAGCATGGGGCTAGAATTTAGAGCTGGACAGAGGCCTACCAATTTGAATGATTTAGCGGGTGAAAAAACGCCTCTGCCCTTTACATTGATGATGATTTTGTTAAATATAGCCAAATATCAGAGATACAGTAAAACAAGGAATCAACATTTTCAAATTTTGTTTCGAATACCCATTAACACAACATAGGGCATAAATGGAGGGTAAATGCTGCGAAGATTTGCATGACCATGTGTTTTCGGTCAAAAGCCAAGATAAAACTTTTGCAGAACTATGCGACTTTATTTCCACAACCAAATGAAAATAAAATGTTCAATATGCATGAGAAAAAATTTGAATGCGAAATGTCGTTTCTTTCCAAAAGAGCGAATTATGTGGTTTACATAGTAGTTTTGCCAAATACCATTGTTTTTGGACAAAGCTTTATCACTTTAAAATTAAATTAAAGAATACAATCCTACAACATATTTCGCAGAAGAATTAATTTGCTTAAGTATTACATATGTACCAACTGAATCCATATTTCGATTCAAGTATATTTGCTGCGTGGTTGTCTTCCAAAAAAATCTTGAAGCATTTTACCCAAAATTTATAAATATAAACTATTGTCCCAAATTCGTTAAAGTGAAAAAAGTTTCATATATACACTATTTTGTCGTTTTGCTTGTGTTTATGACGCAGCCGAGTTCGATATGTCGATACAAATGTAATAATGTCGACATTGTACATCATCTTTTTTTCAATTATCTGGAAAAAATGTGTCTGGCATAATAATAGACAAGGTTATTGCTACGAATGAAGATAACTACCATACGGAATGACCAAACGACGACATTACCTCACTCTTGGCAGTTCAATATGTGCTTAACGAGAAATTCTAATCCATCCTTTTTATCAAAAAATATACTTTTTTTGTTCTCTGTTTTAATTAAATTTAGTTAATATTAAATCTCTTCTCTTCGATGAACTTTGTATACTATCTTTAAACAATGTCCGTTTATCTAACATGCTGCGTTTTTTAATCATTGCTTTTTTTTTTTGCATCCTAGCTTTCCTTTCATACCCTTTGACACGATTTGACACTTTCGAGAAGATAACGTTTTACTTGTACAGCATTACACATCACTCACAGAGATGTCACATCACTTAATGACATACCGCGTTTGAAGCGTCAGTCCAAGCAGATTTTTACCATAAACCAATACACGCCACGCGAGCGCTCTGAAATAGTTGAAATTTACATTCAACAGAAGAAGTCAATTGTGAAAACTCAACGTGCTTTTAAAACATTAAAAAATGTGAGAAGTGCGCCTTCTAAGAACACCATTAAGCGTTTATACGAAAAATTTTCGACTGGTAAGGCTCTTTCTAATCCGAAGAGGTCATATAAAAGTCGACAAGGGCGATCGGCCGAGAATATCGCTGCCGTACGAGCCAGTGTTGAGAGGTCCCCAAGAACATCCCAAAAACGCCGTTCTCAGCAGTTGGGCATGGCTCGGTCCACTTTACAACGGATTATTCGCATTGATTTGCATTTGTTCCCGTACAAAATTCAATTGACGCAAAGAATGTTGCCTGCGGACAAGCCTCGTCGATTGGAATGGGCCCAAAAAAACATATGGGCAACCCTGTATATACATTCTTGATCAGCATAAATTTCAATGTCGATTTAGCGATGTCCGCCCGTCTATTCGTCTGTGGAAATCACTCTAGCTTCCGAACGAAATGAAGTAGGTTGATAAAATTTTACTCAAATGTATATTATATCTGCAGGACTTTTGGTATTGAAAATGGGCTATGTAGGTCCACGTTTTGGTATAGCCCAATGTAATGGTACGTCCCTGTTTTCGGTATTTTTGTTATTTAAGCGACATTATTTATCAGAATGGTTTCACATTTTGTATTTGAAGTTCGAAATGGATGCTACAGCCTATGTCAGAAAATTGTCTGAGCAGCTCCAAGTCTTCGTATACACGCCATATAGTGGTACCTCTCGATATTCGGTATTTTGATGATTTTAGCGACATTATTCACCGTAATTATTTCAAATTTGGTATTTGTAGTTCGTAATGGATACTACAGCCCATGACAGAAAGTTGTCTGTGCAGGTCCACGTTTTGGATATTATCATTCATTGTTTTGGATAGTACCCATAATATAATATAATGATTTTAGCTGCATTAATCATCGATTTTTTTTAATTTCGCATTTGAATATTGTAATGGATTATATATGCAAATTGTGAAGGGTATTCAAAGTTCGGTCCGGCCGAACTTACAGCTTTTTCACTTGTTTGATTTAAATTTGGTTTGCACCCAACATAAACGGAAAAATCCTAAACTTTTTGTACAAAACCTAAACGGGGATAAATTTAATCAAAGCTAATGCTTGTTGTCTTTTGTTCAAGAAATCGTTGTCATTTTAATTTCCATTGTCTTTCAATGTCAACTAAACTCACTAACCGGTTGATTATGTCGACTATAGTTAAAATATTATCTCATTTATGAATTGTAGTTATTACCTGGAGACATAATTGTTTTTTAACAAGTTTTGTGTCTTGTTAAGTTCGTAATTGTTACAAGAAAATTATGACTGTCAAATAACAGGTTTAATTATTGTGATGAATAATTACAGTGGAAACTCATTACAATTAAACATCGATTTAGGTATAGTGTAGTCTTAAAAAGATAGAAGAGGATTTTAAAGGTAGTATTTAGTGTTTTAGTTGTATTGTGTGGAAATGTGAGGCACGTGCTATGGAATGCTCGTAAAGATGTGTTGTTCTGATGGAGAAACATACGAACCAATGCGAGCTTTCAAATCAAAATTAATTTTTATTATAGAAAGAGTCTTAAGGGCTGTAGATTTCTGGTGCAAATACAAATGGAGTCTGAATATGCATATTACTTACAATTTATTTAGCAAACAATTTAAAAAGTATCATTAGGTTTTGTCGACAGATATATGCCCTCAGCTTATGTCTAATAACAAAATACATTTTGACTTGTCTGCCTTTCGTCGAAGAAGTATGTGACCTAATTGATACAATTATTTCGACGTGCAAAGTTTAGACTATATAGACTATTTCCTCCCCGTTATTTGAAAAAGTTGTACATATTTTTTTCAAAATTGAATTTTTGTGGCGGTGGTAGGAAAAGAGTGGACCGATCTATTAGAAGAGATCGTACTAATAATCATAAAAAATATTGAAATGTACAATAATTACATACATATCATATCATCCATATCCAGTTTCGTGAGATTAATTGGTAAAAAGCATTGCTTATATTTTGTGGAAGAGGTACCCGAAGGAGTGTATTAACATATTCCATATTTACATTATATCTATGGCATATAGACAAAATATTATTTTGCACTTTGTTGGAGAGGTATCTTAATGAATATTCCGATGAGTAAAATATTCACACAAGAACTAATGCAGAGGAAGGTTTTGCATTCTGCGAAGTTAGAAGAATCATAGAATAACTATTTTTAATTTTGTGACACTAAAATGTTAACCCCTTGTGGGGGAGATATCAAAAGGAGAGGATCGAAAAACGACATATTCACATCATATCTCGAGTACTGTCAAACATTGAGTTATAGTTAGTTAAAAGAGAGTCGTTGACTTGACCAAATCTTGTGTTGATAGAAATATTGAGATGTGGGAACTTCGAAGACAATCGGGCTTTTATTTCATATTTCATAGATGTTATAATTATTCAAACTTTTGACGCGGTGTGGGGAAGGTACTACGAGGAGTGAGTCGACTACTACTATATTCAGATAAGATATTGTGTTAGTAAAAAAATTGGGATGTGTGAAATTTGAAGAGAAATTTATGACAGTTGTGATTATTCAAAAAGTTAGCCCTTTGTGGAACAGTTACTTGATGAAGTAGACCGATATGGACATTATTCTCCCCCAACATAGCACTGAACATTGTATTCACATTCACAGCAAATTTCAAATCTTTAAGCTCGTCTTGAGAGAGAAGTGAAAACATAAAATCATATGTCCTTAGCCTTAACAAAGCAAAACTCAAAAAAAAAAAAAAAAAAAATTTGAATGCCCCCCACCATTTGAAACGAATTTGGAAATTTTCAAAAAATAAAAGCCTTAAAAAATGCTGTTAAAATTTTAAAAATACCGAATATAGCCGTTATATTGGGGTCTATACGACGTGAACTTACAAAGGCACTTTTTGCCATAAGCCATTACCATATTCAAATTCGAAACTTGAAATAAACGGTGAATAATGTAGCCAAAATCATCAAAATATTGTATATAGGGAGGTACCGTTATATCGGAGCTGTGCGAAGACCTGGACTTACGAACTTCAAATACGACACCTCAAACAATTTCGGTGGGTATTGTACCTAAACTCGTCAAGATACCAAATATAGGGAGGTACTAGTATATGGGGCCTATACGAAGACCTGGACCTGCATAGACCATTTTCTGCCACAGGCTGTAGTTCCCATTACGAACTCTAAACACGTATTTTGAAACAATTCCGGTGAATAATGTCGCTAAAATCATTAAAATACCGAATATAGGGAGGTACCGTTATATGGGGGCTATATGAAAACGTCGACCTACATGGCCCATTTACGAACCTATCCTGCCTACTGGAAAAATAAACCTGTGTGCATAATTTTAGCCTTCTATCTCAATTTATTTCGAAAGATAGCGTGATTACGACAGACAGAGGGACAGACGGACATCGCTAAATCGACTTAGAATTTTACGCTGATCAAGAATACATGTACTTTCCTGGGTCTGACATGAGCATTTCGAGGAGTTCAAAACGGAATGACAAAGTTAATATAACCTTCATAGTATGGTGGAGAGTATGAAAATAGATAATATTTTCTAGTTCTATGATGTAAATTTTTTTCAATGCAAATGTTGACCTTTTATGCGGAGGTAGCAGAAGGAGTAACCGATATTGCCCATCTCCGAACTCGATCTAAGTTTGACACTAATGTTACGATGCACCCAGTGTGAACCAATTCGAATTCTATCGTTAGAAGTCTTGAAAAGGGACTTCTTTAAAAACACCTTGTTAAAACATAAATTTATTTAAATACAAAGTGCCGACATGTTTTGTTATTCGGGGCAATACGAAAAAATGTACATAAAATGTAGACAATTATCTGCCAGAGAATGTGGAGCTTATGGCGATCTCCAAATGCCATCTTTAAGTTAGAAATTCTGTTACAAACGTGGCTAATATCATAAAAATACAAAATATATAAAACTATTAATAAACGGAAAGTAATTTATATTGCGAACTCCAAATAACAAATTTGGATCATTGCCGTAGGAAAAAATGACTTAAAGCATCAAAATACCGAGGGTGAGATGAAAAAACTGCAACCAACTTCAGACTGCAGTCATTACAAAGCCACTCGTCCGACATCTGTTACAATTATTCCAGCGACATCTCATTATATTGTTTACAAGCGTACAAAAGCATTTTGGTGAGAATTTTGCAGAAAAAAAGTTATTCGTGATGGCATTCAAGAGTGATAGTGTGATTTTTTATACCCTCCATCATACTATGGAGGGTATATTAACTTTGTCATTCCGTTTGTAACTCCTCGAAATACTCATGTCAGACCCAACAAAGTATATATATTCTTGATCAGCGTAAAATTCGTCCGTCTGTCTGTCTGTCCGTCTGTCTGTCTGTTGTAATCACGCTATCTTTGGAATGAATTGATATAGATGTCCAAAATTTTGCACACATGTTTATTTTTCCAGTAGGCAGGTTAAGTTCGTGAATGGGCCATGTAGGTCCACGTTTTCATATAGCCCCCATATAACGGTACCCCCCTATATTCGGTATTTTGATGATTTTAGCGACATTATTCACCGGAATTGTTTCAAATTTGGTATTTGAAGTTCGAAATGGATACTACACCCTAAGACAGAAAATTGTCAGTGCAGGTCCACGTCTTCGTATAGCCCCCATATAACGGTACTCCCCCTATATTCGGTATTTTGATGATTTTAGCGACATTATTATTGTTTTGTGCAGGTCCACGTCTTCGTATAGCCTCTATATAACGGAACCTCCCAATATTCGGTATTTTCATGATTTTAGCGTTATTATTAACCAGAATTGTTTCAAATTACGTATTTAGAGTTCTTTATAGCAACTACAGTCTTTGACAGAAAATTGTCTATGCCTGGACATGCATAGACAATTTCCTGTCTTCGTATAGGCCCCATATATCAGTACAAACCTATATTCGGTATTTTGACGATTTTAGGTACAATACCCACCGAAATTGTTTGAGATGTGGTATTTGAAGTTCGTAATGGATGCTACAGCCTGTGACAGAAAATTGTCTATGCAGGTCCAGGTCTTCGCACAGCTCTGATATAACGGTACCTCCTTATATTCGATATTTTAATGATTTTAGCTACATTATTTACCGTTAATTTCAAGTTTCGAATTTGAATATGGTAATGGCTTATGACAAACAATGCCTGTGTGGACCCACGTCGTATAAACCCCAATTTAACGGCTATATTTGGTATTTTTAAAATTTTAACAGAATGTTTTAAGGATTTTATTTTTTGAAAATTTCCAAATTCGTTCCAAATGGTGGAGGGTATTCAAAGTTCGGCCCGGCCGAACTTACTGCTTTTTTACTTGTTTATATTTGGCTGGGCAACGACAAGTGGCTGTCGTTAGAGCACTACAGCATTTAAATGTGAATAAATCTTTTTTGTATCGTACCGTCGCTCGTTTCCGTGATACTGGTAGCGTAGCCCGACGTCAAGGAAGTGGACGGAAGAAAACAACAATATTAGCCGAAATGGTTTGAAAAGTAAAGAAGCGCAAAATAACGCAGAGCAATATTCGGGCAGAGTGTGACGGTTTTATTGGCCCTTTGAAGGCCATAATTCGTGTCAAAGGTGACCAATTCGAGAAAAACTTAACTTATTCTAAAATTTGACGCTATTTCCGTCAGTTTTTGCTTTCATTCAATAAAATTAAAGAAAATTATGGCGTTTGACTTTGTTGCAGTTTTTTTATCTCACCCTGTATGCAATGATTTATCTATCAATATTTCAAGGAACTAGGCCATGCTAGTAGGAAAGGGACCGCCACAAAATAAGCTTGCTCCGAACAAATAAAGACTTTGCATCGAAATAATATAGTTGTCATTAAGATGGTAGAAAAACTTACGACAGTATATTAATTTAAATGTCCATCTTCTTATCTCATTGATTAATTTAATTCCCTATTGAATGGTTCAGTTTACTTATGTTCATCGAATTGTAACTTACAATTTAGACTAGGAAAACATATTGTCAGCAGCCATTGGTCTGTTTCCACTGTATTTTTTCTTCATTTGTTCAAACAATATTTTTTCCAAACCAATATTTGTGTAAGACATTTCTGGACACATTAATTCAAATAAAAAAAATCTTTCCTTGGCTTTCTTTAATCAAAAACACACAGAAAAAGAAAAATGTAGTTTAATGGACATTCCATAAGAAACGGCATAATCTTTTGTTCGGTACAAAACTACGTTTATGTTTATTTTACTAACCGTTGTAACATTATGACATTTTTATCAACCCACAGGGTCATATTCATTCTTGGTCAGTTGTTGATGGCTTTCAACAGTGTCGGAGCGTGAACAGCACCACCACACCACAAACCTATTCCTAATCGACAGTTATGTAATGTCATTAACCGACATGTTAATGTCAAAGTCATGCTCTTGTCTTATGTTTTCTTTTCTTTCGACCATTTTATTCATCATATTTCTTCGTTCTTTTGTTAGGATAATTATTATGTTTGTGACAACTACCTACACAAAAATTCTCTATTTCGTTCCGTTCTATTCATTCATGCATCAGAGAATTTTTCTCTGGCACAGCATGCTGCCAGGCAACAGCATATTGTGGCTTATGGTGAGTTTTCCATGTTTTTGAATTGATGATAGTTTATGGTTTAATTCGCTTAAATTATAGAAAATATGTGAATAAGTGAGAAAAGAATACCAACCGAACGGTTTGGCTGTAGATTCAATTCTAATTTTATTTCTAAAATATGTTCCTTACGTACTACTGACACTAATCTAACTTAACCTAGTCGCAGCCACACAATTGTTCTTATCTATTCTAATACTGAATGGAGAACATTGCAGGGCTGCTTGACATCTCATTCAAGTGGTCTTGTGCATCTACTGAGCGCATCGATATCTGTGCGTGTGGGTCATAACCTTTATTATCTCACACATTATCGTATGCGTCAGCGCACAAGATCGCCGAATTCTTCACATGTGATATTTTGTGGCGGCTGGAAAATATTTAATTTTTGAACATTTATCTTTTATTGCTACATTTTCCCAGCGCCTCAATCGCACTCAAAAGTATGTACAAAGTATTTTGTACATTCTCCCGGGCGGCTTAAATGTGTATGTTAATAGTGGACTGTATTTTTATAAAGTTGAATAAATGTATACTATAAAATATTTAAATATAAAAATATGAAAAGGAAACTAACTATATATGCTCAAACATATATAGTTAAGTAACTGCTTCCAGGAATCGACTCCATTTCTTTGTCCAGTCCTTCTTGCAATTGCCACCACCTTTATCTGCCGGCTTCATTCTCCATACCGCATTAATAGTCCATCGATGCAGACCGCCATTATTCACTTCGATTATTATTTGAGAACGCAATTCGATTGCTTGTCCCTGCAGAGATTGTAAATTATTTTCATAGGCTTGCATTTGTTCGTGCAAACCATCTTCCAATTCTCTGTCGTAATCTTCCTCTGTTTCGACATAGTTAAGTTGTCTGTTTTCTTCCACTTGCTCTTCCCAAGTTAAATATTCACATTTCTTCGAGAGTATCCATCGTAATGGAGGTTTCATCGAATCTTCGATTTCTTCATCGATGTCCAAGTCTGTGTTATTGCGACTCCGGGTTGCTAAAAGCTTCATTGCTGATAACATACACATATCCACATCACAGGACAATGTCTTCATATGGGTTGGAAGATATTTTTGGTGTACCCTCAAGTACCGTCGTAACTGGTAATATGTATTTTCTACCAGTACCTTCCATGCCGCGACGTGTTTCACCTTTTCAAAGGCTGACGTCGACGTTAACAGCCGGAAATAGTCTGCCAAAGTGGTGATAGCTTCTTCCATTTTTTTATACATTTTTAATTTAGATGGGTCCATTTGTCCTCTTTTTCAAAACTTTTTTATATTGCCTTCTTGGCTTTTATCTATTTTTTGTTTTTTTTTCAGTTGGGACTCAGTTCAGTTGTCCTCTTTTCCAAAATTGTATATTTTTATGTGGGACTGTTTTTGTCCTCTTTTTGTTATGTTTTTTTTTTTTAATTTGCCCCGTGGGTCTTTTTTTTAATATATATGTTTAAATTTTGTCCTTATGGCTCTTTATAATTTTATCCCTCAACGGATTTTTATTGGTAGCTATTCTCCTCTTTTTTGAAGAATAGCTACTTCTGCTTGTAGTGAGTCTCTTACCACTGGTGGGGGAAAACTCCTACTATTTTCGTTTTGTGGTCGCTAATTCGTTTCACTTTGACAAAAGTGAAGGCTCGATTGACCAATGAATAAGTGAGAAAAGAATACCAACCGAACGGTTTGGCTGTAGATTCAATTCTAATTTTATTTCTAAAATATGTTCCTTACGTACTACTGACACTAATCTAACTTAACCTAGTCGCAGCCACACAATTGTTCTTATCTATTCTAATACTGAATGGAGAACATTGCAGGGCTGCTTGACATCTCATTCAAGTGGTCTTGTGCATCTACTGAGCGCATCGATATCTGTGCGTGTGGGTCATAACCTTTATTATCTCACACATTATCGTATGCGTCAGCGCACAAGATCGCCGAATTCTTCACATGTGATATTTTGTGGCGGCTGGAAAATATTTAATTTTTGAACATTTATCTTTTATTGCTACATTTTCCCAGCGCCTCAATCGCACTCAAAAGTATGTACAAAGTATTTTGTACAATATGAGAGGAAAAATACCAAGGTTTGAAGTCTGTGCTTGCATAGGGGAAGTAGGATTTTAGTTATATGGGGTAAGCTATTGTTAATAACAAATGTCAGATTTTTTTGTATGAAAAGTGTGATTATATTTTTATGGCAAACACGTGTTTCTGTCTGTGTTTTTATATAAGGGGAATGAAAAAGTAATGAAATTAGACAAAAAATATTCGGGTTATTTTGAAAAAGTAAAAAGGACAAGAAGATTTGCGGTTTAGGCCTGAATATGTCACGCATAATTATCAAATGTATATTTCAAAAAATTTGGACTTGTCTAAAAAATACTTACAATGAGCTAAAGGTTAATAAACTAAAAAGACGAAGATCTCAAAAATTAAATTACAGCTGATTTGGGACCAACACCTTCGAAATACCCAGAACCAGGAGGTACCTATATGTGTGTATAACTAAGTGTAGGCCATCGTCAATACCAACCAACTTAGGAATACTACAAACATCTATTGCTTAATTCAATTCAACAGATTGATTGACTTTGTTGAATGAACTTAGAAGTTCATGCTAATCACGAATTTGTGTTCTTTATAGGGTCTCCGATGAATAATTTGGGTGTAATGTAATCGGAAAGACAAATATACCCCTCGTATTATGCTGGATTGTTAAGCCTTTGCAAAAATTTCTATTTACATGGAATGTAGAAAATATTTTTTCTATGAAAGACTCATATAATACTTTCATTGAAATCTGTTTCTTTTTCAAAGTTCTGATTGGTTTACATGAAGGCGATCAGTTAGTGTTTACAGATTCTGTGTAGGATGTACCTATCTTTTGCAATATTTAGTAGCCAGTTAAAATTTGATGTGATATACGATTCTATCGAATCCGAACTTGGTCTGTGTTTTTATACCCTCCAGCATAGTATGGAGTGTATATTAAGTTGGTCATTCCGTTTATAACACCTCGAAATATACATTTGTGCGGTCTAAAGTATATAGTATATATATTCTTGATCAGAGATGTCCGTCCGTCTGTGCGTCTGTGGAAATCACTCTAGCTTCCGAACGAAATGAAGTGGGTTGATAAAATTTTACTCAAATGTATATTATGTCTGCAGGACTTTTGGTATTGAAAATGGGCTATATAGGTCCACGTTTTGGGTTGGTACCACCCTTTTTCGGTATTTTGTTGATTTAAGCGACTTTATTCACCGGAAATGTTTCAAATTTGGTATTTGAAGTTCGCAATGGATACTACAGCCTATGACAGAAAATTGTCTGTACAGGTCCACGCCTTCGTATAGCCACCATATTACGGTACTTCCCGATATTCGGTATTTTGATGATTTTAGCGACATTATTCACCGGAATTATTTCAAATTTGGCATAATATGTTCGTAATGGATATTACAGCCTAAGACAGAAAAGTATCTGTGCAGGTCCACGCTTTGGTATAGCCACCTATATTCGGTATTTTATGAAATTACACCGATTTTTTCCAGTTTCGCATTTGAAAATTGAAAATTTCCAAATTCGTTCAAAATGAAGGGTATTTAGGGTATTCAAAATTTAGGGTACTTATAGTCGGTCCGTTCTTCTTTTTATATGGATTCAATTTTTTTCTCAAAAAAAAGTTCAGCATTTGGTATAATTTACATAGAGAGAGCATTAAGATGTATTTATTTAGAAATTAACTTAAACGTTCGATGCAGATTCGTTCTAACCAACAAGTTTCTCTTCTGAAAATTGAGAAGGTAAAATTTAAGTTTCTTAGTCTGAACATGTTAGGAAATGCCAGATATCGGGCGGGGCCAATCGTGCGATACCCTATACCACAATTTACCATCAAGCCTTTGAATAGAAGATTCTCTCAAGATATTTGAATGCATTATTGAACAATTTAAAATATAATTCGAAATATAATGTTTCATTCTCTAATTTTCGTTTAGTAGGGTTTATAAGTAATGTGTTCGATGATTAAAGAATTTTCGTAGATCTAATTACATAAACAGTCTTACGGACAAAGTGTAAGGCTGGGGTAATAATCTACGAAAATTGTTTAACATCGTTAATATTTCAAAATGAGTCCCACATACCGGTGCTGGTGCATTTTTCACCTTATAGCGCTAGCCTCCAATTGTTGGTATTATCGTTTTTTGTGTTTGAATAGGTCACATTTGGTATTTTCGGCTCAAAAAAGTTCGAAAAGATATCAGATATTTTAACAGGTTGTTGTGGGAATTTTGTATGGTTTTATTCCTTGGCTATGAAAATATGCAAAATATGTTAAGGGATTTACATGACCATATAAGAAGGTAAGAATTTGAAAATTTACATAGAGTTTTGGATTACTTCAAGAATCATTAAAACTATTAATTTGGCTGGGAATCATGGAAAAACCTTGGAAATTGATTGGAAATTTATATGTAGACTGCTTTGATGTGGTAAAATATGCAAAAAAAAAAAAAAATATAATATATATATATGCAAAAAAAAAAAAAAAAAAAAAAATATATATATATATATATATATATATATATATATATATATATATATATATATATATATATATATATATATATATATATATATATATATATAATACCCCCATTATTATGCTAGAAACACAATTGGAGCGAACGACGAATTTTTTCGCGGCGTATGTTCGTCGTCAAAAATAAAACACATATGTGTATATGGAAGTGCACACAATCACGGCACCGGCGAAAATTTCGTCGGTCGCCGCGAACTCAATTAGCTTTATTTCTATTTCATACGCCGGCGACCGGCGAACAAAACAGTACAAGGTGGCCATACTTGTACGAATTTTATGTGTTTTAGTAAATAAAGTTACTTTTTACTTTAAAATTTGTTATGGTCACTCTACTATCTGTTACTCGCATAAAAAAAACATAATTAATTTGTTTATTTATTTGTGTACTTGCGCCTGAGTGAAGATGGATATCAGTGAATTTATAATAGAGAAGATGGACATAAGTGAAATTATAATAGAGAACGTAAAGAATTATGTGTTCTTGTATAATTCATTGTAGTCAACAAATGAGCAAAAAGTAAACAACTTCATCAGCTGTTTTATAATTTCGTCGGTATTGTGTTCCATACGACGAATTTTCGCGGCTCATTTTGTCGCCGCGTAGGGCGAAATTCGTCGTTCGCTCCAATTGTGTTCCTAGCATTAGGTTGTGCAAATTTCTTGTGGTATATTTATAATGAACAAGCATTCTTATAACTAATTTTATTTTTTTTTTCTCTTTCAGAAATATCTGTTTTTGCTACAAATGGTATGTTGTAAATTCAAAAATTATGTTTTCAGATTGATTTCAATTGTTTTACTATGTTTTACTATTCTGTAGAGCGACTTAAAAAACAGGAAGATTTAAATATTTTTGGTCTATTAGGTCTAGGCTCTAGGCTTTAATTCTGACCTATACCTACCCCCATGCAAAATTTCATGAAGATAGGACTATAGAAAAAAATAATAACATCCGTTAAAAATTCTGTCAAAATCTTATAAAAACCGAATATAGCCGTTATATTGGGATCTATACGAAGACGTGCACTTTTGTCATATTCCATTACAATATTCAAATACGAAAGTTGAAATCTAAATCTAAATGTATCTAAAATCATCAAAATTCCGAATATAGGGAGGTACTGATATATGGGGCCTATACGAAGACCTGGGCCTATAGAGACAATTTTCTGTCACAGGCTGTAGTAGCTATTAGAAACTTAAAATACGGAACTTCAAACAATTTTTTGTTGCTAAAATCCTCAAAATACCGCATATAAGGAGGTACTAATATATGGGGCCTATACGAAGACCTGGACCTGCATGCGTAATTTTTTGTCATAGTTTGTAGTTCCCATTACGAATTATAAGTACGTTGTATGTAGGCTATACTATATCGTGGACATATACAGACATTTATCTTCCAGGGCGTAAAGAGATTAGAATGAACTTCTAATATGGATTTTTAGACAAAATACCGAATATAAGCAGGTACCGTTTTATAGGGGATATACGATATCGCGGACCTATATAGACAATACTCTTCCGGGGGGTAAAGTACTCAGAATGAAACTGTTTTGTGGATTTTCAGACAATTTCATTGAAAAATTGGGCAGCAATCAACCCAATACCGGGGGATATCGTTATATGGGGGCTATACGATATCGTGGATCTATTTAGCCCATCTTCGAACATGACCTGGTTGCAGATAAAAGACTGATCTGTTCAAAATTTAAGCTTCCTATCTAGTGTTATTACAACAGACCGACAGACGGACAGGGCTAAATTGTCTTAGAATTTTACGCTTATCAAGAATATAAATACTTTGTTATGTTTAAAATTATTATTTCGATGGGTTAAAAACGGAGTGACGAACTCCACACTATGTATGGTGGAGGGTACAAAAATGTAACAAAAATATTTACTTTTTTATATTTATACGCAATTTTCTTCTCAGATTTTATCCTATTCTGGCAAGAGACCATTCCGAATTGATGAGAATTGTAAAAATCAGTCAAGCGGTTCTTGACTTATAAGCAGAATAACTAAGATCCATTTCTTGTACATGTATATTATATCCATTTTGATACATATCCGATATCGTGGCTATCAGCATCACTGTAATGATCAGATGTAACATTTTATTGTATTTCTGATTTCACTGGGATTAAACATATTCCCGGTTTAGTGAAAATTTTCGTACTTTTTAACAAATATGTTATAGTTTATTTTATCCGCTAAATATTCGCCGATAACCGTCCAATTTGGTAGGCTTCTGACCAGCCCTAAACACTAACTCCGCGTAGATTGGTTTATAATTGTGGCCTGTAGAGCAACAGCAAAATTGGGAAACTTTTCCGTTTTGGTCCATTTCAACCTCTAAATATTTTTCGATCATCCCCAAAAACAATAGACTTCTATTGTGACCTTAACCCCACCTACATTTTCAATTTCGTGAGGATCAGGCCATAATTGCGACCTGTAACGTGATTACAAATTAACATGGACATACACAGATAGATTGACTCAGATCAGCGATATAGGAAGATCTATAATGAGTTGTTACATATTTTTTGACCCAATCAAACTCATAATATCCTAACTCATAGTGTCGTAGGGTATAAATACTGGAACACATAAAATACAGTGAACATTCAATGGAAGAATAATGTAACTTATTTAAAAACAACTGACATGGCCAAAAATAAAATAAAAATGTTGGCTTGTTGTCGTCAATGATTTAATAAATATTTTCATATGTTGTTCTCTTACGCCTTAAATATTTACCACAGCTCTTTTATTTTTATCTCATCTACCATTCTTCTTTGGTTATTTTCCTTATTGCTTAACGGTTTTATGCATTTATTGTACATTATGAGATTAGTTGTTGTCTATTCTCATATCTCCCGATTCAATATTCATTTATGTCAAATGCATGTAGGTAGATTCGTTCTATTGAACCGTTATCATCAGAACTTTATTGAATGAACATTACCGTTTCATAGCTAGATATTTCATAATCGAAGAGACTTATCTGGAACACGCACACACACACACACAATTTCATATAACCATAGAAAATATAATTTTATGCTCGAATTAATTTACAGGCAAATGGAATTAATAGAATACTTCCGAAATGGCTTTAAGATATAGACCGGTAAGCGTGCGTGGTTAGAAAGTTCTGTGTCGACAAATATTTAATGAATTGATACAAATGATAATTTTGTTGCTTATGTCGTTAACATATCCACATAAGATGACAAGATGAAGTTGGGGAAATTATATTCTAGGTTGTTGTTCGTTATCAAAGCCTATGGATTTGTGGGAAATTATTATTGCAATTGTTGGTTCTATGAAATGGATGGAAAACACAAGGGGCTATCGTTAGAGCATTTAAATGTGAAAATGGACCTTGGACATTCCAACAGGACTCTAATGGTTACAAAATGAGGTTCCTCGCTTCATCTCCAGCGCAAAATGGCCATCAAAATCTCCGGATACCAATCCGCTGGACTATAGTGTCTGAAGTATTTTGGAAAGCAAGGTTGGCACTAAAAAATACCAAAGTGTCGATCACCTCGAGCAAGCGCTTCGCCGGGAATGGACCAAAATAACGCAGAGCAATATTCATGCAGGATGTGACGGTTTCATTGGCCGTTTGAAGGCCATAATTCGTGTCAAAGGTAACCAATTAGAACAAATCTAAAATTATTCTAAAATTTGATGCTATTTCCGACATTCAATAAAATTTAAAAAAATTTAAACATTATAACATTTGGTTTTGTTGCAGTTTTTTAGCTCACCCCGTCCGTCCGTCTTTTGTAATCACGCTAGAGTCCAAACCGCATGTGATAGAAAGCTCCAGATATTCGGAATTTCAATTCAAGTCAAGTTAGACATGTCCGTCCGTCTTTTGCAATCACGCTAGAGTCCAAACCGCATGTGATAGAAAGCTCCCGATATTCGGAATTTCGACGATTTTAGTCACTTTTTCTAAAGGAACAATTTTGATATAAAAGTTTGTAATGGGTTCAACCGCATGTGGCACAATGTTGTCTATATAGGTCAACGTTTTCCTTCAGCCCCCATATAAAGGTATTTTGAACATTTAAGCCACAGTTTCTAACTCGATATTCGGTATTTCGACGATTTAGCCACACTTTCTAACGGTATAACGACCGTTTGTATTAGACACACTATTTAGAAAAACGAAATAATGGGTTTTATTTATTATTTAGCATGGAGCTGTCATTGAAAGTAAATACTTTCCTAAATTGAAGTTAGATTCAAGAAAACAAAACCAAAATGCGATCATTCTAGTATTATTGGAACACCAGGGAAGATTTTGTTTTTATACCTTTTGTCGAAAATTTAAAGGTATATATAGGTAAAAAAAAATTAAATAAAAGTATCCAGAGCCGTTGAAGAATGCAGATGTGGACATTTAAAAATATGTGCCGGTGCCGAAACATTGTATTTTGTGTAGCTACCGGATGACGTTACCTCCCAATATTCGGTATTTTGATGATTTTAGCCACATTTTCCACGGATTTTTCTAAAAAGTGGTATTTGTAGTTCGAAATGGGTTCTAGCTCCTGTGGCGGAACATACTATAAATAGGTCCCCGTTTTCGTGTAGTCCCCACATAATTGTACATCCGGATATTTGGTACTTATCCGGTATTTATTATATTCTTATAAATTTATATGAACATGTTTGCTTTACCCTATGGTAGAGGATATTAAAAGTTCGGCTCGGCCGAACATAATGTTTTTTAATTGTTTTTGATTTTTATTGGTTGGAAATAATTTATTAATCTTCCATTTAAAGTTCAAATGTTGCTTCGTTCAAAGAATCCGCATATATCAGAATTCAATATTTTCCAAAAAAAATTTGGACTATCTTGGTTTTCGACCGGACTGATAACAATGGGGAAATAATTATTGTGACAATTTTGGTAGATCTAACTCTCCATCAACCATTTTCCAGACATTCTCCATTTCTGAATGCCTATTTTGAGCCGTATATATGGGAAGTTCAAAGAGTACTCCGTGTTGAAGAACAATTCATTCACTGTCCTTTGGCACAAAAAGCACTTCACCGTTCATGGGAAATTTGTCGTTTTTATGTAAACAACAACATACCAAGCATTCTTTGAACCAAGTACGTGCATTCTACATTCCTTAATTGTCCGGCAAGTACTAATGGTAATTTTATTGGTCACGTCATACATACATGTGTATGTATGCAGGTACTTGACCGTGGAGTAATTAACACATCTGTTAAACTTTTGTTTGGCCCGAACAGATTATTGCACAACAAAAAGTCACTCGTGTCTATAGAAATTTTGTACGTGATTCTTGGTCTTGGCCATTTCACAGTTACGGACTTTGGCCAAAAGTCAAAAAAATGGTAGTAAATAGAAAGTGATAAAGTGTTAATGTTTAGTTGACATAACATTGTCAAAATAAAACGCTACGCTGACGCAATCCATGCATTTGAATTAATCCGAACTGAGTTGGTTAATTAACACATTTGCCGCCGTAAACATATGATCAGCTCTAAGACAAATCTAAGTAGTTCATCATTTGTGGACCCACACAAAAACACATTCAAATGCGTATTTCATCTTAAGAAGATAATCACTCAGTCATAAAATTTTATGTAGACCTACAAATAGCCAGACAGACAGACATACCCATCTTTAATATTTGCTTTTCATTTTATTATTTGTTTATAAACACGAACAGAAAGTGAAATTGTAAATATTATTATTAACGGTTATGTGCATGTGTTGTGTTTTGAATTATTATGCCGCTTTTACGCTCATTGCTGTCTGTATGCACATCATCATCATCATCCCCATCGACGGCATGTTTGCGGTTAGCATTAAATTCATTATCATATATGGCCTTAACAATGATTTGGTATTACGTTTGTTAACTAACCTAGCTTAAAACCGAAAGCCATCAATGCAGTTTATTTGGTTTCATTTTGTTTTTCAAGCGAAATAGAAGTGCTGTCGGTATCTGTGCCCAATGCATTTTCACTTTCTACATTATTTGGCGTAGAAGAGAGTCGGTAGGCAACAGGCATGACTTGTTTGTTAAATTAACACTTCGATCATGTTTGAGGGAAATGACAAATACTTCGGATATATATATTGGCAGCAAACATATAAATTGCCGTAACAAAGTTAGTCAAAATATTTAGTTGCTTTTCGAAATGAAAGTGAAATTCCTGTTTAATCTGTTATGGGGTACAATAGAGTTGGCATTACTGAAAAGGAAACAAATTGATGGCTAATGCAGCAGATATCCGATATTTGTACAAAGATGGACAGTGTAATCTGTGCGACAAAATTCAATTTTTGCAGGAAAAATCCAGTAGATTATGAAAGTAGAGAAAACACGTTGAAATTATCATCTGTTGATAATTTGACGTAGAGCTTTGAAATATGATACAAAATTTTTTATTATGCCTAGGATGTTTGGTAATGAAAATGTATCAGCCCACGTTATGGTATATCCCCCATATATGGGTATCTCCTGATATTGGGTATTTTGTTGATTATGGCCACATTTTCAACGAAATTTAATATTAAGAGGTAGAAAGGGTTTATAATTCTGGTGGCAGAACATTGGCTGTATTGGTCCAAGTTTTACTATAGCCTCTACATAACTCCCGATATTTAGTATTTTAATAGTTTTAGCTACATTTTTCCACGGATTTGTCTAAAAATTAGTATTTGGAGATCGTAAAGAGTTCTAGCTTTGGTGACTTAATATTGTACATATGAGTTCATGTTTCGGTATAGCCCCCTTATAATGGTACCTTCCGATATTTGTTATTTTGATAGTTTTTGCCACATTTTTCCATGGAATTATCTAAAAATTGGTATTTGTAGTTCGTAATGGGTTCTAGCTCTGGCAGCAGAACATTGTATATATAGGTCCACATTTTCCTCTAGAGCACATGTACATTCGGTATTAAGACGAATTAAGCCCACAGTCGATATGGGTCCATTGTTTCCATATAACGGTACCCACCAATATTCGATATTTTGATAAAATTTGGCATTTAAGACTAGCAATAAATAAAAATCTTTGTAGTATAAAATTGTCTATATAGGTTCTCATTTTCGTAGGACCCCATATAACGGCTCCACCCACTTTATGGTGTTGTGAAAACTTTACTGCATTCTCCAACTGCTTTTATTGGTATTTACAGTATAGTTGGAGTGCAGATATTTTTATATTAATTTTTATACCCTACACCACATAGTGGTAAGGGTATTATGTCTTTGTGCACTTGTTTGTAACATGGAGAAGGAAGCGAGATAGACCCATAGTTATTTTTGAGGATCTCCATAGAACCACTTTCTGAGTTGATTTATGCATGTCAGTCCGTCAGTCATTCTGTCCGTCTGTCCATATATTCTTGTGAACAAAATGCAGGTCGCATTATTATCCGATTGAGATGAAATTTTCCAAACAACATTTGTTTGGCCCAAGGACGAACCCTATTGAAATTGGAGATAATCGGTAAAAATCTAAATATAGCTCCCATATATATCTTCGTCCGATTTGCCTTTTATTGTGCACCAAACGTGTAATATCAGCCCGAATGGTATGGAATTTTGCACATACAACCAAATTAGGATCAGATACAGCAATAGCTCCCATATATATTGTTCATCCGATTTGTTATTTTTGTCCTCCGCAGCCGTAATATGCACTCTGTAACAACAATACTTGGGGAAATATATCAAATGCAGCTCAGAAATACCTTTGCTAAATTTTATCGAGATCGGTTCAGATTTGGATATAGCTCCCATATATAACTTCGTCCGATTTACATTTTATTGTACACCAAACGTCTAATATTTATTTATTTTAAAATTAATTGTGCACCAAATGGGCAATACAAGTCCGAATTTAAATGATACAAATGCTTCGACATATTTACCCCTTTGTACTTTAAATAATAATTATAATCATAGCGTGTATGATTAAATTCTCACAAAAAATCTTTTAATTGTTATGTGGAGCTCTACTAAATGAGCAAAGTGGTGTAGGGTATCATAAAGTCGGCCACGCCCGACTTTAGGACTTTCTTTACTGGTTTTCTATAGCTAATGGTGAAGTGTATTTAACATTCGTCTTTCTCGAGCTTAATGTATTTTTACTTGTTTTACTCGGTTTTTAATAAATTTTCCCCGTTTTTTTTTTTTTTGAGTTTAAATCAAAGCTCAGAGTTGCTAATTTTAACTAGGGAGCGAAATTTGCCCATGATCATCCTGTTCGAAATGTGCGAGGTTTCTACGGAGTCTATTTTTCTTCGAATTCGAGTGGGTTTCACTCTTTCTACAAATTCGAGCTAGTTTTTCAGGGACCGAAAGTGTCAAAAGAAAAAAATATTTGATACAAAATTGTACTGTCAAATAAAACATAAATCTAAATTTAATAGTTTTTGAGAAAATATATTCGAAACTTGTACAATCATCATACCACCTACAATTAGATAATACCACCCATCAACATTTGGATTTAGAGCAGTTATAGTTTGTTATAGAGTGCATGATATCACTTGGAGAAGGATTATATTAAAAAATATATATCGGAACTGAGTTGCACAAAATGGAAACGTACGTTCCGAAATTCACTCCATTTGGGTTGATATCAGCCATTATTTGCACAATAAACTTGAAATCGGATTACGGATATATATGGGAGGTATTTGGATATAGCCGTTCACGATAACATTTGGCAAAGGTATTTCCGACCTTTATAAGATATCTTGTAACAAATATCAATGTTTTCGAATGCATATTACGAATTTTAGGGACTTAAGCACCAAATCAGATGAAACATATATATGGGAGGTATAGCTATGTCTGAACCGTTTTTCTCAGAATTCGATGTACTTTCTTTTAGACTGAATTCGGTGGGATATACAAAAATTCAGAACTTTTTGGTATGAAAGAAGCTTATATATGGGAGCTATATACTAATCTGAGCAGATCACGACAAAATTCGGCAGGAGTATTTTCAGGGAGTATATGATATCCGATACCAAATATCATTCTTCTGGAGTGCATATTACGCATGTGAGGGACTTAAAACCCCAAATCGCATGAATCATATATATGGGAGCCATAGCTATATCTGAACCGATTTTCTTTGATTTGATTTACTTGTTTCTAGACTGAATTCGGTACGATGTAGCAAAATACAGGTCATTTGGACTTATATTAGCCATTTGGTGTACAATTAACCCGAAATCGGTTGAAAATACATATAGTGAAGCTTAGGCCAAACAAATATTGTTTGCAAAATTTCATCTCAATCGGATAATAAATGCGACCTGCATTTTGTTCACCAGAATACATGGACGGGCGGATGGACAGACGGACTGACATGCGTAGATCGACTGAGAAAGTGATTCTATTAAGATCCTCAAAAGTAACTATTGATCTATCTTGCTTCCTTCTCCATTTTACAAACAAATGCACAAAGACATAATACCCTTACCACTTTGTGGTTTAGGGTATAAATACAGTCAATTTTGGTTTTATAAGCTACTTTCTTTTTATAAATCCAGCGTCCATTAAATAATCTGCGAAATTGTAATTCATTTTATAGTACTCGGCTTGAAGATCATAACACAAAAAGGGTTTCCGATAAAAATAAAAAATCGGGGGAATCACATTTTAGATATTAGGTGCATCCTAAGAATACCTTTGCCAAATTTTGTCGATATTCTTGCTCTTTTTTAATATAATTTTTTGGATAAAGATATAAATTCGCACAAATACACGTATGTGTTGAGGATGCATATTGTATGGCAAAAAGTTATCACAAAACAAAACGAATACTAGACAGTGCCACAGAGCATTGCAGCTCTTATAATTCCTCTTCGATTCATTAACAGTGAAGAAAGTCTTAAAGTTGGGCGGGGCCGACTTTATGATACCCTACACCAATTTGCTAATTTAGTAGAGCTCCACATAACAATTAAAAGTTTTTATGGGAGAATTCAATCATACACGCTATGATTATAATTATTATTTAAAGTTAAAAGGACTAAATATGTCGAAGCATTTGTATCTTTTAAATTCGGATTTGTATTGCCCATTTGGAGCACAATTAATTTAAAATCGAATAAAGATATATATGGGAGCTATATCCAAATCTGAACCGATCTCGATAAAATTTGGCAAAGATATTTCTGAGCTGTATTTGATATATTTCCCTGAATATCGTTGTTACGGAGTGCATATTACGGCTGTGGGTAACAAATATGACAAATCGGATGAACAGTATATATGGGAGCTATAGCTATATCTGAACCGATCTTCACCAAATTTGACATACTAGCTAGACTCAATTCGGCTGTAAGTGCCAAATTCCATTCCATTTGGACAAATATTAGACTTTTGGTGCACAAAAAAGGGTAAATCGGACGAAGTTATATATGGGAGCTATATCCAAATCTGAACCGATCTCGATAAAATTTAGCAAAGGTATTTCTGAGCTGTATTTGATATATTTCCCCAAATATTGTTGTTGCAGAGTGCATATTACGGCGGCGGTGGACAAAAATAACAAATCGGATGAACAATATATATGGGAGCTATAGCTATATCTGAACCGATTTCGATCAAATTTGGCATACATATTTTCAGGCCTAATTAGGGTGTATATACAAAACTCCATACAATTCGGGCTGATCTTACACGTTTGGTGCACAATAAAAGGCAAATCGGACGAAGATATATATGGGAGCTATATCTAAATTTTGACCGATTATCTCTAATTTCAATAGGGTTCGTCCTTGAGCCAAACAAATGATCTGTGCAAAATTTCATCTGGATCGGGCAATAAATGCGACCTGTACTTTGTTTACAAAAATACATGGACAGACGGACGGACGGACATGCATAAATCGACTCAGAATGTGATTCTATGCAGATCATCAAAAGGAACTATGGGTCTATCTCGTTTCCTTCTGCCTGTTACAAACAAATGCACAAAGACATAATACCCTGACCACCTTGTGGTGTAGGGTATAAAAAACCGTCCTTGTAAAATTCAAAACTAACGATTTGGTTCGAGCTGTCAAAAGTTTTAACAGAAGTAGGGGTAACTAGTAATTTATTCGAATTGTTAAAATACTAGTTCTATAGATTTTAATAAACCAAGGAATGTAAAGAACAATGAGCTTCTAAATATATAGCCACTTTTCTCAATATAATTACGTTCTCTCATTGAAATTAGCTAATTGAAATAAACACATTATTTATTATTAAGTCGTTGCTGAAGTGTATATGAACATAATTATAATTTTACTCTCTATAATTTAAAATCAAAAGTTTAAATGATTGCTCTTTCGCTGGCACAACAAATTATTTACAAATGTGAATCATTAATAATATATATTTATTATCTACATAGCGCCGTCACTGAATGTCACCACAAGAAATGTTGTGTCGACACTCTAATGAATTTTTCCAGTAAGTTATCGTTCTAAATCTTTAAACATATTTTTCGTTGAAATATAATGATGTTTAAAACTTTTGCTGCTGACTTTGTATCTGGAGCATAACCAATTAAACCGTACGTCATTCAAACATAGGCTAGATACTTTCCATTTTTCTTTTTACATTTTTTTTGCCAAGAATTTGACAATTTTAAATATAATAAATTGTAATATACAATACTTAGTTAGGTCGGCTACATGGTACCCTACACCACTATACGTATTATCCGTAATAAATAAATGTTTATGTTGGAAATTTGTGTGAAGTAAATCAAGCCAACTACGGTCATTATTGAACTTGAAAATCGGACGGCAACCATATTTAACCGATTTCCACAATTCCATTTCCCATTAGCACGACAGAGATACAGGGCAACTTGTACGAAATTTTGTTTGACTCTGGTCAAAACAGGCACAACTCCTTTTGCCAGGCCGCTGAACATATCAGCACTGCTTGAGTTTTTTTCAATAATTCCAAATTGTTAGAAGGATAATATCCTAATTATCATTTAAACTTCATCACAATGGAGCATAAGGCTTAAAAATCATACTTGGATTACAACACACTTAGATTAGATTATATAAACTAATTTGAAAATTATTGTCTGATGTTCGAAGCTTTAATGAACCACAATTTAATTACCAATCTATTTTATTAATAAAAATCATTAATTAAAATCAATCTGATTTCACATATCAACGTAGGAGTTCATCGACTCAGTGCCAAAGAGTTCCCATTGTAATTTTTATGTGTGCATAAATATTGTAATTAAATATTTGAAGAGTTTTATTTTATTGTTTTGACTTTTTTTTGGTGTCGGTGCAAATTTGATAGTTGTCTGTAGACACCATATCCTACACCACCACTAGTGTATATTATTCTTTTGTAGTTAGATAAACAGTTTATTATACTAAATGTGTTCCTACTTGCTTCAAATTATGCGTCGTTACCTGAGCTTTATTTACTTAGACCAGAAAAATGACATACGGAACACTTGAGCATTTACCGAATTTTCCTACTACCCAATTGTTATGGTCATATTATTTAATCGCCATATAATTATATGCATCGGTAGTCATTATGAATTACATAGCCAAGGACATTGGTTATGCATGTATGTATGTATATTATGATAGTTAGCAGTAAATTGAATCTTGGACACAATTGGCTGGCGGCGTAACGACGTGCTAATGACTAGATGTGGGAATGACATCATTTGTTTGTCTGCCATTTGAAAAAGAAAACGACAAAGCCATCGCAGTTATTCTGAATGGCACAATAAACAAATAGAAGTGGATAAAAGTGAATAAAAAGCAAATAAAAATCTAGCTCTTATTGCTCCCAAAATCCATTAAAGAATATTCTTTTACTATAAAATTGAATGTTAGTGAAACGATTCCAGCAAATGACAATCCATTAGATTTAATCGTTGTTTTTGGATTAAGTTTGAACATTGTCTAAGGAGACAACTTTAATTTGCACTCAATATGGTAATATAAGACGAAGACTTTGCATTGAATAGAGCTTTTTGATAGGCAAATTGGATGCTTAAATTTACAACACATGTTTAAGTTGTCTTATCTTTTGTCTGCAGTCAGGTCAAGTTTGAAGATAAGCTATATTGGTACACGTTTTCGTACAGCCCCATATAAAGTTACCTCCCGATATTCGATATGTTTACGGTTCTAGAACAGAACAGTATACTATTTTGCAATTGGATCTTCCACATGTGACACAATAATTTCTGAACAGTTTCACGTTTTCCTATAGCCCCCATATAATCGTAGCTTCCTATATTCGGTATTTTGATGAGTTTAGCATCAGTTTCTAGTGGAATAGATTAAAATTTGGTATTTATAGTTAAAAAATGACTATATCTCCTGTAGCAAAACATTATCTATACAAGTCCACGTTTTCGTATAGCCCCGATGTAATTTTACTTCCCGATATTCGCGTCGAAGCCACGTTTTCTAACGGAATATTTTTTTATTCGGTATTTTTATATTATAGAGTTTTCTACCTCATGTGGCAGAATATTGTCTTAATAAGTCCACGTTTCCATATAGCTCCCGTATAAAGGTACCTCCCTATATTCGGTATTTTGACGATTTAAGCCACATTTTCTAAGGGATTTCGTGATGGGTTCTTCTTCTTATATAGAACAATTTCTATATAAGTCAAGATTTTTCGATAGCCCACATACTTCGGTATTTTGATGATTGTGCCGACTTTTTACAGAGTTTATTTGAAATTTATATTAGATGTTCCTCATGAGAGAAGTGACGCATACCACTAGAATACTAGAATTTCGGCATTCACAGACGTATTTATACCCTACACCACAAGGTGGTCAGGGTATTATGTCTTTGTGCATTTGTTTGTAACAGGCAAAAGGAAACGAGATAGACCCATAGTTCCTTTTTATGATCTGCATAGAATCACATTCTGAGTCGATTTATACATGTCCGTCCGTCCGTCTTTCCGTCCGTCTGTCCGTCTGCCCATGTATTTTTGTAAACAAAGTACAGGTCGCATTTATTGCCCGATCCAGATGAATATTTGCGCAGATCAAGGACCAAGGACGAACCCTATTGAAATTGGAGATAATCGGTCAAAATTTAGATATAACTCCCATATATATCTTCGTCCGATTTGCCTTTTATTGTACACCAAACGTGTAATATCAGCCCGTATAGCCCGTATATATGTACGTACGATCAGATTGGACCTGAAAATAAGTATGCCAAATTTGATCGAAATCGGTTCAGATATAGCTATAGCTCCCATATATATTGTTCATCCGATTTGTTACTTTTGTCCTCCGCAGCCGTAATATGCACTCTGTAACAATGATATTCAAGGAAATATATCAAATACAGCTTAGAAATATCTTTGCCAATTTATATCGAAATCGGTTCAGATTTGGATATAGCTCCCATATATAACTTCGTCCGATTTACATTTTATTGTGCACCAAACGTCTAATATTTGTCTAAATGGGATGGAATTTGGCACTTAGGACCGAATTTAGTCTATAAGCTAGTATGTCAAATTTGGTGAAGATCGATTCAGATATAGCTATACCTCCCATATATATTGTTCATCCGATTTGTTATATTTGTTACCCACAGCCGTAATATGCACTCCGTAACAAATATATTCAGGGAAATATATGAAATACAGCTCAGAAGTACCTTTGCTAAATTTTATCGAGATTGGTTCAGATTTGGATATAGCTCCCATATATATCTTTATCTGATTTCAAATTAATTTTGCACCAAATGGGCAATACAAGTACGAATTTAAAAGATACAAATGCTTCGGCATATTTAGTCTTTTGAACTTTATATTATAATCATAGCGTGTATGAAATTTAATTGTTATGCGGAGCTCTACTAAGTTCGCAAAGTGGTGTTGGGTATCATAACGACGGCCCCGGCCGACTTTAAGACTTTCTTTACTGGTTTTATATTAGTTACTTTACTGTTTTTATACTTGTTTGATTTCTCTTCCTCTTTACCGACTCTGAAAGAGAGCCAATAAAATAAGAAATATAATCCTGGGCCGATACTGCCCATTTTCTACACAAATCATCCTAGACATATTCAAACATTTTTTAAACCAAAAAATATTTGTTACTTATCTTGATTATGATAGACTGACGCAGATAATTCTACGTTCTTACAATTTCATGATGATAAGGAATATGTACAAGATATGGATATCCAAAAATATTTTTGAAGTGTTACAAAAGGAATGTTTTTTTACTATTGGTGTTTTGCAGTATTCAATTGATATCCTTTATCACAATTTTTATTCAAATTTTTAGTCAAAATCAAAATAATTCAACTATTATTGTCAGTAAACTTTAACTTCGTACTATTTTGCGAAAAAGATTACTTTTAAGTTTTAAGAAAGAAAAAAAAACACGTAAGCTATTTGTTAACCTCCATTCTTCTGTTCATCCTTTTTTTCAGATGCTACACTGCTGAAGCCATAACATTGGTTATTGTATATAATATATACATAAAACAACTTGCCTTGAAATTTTAAATAACATCATAATCAAACAGCAATTTACGTTCGTTTGTAAACACACTAACAAACTTATAAGCGTATTATGTCCTCAAAGGATTTGGCTTAAATCCACAAACGTTAGAACAACAATTTCAATATGAAACCTAAAGGATTTCATTCAGAAGACCACAGTAAAGATATTGACATTATAACCAACCAACAGCAAAGTCGAGCAATTTCCGATGACAAAATGGCGGCGATGCATGCAAATGTACACAAAGGAATACCCAAAGTAAACAACCGGATACAAGACAAACATGAGGACAACGATATGATCCTTTACCATAAACCTCGAACAAATCATAGAACATGGCTAAAATGGTTAAGTCACTCTGAACAGCCAATAAGTACTTTCCTTCTTTTGATTGTCCTAGTGAATGGAGTGCATGAATCATTTGCAACGACAACGACATCCACAACAACAACATCCACAACAACATTGAAACCCACAATATCCCGATACAGTCAACTATTATCGACAAATGGAAAATTAACGGAAATGTCAGATGACAATGAGGACGATATGTTTCGTCCATTTGTGCCCAAAGATCCGGAGGTAATATCACGTAATGTTTTTACACCTTCAGGACAGTTTCGTGTCTTTCAACCCGTTGAAAGTGATTTACGTGCTGCTGTGGCCATGGAACACAGGTCACACAACGATCAAATGACAACAGCCAAGGAGGCATCACCTCAAGCCACAGAAAGTGCAAAAATGACTAGTGAAAATAAACGTGTCGTCGAACATCCACATAATGAAACCACATTGGCCGCATTACCCAGTGAAACACGAAAAACGGTCCGTGATGTGCGTAAACAAAATATCGATAAAAAGCAAAATACAATTGACCAAAATAATGACTTGTCATCCGATCTGAAAAGTTTGGAAGATTTATTGGTTGAATACGTACAGAATTTCTTTGAAAAGGGTGAATATCAACCGTTGCCCGGTTTGGTAGTTGAGTTGCAAAAGAATCGCAGTGACACAACGGATAATTCGCTCAAAGAACACACAAGAAACGTTCGCCAAACATCGAAACCCATTGGTGCCAAAGTGAGCTTGGATGTGCCTCGGACATTGGCCACAGGACGTTTGTTGTTCTTAACAGGTTGGTAAAATATAATTTTAAGGAATTTGTTTTTGATGTTGTTCATAAATTATAATATCCACTACATGTCAAAGGGTATTATATTATTATTTCTGGGATGTGGCAAAAAGTACCCAAACCTGCAGAATAGTTCGTAGACATAGATCATAGTCGTACGAACCAATCCAAACCAATCTGAGTCAAAAACATACTTAATTTTTTTAACATCAAATTTTATTATGAGTCTCCAAAAAAATGTGTAAACTGAATTAATATAATTTAAAACCAGTATAAAAGGTCAAAATTCGGACGGGCCGATTATATGATACCCTACATATAATCGTAGAATTCCCGTAACAAAAGAAAATAACATTGTGAATTTAACAAATTTGACGGAGGCTTTTGTACCTGTAGTACCAAATATCATTGCTGTATAGTGCATGATATGACTTCGATAAGAATTATATTAAAAAATATTTTTTGGAGTAATAGAAATACCGGACCGAGTTTCAACAAATGGAAAAATTCGGCTTAATATGAAAAAATCTCTTCAATTTGGGCTGATATTACATATATGGTGGACACCAACCGCAAATTCGGAAGACGATGTATATGGAAGGTACATACAAACATCCTTGTTGTGCAGTGCATAATACGCATGTGGGGGATATAAAACTCCAAATCGGATGAAACATAGCTATGGCTATATCTGAACCGATTTTCGCTAATTTCTATAGGGTTCGTCTTTGGACCAAACAAATATTATTTGGAAAATTGCATCTCAATCGGATAAAAAATGCTACCTGCACACATACAAGGACAGACGGAATGACATCCATAAATAGACTCAAAATTCTATAAAGATCCTCCAAAAGAATTTTAGATTTATTTAATTCTTTGGTTCCTCTTCTATTGAGCATACGATCTCGTCACTTGGGTAAAAAAATGTTTTTTTGTCATAGAATTTATTTTTAAAATAACTTCTGGGGAGAATATCCCAGACAAAAAACAAGGGAACTGATGAGGATTGGTGGCTCTTTCCGAAACCTAGGTATTCCCTGCCTTACCCCCTGGTTAACATTACCATCGTTCTCCACTAATAAACAAACGTTGTTTTTATAAAAACAACAATAAAGGGATAAAGCCTGACCATTTTGCAACAACAAAATACTACGGTATCCCTAACAAACAAGCCACACTGTGCTATTTTAGAATAAGTTTAGCTTTGTTCGAATTGGTCACCTTTGGCACGAATTTTGACCTTCAGAGCCAATGAAACCGTCACACGCTGTCCGAATGTTGCTCTTCGGTATTTTGGCTTATTCCCGGCGTTTGGTATTTTTTAGTGCGAACCTTGCTTTCCAAAATACTCCAGACACAATAGTCCAACGGATTGGTATGCGGAGATTTTGGTGGCCATTCTGCGCTGGAAATGAAGCGAGGAACCTCATTTTGTAACTATTCTTGGGTGGCGCGATCTGAGTGAGATGGTGCTGAGTCCTGTTGGAATGTCCAAGTTCTACGGCCAAAATGTTTGCGTGCCCAAGGCTTTAATACATCCTCCAGAATATTTTCGCGATAATATTTGGCATTTATTCTGATTCCACGGTCGATTAATACGAGCGGTTTTCCAGCCAAATATGGAGAAATCAGACTATCACGTTTGAATTCCATCACAAATAACTTTGTTTCTGGAAAATGCTTTTGTACGTTTGTAAACAATATAATTAGCTGTCACTGGAATAATTTTAGCTGCTGACGGATGAGTGGCTTAGAAATAAAAGTAGTCTGAAGTTGGTTGCAGTTTTTGTACCCTCTACCATACATAGTATGGAGGGTATATTAACTTCGTCATTCCGTTTGTAACTCATCGAAATAATAATTTTAGACCCAACAAAGAATATATTCTTGATCAGCGTAAAATTCTAAGACGATTTAGCCCTGTCTGTCCGTCCGTCCGTCTGTCCGTTTGTTGTAATCACGCTACAGGCTTAACGAATTAAGATAGAGCGCTAAAATTTTTTCCCAGATCTCTCTTTTATCTGCAGGCAGGTCAAGTTCGAAGATGGGCTATATAGGTCCACGATATCGTATAGCCCCCATATAACGGTACCCTCCGATATTCGACATGTTGATGATTTTAGTTACATTTTTCAACGGAATTGTCTGAAATTCTACACAAGAGGTTTTTTGTGAGGACTTTACCCCCTGACAGAGAGGTTAACGGTATCGTATATCCCCCATATAACGGTACCTCCGATATTCGGTATTTTGATGATTTTAGCCATGGTATTGTCTGAAAATCCACAAAAGGAGTTCTTTGTGAGCACTTTAACCCCTGAAAAGTAATTATCTATATAGGTCCACAATATCGTATATCCCTCCATATATCGGCATTAGATATTTTAAAGATTTTAACAGAATTTTTAATGGATTTTATTTTTGAAAATTTTCTAATTCGTTCCAAATGGTGGAGGGTATTCAAAGTTCGGCCCGGCAGAACTTCCTGCTTTTTTACTTGTTTCATCTCACCTTGTATTTCCGATCCGATATCTTGGCTATCATGATCGGAAGTGACCTTTTAATGTATTTATGATTTGGCCGGGATTAAAAATATTCGCAGGTCAGTGCAAATGTTCTTATTTTTGCTCGGTATATATTGAACGAAGACCATTCGATTTAGTAGGCTTCTTCCCAGCCCTAAACTCTAACGCTATGTAAACTTCCGCGTCGATTGGTCTATAATTGTGGCCTGTATAGCAACAGCAAATTTTTCTGTCATTGGTCCATTACAACCCCTTAATATTTTGGTATAATCCAAAAGGAATATGCTTCTATTTTGACCCTAATCCCACCTCCATTTTCAATTTTATGAGAATCGGGCCATAATTGCGACCTGTAACGTGATTACAAATTAACATGGACGGACATACATAGCTAGATCGACTCAGCTCGGCGACATAGAAAGATCCTATGTGCAGGATCAATATTATGAGTTGTTACATAATTGTTAACCTAATCACATTTCTAACATACCCACACATATTGTCAAATATTTTGTAGGTTCTCATTTTTTTACATTATGACATCTCTACTATTATTTATCAGTGTAGCAGAATACAGCCCAGTTAAAGTCGAAATCAAGTGATAACATTTGTTTGGTTTCCATTTCGAGTGTCTTAGAAAAGCTGGCTATAAATCTTAGCTAAGACACCAAAAACAAATCTTACTACAATAATAATATAAAATACTAATTATCGTTTCTTTTTTCAGGTCTAAAAAAAGTGTTGTGGCCCGTTTTCATGGGGTTGCAGGTCCTTAAATCACTCTTAATTGCGATGTTCATCCCAGCGCTTATTGGTTCGTTTACAAAACTTTTGGGGAAAGGTTAGTTCAAATGTTTATTGAACCTTAATTTACATAATGTAACGAAATAATATAATGACTAACCAAAACTAATAACATGTCACATACATGTGCAGGATTTAATTATTATTACACACATGTCTATTATTTTTTAATTATTATTCACAGAAATTAATTAATGGAAATTTTTAATGTTACACAATTGAAAAAAAAAACAAGTAAGCAAAGGCTACAGTCGAGCGGGGCCGACCGTTGAATACCCTACAACACTATAATAAACGATACAGTTTATATAGGCGAGATACTCGAAAGAATTCCACAAGATATTGTGACAAATAATAAAAGAAAACCATCAGGTTTCGTTCTCTAATTTTCAAATAATAGCAACTTAAACTAATTTGCTCATTTCCAATTTATTGGTAGATGTTGCACTTATATGGTCTTCCTAGATCTGGAACCAATATTTCCCAAAGACCTATAATCTCTCAGAAGTGGCAAAAGATTAACAGTTATTATTGGTTTTTGACTGAAACGCATCTATATGAGATACAGACATTTGACTATATTCTTCAACGAAATAGTCAGAAGTGCGTCTTTTTTGTATTTGTGAATTCTCCAAAAAGTCTCTGGAATGGACATTTTCGTATTTTGTCTACAAAAGTTGGCAAACTATTTCACACATTGAATATTTTGCAATGTGCGGTAACCCCCTTTCAAATGTGCGTGAGGATCGGGCGATAATTAGGACCTGCTGACAATTTTGCAGTTTTTTGGTCCATTTCAACCCCTAAATATATGGCGATCATCTCCAAAAAAGTAGGCTTCTATTCTGACCCTCATCTTATCCCCATGCAAAATTTCGTAAGGATCGGGCCATAAATGCGATCTGTATATGATATCCTGATATCCCAACCACTTAGTTTTGTTAGCTGTAGAAATATTACCAAATGTTTAATTCAAAATGAAAATATGCCAAAAATATGACAAAATTGAAAAAATATGAGAAAATTTAACAAAATCAATATTTTCATCTTTAGAGAGATATTTTTATGCGATTTTTTAGACGTTTTTTCTTTCCTGCCAAGAGGTCATTCTGAATTAATGAGAACTGTCGAAATCAGTTCAGCCGTTCTCGACATATAAAAGATCTTTCAAGCATATCTTCTTTGATAGACATATATATCGCACATATTTTGCTATATATCCGATTTGTTGGATGTTAACATCAATGTAAAGATCAGAAGTAACCTTGTCATGGCTTTATGATTTCGCCGGGATTTAAAATATTCGCGGTTTAATTAAAAATTTTGAATTTTTTCAACACAAAAGATATGGTCTATTTTACCCGCTAAATATTATCCGATGACCACCCAAATTGGTAGGCTTCTTCCCCTCCCTAAACTCCAGCTACATGCGAAATTCCGCGTCGATTGGTCTAAAATTGCGACCTGTATAGCTACTGCAAAATCCGACATTTTTTCAGTATTTGGTCCATTTCAACCCCTAAACATTTGGCGATCATCTCCAAAAGCAATAGGGTTCTATTCTGGTCCAAGCCCCACTTACATTCTAAATTTCGTGAAGATCGGACCATAATTGCGACCTGTAGAGTGATTACAAATTAACATGGACAGACGGACAGACGGACAGACGGACGGACGGACATACATAGCTAGATCGACTCAGCTCGGCGAGCTAGGAAGATCCATATATACTTTCCTATATGGGAAATCAATATTTCGAGGTGTTACTTAAATTCTGGCCCAATCAAACTTATAATACCCCCAACACATAGTGTTGTAGGGTATAAAAACAAGTTGGGTTTCAGTTAAAAAAAAATAATTAAATAAAATAAAAAAATCAACTTGTTGTAAAATCGTTTACAATTATTCTTTCAAATTATTTTAATTTAGGTATCAGTTCGGGTTCGGCACCTTTATTTATACGACCCATGGACCCACCTCAAGAATTAGATTTCCGTGACAACTTTGGCGATGGTGACAAATTCCTTTCAGCTGATGATGTGTTGAATGATCCCTTCCAACCTACAGATGACACCATAAAAGACCATAAACCCTATGCCTACAATCAACCGGGTTTGTTAAACTGAAACCTAAAGTACATTAAAATGATGAATTTTGTACTAATATTTTGCAATTATATTTCCCCCCTTAGAAGCCTCACAATACAGCAATCAATACGCCTACAACAGTGTAGATTCCTCATCGAACCTGGGACCGTTGAGCTTCACACGCCTTGGTATGAACGAACGACAGCATCAGTTAATGCAAAATTCCTATATGGGAGCATTACAGACAATTACATCGGCTTCGTTTAAAAATTCCAATTCAATATCTGGTAGTTCGTCATCACTTTCAGCGCCGATGGTGAATAAACCGGCGGCACCGGCCAACATGAACACATTCCAGCAATTCCAAAAGGTTCCTGCCTCATCATTGCTGCTCTCCAATTATGATCCATTCTATAGCCCGTTGTTATCGAGATTGGATTCGGTATTTGCTCAATTAAAATTGAATTCAGACAATGAAGATTGCCGTGAAAAGGTGATTTGTTTGATGTATGCTAATCCCGCAAAATATGCTCCATATAGCAATCTCGTATCGGCGCAATTAAGTCGGTAAGTTATGATTTCACAGGTAATTGGTTTTTAGCTTGATAAAATAATAAGTGTATATGCCTAAAAGTATGCTTCATTTTTTATCTATGTAACTTTATCAATGTGGTGAATATAAGAATGGTGTAAATCTTTAATATTATTCTTCAACTAGCAGTTACGCAAATTGCAACGAAAAATCAAAAATAATGCTATAAAACAAGGTTGACTAATGACGATTTTATATGTCCTTAAGGAGGAAAAAAACTGTTGAGTCTAAAGGTTTTTAATGGAAAAGTGACCGTCTAGACAGTTCCCATCGACATACACTGACTTATGGCGAGGAAAACATACTAACCCCTATTCAAGCGACATCGAAAATATAATTTGCTCAATTTTTTCTGTTCCCAGGACCTATCCCACTCGAATTCGAGCAAGTTTTTCGGGGGTCTTTTGATATGTAGGGCTAGAACAATTTTAACTCTTAAAGACGAAGTTTCAAAGGCCATTTTTGATTGAACGATCAAAAATTGAAAAAGAAAGTAAAATAATATCAGTAATCAGGCTTATCGATAGATGTATACCCCAGCCTTGAGGTTCCGAAGCAGTTGGACAATATTGACCAATTCGTATCTGACTTAAGATTGATAAATAATATTACAACGTGCCAGATTTGTACTATGTGGACTGCATCCTTTGTATGAGTTATATGCAAATTTTTGGAAAATGTAGAAATATGCATCGGATAAAGAAGTGTTCCATTTTCATACTTCATATAATATAGATAAAAATATTGGTATGTGGAAATCGAACATTAATATCCAATTTTATGCGAAATTATAAATTTCGATAAACAAGATATTCATATCAAATTGCTGGTTAAGATAAATACTGTCCATTTTCGGACCTGACCTAGTACTGTTGCAAATATTAAGCTTCGCAAAGTTGTAATTTATTTCGAACTTTTTTGGTGAAGGTACCAGAAGGAGTGGACCGATATTTCCCATCTCCGAACTCGATTTAAGTTTGATAATAATATTACGATGTACCAAGTTTGAACCAAATTGTTTTTTTTGGAGATTTGTTCCGAAAGAAATTGTATTGCTACACTTTATATACACAACAAACTAAATGCCATACAGTTTGAGGTGGAATTTTAGAATTTTTGCATGTAGGTCCCAATTTTATCGAGGCATAATTTTTTTTGAAAATCTGTACTAATAGGTACTGAGTATTGTACTGTAATTTTAAATTCTGAAATCTATATATATATATATATATATATATATATATATATATATATATATATATATATATATATATATATATATATATATAAATGAAAGTTGTGTTAGTTACTACGCTTATTACTTAAGAACCGCTGAACTGATTTTAATGATTCATACAAATTCGGAATTGTCTCTTATCCGAAAAGGATAATATCGCGTAAAAATGTGATATGTTAAGATTTTCATTTTGACTTTTGAAATGTACAATAGTAATGCATGATTTTTTCCATTTTGACTTACTTTTTTCTAATGTACATTTATAGTGTTTTTTATATTTTATTTTTGAATTCGAATATTAATACCAATTTATTTAATTGCCTTGATTTCTTGAGAACTGAAATTGACGGAAGTGTAGTACCGAATTATGTGGTGGCGAAACGGAATAGATGATACCGAAATAATTTAATGCGGTCACACCAAAGTTAAAAGAAAATTACTTTTCCAAAATCGTTTAAAAAACACGAAAAAAGAGATCTCATTGCAACAATTCTCAAAATGGGAAAATATCGAAAAAAAATTCCAATGGAATTGAATTTTAAAATAAAAGTACATTCTATTGACAAACTTTGTAAGGATCTTTAAACCGTTGCTGTAACAAATCAGCGAACAAGTTAAAGATTTTTTCAATTTGTTATTATTCTTTTGTCAATTTTTTTTAAATTTGTAATATCATATTGAATTCAGTGGATTTTTGTGAACAAAATAAAGAATAATTTTTCACTATATACAATTTTTCACCAAAAAAATGAAATAAGTGCGAAATACGATGGTAACTGACATCTACCTTTCAACTCCAGGGCCTACATCGGGCTTCAGCTGGAAGATGCGCAAACATTTAAACAAACAAAAATGACCGAAAAAGACTAATGGGGCTTATTTCAAAGCGTGGCCCTACTTCTTTCATGTGACAATAATCCGTCCAATGAGAGCTCAACATGCAAAAAATTTTGGGAGTACAATCAGTAAAATACCAAATATAAAGGGTGCAAAATAGTAGAGCGAATGGGACTTTTAGTAAGAAAAGGATTTCTATCCTTCCAAAAATTCTGCCTGAACATTTAAGATACCTTAGATCGCTTTTGCAGGTCATGATATCGATCATAAATAATCATCGTATGATTTAAGCCATTTTTGGAGTCTTCGCCACTTTCTTCTATTTTTGGCCCTTATTTGGCATCTTTGTTTCTAAGGGGGTAGAGAACCTCTTCGCATAAAATTTTCGGAGTAGGGCCCATATTGGTCTTGACCACTAAAAAAATTTATTTATGCTACCCTGGGGTAATGAACCAAGTCCACCTTTTGGCGGACAAACAGACCGACATGGTTAGGTGGACTTATGAGGACTCTAATGCACAATCTGAGGTGCTAATGGGATTAAAAAAGTAATTAACTTTGCCTATTCTTAAATCAATTAGCCCTCAATTATGAGTTGTACAAAGTACAGTAAATTCCAAATTACTGCTCATTTGACTAAAAATTAAAAACTAATCGACCAGTACGTGAACATTTATAACATTCTTATATTTTTGAATAATTATGCTTTGACAAATATGCATAATAGACAAAAACTATGGGCCGGCAACGCGGACCGGGCCAGCTAGTATTTTTATAAAATTCATTCTAAATTTTGGTGCTTAAGTTATAAACTTTCGTTATTAGAATTTTCAATTCATTATTTATAAACTTGGCTACGAAGGTTTATGTCATATGATAGTCCAAAACGTGTCTCATAGAAATAGTCCTAGGTCTCTTTGGACAAAACCATTTCAGGACATTTGAAGTCGATCTAGCAGTGTCTGTCCGTCCGTTTGTCTGGCTGAAGCGCTTTCTCGAAGGGACGATCCAATTTCTTCTAAACTTCAGTTCGTAATACTGTTATCAAACTTAGATCGACTTCGGAGATGGGCAATATCGATCTACTCCTTATGGTGTCTCTGCCACAAAGTATCAAATTTTTAAAAGAATATTATTCAACTGATAGAAAGAAAGGGTCATCCGATTTTATTCAAATCATCCCAATATTTCTACTTCTCTTATCTGCGGCTTTGATCTCAAATTCTGTACTTCAAGAGTTTAAACCTTAAAATTTCGCTCTTTTGAAAAAGGTTTAACTTTTACAATTTCTTACGAAATGTACAATGATAGAATTAAATGCGAATGAGATGAGTTTAAATTTTTAGAATTCTCCAAAAATTTTAGAATTTGTAAATACGAGCGTATATTAGCATTTGTATGTGAAATAAGGTGCAGCTTTTGTAATTTTAGAACTAGAATGAGTTAGCAGTTTTTCTGATAACGTTAAAATATTCTCAGCTGGAATCTAGACATTTTGCAGGAAGATACATTTAAAACTTTGATATGGCCTGTAATAAGTCCAGATTCCTCGTAATGTATAATTAAGGGGTATGATCTGTTCTAAAATTTCAAAATGGTACATAAAATGAGCAATGGTATTGATGAGCATTTTACGAAGTGATTTGCACACTGAAAACTAAAAGTAGTCGCTCGAAAACAGCAAGAACTTTAAATTTGTAATATTTACCTTGGTGGAGGAGTGTTCCCGGGTACACACAAAATTGCTAGGTATTTCTTTCGACATGTCCATAATAAAAGAATGGGTGGTAACCCATAAAAAAGGATAATTGTTCCATTAAATCAAAGAGAAAAAATAAAATGACATCATTTCTGAATTTCACAAAAAGAAAAAAAAAACATGTCACACGTCTATAGAATAAAATTTAAAATGATTTGAAAATTATAGATAAGTTGTAATATGACAAGTAAGCAAAGGCTATAGTAGTGCGGGGTCGACCATGTGATACCCTACAACCCATAGCCTTTTGACCAGGGACATTTGCCCAATATTGACGCACTCCTTCTAAATAAAATCCAATGGTCATCCAATATGCTGGAATTCTTCCCTGTCCTCAACTCTCTTCTCAGGCGTATCGATTGGCTTCAATTGTGTAATCAGGAATTTTTTTCTATTTTTGGTTCATTTGAATCCCTGAATATTTTGCGATCATCTGCAAAAGCAAGAGGACCCTCCGTATCTCCAAATTTAGACTCATCTATATGACTTGCTTGTCTACGATATTTGGCTATATTCGTCAACGAAATCAACATAAAAAAGCTAGATGTTCGCCCTTGGTGTATTTCGGTTATCGCCTATAATTAATGTTGGTATTTTTTCACGCAAAAGTAGTGGTACATTCTACCCGCTGTCTAAACTCTTCGCGATTATTTATAAATATATTGCAGACATCTTTGAAAACAATAGGCCTAGCCTTTCTGAGCCTAACTCTACCCTTAAGCAAATTTTCGTGAGGATCGGACGATAATTGCAATCTGTAAATAATATCCCCAACCTGTGTTGTAAGATGAAAAAAAAATTACAAAATGTACTCTTAAATATTTTAAGTCAAAGTGAAAAAATCACATGCGACAAAAAAAAAAAATTCGAAAAACTAAAAATATGTCACAAAATACTACAAAATCTATGTTAACATCATTATTGGCATATTTTATTCAATTTTTAGATTTTATTCTTTTATACCAATAGGGCATTCTGAATTGACAAAACTTGTCAAAATCGGTCCAGCTATTGTTGAGATATAAGCACTCCAGCTAACATCGCCTTCCTTTGAATACACAAAATGTATATATTTCGCTATGTATATTCGATATATTTACTATCGGAATCTGCCCAGCCCTAAGTTTTAGTCCCATGCTAACGTCCCCATGGTCTATAATTGCGACCTGTAGAGCAATAAGTCAGGAAATTTTTCAGTTTTTGGTCCATTTCGAATATTATGAGATCAAAAGCAATAGGCTTCTATTCTGGCTCTAGCCCCACCCCAATTCTACAATTTTTGACCCAATCAAACTTATAATACCCTCAACACACAGTGTTGTAGGGTATAATTATAAATAAGTTGTAATATGAAAATGGGTTGCCATTACCGATTTGGCAAATGAGATTACCTTGTTAATTCTGCTAGTGCGTACCTTTCCCACCTATAAGGCTGAATGTGTAATTAACAAGAAGAACACATCACTTTTACACCAGAAACACTGTTTGTTAAATGTGAGTCTGACAATAGATACAATTTAAACTTATTTTTGATTTCGGCGAACTCCCTATTTGCCACTCCTTTAAGAAATAAATTCTGCCTTTACTTAAACATTTCTACTATGTACTGCATGTTTATTGTTTAATATGAATAAGTTATTTTACTTTGCACTTGTAAAGTGATAATATTATTTTGATGTCTATTAACAAACATACAAATAATAAACAAAAAAGAATTTCTGGAAAACAAACATATAAATTTTCATACCGTAGCTCAGACATTACGAGTGAAAACAGAGTATGTGACTTGACTAAGATTTTTCCTGTTAATTCCAAAATTTTTTCTTTTAAATAAATAAAAGCAAAACTAGAAAAGTCTGCTCATTTCAGTTTACAGAAGATTCTGTTTTGAAAGGTCGAATTTATTTAAAGTCTTAAGTTTCCAAGAAGTAACTGATAAGACTAGGGAAAAGTAATTTGAATTTTAAAAATTTCAAATAATAATAACAATAATACATTGATGAATCGTTATTACAATCTTACTATTAAAATATTAATAATAAGCCAATATCTTTCTCTTTCCAGAGAATTAAATGAATTGCGTAAGCCAACCTCAGATAATCCCGACATTCTACGTTTCTTCAAATACATGCGGGCGGCTAAAGATGGCCAAGACGGCGTTGACTGCGAACAAGCATTTGAGAAATGTACGGAATTTAAAGATTTCGAAAATCCTGCAATGGTTTCCACATATCATGACATAAACAAATTGGTGCAGGCGAGAAAAATGGCATAATGGCAAAATGAATTTGAGTAATGGCAAGAACAGCGTCGAAACGAAATTTGACTATTTGTATATGAAAAAAAATGTATGAACATTTTTTAGTTCTTAAGTAGAAACAAATGAGCCATAGACATTTTTAGATTTTATATTAAATTATTTATTTATTTATTCTCTAACTTAATTATTATTTAATTTATTTATTAATTTATTAATATATTTGTCAGTTTATTTATTTAAAAAATTATTTATTATAAAATGAATGAATATGTTTAATATCAAGAAAAAAAATTAATTGTCCTAGAATATAAAAATAAAATTATTGTAGATAGTAAGAGTTTTATGCTATTGACAAACATAGATATGTTGTAGACAATGCAGTTTTGACCAAATGACCGAATGACCAAAATAATTGTACTCATAAACTCATACATGGTAATCAAAAAAGTTTTGTTTTCGAAATTTAAATTCCATTCTTTAGGATCCGACGTGGAATTTCATAAGAAAATCTGAATATCTTCTATTTCTATAAAAGAGGAAAATTTTTGTATATTTGTTTGTTTGTAATTTATGGAAAATTTCCCTGAAAATTTCCAAGTATACTACAACATCGCCTGAAAGTAACATAGGCTATTTAAATTTTTGAAAATCCACTTGGAACTGGACATATACAGGTTGCCCATATTCGACGGACCCATGACTCTTTGGGCCCATTCCAATCGACGAGGCTTGTCCGCAGGCAACATTCTTTGCGTCAATTGAATTTTGTACGTGAACAAATGCAAATCAATGCGAATAATCCGTTGTAAAGTGGACCGAGCCATGCCCAACTTCTGAGAACGGAGTTTTGGGATGTTCTTGGGGACCTCTCAACACTGGCTCGTACGGCAGCGATATTCTCGGCCGATCGCCTTGGTCGACTTTTATATAGCCTCTTCGGATTAGAAAGAGCCTTACCAGTCGAAAATTTTTCGTATAACGCTGAATGGTGTTCTTAGAAGGCGCACTTATCACATTTTTAATGTTTTAAAAGCACGTTGAGTTTTCACAATTGACTTCTTCTGTTGAATGTAAATTTCAACTATTTCAGAGCGCGTGTATTGGTTCATGGTAAAAATCTACTTGGACTGACGCTTCAAATGCGGTATGTCATTAAGCGATGTGACATCTCTGTCAAAAGTTATGACATTGCCAGATGGGTCCGTCGAATATGGGCAACCCTGTAGCATGAGAATCGGAGGTACCTACCAAATATGTTGGATTTTATATGCACATATCTATTGATGGATTACAATTACAGTTTACAAATTTGGAATGCGTAATGGGATTTTATCAGCAAATATGTTTGCCAAATTATATTGATATCGGATTTGGATATAGCTCCCATATATATTTTGGGCAGATTTCACATATTCGATGCACCAAGCACGACATGGGTGACTAAATTTGGTACAAAATGTATGTTCGATTCCAATAAGATTTGAAATGTGTGACGGGATTTGATCAGAAAATAAATTGGTCAAATTTTATTGAATCGGTTGCGATTTGGATATGGGACCTATATATTTTCGTCCGATTTCATATATTCGATGCACCAAACACGATTCGTATGTCCGATTTTAATGAAATTCGGCATGAGTGACTAAATTTGGTACAAAAATAAGTTTATCAATTTATATGCAAATCGGTTCAGATTCTCCAAACTCGATATTGGAATGAGTGACGGGATTTAATCAGAAAATAAGTTTGCCAAATTACATTGAAATCGGTACATATTTGGATATAGATACCATATATATTTTCGAACAAACGCGATATGTATGTTCGATTCCAATGAAATATGGAAGGAGGTAACGGAATTTGGTGTAAAAGTTTATTTTGTTAAATTATATTGAAATCGGTTCAGATTGGGATATGATTTTATTAAGAAGCATTGACAGTAAAAAACTACACAACAATTTAATCGAGGATACGATTATTACGGGGAAGTATGTTGCTACCTCGAATTCACTAATTGCAACAGAAATACTTCAAAAGATTGCAGTTTCTTGCACGCTTGGCATTTGCTACGAAATTAATAAATCTGAAGGGCAACCCCTTGGTGTATGTGGACAAAATTCGGCATGTCCCTCCTCTGCTCATGGTCAGCTGTTCTTGGAATGTTCATGCGTTGGTAGATCGAGTTATTTGTTTGTTGACGCATTAAAGTATTACAATAATTTCGTTTTATTAAATTTTTGAATTTTTTTTATTTGTTTAACCAATAAATATTCCTATATAAAATTTTGAATGCAGATAAAATCAAAAGGTGTAGCGAAGCGCACCGGGTTCAGCTAGTTATTAACAAACATAAATGTGAAATTTTATATTCCGGCATAATATCAACCCAAAAAATACAATTTGTTAAACTGCATAATTTTCTACATAATTTTGTCAATAATATTGTAATGTATATATATATTCGAGACATAAATTTTAATGTATATTAATTAATATTAAAAATTAATTTATTATTTTCTTTTTATTTATTGATGACTATTGCTGACTTTCTGTGGTCAATTCCTAATAAATGATTAAATCGTATAATGTAATAATTCATATTAGTTATTTATTTATTGATAACGACTATTACAAAAGCTTAATATTTTATAACCATATTTCACATTTGGTAGTCATTACTTGTTAGCAATTATGTTAATATATATGTTGCAAATTGTAATAAAATATTTAAAAACACAAATATTACAACATCAAAGTTGTTTTATTTTCAGAATCATTTAATCGGCTTTGAATTTTATGTTGATCAAGAATTTTTGGAAGGTTGTAATTTTCAGAGTAACATCATAAAATTGATTTAAAAGATTTTCACCAAAATAGTGGGGACTGTAATCTGGTGATATATGTTTTTATACCCTACAACACTATGTGTTGGGGATTATAAGTTTGATTTAGCCAAAAATATGTATCACCTCGAAATATTGGTTTCCTACATGGGAAAGTATATATGGATCTTCCTATCTCGCCGAACTGAGTGGATCTAGCTATGGTGGGTCTAGAGCCAGAATAAAAGGCTATTGCTTTTGGAGATGATCGCATAATATTTAGGGGTTGAAATGGACCAAAAACTGAAAAATTGCCTGATTTTGCAGTTGCTCTACAGGTCGCAATTATTGACCAATCGAAGCGGAAGTTAGCATGGGGCTAGAGCTTAGGGCTGGGCCTTTCAATTTTGATGGACATCGGGTAATATTTAGTGGGTGAAATAGATCATAACATTTGTGTTAACTAAAAGTCATATTTTCCACTAAACCGCGAATATTTTTAATCCCGGCGAAATCACAAGTAGACGAACAGGTCAATTCTGACCGTTACGTAGATGCCGATAGTAAATATACCTGATATATATATATATATATATATATATTTCATTTTGACTTTTCAAATGTACAATAGTAATGTTTTATTTTGCATGATTTTTTTCCATTTTGACTTACTTTTTTCTAATGTACATTTGTAGTGTTTTTTTATATTTTATTTTTGAATTCGAATATTTATACCAATTTATTTAAATGACTTGATTTTTTGAGAACTGAAATTGATGGCGGGTTACATGGAAGTGTAGTAGCGAATTATGTGGTGGCGAAACGGAATAGATGATATCGAAATAATTTAACGCGGTCACACCAAAGTTAAAAGATAATTACTTTTTCTAAATCGCTGAAAATCATGAAAAAGAGATCTCATTGCAAAAATCAAAAAAACATTTTCAATGGAATCGAATTTTAAAGTAATAGTACATTCTATTGACAAACTTTGTAAGGAAGGATCTTAAAACATTTGCTGTAAAAAATCAGCAAAAAGTTGAAGACTTTTTCAATTTGTTATTCTTTTTTTTGTCAATTTTTTTTTTTGTGAACAAAATAAAGAATAATTTTTCACTAAAATAATTAAATAAGTGCGAAATAGGATGTTAACTGACATCTACCTTTCAACTCCAGGGCCTACACCGTGGGTTAGCTGGAAGATGCGAACACGTTTAAACAAACAAAAATGACCGAAAAAGCTTAATGGGGCTCATTTCAAAGCGTGACAATGATCCGTCCAATGAGAGCTCAAAATGCAAAATTCTTTGGGAGAATAATAAGTAATATACCAATATTGAAATAAAAGGTGCAAAATAGTAGAGCGAATGGGACTTTTAGTAAGAAAGGGTTTTATATCCTTCCAGAAATTCTTCCCAAACATTCAAAATACCTAAAATCACTTTTGCAGGTCTTTATATCGATCATAACTCATGGATAAGGGAACAACCCGATTTCATATTTATATAACCATCTATGATTTAAGTTATTTTTGGGGTCTTGGCCGGCCACTTTTTTCATTTTTTGGCCCTTATTTGACATTTTTGTTTCTAAGGGGGTAGATAACCTCTTCGCATAAAATTTGAAATTTTCAGAGTAGGGCCCATATTGGTATTGACCACATTCATCAATTGATTTGGCTAAAAAATTTTATTGATGCCACCCTGGGGTAGGGAACCATCATACAGATAATTGCCACATAGGAATTTATTTAAGTAAAGTCCCCACATTGGAGTATCCCCAAGTCCACTTTCACATCTAATGTGTGGTCAGAAAAGAAAATTTTGTATTCTATTGAATTTTTAACCCCCAAGAGAATATTGGTTGGGAACGTAGATTTGGGATGTGCATCCATATGAAATAAATTGTGGAAACACGAACAAGGGAAGGGGTTGTTAGCTAGAATGCTTATATCTCAATAATGGTTGGACCAATTTTGACAAATGTTGTCAATTCAGAATGCCCTCTTGGCATAAAAGTCTAAAATATAAAAAATCGCATGCCATGATGCCAATAACGATGTCAATATAGATTTTGCAGTATTTTGTGCATTTTTTTTTTAAATTTTTCATATTTTTATCGCATGCGATTTTTTCAATTTGCCTTATAATATTGAGGTGTATATTTTGTAATATTTTTCATCTTACGACACAGGTTGTGGTTATTATATACATATTGCAATTATCGTTCGATCGTCATGAAAATTGTCATAACGGGTTAGGCTCAGAAGGGCTACGCCTATTGTTTTCAAAGATGTCCGCAATATATTTAGGGGTTGAAATGGATCAACAACTAAAATGTTCCTGATTTTGCAGCCGACTTAAAGGTCACAAATAGAAACCAAAAAAAAAAAAAAAAAAACACAACATCTCGCATGAAGATAGAGTTAAGGACAGCGGGTAGAATGGACCACTACTTTCAATATTATTTACAGGTGATATCCGAAATATACAAAAGGCGAACTTCTGGATTTTTTAAGCCGATTTCGTTGATGAAAACAGCCAAATATCGTAGACAAGCAAATCATATATATGAGTCTAAGTTTGGAGATACAGAGGGGCCTCTTGCTTTTGGAGATAATCGCAAAATATGTACTGGTTCAAATGAACCAAAAACAGAAAAATTTCCTGATCACACAACTGAAGCCAATCGATACGCCTGAGAAGAGAGTTAAGGACAGGGAAGAATTCCAGCATTATGGATGGCCGTTAGATTATATTTAGCTGTAAATGGACCAAAACAACTAACAGCACGACGAAGTGCGTAAATATTGGGCAAATGTCCCTGGTCAACATGCTAAGGGAAATATCTGGGCAGTGCTCCGTGACATAAGCGAAGTCTTCCGAACTGGATTTGCACATAAGGGGGCTTGTAACATATTGTAGTGTTGTAGGGTATCACATGGTCGGCCCCGCACGACTATAGCCTTTGCTCAGTTTTTTTTTTTTTTTTTTTTTGGTTTCTTTTCAAACACAAACTCGATTTAAAACTACACAAATTTATATTCCATCAAGTATTGAATAATATCATTTACTACATCAAATTTTACATTATATCCTTTCATCACAAATTCCTTTTCTTTGCTTAGAAACAAACATTTACATATCATACTATGTTGGGATGTAATCAATTCAAACGGAATTTGAATATTTCTTTGAAATTGTAACTTTTTCTAATTGGAAATTATCGAAGTGTATCTAAACATAACTAGATACTGATACTGACAGTACAACAACAAAAATGGTCATTGAACTCTAATGTTGGCAAATTTGAATCCCTTTTTTATTCTATTGTAGCACTAATTGGATGGATGGACAAATGTTGATATTGGTTCAAATATCACATGCCATGGGTGTCAAAATATTTACTCAATTTTGATAACATTATTTGTCCTTGGCACATGTCGACAACAGCACACACGAAAACTTATTATTTTTTAATATGACATATGTATATCCTTTTTTTTGGTCCGAAACGAATTTGTTTGACGTTGACGTAATGCATGACTAAGAAGTTGAGCAATGTGATTATTTCGATGAAGCAAATAGAGAAATATTTAAATATCCGAATGGATTCTTGCAGAACAATCGACCTTTTCTGAACAAAGTATGTAAATTACATTATCTGTGAAATTTTGTCGATTTCGTACTTTGTAATTTGGTATTCTCTTTGGCATTGTTTACATAACATTAATTTTGTAGAACTTAAAAAAACAAGACATAGAGTGAAAAATAATATACATGACTTACGTTCATTATTTCAATTATTCATTATATCCTTTTTTATGCTCTCAGTCATATGGCCGTTGTTTCGGTGAGGCACGTTTTGGACGTATCACATGATATTACAATCTGATCTCTTTTAGGACATTAGAAGCCGATCTAGGGGTGTCCATCTGTCTGGCAGGGAACATCCGATTTGGTTTAATTATAGTACATAGTTAGATTATTATCAAACTTAGATCGAGTTCCGAGATGGGCAATATCGGTTCACTTCGCTCCCCTTCTGGAGCCCGATCGTCACAAATTTCGCAATTTTCAGTAAATCTACCAACTTAGGATATGAAGATAGTGTCCTTAAAATGAACATCCCATTCTTTTCAAACTTGGCACATCCCAATATTTCAACACAAAATCTGGTCTCCGAGATGGGCAATATCGGTTCACTTCTCTCACGCAAAAGGTCAATTTTTTATAGAAAATAATTTATCTCATAGAAGGGGAAAGGATAATCTGTTTTTGTTCAATCTTTGCATCATTGCTAGATCAGGTGTGAAAATGAACAATATCGGCTCACCCTTCTGGAGCCCGATCGTCACAAATTTCGCAATTCTCAGTAATTCTACCAACTTTAGGTCTGATATGAAGAAAGTGTCCTTAAAATGAACATCCCGTTCTTTTCAAACTTGGCACATCCCAATATTTCAGCAAAAAATCGGATAATTCCTTCTCCCTCACAAATGGTCAAAATTTTGAATAATCGCAGAGCTTATAAAGTGTCAAATAATAAACCACGTCAAAAAAAAAAAAAAAAAAAAAAAAAAAAACAGAAAGTTCGGCTAGTCCGAACTTTGAATACCCTCCACCATTTGGAAATTTTCAAAACAAAAAAAAATATCATTCGCCAACATTTTTAAAATCTTAAAAATGCCGAATATAGCCGTTATATTGGGGTCTATACGAAGACGTGGACCTGCATAGGCAACTTTTGCCATAAGCCATTACAATATTAAAATACGAAACTTGAAAATAATGTAGCTAAAATCATCAAAATACCGAATATAGGGAAGTACCAAAATATAGAGGGCTTGTATATATATGGCCTGGACCTGCATAGACAATTTTCTGTCATAGACTGTAGTTCCCATTACGAACTCTAAATATGAAATTTGAAACAACTCCTGTGAATGATGTCGCTAGAATTATCAAAATATCGAATATTGGTGATGTACCATTATCTGGAGGCTATACGAAAACAATAATCTTCCGTTGGATGAAGTACTCGGAAGGAAATCCTTATGTGGATTTTCAGACAATTTTTTTGAAAAATTTGGCATGACGGACCCATGTTTTTTTTGGGCCCATTCCAATCGACGAGGTTTGTCCGCAGGCAACATTCTTTGCGTCAATTGAACTTTGTACGTGAACAAATGCAAATCAATGCGAATAATCCGTTGTAAAGTGGACCGAGCCATGCCCAACTGCTGAGACGGCGTTTTTGGGATGTTCTTGGGGACCTCTCAACACTGGCTCGTACGGCAACGATATTCTCTGCCGATCGCCTTGGTCGACTTTTATATGGCCTCTTCGGATTAGAAAGAGCCTTACCAGTCGAAAATTTTTCGTATAAACGCTTAATGGTGTTCTTAGAAGGCGCACTTCTCACATTTTTTAATGTTTTTAAAGCACGTTGAGTTTTTACAATTGACTTCTTCTGGTAAATGTAAATTTCAACTATTTCAGAGCGCTCGCGTGGCGTGTATTGGTCCATGGTAAAAATCTGCTTGGACTTAAGCGATGTGACATCTCTGTCAAAAGTTATGGCGTTACCAGATGGGTCCGTCGAATATGGACAACCCTGTAAACCTGTATTCGCGCGAATATATATATGGGAGGATATCCGGAACGATAATCACTTCAATTTGAATAGCATTAGTCTTTTTTCCAAACAAATGATCAGAATTCCTCTTAAATAGCGCATAGTGGGTGAAATAAACCATTTGTGTTAAATAAAAGACAAATTTGTCATTTAGCCGTGAATATGTATATGACCGTTACGTAGATGCAGATAGTAAATATCGTTTTCAATGATGTCCGCAATATATTTAGGGATTGAAATGGACCAACAACTAAAAATGTTCCTGATTTTGCAACCGTTATAAAGATCACCAATATAAACCAAAGGACACGAAATCTCGCATGAAGTTAGAGTTTAGGACAGCGGGTAGAATGTACCACTATTTTTGTGTGAAAAAATACCAACATTACTTACAGGCGATATCAGAAATACACAAAAGGCGAACTTTTGGCTTTTTTTTTTTGCTGATTTCGTTGACGAATATAGCCAAAATCATATGGATTAGTCTACATTTGGAGATACAGAGGGTCCTCTTGCTTTTGGAGATGATCGCAAAATATTTAGGATTCCAAATGAACCAAAAACAGAACAATTTCCTGATCACAAGCCTAAGCCTGATCACACAATTGAAGACACGCCTGAGAAGTGAGTTAAGGACAGGGAAGAATTCTAGCATTTTTTATGACGATTGGATTATATTTAGCTGTAAAATGGACCACAACAACTAACAGCATTGTATTGGACCAATGCCCCTGGTCAAAAAGCTAAGGGTGGTATCTGGGCTGTGACATAATTTTAAAAGCGAAAACTTTTAAAATGGATTTGGTACCACATGATCGGCCCCGCACGACTATAGCCTTTGATTACTTGTTATGTAATGTATAATATTCAGCACATAAATTCTAATGAATAATAATCAATATTTATATAGTAATTTATTGTTTTTATTTATTGACGACTTTTTCAGTCAATTCCTAATAAATTATTAAATCGTACTTGTAAACATGCATATTTATTATTCAGGTATTAAACTACTTATTGATAATGATTATTACAAACACTCAATTTTTTATAAAAACAATTTACATTTTTTTAGTCGCTGCACGTTAGCAATTATGGTAATATGTATGTTGTAAATTATAAAAAAAAAATATTAAAAAAAAAAGAATTATACAAAGTTGTTTTTAATTGCATAATCATGCAATTTTCCTAGAAAGTTTTTTTATTATCATATATTCCGATACATTCAACAAAATAAAATTTAATCTGTCATTAGTTTTTTTTAACTTTTCGCACTACCAACTTTCTGCAAATGCAATTATTTCGTAATTCAATTAATTTTGTGAGTTTGATTGTAAAATCAAATTTCATTAAATTGTAAATATTTTACAGTTGGACAATAATTACTATCCAGCTAGAACTTAGCAACAAAAACACACTTCTGAATCTGTTTGTACCCTACACCACATAGTGGTAAGGGTATTATGTCTTTGTGCATTTGTTTGTAACATGGAGAAGGAATCGAGATAGACCCATAGTTACTTTTGAGGATCTCCATAGAATTATTTTCTGAGTTGATTTATGCATGTCAGTCCGTCTGTCCGTCCGTCCGTCTGTCCATGTATTTTTGTGAACAAAATGCAGGTCGCATTTATTATTCGATTGAGATGAAATTTTTCACAAATCATTTGTTGGGCCCAAGGACGAACCCTATTGAAATTGTAAATAATCGGTCAAAATTTAGATATAGCTCCCATATATATCTTCGTCCGATTTGCTTTTTATTGTGCACCAAACGTGTAATATCAGCCCGAATAGTATATACAACCAAATTAGGCCTGAAAATAAGTATGCCAAATTTGATCGAAATCGGTTGAGATATAGCTACAGCTCCCATATATATTGTTCATCCGATTTATCATTTTTGTCCTCCGCAGCCGTAATATGCACTCTGTAACAACAATATTTGGGGAAATATATCAAATGCATCTCAGAAATACCTTTGCTAAATTTTATAGAGATCGGATACCTTTGCTAAATTTTAATGTACACCAAACGTCTAATATTTGCCCAAATGGGATGAAATTTGGTACATGCGACCGAATTGAGTTTAGAAGATAGTACGCCAAATTTGGTGAAGATCGGTTCAGATATAGCTATAGCTCCCATATATATTTTTCATCCGATTTGTTGTATTTGTTACCCACAGCCGTAATATGCACTCCGTAACTACGATATTCAAGGAAATATATCAAATACAGCTCAGAAATATCTTTGCCAAATTTTATCGAAACCGGTTCAGATTTGGATATAGGTCCCAAATATATCTTTATCTGATTTCAAATTAAATTTGCACCAAATGGGTAATACAAGTCCGAATTTAAAAGATACAAATGCTTCGGCATATTTAGTCCTTTGAACTTTAAATTACAATTATAATCATAGCGTGTATGATGGAGCTCTACTTAATTAGCAAAGTGGTGTAGGGTATCATAAAGTTGGCCCCGCCAGACTTTAGGACTTTCTTTACTGGTTTTAGTTTAAAGCATAAAAATACGAAAGCTTTTTATTCCCAGAATATTTGAACGGGGAAACGAAAAACTGTTAAAATTTGTAAATAACAAGTTTTGCATCATTTATAACTTCAGGTTACGGAGGGTATTTATCACTTATTACGGCCAAAACGTGCCTCATCGATATAAAGGCTTTAGATCCTAGATCTCTTTGAACGAAGAGCGTTTCAGAACATTTGGAGACAATCTGGCGATGTCCGTCCCTTTGTATGGCTGAGTGGTAGACACGTAACTCTCGAAGGGAGTATTGGATCGGTCCAAACTTGGTATATCGTAATATTTTTCCAAACTTAAATCGAATTCGGAAATGAATAATATCGGTTCACCGAGATACTAGAACTCCCCCACAAAAGATCAACATTTTTAAAGAAAATAATTTAACTCATATCCTAATCCTATTTCGTTCAAACTTGATAAATCCTAAAACCGTGTTTAATATTTGTATCTGTGTCAAGATATGTGCGAAAATGGACAATATTTGTGGACCAATATAATGGATCAATATTTCTGATATTTCCCAACAACTAGCCAAAATGCAAAATGAGATACCGATCTTGTATGAAGATGAGAAAGATCGGACCATTCCTTCTGGTACCTCCCCACAACCTGAAATATATGATCCACCTTATGCAACATTTCATGAGGATCGGACTATAATTGCTACCTGTATATAATAACCTCAACACAAAGTGTTGTGGGGTGTAGAAACACTTTGGAAAATTTGCAATTCAAAATTGTAAGTCAAATTAAATAAAATCGCATGCGATAAAAAATATGACAAAAATTGAAGAAATGTAACAAAAAGATATTCCGTTTTTTATTGGCATATTTTTACTTGATTTTTTTTACCATTCCGAATTGTTGCGGTTCTTGACTTATAAGCGGAATGAATAACATCAATTTGTTTTAAATATATATAAATATATATCAATTTCGCAATATATCCGATATCTTGGCTATCACCAGCACTGTAATGGTCTGAAGTGACCTTTAAAATAATTTGTGATTTCGCCGGGATTAAAATATTCACGTTTAGTGGAAATGTTCGTAATTTTTGACATAAACTTTTGCTCCTTGCAAAATTCCATTTATTGATCCATAATTGTGGTCTGTAGAGCAATAGCAAAACCAATATTTTTTCTGTTTTTGGTCCATTTCAACCCCTAAATATTTTATGATCTCCAAAAACAATAGGCTACTATTCTGACCCTAACTCCACCTCCGTTTTACGGCCATAATTACGACCTGTAGCTTGATTACAAATTAACATGGACAGACGGACGGACGGATTTATATAGCTAGATCGACTCAGCTTGGGGAGATAGGAAGATCCATGTATAGTTACATAATTTTTGGACCAATCAAACTTAAAATACCCACAACGCATTGTGTTGTAGGGTATAAATTCTTCTTATATAGAAAACTATAAGTTAGTCCATATATGTTAGTTCAAAAAGTTTCCTGACCCGGCGTAAGTGATCTATATAGATCACAAAGCCATCTGCTATGAGACTCAGGAATCGACAATATGTAGGAGATCAAAAGGTCTTTTTTATTTTTTTCATTTTTTCTGCACCGTTATTAACACAATTGTCCCCTAAAATAAGTTTTTTTATGAAAGCTATAAGTATCTCGTATTCGTTTGACGTTCGTTAAGTTCGTTTATCTTGGAACAAATTCTCCGCCAATTATCTTAATTCAAGCACGAATTCTTCGTCCTGTGGATATTCGATATATTCGGGTTTCCTTCTAAGCATATATGGATACCTAATGCTGCAGATCAGGACTAGGCAGAGAAATTAAAAATTATGTTGTGTTTGTATGTGTTTTGAAATAAAGTATATTGCAAATGCAAGTGTTTCTTTGCCTCCCTATATACTGTGTTACTTCTTCTTGATTTTAATATCAGATTTTATAACCACTTCAATTTTAATTCGTAGAAAATCATTTCAAAATCACATACACATACAATCACAAAATAATTTTTAATATCTCTGCCTGGTCCAGGCTGAACCCTGGATAAGTTTATAGGGTTTCTTCAAATAATGGTAGTTATACCCTACAACACTATGTGTTGGGGGTATTATAAGTTTGATTGGGCCAGAATTTATGTAACACCTCGAAATTTTGTTTTCCCATATAGGAAAGTATATATGGATATTTCTAGCTCGCCGAGCTGAGTCGATCTAGCAATGTATGTCCGTCCGTCCGTCTGTCCATGTTAATTTGTAATCACGCTACCGGTCGCAATTATGGCCCGATCCTAACGAAATTTTGCACGAAGGTGGGATTAGGGTCTGAATAGAAGCCTATTTCTTTGGGGATGATCGCCAAATGTTTAGGGGTTGAAATGGACCAAATACTGAAAAAAATGTCGCAAAAAGTCGCAATTATAGACCAATCGCTAGCTAGAGTTTAGGGCGGGGAAGAAGCCTACCAATTTGGGTGGTCATCGGATAATATTTAGCGGGTAAAATAGACCATACCTTTTGTGTTGAAAAATTCAAAATTTTTCATTAAACCGCGAATATTTTAGGTCCGGGAAAAATCACAAAGCCATGACAAGGTTACTTCTGATCTTTACATTGATGTTTACATCCAAAAAATCGGATATATAGCAAAATATGTACGATATATATGTCTATCAAAGAAGATATGCTTGAAAGATCTCTTATATGTCGAGAACGGCTGAACTGAATCCGAAAGTTCTCATTAATTCAGAATGGCCCCTTGGCAGGAAAGAAAAAACGTCTAAAAACGTCCAAAAAAAACTCTAAAATCGCATATAAATATCTCTCTAAAGATGAAACTATTGATTTTGTAACATTTTCTCATATTTTTTCAATTTTGTCATATTTTTGGCATATTTTCATTTTGAATTAAACATTTGGTAATATTTCTACAGCTAACAAAACTAAGTAGTTAGGATATCAGGATATCATATACAGATCGCATTTATGACCCGTTCCTTACGAAATTTTGCATGGGGATAAGATGAGGGTCAGAATAGAAGCCTACTCTTTTTGGAGATGATCGCCATATATTTAGGGGTTGAAATGGACCAAAAAACTGCAAAATTGTCAGCAGGTCGTAATTATCGCCCGATCCTAACGCACATTTGAATGGGGTTACCGGACATTGCAAACGCCAAGCAGTTTTGGATGGCCATTCAAAAATATTCAATGTGTGAAATAGTTTGCCAACTTTTGTAGACAAAATACGAAAATGTCCATTCCAGTGACTTTTTGGAGAATTCACAAATACAGGAAATACGCACTTCTGACTATTTCTTTAACGCTGATTTCGTTGAAGAATATAATCAAATGTCTGTATTCCATATAGATGCGTTTCGGTCAAAAACCAATAATAAATGTTAATCTTTTGCCACTTCTGAGAGATTATAGGTCTTTGGGAAATATTGGTTCCAGATCTAGGTAGACCATTTACGTGCAACATCTACCAATAAATTGGAAATGAGCAAATTATTTTAAGTTGCTTTTATTCGAAAATTAGAGAACGAAACCTGATGATTTTCTTTTATTACTTGTCACAATATCTTGTGGAATTCTCTCGAGTATCTCGCCTATATAAACTGTATCGTTTATTATAGTGTTGTAGGGTATTCAACGGTCGACCCCGCTCGACTGTAGCCTTTGCTTACTTGTTTTGTTATATATTTGTTCCCGTTTCTATTGTTAACCTACAATTAATCAAACATATTTTGTATGTCGATTATTAATTGTATATTGGACTATGTGTATCAAGTTTAAATTATACCTAACGGAATGACAAATTGTTAAACTGTCTTAAGACGAACACCATATAAATGGTCCAGCGTCCACTCTACACCAAGACGAATGAGTAAACGACAATGTTACTACCGATTATAGGTCAAGTTTTTCTTTATAACGCATCAAAAAGCTGCCCCAAGGTCACTCCATACAAATCGAAAGCATTTAAAAATCGTTTAAAAACTGGGTCTATGTTAATTGCCCCCTCTTAACGGTGACTCATCACAACCAATATTGTAATATGAAAACAAACATTGGCGCTTGTATAAAAATTGCAAATATAATATTATTTAATAATTTATTTTCAACACTCAATTTTTAGTGGGTGTTGTAATGAAATCATTACTTTCCAACAGCGTAACAAAAGCAGCAACAGAAAAAAGGCGAATTTAAAGTCAAACCGCTAACCCGAAAAGATCATTACCAATGTGAGCTCTGAAATCCAGTTTATAAATCTAAACCACAATACATGTTGTCGGGGTGGTTGAAACGAAAATGCTATAATCATATCCATCATCGTCATCATGATGGTAAACATCATCATGAATGTCACTGGAAGAAGCCACAGTCTGACGACGAATGAGCGAGCGAACGAACATGACAAATTGCATAATATCTGATTTGTTTTTTTTTTCTTTTCTTTTTTTTTAACAACAAATAGTGGCCATAACAAAATGCGTTCGAAATGTTTGGTGTATTCCCACTTGAATGAGTCACCTTTAGTTACGCTTAATTGGATTTACATATACGTGTATGGATATTGAAGTCATAGGCCGACTTGTGAATTACCCTGCAATATTTTAATACTTAACTAGTAAAAAAACTGTAAGTTCGTCCGGGCCGAACTTTGAACATCCTCCACCATTTGGAACGAATTTGGCAATTCCCAAAAACAATAAAATCCTTTAAATAAATCTGTTAAAATCTTAAAAATATCGAATGTAGTTGTTATATTAGGGTCTATACGACGGTATGGACCTGCATAGGTAGCTTTTGTCATAAGCCATTGCAATATTCAAATGCGAAACTTAAAAAAAAATCAGTGAATAATGTCGCTAAAATTATCAAAATACTGAATATCGGGATGTACCGTTATATGGGGGCTATACGAAAACGTGGACCTACACGGACACTTTTCTGTCTTAGGCTGTAGCATCCATTACGAACATCAAATACCAAACTTGAAACAATTACGGCGAATAATGTCGCTAAAATCAACAAAGTACCGAATATCAGGAGGTGCCGTTATATAGGGGCTATACGAAGACGTGGACTGATGTACCAATTTCGAACTTCAAATACCAAATTTGAAACAATGGGCCATGTAGGTCCACGCTTTGGTATAGCCCCAATATAACGGTGCCCCCCTATACTCGGTTTTTTGATGATTTTAGCGACATTATTCACCGGTATTATATCAAAATTTGTATTTGAAGTTCCTAATGGGTATTGCAGTCTGTGACAGAAAATTGCGTATGCACTTGCTGCCACAATATAACGGTACCTTCCTATATTCCGTATTTTGATGATTTTAGCAACATAATTCATCGGAATTGTTTTAGGTCTCGCATTTAAATATAGTAATCGCCTTTGACAAAAATTGCCTTTACAGGTTCAGGTCTGCTTATAGACCCCAATGTAAAGGCAAATCTCTATATTCAGAATTTTTATGATTCCAGCAGTATTATAATTAGCATTTGCAAATTTCTTCCTAATGGTAGAGGGTATTCATGGTTCGACCCGGCCGATCTAAATGATTTTTCACTTGTTATTCAGTCAAAACGAATTAAGATAGGAAGCTAAAATTTTGCACAGATCTCTATTTTGTCTTCAGGCAGGTCAAGTTCGAAGATGGGCTATATCGGTCCACGATATCGTATAGCCCCATATAACGGTACCCCCGATATTCGGTATTTTAATGATTTCAGCCACATTTTTCAATGGAATTGTCTGAAATTCCACACAAGGAGTTTAGTCCTTGGAAGAGAGTTATCTATATAGGTCTACGTCTATCGTATAGCCCCGATATAACTGTACCCCCCGATATTCGGTATTTTGATGATTTTAGCCACATTTTTCAACGGAATTGTCTAAAAATTCTACACAAGAAGTTCTTTGTTAGCATTTTACGCCCTGAAAGGGAATAGTCTGTATAGATCCACAATATCGTATAGCCCCCATATAACGGTACCCCCCGATATTCGGGATTTTGATGATTTTAGCCACATTTTCCAATGGAAAATCCACACAAGGTGTTCCTTGTGAGTACTTTATCCCTTAAAAGATAATTATCTATATAGGTCCACGATATCATGTAAACCCCTATAACGGTACCCCCCATATTCGGTATTTTGATGATTTTAACCACATTTATCAACGGAATTCTACACAAGGAAGGAAGTACTTTACTACCAGACATACATGTGTCTATATAGGTGCACAATATCGTATATCCCCCATATATCGGCAACTTCAGATTTTAGGTATTTTAAAGGTTTTAACAGAATTTTTAATGGATTTTTTTTTTTGAAAATTGTCTAATTCGTCCCAAATGGTGGAGGGTATTCAAAGTTCGGTCCGGCCGGACTTACTGCTTTGTTACTTGTTTTTTATCATAGCTTCATAGATCGTACTAAATTTTGAGACTTTAAGTTTATGTATATTATTTTAGTTATTCCTTTTTCGGAAAGAATAATGGGACAACAATTCTTCAATCTTTTTCATTTCTAGGTTAACCGAGTAAACCCTTGGACAATGGAACCACAACCAATTCTTCCGTTCAAAAATATTTAAATGTATCCATCTCTAATCTCTTTAAACCAACAGTGACAATTTCAAACAATATCAATTTTAGAATTGCAGCTCTATTACTTCATCCTATATCCAATTTAACACAACAACCTAGACACCAATAGTGATTCAAAACCAGTGATTCAAACCACCGCCAAACCTCAAATACCATCAGTAATCTAAATATCTAATTTCTGGATTCCAGCTCTCTACATTCACTCAATACAAATTTAGTAACATTTGGTACTTTTCGTACAATTATAGTACACATGTCCGAAACCTCCTCCATATCACAATCCCACATACCAAGGGAGACCTCAATAGCCAAATTCAGGATTTCAGTTCTAATCCTTCACCCAAAACCAAATTTAAAACAATTTAGTACATTCGTACAATTATAGTTCCACTTAGTACTCTTTTAACAATTAAAATATGCATTTCCAAAACACCTCCATATTTTAATCACGGACACCAACAGTGACATCCACATCAAATTTTAAGATTACAGCTGTATTTCTTCATCTAATACCAAATTGAGTACTATTTAGTACTTGTCATTCAATTATAGTACAAATTTCCAAAACGGCCTACATATCTCAATTCTAGATACCTACAGAGACCTCAATGGCAAATTTTAGGATTCAATGTCTTCACCCGATATTAAATAGTACAATTTAGTTCATTTCGTACAAATAGAGGACGCATTTCCAAACAAGCGTCAAATTTGAAACACAAATACCATCAGCAATCTAAACATCAAATTTCAGAACTTTATCTCTATCACATCAAACAATAACAAATATTGAACCATTCAGTGCTTTTCGTACAATTATAATACACATTTCCGAAACCACATTTGGACCCCAATACCAAATTTCAGATTTCAAAACAATCTTTTTATCAGATACAGTGACTCTCGTTCCAAATTCTAGCTAATTCCGTTTGTTTAATACAAAGTGTTACATTTTTAGTGCATTTTAGTACTAACGGGTACGAAATTTTAGTAAGAATTTTTAAAACAACTAGCCTTGTCACACGTCTTTAGGAACTTTAAATAACAATGGCTACTAAAGCTGGTTGGGGCCCATGCACACCAAACATATAAGTCCATAAAATTTAGTTTCTTATACCCTCTACCATAGTATGTAGGGTATATTAAGTTTGTCATTCCGTTTGTAACACCTCGAAATATACATTTTAGAACCCACAAAATATATACATTCTAGCATAAAATTCTATGTCGAATTAGCGATGTCCGTCCATCTGTAGAAATCACTCTAGCTTCCGAACTAAATAAAGTAGATTGATAAAATTTTACTCACCATATAACGGTACCTCCCGATATTCGGTACTTTGATGATTTTAGCGACATTATTCACCGGAATTCTTTCAAGTTTGGTATTTGAAGTTCGTAATGTATACTACAGCCTATGACAGAAGATTGTCTGTGCAGGTCCACGTCATCGTATAGCCCCCATATAACGGTACTCTCGATATTCGGTATTTTAATGATTTTGATGATGCAGGTTCACTTCGTCGTATAGACCCTAATATAACGGCTACATTCGGCATTTTTAAGATTTTAACAGAATTTTTGACGGATTTTATTGTTTTTGAAAATTGCCAAATTCGATCCAAATGTTGGAGGGTATTCAAAGTTCGGCCCGGCCGAACTTACAGCTATTCTAATGTTACAATTCTAATTTTACTTAAATCACCAGCCGAACTACAGAGATACCCAGTTCCAAATTAAGATATGCTGTTATTTGTCTTTACAAATACATTCAAAAATCACAATATATCAATATAAAATTTATAATAAAACCCCTCATTCAATAATACTGTCTTACCGTGTGTAGGGCATTTCTAAACAAAAACAACTTCTTCGAATTTGTTTTTATTTTGTCAAGGCCTTTAAATACGTCACTTTAAACGTGATGGGATTTTTGGTGTCTTTTGGCCAAGAAAACATCTCTTTTGGGCAACACGAAAAATGGTCAAGTCTTGGCCACGCGTTCCTATTTAAAATTCTCATGAAAAGTGTAAATTTGTTTAGGGCCTCTATTAATAACCAAATGATTAACCACATCGCTCCACTCAACTGCAACGAAGCGTTCGTTTGTTGTTCCCAATAATTGAGTGTGTTTGTGCGAGAATTGAAAATTCCCAACCTACCTCAATGTGAATTTTGTTAAGACATTTGTCTCTTATACGCGAATTGGGTTTATGGTATTAACAACAAAAGCATGGATGAATGAATGGCTAAATGGATGGAAACGTATTGTAGTCTCATACATACATATGTACAAACATTTTGGCGGTGGTGGTGGTAGCAGTAAATAGTATATTTTCGAGGAGATTGAGATTTGTAGGAAATTATATTGTATGCATAGTATTTGCTCTTTTTTTATAAGTGGTTTTTTCCTTCTCGTATTTACCTTAACCATAATACGTTGTTGGTTTTTGGACTTTTTTGGGTTTTTACCAATAACATCATTATTACTTCTCTGTCTGCTGCCAGCTCCAACATCATGATGTGATTTCAAGTTGCATTGTTGTTGTCTGCCAGCTCAATGTTCGAGTGTTTTGTATAAAACCATTGTGACCGGCAATTGGTGCCAACAGTTCAAAATTATACATCAGTTAAGGTAGTTACATCAACTGCCAAAATCTAAACTTTGTCATAAGGACTAAACACTCCTGCAAACGGTAGAGAGCAGCATCAGACAGTAAGTGTGTGTTTTAGTTTAATTCGAAATAGAAGTGTTTAGTTGTGGTAAATGAGAGCACGAAAGTGGAATGAATTATATACGAAGTGAATTAAAGTTGGAGATGTAATAACAATTGAGAAAAACACTTTTGAAAGTAAATGGAAAAGTTTTAACAGAGTAATTTAAAACTATTTCAAAATGTTGTGATTTTGGCAATGCTGGTTATTTGCATTACGAAATCTTGTGTAAAATTCCAAAAAGATATTTTGTGTTGTGACTTAAAAAAAATCAAAAAGGGATTTACATTCCATAAAAGAATAAAAAAAAAAAACAAAATAATTTTCAAGTTTTAAAAAACTTTCGAAAAGGTATAAAATCTACAGTTTGGATAAAACTGAGATAATATACAGCCTCGCAACTCATAAAAGAAAAAATGTCAAAACCATTTTCAAGTTTTTATGCTTTTCACCAAATAATTATGACTATAAAATACGAAAATATGTGTAACCCTACATTGAATAAGACCTGTTCCTTTATTGTACATGAGAATGAAGGTGTACTATGTCAAATCGGAATGCACTTGTATATAGGGGACAGACCCCAAGCCATTTTTTGTCAAGAATGTCTCTCTGTCACAACTTAACATGAAAAATTACCCCCAATTCGGTTGGGCGCGAAGATATCTTAAAAATTCTCTTTAATTTGCATGGAACCTCATATAGGGATAATGGCACAAATGGGCTTAAATAAACCCGGTTGGGAACCCGACATTCTAATGCACTTTTTTTAAAGGAGAGTCTCTATTTGATAAACCTTTGAAAATTTGGTTGGCTAGCGAGGAGAGAGCTTCAAGATCCTCTAAATGCGCATGGAACATCATATAGGGCCTTTAATAAAAAATTCACCATAGTCAACATTTATTGGGATGAAATCCTCTTTGTTGAGCATCCGAAATGTTGGCTAAGGGATAATTCGACGAGAGAATCTACATTTTAAATTTGCATATGAAGAAGTCATCCTCCCTTTATTTATTCACATTTAAATGATGGAGTGCTCTAACTATAGCCAATTGTGGTTTTCCAGTCAAATTTAAAGAAACCACGCTATGACGCTTGAATTCCATCACGAATAACTTTTTTTCTGAAAAATTCTCACCAAAATGCTTTTGTACGCTTGTAAACAATATAATGAGCTGTAACTGGAATAATTTTAACAGCTGTTGGACGAGGGGATTAGAAATGACAGCAGTCTAAAGTTGTTTGCAGTTTTTCCATCTCACCCTGTAATTGTAAAAAAATTATATGGCTCACTACACCCACAAGATTTTTTGAATATTTTCAAAATTGAAGATTTTCTGAATATTTAAAAAATCGAAGATTCCAAAAATTGCGATTTTGGCTTATAGAATCGAATTTCAAAGCACTGTACGATATAGCAATATAAGGTTTTTAACCTTAAGAGTCATTACACCGATTTTTATGAAATGTTAATAAAAAATACCGAAAAATGTTGAACATATTTTTATCCTTACAAAGTTTTAACCAGAAGCGAAAAATCTGAATCACTGTATTTTTTGCATGCTTAAAACTCTTCCACAAGTCAATAGCCCATACATATCTTGACTACCGACTTCATTGTTGGAAATAGAGGGCGTTAACCTTAATTAAGGTACTTCTTTCTATAGATTTTGAGTTTAATTTTTATTAATTTTGAGAGGGTGGGTAGCCCATTTGCAAAAGTATATAAACAATAAATTATCACTAATTATCAACGTCATTCCCATATAAAATCAATGGTATGACCCAAACAGCAGAAACCGCCACAACCAATAGTTTGTTTGGGAAATAGAAGGCCATATTTTTTGCCTTTATGTTGTCCATGTTCAAACAAACAATAATAACACAAAATCGAAAAACCGGTTTTAAAACTAACCTTGAAAATAAAAATTGGGTTATAACAAGCGTCTCTTCTTCACACCCCATGAATAACTAAAATTAACAATTCATTGAACCTAATGAATGAATTCACAGCGTGGTATGTGTATTTACATAAAGAGAAGGTAAAAGAAAACAAATACATATTTTTGCAATTTGCTTCTTTTTTGCGGTATTTGTTTATTTTAGCGTTCGCTACCATTTGCCATTTGCGAATAGTAACTAAATAAGTGAAAAATGTATAATCCAAGACATTTTTTTGGAATTGCTTAGGAGCATCGAAGGCATTTTCTTGTCAGGTATCCCTAAAATCCATTTAAAAATATATTTTGCCAGAAATCTAATTAATTATGTATGACAGTTTTTTTTTGGCATTCGAAATGAAAAATAAATATTTACCCAACGGATGTTGAGTTGGAGCAAAATACCTTCAATACAATATTGTCTTTTTCTTTCAAAATGAAAGAAAACTCCTCCGCAGGTATAAAAAATTAAAAGAAAAAAACACGAACAGGAAACCACATCAGTAGGGTATTGTATTAAAATTAAGGAATGTATAAAAATCTTATAAATATGGGAACGCGAAGGGAATTATTTCGGTTGGTTTAATATAATAAAAATATCTTGGAAAAAAGTTTATATTTATATCACGGTAGACAATGTATTTTGCAAGGAAGCCTTTTTTGCATGTCACCAGCTTTCGTTCTGTTTTTTTGCTTTTTTTTTTTTTCGATTTCCCTTGGGTGTGTGGGTATCTGAGGCTCTTTTGGCATACCAAACGAAAATGCCACTCATTCACCTACACAAACAAAAACCCCCACCCCAACCCAGCACGGACTGAAAGGAAGTTGACATAATGAAAATTAATCAGAAGTGAAAGATGCGAATACCATATACCCTGACACTGCCTGCCATATGGCATCTCAGAATTGGATTATTGTCAAGAATGTTAGATTTGACAATAAATTAAACAAAAACAAAAATCATACCAAAGTTGAGTTGCAAACCGAAAATGAAGAACGACTTTTTGCAAATTAAATGGAATTGTTTAACGGTAGATGGTAGGTGGAGGGAAAAGAGATGTCATCGTTTTTAAAGTAGAAGACAATTATTAGCCATATTGTGAGTGGAAGGAATTTCTCTATTGTGTTGTAAAACTTTTCAACGTTAATGTCAAAGTTGATGTAGAATTTGCGATATTAAAGTTGAATGAAATCTGTTGAAGATATTCCGGGAGAGAGTCAAAATTACGTACAAGAATGTAAAACGAAGGTATTTATATTATTCTTAATAAGGTGTCCTTATGTTAAGCAAAATTTTTCAATCAGAATCTCAAATGCTGTCACATTATTACCCAAAGCCTTGAATTAATGGTGTTACCGAAACTTAAAGGACAAGCAGTATGGAAACACTAATTTAAAAGGAATAACTAGAATTAACTTAAGCTTCGCGTGCTAGCGGACTAGCTGACTTGTTCATCACTAGTGAACAAAAAGCTCTTGCAATGAATGTGGAAGAAAGAAAAGGCATCCTCTTTTGCTAATAGGGTTTAGGTGAATTTAAGCTGACCTGAATTCCGGCAGTTCTCTTCAAGGATATTTCTTAAATACTGGGAACACTTACTTCCCAACTTACAGCAAATTCGGTTTGATAATGAGGATAAAACACAAAAAGATTTAAATTTGTCGGTACAGTTGTATGTTAACTTCACCAAAACGTGGACTTATATATCCCATTTTCAATACCAAAAGTCCTGCAGACCTAAACACATTTGAGTAACATTTTATCAACTTATTTCGTTCGGAAGCTACAGTAATTTCCACAGGCGGACGGGCTTATCTAAGTCGACAAAGATTTTTATGTTGATCAAGAGTCTTCTTACGAACGGAATGATACATTTAATATAAAACCCATACTGTGGTGGTATAAAAAATATGAATACCTTTTTTTCCTTGAATCTAGCACAAAGCGACATCTTACTATCATTAGCGTACCAAAAATGAAAGCTTTTCTGTTTTTCGTAGCGCACGACATCTTTTTTTTAATCTTATATGAAATAAAGCTTGTGCGCATGCGCAGAGGTTTAATTACAATTATTTTCTTAATTATAAAGATATCTATGAACGTTGCACAAAATCAAAGCATATTTTTAGGCATAACTGAAATATGCTTATTTGGCTTGCTATAATAAACATGCCAAAGACTAGATTATGATTTTATATCTAAATTTTAAAATAGCTACAGATTATTGTTGGGAGAGTATATATCTTGAATTGAAAAAAAAAAAAAAATAATAATAATAAAAATTCCGATTTATTAGTTTTCTTAAATAAATTGTGGTTCAAATTGTAAATGTAAGTTCATAATTTATGTAGGCTCTGTGGATATTTAGAGACGGTAAAAAAGGCCTAAAGGGGTTGGTTCAGGCAGCATATCGAATCTTATTTAACTCTTATTAAAAATGGATCAGATTCAAATGTTGTCATTGCCACTAATGTTACAGTACTTCTCGAAATTATGTTGTCTGAAGATTCAAATTCCTCTACTGATAAAATATTTGTTTGACCAAATATCACAACATTTTCATTTGCTATATTCGCAGTTCTTGGATATATGGTAGGTGAACTCATGACCTTCGAAACTAAAACTAAGATCCGACCCCATAGTTGCTAATCCTTTTCCTAGAAGGAGGAAATATACCAATTTTAAAGGCTCAAGAGATACCGAATTGAGTATTTTACTCCATATTTTTTGACTCTTGTGATGGCTTTTACAAAGTGTAAAGACTCTTACGCGAATAAGAATTATATTAACGATAGCGAGTGTTACCCCTGTTGGCATAACACATAATGACATCAAATTAATTTAGACAAATTTTATAGACGGTGTCTAGCATCGTTCCTACGGTACAAAGTATCCACAAAAATCCATTCAGCGGATTTTTAGTCTAGGGGGAAGAAATATTTTTTTTCTATTTTATATATGTCAATTGAAATTGTATTAGACACACGTGTATACAATCTTAATCTCAACAACATCGCCCAATTTATGGAAAATATTCATTCATGCATATGCACAATTTTGAAGTGTTAGCCGTGCTGTGACATCTCAGCTTACTTTCAATTTGAATTTTTTAGATTTCTTTTTAAGTTTGCCGTTTTGTCACTCACTCCTCAAATCAAAAGCCATGATGCAAGCTTCTTGTTTTTCATTATCAAATACCATCCCACGAACAACAAGACAACCAAAAACCTACACCAACGACAGATCATGACCCTTACAACACATGCTTTTGAGCGGTGACCAAATGCGTATCTCAATCCTATGAATCTCTAATGGCAACATTATTCAGACAAAAGCCAACAGCGCATGAGTTGGCTGTTTGGGTGCTGGCGAACGATAGATAGACCGGCCGACTGTTGGCAGAGCAAAAACCATTGAAGTAATCTTAAAGCGTCTGTCGGTCTATCTGTCTATTTGTCTATTGGACAATGAAAGAGCTATCACATGCTTTTATAAGAAACTTTTACTTTCATTTTTATCTGGTATTTTCTCACTTCTCTGCTTTGAACAGATAGACGAACGTATGTCTTGCTTTTGGTTACGTGTTTTTGTTGGTTGTTTTGCTTTTTGTTTCACTTAAGTCTTGGCCTTGTCTTTTAATAATAGTTTTAAAGTGATGCCCAAAATTTTTTTTCTGCTTTTTCTTTTACTTCTCGTGCTTTGCCTCCGTTTACCAAAGTTTTGGTGTGATACGCCAACCGAGCATGGCAGACCAACTTTTGTCTAACAAAAAACAGACACCACAATACATGTTGAGGAAAAACCATGTTTCAAGGATTTGGTTTCAGTGGAATTTTTCCAAGTAGTTTTCAAAAGGTTAATTAAATAAGCCAACCTCTGGGAAAATTTAAGAAACAAGACATTTTGTAAGAGTTGACGTTTAATAAATTATATCATCTATGCTTAAAAAAAGGTTCAATACAAACTAACTTTTCTAGTTTTTAGGATAATCAGATGTAATTAAAAGGGGAATCAAGTAGGGATTGTGCGTCACATGACTCGAAATCACTACGTGCATATGGGTTATAATAGCGTGTGATGTATGGAATTAATCAAATTAAATAAGTCAAACATTTGGAGTCATTCGTCCTCGTATTAGGCAGCGTAAAATATGCGACAATAATATAGCAAGTTTCCTGCCTACCACCTAAAATGGTAATTTTTTGACATCCCTGAATATTTTATGTGAAGAAGTTAATTGTTTGTTGCTAGGGTCTCCAAAATTATTCAAAAATTAAATTTCTGTGTTCCAAACTTAAAAATATTAAGAGATTTCGGTATTAAATACTTTAATAGCCTGGGACCGTGCCCCATAATTCCTATATTTTTACCATTTTATGTGGTCAAATACACTTTAAATTTTAGGCTGCCCTTCATGAGCCGCTTGACAAAGTCCTCACTAGTGTTTGCCTAAGACGCAAAAATGACGATAATTGAAAGTTGTCATTTTATGAAAGCTGTTCTAAAATTTGGACATGTATAAAACATTTTTTTAGAGAAAAGGCTCTAAACATTAAGATTCCAGAATATGGCTAGAACGTTTAAAAAGTTAATAATTGTGCGTCGATAGTTTATTAAAAATATTCTAAAATCTGAATATATTTTAAAACATTGTGCCGAGAGATGTTCGAAAGATTACGGTTTCTAAATATCTAGTTTGAATGCGAAATGTTTGCAAAGTGTTGGTAGGACTTATGGCTTATCTTAGTCTTATGTCTACCGATTTACAAAAGGTGAATTTTGAGCCAAGCAGAATCAAGAATGACCAATGTCTGAAATTTCGTTGAACATAATGTTTGAAATCAATTCAGGACAATAGAATAGATGGCCTAATCCTATTATATTCTACATTTAAAAAATCCCAAAAAAACTCATGAGTTATCGTTACACAGAGTTGTACCAAAATGTGGCCTGATATACACATAACGTTGCCAATACCAAATATTGCAAAATATCAATATTTGGATAAAGTTTCAAAGCCCCAACTTAACTAATACGAGATCCATCGTGATTTCAGCAGACGGTCAGAATTTTACCCTGATCCGATTGTGGCGAAAATGTTAGTGTCGATGAGCCATTACCACCAATTACGGACCCAAATTCCAAATATTTATTCATTTTGATAAAAAAAAGCATAACAAGTGGAGAAAGATGTGAATGTTTATAAGTGCGGTTGTAAGATTTAGAAGACTTTCCAAAAGAATTTTAGTTTTATTTAATTCTTTGGTTCCTCTTCTATTGAGCTTACGATCTCGTCACTTGGGTAAAAATGTTTTTTGTCATAGAAGTTATTTTTAAAATAACTTCTGGGGAGAATATCCCAGACAAAAAACAAGGGAACTGATGAGGATTGGTGGCTCTTTCCGAAACCTAGGTATTCCCTGCCTTACCCCCTGGTAAACATTACCATCGTTCTCCACTAATAAACAAACGTTGTTTTTATAAAAACAACAATAAAAGGGATAAGCCTGACCATTTTGCAACAACAAAAAAAAAAAAAAAATAGGACTAGAACTTTAAAAATGCCAATGATTGGGCGATACCGTTCAATTTCGATTTCAATGTGTCAAAACCCTTAAAATAAGTCATAAGGCCTATATAATGGTCTTATGAAAGAATTTGTACCGATATTGGAAAATATTGGTAGGCCTAGTTTCAATTGCCAAAAATGCTTTAAAATCTGGAAAATACAAATGGACAGCTGGGTGGAAGATATTTCAAATTTAGAACCAATTTAAAATAAATTTTGAGAAAAAAGTTATTTTATGAATTGGGAAATGCCGGTTGGAAATGGTGTTTAAACATTCAAATTTTCAAACATTAAGGTACGCCGTTATATGCGCACTTTACCTAAGCATGGACGGATATATTCAATACCAAACCTCTTTGGAGAACAATAAATTTCTATGTCAAATTTCATTCGAGTATCTTAAATATCTTGACAAGATATTTTGATTTCTTAAGACGGGAGAACGAACACCGTTATCTGAATTAGATTTTTTGGTGGGAGTAGGAGTCATACTGCCACTGTCTCTTTATACATAGACTTGTGTAAAATTTCATTGATGAGCATATCTTATAACACCCATAGTTGTAAGATTTTAAATACAAAGATGTTTTCTCATTAAGCTTTTTGGGATTTCTCTTTTTTTTTGGGAATCCCAAGCAAAGAAGCTTAGATATGACTCTTAAGTTCCCACCGAAAACTAATATAATGTTCCACTGTGTCTGATATGTTAACACTTAAATGCACTATATTTTTAATGCACTTACCTTGCAGTCTTTAATAGCAGACAATTAAGAAATTTCATAACCATATTAAATGTTACTCTAACTGTACGAGTTTTATAAGTTATGGTTATGTGAACATAAGTCCAATAAACCAAATGCAAACACTCGCTGACCACCATGCCATACAAAATCGGTCATGCAGAGAATTAGAGAAATTAATGAAGACACGAAAAAAAGAAAGAAATACCTCACATGGTATATTAACAATGAAATAACAGTCCACATGTTTCAATGGCATTATTAAAAAAAGATTATAAACATCAACAAGAAACAAACACCTCGAAGGGATTTATTATAGCCTTTATTTACCTCATGCCTTTAAGTACCAAATTACAAAATGTTACTACAATAAATGCGCCTAAAGTAGTAATACATCAGCGGTAATCTCTGCTGCCTCTGCTGCTGATTGTTTCCCTTCAACACAAATACTGAACAACAAAATGAGCATTACAATTTTTGCAGACCAACCAAAAAAAAAAAAAAAAAAAACATATAAAAAATATCAAACAACAGGCACGCAGGCAGTCAGGCCAAAACAGAAAAAAAAAAAACAAATTAAATACCTACTCTCCGCGGTGAGTGAGTGCAAAGACCAACAACCAACACAGTGATGTTGGCCAAATTCATTGCATTTCGTTTCAGTTCGACTCCAACATTGCCAAAGTGAAATTCTCTCACCAACTACCCCATCATCATCGTCAGTAACCAATTGATTCAGCGGCGGGCATACCGCTTTATATCGATCGATAACCGTTATTGATTGATTATTTTCTGTTCGTATATTCGTAAAATATTTCGTTGCTTTTGATCGGCGTCTTTAAGCAAAGTAAAGTTAGTAAAAACGGACAAAAACAAAAACTATTAAAACGGATAGAGATTAAACTTGAAAAGCCCACACAATAAAGATTTTCATAGTGTATGTGTGTATGTAAGTGCAAGTGTTATTTTGTGGTGATAGTATATTTATGCACATTTAAAAAGCGAAGCGCAAAAAAAAAACGAGTTACTAAAATTTGATTGCCATTGCTGAAGCAACGGGTGCAAGAGCCTTTGTTTAAACACAACGTTTAGTTGTCATATTACAAAAAAAATGAAAAAAAAAAATGGAATCAATATTTACAGGTTTTCAAGATCAGTTTTTGTATTTCTTATTTATGGGGCTCAGTTCCAAAATATAGGTTTACATTACATGTCATCTTGGTGGAGAGCTTAATGATCTGGAATTTGGAAAACCAAAAAAGAGACAGAAGCGCGCCAATATTAGTGGAAATAAAGTGTTAATTTGAATAAACCTAAATATTTACAACTTTTTTGCAATTTTCTTCGACCTCTCCGTGATGTACATGAATTAATTTATTTTTTATGCCGGACTTTAATCGGTCTTTAAAAAAACGTTATCCCCAAAATATTATATACAGTTTTATAATTTGGAATGGCTTAGGTTAGTTTAGGTTGAAAAGAGGGGCGAAAATCGCCAATCCTGGTGTGCGCTCAAGACTAAAGTTTAAGTATTTGCAAACGATGGGGATTAACATAGAAAATTCTGCAACGTTTCATTATTCCCCGCATGCCCTGCATAGGCTGTTTTCTGCACATCCTATCTTTTATGAATGAGTCTATAGGCCCAGGTGACCCGTAAGGATGCCTTTTACCCCACTAATCTATTTCTTACCTAGTATCAAGAGGATCTTCGTTTTCCCTCATTGGGATTCCCCATTAGATTTTTGTGGTCTTTGTCTTCATTGTTCCATAGGGATATGGGACGTTTTTTGCCCATGTCTTTAACTATAGACGTGGCGCATTTAAAGGCTTTGGATTGTCCAAGTTTACTATTGCTAATTCCCTTCCTGTTTACGAAAGAGAGAAAGTTCGCTATCTATATGGTACCTATATACAAGGTGAAATGAAAAACTGCAACAAAGTCAAACGCCATAATTTTTACATTTTTTTTTTTATTTTTTTTGAATAAAAGCAAAATATGTCGGAAATAGCATCAAATTTTAGAAAAAGTTTAGATTTGTTCGAATTGGTCACCTTTGGTACGTTACACGCTGCCCGAATGTTGTTCTGCGGTATTTTGTCCCATTCCAGCGCTTGCTTGAGGTGTTGGTATTTTTTAGAACCAACCTGACATTCCAAAATGCTCCAGACAAAATAGTCCAAGAGATTGGTATCCGGAGATTTTGATGGCCATTACATTTTTAGCTGACCTCTTTGGCAAGTAAACACGGTCATTTTGTTTGTTTATAAACTGCTGGACAACGAATGTTTTCTCATCGGAGAAAACCAAATTCGGCAGTTCAACACTTTCGGCCAAGCGAAGCAACTCTTGCGACGCAGGTTTCGATCAAGTAGCTTCTTTACTTTTCGAACCATTTCTGCTGAATAACTTTTTTCTGGAAAATTCTCACCAAAATGCTTTTGTACGCTTGTTAACAATATCATGAGCTGTCACTTGAATAATTTTAACGGCTTTCGGACGAGTGGCTTAGAAATGACAACAGTCTGAATTTGATTGCAGTTTTTTCATCTCATTGCAGAAGACCTCAATCTATTCAATACTTTAAAAATTGGACAAGGAGTTATTTTCCAATCAGGTCAGGTTATCTCTGACATCAGAAATTTTTTCAAAGTAATATCCTGTATTTCAAATCCTTCGAAGGCTGTCTTTATTAACCCCCCAGAAATAAAACTTACGAATATTAACCCTTGCGTATTTTTTTATTATTAATTGCACTAAATAATTAAAGATACTTTTTGTAAAAATATAATAAAACGAATAGAAAAACAAGTAAGCAAAGGCTACAGTCGAGCGGGGCCGACCGTTGAATACCCTACAACACTATAATAAACGATACAGTTTATATAGGCGAGATACTCGAAAGAATTCCACAAGATATTGTGACAAATAATAAAAGAAAACCATCAGGTTCCGTTCTCTAATTTTCGAATAATAGCAACTTAAACTAATTTGCTCATTTCCTAGATCTGGAACCAATATTTCCCAAAGACTTATAATCTCTCAGAAGTGGCAAAAGATTAACATTTATTATTGGTTTTTGACTGAAACGCATCTATATGAGATTCAGACATTTGACTATATTCTTCAACGAAATCAGCGTTAACGAAATAGTCGGAACTGCCTCTTTCCTGTATTTGTGAATTCTCCAAAAAGTCACTGGAATTGACATTTCGTATTTTGTCTACAAAAGTTGGCAAACTATTTCACACATTGAATATTTTTGGATGGCTATCCAAAACTGCTTGGCTTTTGCAATGACCGGTAACACCCATTCAAATGTGCGTGAGGATCGGGCGATAATTACGACCAGCTGACAATTTTGCAGTTTTGTTGGTCCATTTCAACCGCTAAATATATGACGATCATCTCCAAAAAGAGTAGACTTATATTCTGAGCCTCATTTTATCCCCATGCAAAATTTCGTAAGGATCGGGCCATAAATGCGATATGTATATGATATTTGGATATCCTAACTACTTAGTTTTGTTAGCTGTAGAAATATTACCAAATGTTTAATTCAAAATGAAAATATACCAAAAATATGACAAAAATTGAAAAAATATGAGAAAATTTTACAAAATCAATATTTTCATCTTTAGAGAGATATTTTTATGCGATTTTTTAGACGTTGTTTCGTTCCTGCCAAGAGGCCATTCTGAATTAATGAGAACTGTCGAAATTAGTTCAGCCGTTCTCGACATATAAGAGATCTTTCAAGCATATCTTCTTTGATAGACATATATATCGCACATATTTTGCTATATATCTGATTTCTTGGATGTTAACATCAATGTAAAGATCAGAAGTAACCTTGTCATGGCTTTGTGATTTCGCTGGGATTTAAAATATTCGCGGTTTAATGAAAAATTTTGAATTTTTTCAACACAAAAGATATGGTCTATTTTACCCGCTAAATATTATCCGATGACCACCCAAATTGGTAGGCCGCCCTTAACTCTAGCTACATGCGAAATTCCGCGTCGATTGGTCTATAATTGCGACCTGTATAGCTACTACAAAATCCGACATTTTTTCAGTATTTGATCCATTTCAACCCGTAAACATTTGGCGATCATCTCCAAAAGAAATAGGCTTCTATTCTGACCTTAACCCCACCTTCGTGCAAAATTTCGTAAGGATCGGGCCATAATTGCGACGGACATACATAGCTAGATCAACTCAGCTCGGCGAGCTAGGAAGATTCATATATACTTTCCTATGTGGGAAATCAATATTTCGAGGTGTTACATAATTTTTGGCCCAATCAAATTTATAATACCCCCAACACATAGTGTTGTAGGGTATAACTATACGAAACTACACGGTAAATGAATTCTTGCATAGAGGGTAATTCCCTTCATCCTAAATTTCTGCAAAATCCTTTCCGCAATTTCAAATCTCTTGGAGCCTTTTTAAATTAAAACACACCCAATTACAACTGCCGCTCTTGTCTGCATGAAAATCTTTTGGTTTTTATTTCCACTTTGGGCCCTCTTATGTTGAATGAAAGCTTATTTCCTGCCGACCTTGTGCAATAAAATGTAATGCTTAGAGATAGACTTATACACGCTTTAGGAATAATCGCTTGACAGATAGTTTTTTTTTTTTCATACATGTATATCTACAACACCAACCATATGCACATTTACAACGCTTTGACGTGGCCAAAACAAACAGAGATCAACAGGCACTCTTTTTTTTGGAAAATGATGCTGGTGATTCGTTATGGCTTAAAACGAGTTGTTAAGCAGCTTGCCTGCGTTTTTGTGAGTAAATCGTTTTGTTTTTTCATTGATCTTATTTGTATGCCTGGGCGAAGAAAGTGTGTCAGGTGGTGGTGCATGAGTCCATGTATATATGAGTGTTGGGGCACCGCACCACCACCATCGAACACAATCAAACTTACACATCTCCTGACAACAGCCCATGAGCTCTGCAACAGCAAGCTACATCAATCGCAAGCGTAGGCATAACGATGTCTAAGTTTGTCAACGATTTCAGTCGCACCAAATGTACAATGCCATGGAAAGAAATCGACTGACAACTTCCACTTGGAAACTTACAGCAGCGCATATCCGCCGCATTTTAATTTCATGAAAAAAAAAATCTAGAAAAAAAAATTCAAATATGTTCGCTGAAATTTATGTTGTTGTGATCGAAGTGAAAACCAGACGTATCACTTCCAAAAGCCAAAAGGCACACAAACCATTTTAAACTCTATTACAAATAGTTTCAACGCCAACGACAACAACAATGGCATGAAGTTATTTTTTCACCAGCATCATCAACAAACACCGGTTTTGGCCAAAGTCAAAATGTGATTAAACTTTATTAGAAATCAATTAAATTTATGCATATAATCAAGTCGAGACAAATGTTTTGTTGTTATTTTTATTTATTTTTTTTTTGTTTTGTTGATTTTGTGCTGGGAAAGTTTTTGTCTCTCTGGCCACAACTGGAGAAGGTGGGGAATAGGGTAGATATTCAGACAGGCAGACTGGCTGAGTCGAAGATGTCGTGTGTGTTGTGATCAAGAGAAAATAACAAAAATGAAATGCATACTTTATCTCTGGTATTAAAAAATAGAAATGATTTATGTTCAAAACAATTGGTAATTGAAACCGAAAATAAATTTTAGTTAAATAGAAGAGAAATTTCTCCAAACAATATATTTTTGTATTCTGTCCAATGAAGATGAGACCAAGTAATCTAATACAATTGCAGAATATTTTTTGGAAAATGTGTCTTTTGCCATAAACCTTAAATTGAAATATTATTGAAAAATTTTACCAAGCAATGGTAAGGCAAAGTCAAAAAAGGTTCAAATATTTTTGATATGTTTGTAGTTCCTAAAACTATGATTCAATGCATATATCTGTAATGCTATTATGGCCAAATGTCGAAGTAGCATCAAATTTTAGAGTAAGTTTAGATTTGTACGAATTGGCCACCTTTGACACGAATTATGGCTTTCAAACGGCCAATGAAACCGTTACACGCTGCCCGAATGTTGCTTTGCGGTATTTTGGTCCATTCCCGGCGAAGCGCTTGCTTGAGGTGATCGACACTTTGGTATTTCTTAGTGCCACCCTTGCTTTCCAAAATACTTCAGATACGATAGTCCAACAGATTGGTATCCGGAGATTTTGCTGGCCATTGTGCGGTGGAAATGAAGCGAGGAACATCGTTTTGTAACCATTCTTGGGTGGCGCGTGCTGAGTGCGATGGTGCTGAGTCCTCTTGGAATGTCCAAGGACTTCGGCCAAAATGTTTGCCCAAGGCTTTAATACACCGTCCAGAACATTTTAGCGATAATTTTCAACATTTATTCTGACGCCACGGTCGATTAATACGAGCGGAGAGCGACCATCGGTTGTTATGGCGGCCAACACTATCACCATGGCCGGCGCTTGAGTTCTGGTGGCCAACCGAAGGTGCACATTTTCAGCTGACCTCTTTGGAAACGAATGTTTTCTCATCGGAGAAAACCAAATTCGGCAGTTCACCATTTTTGGCCAAGCGAAGCAACTCTTTAGCTCTTTTGAGTCTATTTTCTTTCTGTTACGGTGTAAGTTCTTGCACTTTTTGCAATTTCAATGACTTTACCCCGAGCTCAGTTTTCAATATTTTCCGAATGGTATATTTCGATATGTTCCGCTCACCATCTATTTTTCGGACACTGCGATGCGGGTTTCGATCAAGTTGTTTCTGTACTTTTCCAACCATTCCTGCTGATGTAGCTGTGTTTTTCCGTCCACTTCCTTGACGTCGAGCGGTAAGGAGCGATGGTACAAGACACAATAGATATATTCACAATTAAATGCTGGAGTGCACTAACGATTGCCACTTGTGGTTTTGCCGCCAGATATAAAGAAATCACACTATCACGCTTGAATTCCATCACGAATAACATTTTTTGTGGAAAAATCTCACTATAATACATTGGACGCTTGTAACCAATATAATGAGCTGTCACTGGCATAATTTTAACAGCTGTCGGACGAGTGGCATAGAAATGACAACTGTCTGAAATTGGTTGCAGTTTTTTTATCTCACCCTGTATATACCTTATTGCATTGGAATATTCCCAAAAATATACTAAGTTTATAGTTGTTTAAACTTATTATTCCTTCCGATCTTATTAATTATATTTTCATTATTATTTTCCTGTATTATAAATATATTATTAAATTAAATTAGAATTTTTATTAATTTCAATTATTTCCCTTCATATTTTTCCAGAGATGGATATGAAACCAATTGGATTTTCATTATTAATAACAACCGTCCTCTGTGCAACCATCTTAATTGGGCAAATATCAGGAGAAGCTTTACGTTTGCCGGACCAGCAGAGCCCTGGTGAACAGCAGCAGGCACAGACGCTTAACTTCAATCATGTCCAACAGGTTTATCAACCACAACCGCAGCAACAACCCCAACAACAGGCCCAGCAAACACCACCCAGCGGCGGTGAGGGTCGTTCTTCCATATTCGACATATTCGGTTTAGGTGGTGGTGAAAGTGATCCCTATTTGGCCCGAACTAATTCCAATTGTTTGACTGGCGATCTATCGGAATGTTTTAAAAATCAAGCCCTATCAAGTTTTGATGAGATCTTCTATCGCAATAGTTATCCGTAAGTTGAATTGGATATTGAAATGGCAATGGAATCGATTTTTATGTGATTTTTTTATTTTCCCTTCTTAAAGCAGTTTAACAGAATTTGCTCGCATTGTGCGTCTGCCAGAGACACAACAGCGTTCATTGTTGAGCGAGCCATTTGAATATTCTGAGGAGCCACGCAATGATGACAGCGACTGGGATCAAATGGTGAAATATGCCCTAAGAAGGGCCGAAAGGTAAGTTTCTTTAAATTAAGATTTAAGTAAAAAATCAAATATTTTTATGACTACATATTTCTCTTTGTTTAAATAGTTCATCTACTAGAACATAATTTTGTGGTAATGTTTTTTTGCTCTGTAAACTTCAGCTGTTCCGTCAAAAATTGCTTAAACAAATATGACATTTAACATATTTTTCTACAATGTGGCCACCTTTTTCTCAGTTGACTGTTTATTTTCACCCACTATCATTGCAAAAATATAAAATATTATTTCTACAATATTTCCTTACACATAAGACAATGAAAATATTGTACATATTCTTTAAATCACACCACTATGTAATAATGATGTCATATTAAAGTGTACAAAGTCTCTAGGGATTGCAGAAAACTTTGTTACTTATTTTGCGATACACGTCTGACATACAAACAACCGAATTTCGCATACATAATTAATGGTATGTGCGTACAAAGTTAGTGTCTTTAGAAAACTTTGTTTTCAAAATATTCTTAAGTATCATGTCAGGATGAACAAAATTTGCAATTCCGATTACGACTTTAAAGTGATTATTAAGTTTAAGCAATAAAGGGGGACCTTTAGCAATTAATCCTAAAGATATGCATAATTTTTACATCAAAGGGAGGAACTACAAGATATAGTGGTCTTTCGAGTAAATTACCCTTATTCAGTGATTGGAACACAAAAAGGAAGATATAAAAAATAATTTCAAAAAACTGTAGAATTTTTATATTTGTCTGTAGCCTTACTTGCAGGGTTGAAGCATTTCAACTTCTAAGTCCATAAATGGCATAATACAGTTAATTGGGGTAGAAAGTGTCTTAATTTCGTCAGTACTGCCATATAGAGACTATATCAAAATCTGCAGTGAAATTGATCACCAAGCAAGTAAAAAGGAAGTTAAAAAAAACCGGGCCGAACTTTGAATACCCTCCACCATTTGGGACGAATTAGGCAATTTTCAAAAAAAAAAAAAAAAAAAAAAAATCCATTCAATATTCTGTTAAAATCTTCAAAATACGGAATATGGGAAGGTGCCGATATTTGGGGGACATTGAAAAGTGTGGCTATATATATATGCCGATATTTGGGGGATATATAGACAATTCTCTTTCAGGGTGAAAAGTACTCACAAAGAACTCCTTGCGATGAATTTCAGAAAGTTCGATTGAAAAATGTGTGTAAAATAATCAAAAATCCGGAATATCGGGATGTGCCGTTATATGGGGGATATACGATATCGTGGACCTATATAGCCAATTCTATGTCAGGGGGTAAATTACTCATAAAGAACTCCTTGTGTGCAATTTGAGCCAATTCCATTGAAAAATGTGGTTAAAATCATCAAAATACAGAATATCGGGGTGTATCGTTGTATGGGGGCTATACGATGTCGTGGACCGATATAGCCCATCTTCAAACTTGTCCTGCCTGCAGACAAAAGACAGATCTGTGCAAAATTTTTGCTTCGTATCTTAATTCGTTTTGACTGTAGCGTGATTACAACAGACGGACATCCGGGCATGGCTATATCATCTTAGAATTTTACGCTGATCAAGAATAGATATACTTTGTTGGGTGTAAAATTATTAGAGTTACAAACGGAACTTAATATACCCTCCATACTATGTATGGTGGAGAGCATAAAAATCCGCTGGTAATAGGTAGAAACTATTAGGGTCTATATTCGAACTTGAAGTCCCTACAGACAAAAGACATATATGTATGTATAAAATTTCATTCCCCTAACCTAAATACTTCGGTAGATAGAGGGATTACAACAGATGGATGGGCGGACATTGCTAGATCGTGTTGTAATTTTTACTTTATGGGGTCGAAAATGGTTCTTTGAAACAATTACAAATGAAATAACAAAATCAATAAAGTTTTACTTCCATACAATAATTTTAAGTTTTAGCTAATGCAGAAACGTATGGCGAATATACCTCATATGTACTCGGAAATTAGAAATTTTTTGTCGAACATTACTAATTTTTTATTTAAAAAACCAAAAACTGATTTATTCTAAATAATAAAAGTTGCAGATGTTGGATTACTAACACTGCTTTGAAACCCAATCTAATATATCCACACACGAAATTGTGCAGCCTATAGTCGCAGAGTCTGCCTAATGGGATTTTAATATTAATAAATTATACTTTATGATAGGAAAATTGTTAAGACGACAACACTGTTAAAAGTTTAGTTAAATAATAAAATGTAACACAAGATTTACGACGTTTATATATACTACTAAAAAACTACATTAGACAAACTATTAATATATTAAATTTTTAATTTTTTTATAGATTTATTAAATCCACTGCCTTGGAAGTTGAAGTACCAGAAGAACTCACCGAAGCCGGGCGCTATGAAGCACGTTTCATTGGCAATGACATTGATAGTGAATTGGATATTATTGAAGAGAAACATGCTTCAACCTTGAGTAAGTGTTGCAACACGTCAGTCTACTTTCAGACATATAAAGTAACCACATTTTCTTTGCCTCTCCTTTAGAACGCAAGAAGTTGAAGAAATTGATCATCCCCTTGTTGTTGGTATTGAAAATCTTCAAGCTGAAATTGTTGCTCTTCCTGCCTTTCATTTTGGGCATTGTTGGTCTGAAGAAAGTTCTCAGTTTGGCTGCCATTATTTTGCCCGGTGTCTTTGCTTACTTCAAATTCTGTCGTCCTCCTGGTGGTCATCAAGGCGGTGGTCTGTTCTCTGGTTTATTTGGTGCCAAGGAATCGTTCACTCAGTATTCGCCCCAAGGTGTTGGTCCAGCTACCTACTACCATCATCATGATCATTATGAACATGGTGGCTACAGACCCGAACCTCAATTCTCCAAACCCTATGGAGATTATTACAGCAAGAATTATCAAGAAAGTGGTTCGGCTAACACGGTTAGCTTTGGTAATGCCCAAGATGCTGCTTATTCCGGTTATTATGGCAGAAGTACTGGCAAAGATATTGAAAGTACCCAAAAGAGTTAAATTTGAAGGGAGAAAATGCGTATGCGCATTTTCTTTTTGTACTGGCCATGAATTTTGTTGTTAGTGCAACATTTGTTAATAATACATTGTTAAATTGTTTTGCTTTGTTTAGATCATTTCTATATCATATTTATTTAATGTTGTTTTGATAAACATATTTATTTATATAGCTTTTTTATAAAAAAAAATAAAAATTAAAAAAAAAATATATTTTGGGTCCATTCAGTTTGCAGGCAACTCGAAATCGTAAAGAAAGTTTCACATGTACCTATCAAATGTTTAGGGTGTATTTATAAGCAAGTCATAACAGTTAAAAGTAAACTTTAGACCCTTCGAGAGTTTTCTTTCACTGTCAGTAGTCGATCTTGAAACTCTGCATTCTCTAGACAGTTTCCTATGTACACGTACAATACCTAATATTTCACATTTGTTATTATACATTTGACATTTTTGTCATGAAGCAGACTATTGCATTTTGTATATTACAAAGCAGTAAAGAAAAGCCAAAATTCGGGCAGGGCCGACTTTTTGATACCCTACATCCTTTTGCTTATTTTGTAGACCTAACCATAACAAATAAACGTTTTTCTGGGGATTATGTGAGAACTAAATCATACCAACTATGACTGAAGCTATATTTTAAAGTTGGGAAGAACTTATATATGGGCAGAATATCCTCCTCTGAGTAGATCTCTACTAAATTCGCGGAGGAATTTGAGTATGAACCAATATTCATCAAAATCCATCCTATTTGAAATGATATTACACTTTTTAGGCTCAATAAAAGTGATATCGGAAGAAGATATATAGGGTGAAATGAAAAAACTGCAACCAAATTCAGATTGCTGTCATTTCAAAGCCACTCGTCCCACAGCTGTTAAAATTATTCCAGTGACAGCTAATTATATCGGTTACAAGCGTACAAAAGCATTATAGAGTGAATTTTCAAAAAAAAAAAAAAAAATCGTGAAAAAAATCCTTGACATCGGGCTACGCTAACAGTATCACGGTAACGAGCGATGGCACGAGACACAAAACATTTATTCACATTTAAATGCTGGAGTGCTCTAACGATAGCCACTTGTTCTTTTGCAGCCAAATATAAAGAAATCACACTATCAAGCGTGCGCGATGTCAAGGAAGTGGACGGAAGAAAACAGCTACATCAGCAGAAATGGTTCGAAAAGTAAAGAAGGGACTCCTGCGTCGCATTGGCCGATTAATGGCTCGTGAGCTGAACATATCGCAATATTTCATTCGGAAAATATTGAAAAATTAGTTCGGGATAAAGCCATTGGAATTGCAAAAAGTGGAAAAATTTACACCGCAATATAAAGAAAATAGACTGAAAAGAGCTAAAGAGTTACTTCGCTTGGCAGAAAGTGGTGAACAACCGAATTTGGGTTTCTCCGATAAGAAAGCATTAGTTGTTCAGCAGTTTGTAAATAAACAAAATTATCGTGTTTACTTCCCAAAGCGGTCGGTTGGCCACCAGAACTCAAGCGCCGGCCATTATGATGGTGTGGGCCGCCATAAAAGCCGGTGATCGCTCTCTGCTCGTATTAATCGGACGTGGCATCAGAATAAATCCCGAATATTATCGCGAAAATATTCTGGAGGGTGTATTAAAGCCTTGGGCATGAAACATTTTGGCCGCAGACCTTGGACATTCCAACAGGACTCAGCACCATCGCACTCAGCACGTGCCACCCAAGAATGGTTACAGAATGATGTTGCTTGCTTCATTTCCAGCGCAAATCTCCGGATACCAATCCGTTGGACTATTGTGTCTGGAGTCTGGTTCACCTCAAACAAGCGCTTCGCCGGGAATGGGCGAAAATACCGCAGAGCAACATTCGGGCAGCGTGTAACGGTTTCATTGGGCTTTTGAAGACCATAATTCGTGCCAAATGTGTCCAATTCGAACAAATCTAAACCTATTCTGAAATTTGATGCTATTTCCTACATTTTTCGCTTTCATTCAAAAATTAAAAAACAAAAATTAGTAAAAAACAAGTAAGCAAAGGCTACAGTCGAGCGGGGCCGACCGTTGAATACCCTACAACACTATAATAAACGATACAGTTTAGATAGGCGAGATACTCGAAAGAATTCCACAAGATATTGTGACAAATAATAAAAGAAAACATCAGGTTTCGTTCTCTAATTTTCGAATAAAAGCAACTTAAACTAATTTGATCATTTCCAATTTATTGGTAGATATTGCACTTAAATGGTCTTCCTAGATCTGGAACCAATATTTCCCAAAGACCTACAATCTCTCAGAAGTGGCAAAAGATTAACATTTATTATTGGTTTTTGACTGAGACGCATCTATATGAGATACAGACATTTGACTATATACTTCAACGAAATCAGCGTCAACGAAATAGTCGGAAGTGCGTCTTTCCAGTATTTGCGAATTCTTCAAAAAGTCACTGGAATGGACATTTTCGTATTTTGTCTACAAAAGTTGGCAAACTATTTCGCACATTGAATATTTTTGGATGGCCATCCAAAACTGCTTAGCTTTTGCAATGTCCGGTAACCCCCATAATTACGACCTGCTGACAATTTTGCAGTTTTTTGGTCCATTTCAACCCCTAAATATATGGCGATCATCTCCAAAAAGAATAGGTTTTTATTCTGACCCTCATCTTATCTCCATGCAAAATTTCGTAAGGATCGGGCCATAAATGCGAACTGTATATGATATCCTGATATCCTAACTACTTAGTTTTGTTAGCTGTAGAAATATTACCAAATGTTTAATTCAAAATGAAAATATGCCAAAAATATGACAAAATGGAAAAAATATGAGAAAATTTTACAAAATCAATATTTTCATCTTTAGAGAGATATTTTTATGCGATTTTTTAGACGTTTTATGTTTCCTGCCAAGAGGCCATTCTGAATTAATGAGAACTGTCGAAATCAGTTCAGCCGTTCTCGACATATAAGAGATTTTTCAAGCATATCTTCTTTGATAAACATATATATCGCACATATTTTGCTATATATCCGATTTGATGGATGTTAACATCAATGTAAAGATCAGAAGTAACCTTGTCATGGCTTTGTGATTTCGCTGGGATTTAAAATATTCACGGTTTAATGAAAAATTTTGAATTTTTTCAACAAATGGTCTATGGTCTATTTTACCCGTTAAATATTATCCGATGACCACCCAAATGGGTGGGCTTCTTGCCAGCCCTAAACTCTAGCTACATGCGAAATTCCGCGTCGATTGGTCTATAATTACGACCTGTAAAGCAAGTGCAAAATCAGAAATTTTTTCAGTTTTTGGTCCATTTCAACCCCTAAATATTATGCAATCATCACCAAAAGAAATAGGGTTCTATTCTGACCCTAGCCCCACCTCCATTTTAAATTTCGTGAAGATCGGACCATAATTGCGACCTGTAGAGTGATTACAAATTAACATGGACAGACGGACAGACGGACGGACGGACATACATAGCTAGATCGACTCAGCTCGGCGAGATAGGAAGATCCATATATACTTTCCTATGTGGGAAATCAATATTTCGTGGTGTTACATAATTTTTGGCCCAATCAAACTTATAATACCCCCAACACATAGTGTTGTAGGGTATAAAAACATTACGTTCGGCCGGGCCGAACTTTTAATACCTTCCACCTTAGGGTAAAAGAAACATTAGAACCCATTGTGACCCACAAATACCTATTTTTAAACATATTGTCGCAAAATATCGAATATCGGGAGGTACCGCTATATGAGGCTATACAAAAACGTGAACCTACATATTCAATGTTGCGGCAACGGAGCTAGAACCCATTGTGACCCACAAATACCAATTTTTAAACTTATTGTCGCAAAATGTCGAATATCGGGAGGTACCGCTGTATGAGGCTATACAAAAACGTGAACCTACACATACAATTTTTTGCCACCGGAACCCATTATAAGCAACAAATACCAACTTTTAGACAAATCCGTAAAAAAAATGTGGCAAAAATCATCAAAATACCAAAAATCGGGAGGTATCGTTATATGGGGGCTATACCAAAGCGTGGAACCATACATACAATATTTCGCCACAGCAGCCAGAACACATTATGACCAACAAATACCAATTTTTAGTCAAATCCGTGAAAAAATGTGACAAAAATCAGAATATCTGGTGGTACCGTTATATGGGGACTATACCAAAAATTGGACGGATATATCTCACTTTCAATACCAACCATTCTAGACATAATACAAATTGTCCTGCTAAATTTTGACGCTCTACGTGAAATAATGTGGGCTGTATCGTGATTTCAACAGTCGTTAAATCGACTTAGAATTTTATGCTGATTATGAATATATATATATATATATTCTTTATGGGGTCTACGACGAATATTTAGGGATGTTACAAACGGAATGACAAATTAATATACCCTCCTTTCCAAGGTGGAGTGAAAAAATTTAAAAATTATGGCGTTTGACTTTGTTGCAGTTTTTTTATCTCACCCTGTATTTGATATATTTCCCTGAATATAGTTGTTACCAAGTGCATATTTCGAGTGTGAAGGACAAAATTAACAAATCGGATGAACAATATATATGGGAGCTGTTGCTATATCCGAACTAATTTCGATCAGATAGACGGAAATGCAAAAATCGACTCAGAATGTAATTCTATGTACATCATCAAAAGGATCACCTATGCAGACCATCAAAAGGAAAGAGTCGATCTCGCCTCCTTCTCTATGTTACAAACTAATGCTCAAAGACATAATACCCTGACCACATCGTGGTGTAGGGTATACAAAACGTCATTCTTCCATTTGATAATCATTGTTATTCGTGCATATTTCGAGTGTGAAGGACAAAATTAACAAATCGGTTGAACAATATATATGGGAGCTGTTGCTATATCCGAACTAATTTCGATCAGATAGACGGAAATGCAAAAATCGACTCAGAATGTAATTCTATGTACATCATCAAAAGGATCACCTATGCAGACCATCAAAAGGAAAGAGTCGATCTCGCCTCCTTCTCTATGTTACAAACTAATGCTCAAAGACATAATACCCTGTCCACATCGTGGTGTAGGGTATAAAAAACGTTATTCTTCCATTTGATAATCATTGTTATTCTTTTAAATTGTGTGTGAAGCAACAAATTTCTTGTAAATGGAAATTAGATGTAATTAATTTTTAATTTCTTTGAAAATATGACAGACCATGTGTTCGCATACACACACACACACACACACACACATAATTATAACCTCTGTAAATTAATGTACTTGGATTAAGAAGCTAATTTTTTTCTCCTTATTTTATTTCGAATATTTCGCACAACATTTTCTTCTACCAACTGAGGAATAATAAATAGACCAATTTAAATAATTACAAGAAATTTATATGACATTGAATTTTTTTACGGTCTTGTCTGCATTCATGGGACATTACATAAATTGCACTCATTCTCTCTCTTTGCCCTTCGGGAAACTGAAGTACTAATAAATTTTCTTGAGAATCGTTGTAACAAGCGAGCTTTTTTCTTTCTTTTACAAGAAACGATACAAAAAAGAAGAGGAAAAAATTGACGTATATATCTTGGCCTTAAATTTTTAACAAGGATTTTATGTTATAAAAAATTGTGAGTGTTCTAGATTTGGTTGGAGGGGCAACAAAGGGGCGGGATACATTTAAAATGCTTTAATTCATTCACTTGAAGAATTGAGTTTTTCTGTGGTTTTATGTTTGGCGTTTATATAATGGCACAGTGAGTGAAATCCCTGATGGCATATTAGGAAAAAATCTATTTCGTGTGAATTTGAAAATTTGTTTAGAATCTATGCGTTTATGAAAATGCGATATAATTTTAAGATAGCTTTCGCGTGCTCATATCATGTGAGGAAATGGTTGAATACAAGTAAGCAATGACTGTAGTCGTACGACCTAGGTATAAGAAGATTGAAAATTAAGATCTTTCAGAAAATTAAATAATGGATATTTTGCCATATAGTTTTTATCGGTTACGAACTGAAATTCCAAATTGTAGCCCCATTCTATGGAGGCATTCTCAACCCCGGTTCTACTATGAATATTTTGGTCAAGGTGTGTTCCAAATTTTAATATGAAAAAATATAACCTAAAATGAAAACCTATATTGCAAACCCAAGAATTGACTTATTTTGGAAATTTCAGCTAAGATCGTCTACATTTCGAATATAAGCTTTAACAAATATTTTTTATGCCCTGAGCCATATGGCTAGAGAGGTTATATATCATTTGCTGCGTACAAAATGTGCTTCATCGAAATAACGATTTTAGACCCTATCTCAATTTGGAGCAAATCCGTTTCTCGAAGGTAGTATCCGATTTGACCAAATTTGGTACATCGCAATTTTATTATCAAACTTAGATCGTGTTCTGAGAAGGGCAGTATCGGTCCACTTGTTCTGGTATCATCCCCATAAAAGGTCAATAATTTCAAAAAAAAAAAAAACATTTTGCTGCACCGAAAGAGAAAGGTGCTTCAACTTTGCAAATTTTAATATTTCCATCAGTGCTATTTCAGGTGCGACAATGGACAAAATCAGTCCACTTTATCAAGTACCTCCTTCCCCTAGATTCAAAATTTTGAATTATTATAACTCTTATGAAATGTGATGTAAGAGTCCGTCCTCAATATTTCTATCAGCGAACCATTCCTTTTGGTACCTCCTCCACAATGGACAATTTTTGGATAACCAAAACTATTATAAAATCGAAAAATGGCATCCGATACTCTTTACACATCCCATTATTATACCCTCCACCTTGGAAAGGAGGGCATATTGACTTTGTCATTCCGTTTGTAACATCCTTAAATATTTGTCGTAGACCCCATAAAATATATTTATTCATAAGAAGCATAAAATTCTAAGTCGATTTAACGATATCCGTCTCTCTGTCCTTCTGTTGAAATCACGATACAGCCCACATTTTTTGACGTAGAGTGCCAAAATTTAGCAGAGCAATTCGTATTGTGTCTAGGATGGTTGGTATTGAAAATGAGATATATCGGTCCACGTTCTGGTATAGTACCCATATAGGAGTACCTCCCGATATTCGGTATTTTGATGATTTATGCCACATTTTTTCACGGATTTGTCTGAAAATTGGTATTTGTAGGTCATAACGGGTCCCTGTGCGTGTGGCAAAATATTGAATGTATAGGTCCACGTTTTAGTATAGCCTCCATATAAAGGTACCTCCCGATATTCGGTATTTTATTTTTTTTGCTACATTTTTTCACAGATTTGTTTAAAAATTGGTATTTTTTGGTCATAATGGGTTAGAGCTCCAGTGGCGAAACATTGCATGTATGGGTCCATGATTTGGTATAGCCCCCATATAACGGTACCTCCCGATATTCGGCATTTTAATGGTTTTTCCACACATTTCTTCTAATGTTTCCTTTACCTTAAGGTGGAGGGTATTAAAAGTTTAATTTAAAAGTTTGGCCCAGCCGAACTTAATGTTTATTTACTTGTTTATACTAACACAAGATCTTTTGTGAAGATGGGATATATCGGTCCACTCATTCTGGTACCTCCCACACAAAGGGTCAAAATTTTGAATATCCATGAAGCTCATAAAATGCGAAATTAAGATCCGTTTTTTGATTTTGACTTGGCACATCTCAATATTTCCATCAACACAAGATATGTTATAAAGAGGAAAGCGATTGGACCATTTCTCCTGGTATCTCCATCACATAGGGTTCAAGATTTTGAAAAACAAAACGCTCAAAAAAGCAAAATAAGTATCCAACTCTCTTCAAATTTCAAACAGACATACATTTTTGCTAACAATGCTTCTGGTACCTCACCCACAAAGGGTCACAATTTTCAATAATTTTATCTGTCATAACTTACGAAACCTGAACCCTAAGATGAATAAGAAATATAAAGAAAAGGAAGTCACCAATATAGTCCAAACCTGGCACTCGACAATATTTATATTATATTTGCAGGGTGAACTGAAAAAACTGCGACCAACTTCAGATTGCTGTCATTTCTAAGACTCTCGTCCGACTGCTGTTAAAATTATTCCAGTGACAGATCATTATATTGTTTACAAGCGTACAAAAGCATTTTGGTTAGAACTGTCCAGAAAAAAAGTTATTAGTGATGGAATTCAACCGTGATAGTGTGATTTCTTTATATTTGACTGGAAAACTCCCGCGATGGCCATGGCGATGGTTTGGGCCGCCATAACCGCCGATGTACGCACGTACTAATCGACTGTGGCATCAGAATAAATGCCGAATATTATTGCGGGCACGCAAACATTTTGGCCGCAGACTTTGGATATTCCAACAGGACTCAGCACCATCGCACTCAGTATACGCCACCCAAGAATGATTACAAAATGAGGTTCCTCGTTTCATTTCCAGCGGACAATAGTCACCAAAATCTGTGAATACCAATCCGTTGGACTATTGTGTCTGGAGTATTTTGAAAAGCAAGGTTGGCACTCAAAAATTCCAAACTGTCAATCACCTCAAGCAAGCGCTTCGCCGGGAATGGGCCAATATACCGCAGAGCAACATTCGGGTAGCGTGTGATGGTTTCATTGGCCGTTTGAAGGCCATAATTCGTGACAAAGGTGACCAATTCGAACAAATCTAAACATATTCTAAAATGTGATGCTAATTCCGACATTTTTTGTTTTTATTCAATAAAATTCAAAAAATATATATACAAATTATGACGTTTGACTTTTTTTGCAGTTTTTTTATCTCACCCTGTATGTTCGATTTTCTTCTAATTTTGCCTATACCAATATTTTTATCCGTATTAGATGAAGTATGAAAATGGAATACTTCGGTCGACTATATCTGGTACCTCACGCACAATCTAACATTTTCTAAAAATTATCACATATCTCATATAAAGTAAAGGAAGTAACCAATATAGTACACAACTTGCACGTTGTAATATTTTTTATTAGGTCCGATACGAAATGAACAATATTGGTGCGTTCCTTCGGAACCTATTTGAATAATAATAACAGAAGTTAAAATATATTTGAATAATCGAACATAGGCTGAGGGTGTGAATCTGTCGGCAAAATCGACAGATAATACAAACTATTATGCCAAATTTCGAAGATCTATGCTGATTTAAACAAACAGCACAGCATAGCTAAATCGACTTAAAACTTTGAACTTATTAACAACATATTCTTATATTATTTATGATTTCAGACGAAAATTTCGAGATGTGGCAAACGGGATGACAAAATAATATTCACTTTTTTATGTTGGAGAGTAATATTTATATTGCTATTCATGCGATAATTTTCGGTGAAATCTTGCATAAGAAATGCTTCATTTTTTATGTAAAACTGAAATTGTTTTCATCAAGGTGACTTGGCTTTTTTCATCGGAACCAAAACATTATTCAAATAAAGAAAAATATACTCACTGTACAGTAAAACCAATGCTATTAAATGGAAAATCCGTCTTCTTCGTAGAATTATTTGATTTAATTACGGTTGCCTCATAACCCACTCACTGGCAGAGACATAAAAAAAAACATTGGAGATAAATATGTTAATTCTGTGTTGTGGGAAATGCGGTGGATCCAGAGAAAGTAAGGAGATTAGAAAAATAAAAACTGGTCTTTTGTTTAGCAAGTCTGATTAAGTATTTAATTTGCCATCACCCCAAAGGACCAATATGCGTGAAAACGCAATGCATTTCTATGGATGTTTCAAAACAGCAGGATATAAATTAAGAATATAAAACATCCCACAATGAAAACAACTTAACGTCTCTTTTTCTTGTGAAATGAAATGCTATTGTCTGGCATGACGTAAGTGAAGAGTACTAAAAAATAAATCTTGTTTTTTACATTCACAGCATTGCTGTAATAACTTGGCTTATTTTTTTTTTCTTGCTTAAATTAAGGGGTTGTGAAGTGAACAACAAGTTAAACATAATTCTGTGGAATAAATTACCATACCTTCTTATATCCGTAACCACATTGTCAGTATTTAAGTATTTCATAATCTTCCCGCAAAAGTAAATTTAAACATAAAAAAAAATATTTTTATGCCCTGCATCACTACGTGAAAAATGTTCTATAATACATGCCTCTCAAAATGAATATGCATAAATTTAAAAAATAATGCGCCCTTGAAATTTTTTCATTGCCGCTTTTTCTTCAACAGTTAAGAGTGTTAAATGTGTCCATATTAGCACAACATGTGAGCAATGGGTAAAGTCGCCAATATATTATCACAATTGTTAATAATTTTTCACGATGTTGTGGCATCAGGAAAATTATTTCAACTTTGTTAAAATTTAGTGGCCAAGGTCGCACAATTAAGAGCATTTGAAGGTGTGTAACTAGTGTCATTACCAAAGGTGAAATAAAAAGTAAAAAGCTAAGTTAGACAAGACCGAAATTTTTATATCCTCCACTATTTGGAAGAAACTTGAAAAATTAAAAATAAAAATCCGTCGGAAAATTCAGCTCAAATTAAAACCGTTGTATGAGGGCTATACGAAGACGTGGGCCTGCATAAGTAATTTGTGTCATAGGCTGCAGTAACTGTTTCGAACTTTTGTGCGAAATTTGAAACAATTTCGGTGAATAACGTCGCAAAAATAATGAAAATACGGAATATCTGGGGGTATCGTTATATGGGCGCTATATGAAAACATGGAACTATTTAGAAAATTCTCTTCTAGGGGGTAAAGTACTCTAAAGGTAAGTACTAAAGTACGCTGAGGATTTACAGGCAATTCCGTTAAAAATATGGCTAAAACCATCAAAATACCGAATATTGGGGGTAACCCGTATATGATATCGTGGACCGATATAGCCCATCTTCGAACTTGGCCTGCCTGCATACAAAAGATATATCTGTGCAAAATTTTAGCTTCCTACCTTAATTCGTTTTGACTGTAGCATGATTACAACAGACGGACGGACGTCTTAGAATTTTACGCTGATCAAGAATATATGTACTTTGTTGGGTCTGAAATTATTATTTCGATGAGTTACAAACGGAATGAGGAACTTAATACTGAATGTTTTTTGCCAGATAGTTTTTTTAAGAGTTACGAAATTGAAGCCCTATCCTATGCTAGCATTCTTGAAACCGAATCTATACCGAGCATTTTTATATAATGTTTTCTTCCTCTTAAGATGCCTAAATATCAAATTAAATTCGTTTGCAGGACTATATATCAAAATACAGAAATAAAATAATATAAAATAAATAAAATAATATATCAAAATATGAAGCAATGTTTCGACATTTTGTAAATCGGTCGAAAAAAACTGACAAAATCATAAAAATGCGGAATTGGAGCCTGTACGAAGACGTGGACCTGCACAGACATTTTTCTGTCATAGGCTGTAGTATCCATTACGAACTTCAAATACCAAATTTGAAACAATTCCAGTGAATAATGTCAATAAAATCATCAAAATACCGAACATAGGGACGCACGTCATATGGGGGCTTTACGAAGAAGTGGACCTGAATGGGCAATTTTCTGTCATAGCTTGTGGTACCCACTAGAAACTTCAAATAGGAAATTCAAAACAATTTTGATAAATAATGTCGCTAAAATCATCAAAATACCAAATGTAGGGAGATACCGTTATATGGGCGCTATACGAAGACATGAAAAATTTGAGTAATATTCTGCCATAACGTCTTATCCAAATTTGAACTATTTGAGGTGAAAATCGGGACATATCATCAAATGTCATCAAATGACGAATATCTGAAGGTACAAAATTGTTACTAAATCAGCAAAAAAAAGTAAACAAAATGAAATCTGTCGGAACAGTTATATGAGAGCTTTACCAAAACCTGAACCTATATAGACCATTTTCAATACCAAAACCCCTGCGGAAAAAGACACATCTTAGTAAAATTTTATCAACCCACTTCATTTCGATCGGAAGTTAGACTGATTTCGACACGCGGGCGGAGATCGCTAAATCGACATAAAATTTTATGCTGATAAAGAATATATATACTATGTGGGTTCTAAAATTTGTATTTCGAGGTGTTATCAATATTACGCATATGGCGCACAATAATATTGAAATCGGACGAGCTATATCTATATATAAAATTGAACCAATTATCAGGAATTTTAGAAGAATTAGTCACAAATGATTTGTGGAAAACTTCACCTCGGACAGTAAATGTGAAATGTAATTGGTTTAAAAAATACATGGACACATGGTCGGACATGAATAAATCGACTAAGTATTCGATTCCATGAAGATCATCAAAAGGAAATATGGGTCTATGTCGTTTTCTTCTGCATATTACAATCATGTGAGGGTTATAGTAGTTTATAAACTGATAGTAAGTTCGACGCGGCCACTCCACCATACTTTTAAAAAATGTATTTGCCTATTGAGCCCGAAATATTAAGTTCTTTCCAAATGTGCAAAATCTGGAGGTACTGATATACGGTTCCCTATATAGAAACTCTTTGCGAGGAGAAATTGTATCTGAATTTGTCTCTTTGAATCGGATTCAGCGGGACATTATTGCTGAAAACTTAAAATATAAATACTCCACATTGAGATATTGCATAGTTATATGAGTCTTATACCCTTCCAGAACATTTTTTAAACCAACTAGTCAGTATGTGAGAAATATATACCTTCAGCATTTGACCTGTTAATTATGTATACCCTTTTTGGGATATTGGATATATATATCCCATATTTATAATTGAGGTGACAGAAGTGGTCCATCTTTCACCAGATCTTGTGTTGGTAGAAATATTTGGATACGCGAGATTTAAAGGCTATCGGGCTTTTCTTTCGCATTTTATAAGCTTTGTGATTATTGAAAATTGTTACAATTTTCGCACAAAGAGTGGGTCGATATTGCTCATCTCCGAGTTTGATAATTATATTACTAAGTTTGCAAAAATCGGATACTCCAGGACGAATGGGTACGGTTAGATAAAGTCCAAATGTAATGAAATGAATGAATTGGTGTTGTGTATTTTCCCAGCTTACCATCACGACGAGGTCAAACATTAGGATTGCGAAATTTAGACTAACTAATTAACTCCCGTCGCTTTACATACAATCATAGCACGGATTTGCTCGTTTTCAGTAGTAAGCGAAACTTGCTCGCGAGCAGGACTGCTCGAGTTTACTCTTTTTCACTCTTTTGTTTTGTGTAGCAGCGCTCCCTAGTCACTCCTGTATGAAAAATTACATGTGAAGCAGAATCGCTGAAAAAAAGCTAGTGTTTGCTCTAGTAAAATCTGCTCGATTTCGAACGAAATTGTGCCACATTCAAAAATGAAGAAACATACACTCCACTATTCGGGCGACACCGAAAAAAAAATTCTTTTCTGCCCCCAGGAGTAAATTCGAATTGGTTTCACCATTTGTTCAAATTCGTGCGAGTTTTTCGTAGGTCTGCATCTAATACATTTCAACATAATGGCGACTTTTAATCGTAATCTGCTCAATATCGATCGAATTTTGCTCACTCTCAAAAACGAGGTAATTCGAGCGACATCGAAAAATTGAGTTTGCTCAATTTTTCTTGTCTGCTCCCAGTAGCGTTCCCGCTCGAACTCGAAGTTTCACCCTTTGTTTTTCGGAGGTCTGCATTTTAACATAACGTAGACCTTAAATCGGGTTTTTTCTTTATTAGAGCTATGTCAAAACAATTTTTTTTGGAATTGATTTTTGTTACTTCATTATATCCATTACAAAAAATATTCAAAAAAGTATATCGATGTGTGGTATATGAAAATATGTCATTCATCTCTTCCTGTGCAACTTAAACAGCAGTGTAAATTTTATAGTTTCAATGTAACACTTTCTTTGGTGTGGAACAATTCGTTTAAGTATCAGTATTATTTAAACTCCCAATATATGAGATTATGCTTTTTTATGTTGCTTCCATTTTCTTTTCTGTTCATTGCGGTCACTTATAAAATATTTTGAATATAAACTGATCCCATGAGGATTAATTCTACAATGCTCCATGCCAACTTAGAATTCTGTGTAGTATAACACTTCATACATCCTGTGGACGGATTAGAGAACACAGACTTTTTTTTATACCTGTAAAAGGACTCAAGAACAACGTTGTTGTAAAAGATAATAAAGTGCCAAAAAAACAAAAAAAAAATAGTCAGCACACTTCTTGGAAAGAAGCAAAACTTCCACCAAGTTCTTTAATCCTGCATATATTTTTGAATAACCGTTCTAATCTTTAAAGGGCTGCTTACGAATACAGTGAGCCAATATATTTTACACATTTCAGAGACATACGGTGATGAAGTACAAACTATTTGGTAGTTAACCAACGTATCAACATACATATATCTTTACATATACATGTGTATGTTAATATTTCAAGATAAGTTTTCCCAAGAATGTATTAAAAACTTGCGGTAAATATTTAACTTAATATTTAACATGACAGCGTTGCCGACTGCAGCAAATCCCTGTAGAGTGACAATCAAGGCATGAATGTAGACCATTAATAAGCTTTTATCTAGCGACTTTAAGTGGCCAAAATCGATGAATATGTACTTTTAAAATCGACATACATGTGATTTCCAATAAGTATTTTTGCAAGATATCCATTAGGCATATTCTATATAAAGCCAATAAGGTAAAGTCAAAAGTCGGGCGGGGCCGACTATGTGATACACTACACCACTATGCAGTAGTAGAGCTCCGTAACAAAAGAAAAATATTTATTATATATTTATTATTATTATTATGTTGACTGATATTAGCTATTATTTGCACCATAAACCTGAAATCGGATTAAGTATATATAGGGGACCTTTATCCACCGATATTGAAACAATTTGGCAGAGGTATTTCCGAGTTCAATAAGAAGTCTGGTTCAATAACAAGTCATTATTGTCAAATGCATATAACATATTTAAGAGACTTAAACATCAAATCGGATGAAACATATCTATGGGAGCTATAGCTATATCTGAACCGATTTTCTCCGAATTCGATGTACTTGCTTCTAGATTGAATTCGGTCGGATGTTCCAAAATTCAGGACTTTTCGACTGATATTGGTCATTTGGTATACAATTAACCCGAAATCGGTTGAACATATATATAGGGGCTACATCCAAACCTGAACCGATCTTGATAAAATTTGGCAGAGATATTTCTGGGCTGTATCTTATAACTGGTACCAAAGATCACTGTTGTCGAATGCATATTACCAATTTGAGGAACTTAAACAGCAAATCAGATGATTGATATGGGAGCTATAGCTAAATTTGAACCGATTTTCACCAAATTTAATGTACTTGCTTCTAGACTCGGATGTGCCAAAATACAGGACATTTGGACTTATATTGGTTATTTGGTCTACAATAAACCCGAAATCAGTTGAGGATATATATGGGAGCTACATCCAAATCTGAACCGATTTTGACAAAATTCGAAAATTCAGAGCTATATCTGATATTAGGTATCTAAGATCATTGTTGTGGACTGCATATTACGCTTGTAAGGGACTTAAAACCCCAAATCGGATAAAACATATATATGGGAGCTATAGCTATATCTGAACCGATTTACACCAACTTTGAAGTACTGATTTATAGGATGAATTCAGTCGTAACTGCTAAAATTCAGTCCATCTGGGCTGATATTAGCCATTTGGTGCAAAATAAACCTGATATTGGATAAAGATATGTATGGGAGCTATATCCTAATCTGATCCGATCTCGATAAAATTTTACAGAGGTATTTTTGAGCAGTATCTGATGTCCGGTACCAAATATCATTTTTGTGAAGTACATATTGCGCATGTGAGGGACTTAAGACCCCAAATCAGATGAATCATATATATGGGAGCTATAGCTATATCTGAACCGATTTTCAAATTTGAAGTACTTGGCCCAATGTCAATAGGGCCAAACAAATATTGTTCGCAAAATTTCATTCTACCTGCAGTTTGTTTACAAGAATACCAGGGCGGACGGACGGACAGACTGACATGCATAAATCGGCTCAGAAAGTGATTCTATGAATATCCTCAAAAGTAACTGTGGGTCGGTCTATCTCGCTTTCTTCTCCATGTTACAAACAAATGCACAAAGACATAATACCCTTACCACTATGTGGTGTAGGGTATAAAAACAACCCTTATGAATATATAGTAGGGTATCAAAATGTCGGCCTTGCTAAGCACATCAATGTTTTTACTTACTAACTTTTATAATAAATATAAACTTTTAGTGAAACGCTTTCTTTTCAAAAATGCAGACCAGTCCAGCTTGGTCACACATACAAATCCATGTATACATAGATAGTTTTACATTCATCGAACATTGTCCGTTTTCTGAGTTGATGCTGCTACAAGTTTATGTGGCAGCAGCTGCGGTTGCTAAATTTTCTAAGGATTGGGTGAGTAGGAGTGAGCCATACTTTGTTGTTGTTGTTATTAAAAAGTCATGGCATTATAAATTTATTTCAATTTATGTACGATATAGTAGATGGAATAGTTTTATAAATATACATACGGATGTTCATAGCTTTTACATCTCTTCAGAATATTTTATTTTTATCCGGATTATTAATAAAAACAAAAATCATTGTTGCAGAAAATCTGTGTTTAACGGTAATGAAAAAAGAAGGATACGGAAAAATGTATATGTTTTCCCGTAGCAAATAAATTTACAACTGAATTCTGAAAGTAAAAAATAGTATGTGTAATTGTAAAACTTCTGGATAAATTGTTGCATGGTACCACCATTTCACCAGAATCGTATGTCCACAGTCAGAATTCTGTAATTTAGAAAGTAATTTTTGTTTAACTGGAGAAATTCTATAATTCATACTGAAAATTGTGGCCATTGTGGGAACTTTTAATTGAAGTTACAGATCCAAATGAAGCACTACATACTTTGCTACATAGTACGATTGTTTTTTTTTTCTTTTAAGCAGATGAACTTTTTTATACCCTCCACCAAAAAAAGTATGGAGGGTATATTATGTTCGTCATTCCGTTTGTAACTCATCGAAATAATCATTTTAGACCCAACAAAGTATATATATTCTTGATCAGCGTAAAATTCTAAGGCGATTTAGCCCGGTCCGTCCTTCTGTCCGTCTGTTGTAATCACGCTACAGTTAAACGAATTAAGATAGGAAGCTAAAATTTTGCACAGATCTCTCTTTTGTCTGCAGGCAGGTCAAGTTCGAAGATGGGGTATATAGGTCCACAATATCGTATAGCCCTCATATAACGGTACACCCACGGTATTCGGTTTTTTTATGATTTTAGCCACATTTTTCAATGGAATTGTCTTAAAATCCACACAAGGAGTTCCTTGTGAGTACTTTACACGCAGACATAGATTTGTCTTTATAGGTCCACAATATCGTATATCCCCACATATCGGCACCTTCTTATATTAGATATTTTAAAGATTTTAAAAGAATTTTTAATGGATTTTATTATTTTTTGAAAATGTTCTAATTCGTTCCAAATGGTGGAGGGTATTCAAAGTTCGGCCCGGGCGAACTTACTGCTTTTTTACTTGTTTACTCTAAAATCCCAAAGTACATGCATGAATTTGCGTACCAAGTGGTGAGGGGTATTATGTCTTTGCGCATTTGTTTGTAACATAGAGGAGAAAGCGAGATAGACCCATAGTTACTGTTGAGGATCTTCATAGAATCACTTTTTGAATCGTTTTATGCATATCAGTCCTTCCGTCCGTCCGTTCGTCCATGTATTCTTGTGAAAAAATGAAGGTCGCATTTATTATCAGATTGAGATGAAATTTCGGGTAAATTGCGCACATAATGGCTAATATAAGTCCAAATGACCTGTATTTTGGTACATCCAACCGAATTCAGTCTAGAAACAAGTAAATCAAATTTGGAGAAAATCGGTTCAGATATAGCTATAGCTCGCATATATATATTTCATCCGATTTGGGGTATTATGCGTAATATGCCCTACATGCGTAATATGCCCTCCAGAAGAATGATATTTGGTTCCGGATACAGGGTGAGATGAAAAAACTGCAATCAACTTCAGACTGCTGTCAATTCTAAACCATTTCTAAGAAGAAAACAGCAACATCAGCAGAAATGGTTCGAAAAGTAAAGAAGCGACATGATCGAAACTCGTGTCGCAGTGACCGAAAAATGGCTCGTGAGCTGAATATATCGCAATATTCCATTCAGCAAATATTAAAAAATGAGCCCGAAGTAAAGTCATTGAAATTCCAAAAAGTGCAAGAACTTACACCGCAACTGAAAAAAATAGACTCAAAAGCGCTAATGAGTTGCTTCGCTTGGCCGAAAGTGATGAACTGCCGAATTTGGCAGTTGATGAGAAAACATGGCCGCAGACCTTGGACATTCTAGCAGGACTCAGCACCATCGCACTCAGCATGCGCCACCCAAGAATGGTTATAAAATGTGGTTCCTCGATTCATTTCCAGCGCACGATGGCCACCAAAATCTCCGAATACCAATCCGTTGGACTATTGTGTTTGGAGTATTTTGGAAAGCAAGGTTGGTACTAAAAAATACAAAAGTGTCGATCACCTCAAGCAAGCGCTTCGGAATGGACAGAAATACTGCAGAGCAACATTCGGGCAGCGTGTGACGGTTTCATGGGCGGTTTGAAGGCCATAAGTCGTGCCAAATGTGACCAATTCGAAAAATCTAAACTTATTCTAAAATTTGATGCTAAATTAATTTGATGTAAAAATTTGATTTTTCGCTTTCATTCACCCTGTATGTACTCTATATTGTTATAAGTGGTCACATGCAGTATTAAAATAGATTCATGTTACAATATACCTTCCATATTATCAATTTTTTGTGTTGAAAACTCTAAGAAAATTAGATGGTCTAGCACATATAAATCAAAATTGTCTTTAATTTATGTATGCTGGTTTAGCCGAAAATATGGGTTTATTTATTATAGTAAATGGTATCGAAGGAATGCTTAACAAAAACACTCACTTCCGATTAATAACACTGACTAGCAAATTGCAACGTATTTCCTCGGAATGTATTTATTTGCTACCAAAAACGTTCTTTGCTTTTCAAGTAAACCCCAACGGATAAAAATTTCTAGAAAACTATATACAACCATCCAACCACTTAGATATATATATATATATATATATATATATATATATATATATATATATATATATATATATATATATATATATATATATATATATATATATATATATATATATATATATATATATATATATATATATATATATATATATATATGTATGCACAATTCATGTGTACACGTTTTTGAATTTGCTCTCTAAATGTTAACTTTCGAGTAGCCATTATTCGGACATTCTCTTTGTTGCAGGAGTTTCCCGAATACATTCAACTATACAAGACTGTACAATTCAATTGTATCCTGTTGACTTGGCTATCAGACAAAAGGTTCCGATTTTTGGTAACATGATATTGCATGAAATCGTGACAACCACAATCACGTAAGCACTAGCACTATTATGCTAGCATATTCTGTGGATAGTCACAACTAAGCCATGCAGAAGATGTTGCGACAATTTCCATAGAATTTTGTTATTCAGTTTCAAGTTCTGATTGTTCAATATTTGTTGACCTATTTTCTGTCCTGAGTTGTTATGATGCATTGTTGATCCATAACAAAAAAGGGATGTTGTATCCAAGAATATGTTTGTAGTCAATGGTTAGGTTGAGCTAAATGGCAATTTTTGAAAGAGGAATATTGAAATAGAAGAATATTTTTCTTTTTGTATCCTCCATTCTTCACTTTCGGTTCGGAAAATATAAGAATCTTCCATAAATATTTTTCTAAGAAACTTACATGCATTGTTGAACATTGTCTTACTGTTTCAATTTTACTTAAATCTCCAAAAATGTAGTTGCAACTTCGAACGCTTAAGTTTAATATATTCTAATTGTTCTACTTTTACCATCTGCACTTCGTTCTTTTTTCGTGCGTACTTAACAAAATTTTGTACTTTAAAAAATCTCAAACAACAGGAATTTAGTTGAATAAAACTTTGGGGGATTCATGGTGTTGTATAGACCAATTGTCAGTTTCAAGAGTTTCTTTGAAAGCAAAACTTCTATGAAAATTCCATTGACAAAATAACGGCATTCTATTTTGATAGAATGAGCGGCATTAATGTTCAGTCTCAAAAATTCTAACGAATGCCATGTTGAATGAATGCCACGTTTTCTAATTTCAAAACACAGCTCACATACAGAGATATTAACCCATTAACGCCGACGTTTGCGAAAAAATAGAGGTGTTTTTTAGCATGCATAGAAACGGTTTCATATTTGATATCGCTTTTCTGTTTCTTGGTATAGATGGGATGGGTCTTTTTATTTGACTTTGGCTGTTTTTTCATCAGACGTCACCTATATGATGATAAACGCATCACCAAGTGCAGGTTTTCCCACATGCAAAAAATAACCCTATTATACAAAGAAAACATATAGAAAAAAAAATTTTTTATTAAATATATATTGGTATGGATCGGTAGCCCTCTACCCTATATTTAACTTATAAATTTTTCAAAATTGTACATATAAACGTCTTTGCATATATATGAGCTGTGTGTTTTCGCAGCCGTCGGCGCTAATGGGTGCTCTTTTACTAAGAAAAGTATTTTCGGTTAACCATATGTGCGAACGCTAATGAAGCGCTCCCAATCAAAATAGCTGTCACACCGTCTGCTCTCTGTCACGATCTCTTTAATGCATCATTTCGTTTAAAAATATCTAAAGATATTTTATATATATACATATATGGGAGCAGAGTTTCAACAAGTGTCGTATTTGCTCCAGGATAAATTCAGTTGAATGTGTCAAAATCCAGCCAACTTGACCTGAAATTACATATTTGGTGCACAATAAATATGAAATTGTATGAAGATATATATGAAATCTATATTCAAATCTGAACCGATCTCGATAAAATTTGTCAGAAATGTTTTTGAATTATATTTGTGCAGATTACGAATGTGAGGGACTTAAATTAGAAGTACTTGCTTCAGGTTTGAATTCACTGTGTCGAAATCCATCCATATTGAATACATATTAAACATGTGGCGCACAATAAAATTTAAATCAGACGAAAATATATATGGGGACTATATCAAAACGTGGACGGATATATATCATTTTCAATACCAACCATCCTAGACACAATACAAATTGTTCTGCTAAATAATGGGGCTGTATCTTGATTTCAACTGACAGATAGACAGACGGACGGACATCGTTAAATCGACTAAGAAGTTTGTGCTAATTATGAATATATATACTTTATAGGGTCTTCAACGAATATTTAGGGATGTTACAAACGAAATGACTAAGTTAATATACCCTCCTTTCCAAGGTGGCGGCTATGATAACGTGCAACCTTTGGAACTTGTATTACTTCACTATTTTTTAATATTATAATTTTAGTAATTTTATTAAAAGTCCATTTTAATTCATGTATTTTCCTTTACAATGCTATTAATTTATTGAAATATTTTCTAGTACTAAAATTGTACTCAGTAACGCCGATGGGTGCGAAAACGCACCACCCCCTGCACGAGCAAGGGGTAGAGATAGGGGGCTGAATTTTTGTGCGCGGAATATGAGTGATTATGGCATCCTCCACTAAGTTTCAACATTTTTCTCCCGCATATAAGGGAGCCGGCGTTAATGGGTTAAAAGTAGAACGAAATGTTAAACACGTTCGTGTTTAACTGATTAAAATTGATTTTAACAGTGGACCTGGTGTTTTAAAAACAGCTTTTTTAATATATTAAACATATATTAAAAAGCAATCTAAATTGCAATTTTTCGAATTTAATAGAATATCTAAATTTGAACGGAATAGAATATTAACAGGTTTTGAAGACTTTATACAGCAATTATAAGGTATGCATGTATGGTGAGATGCAGGGTGAGATAAAAAAATTACAACAAAGTCAAACGCCACAATTTTTATATTTTTTTTTAAATTTCATTGAATGAAAGCAAAAATGTCGGAAATAGCATTAAATTTTAGAATAGGTTTATATTTGTTCGGGTTGGTCAACTTTGGCACCAAGCGAAACAACTCTTTAGCTCTTTTGAGTCTATTCACTTTCTTTTGCGGTGGGCCACTGCGACGCGGGTTTCGATCAAGTCGCTTCTTTACTTTTCGAACCATTTCTGCTGATGTTGCTGTTTTCTTCCGTCCACTTCCTTGACTTCGGGCTACGCTACCAGTATCACGGTAACGAGCGATGGTACGAGACACAAAAGATTTATCCACATTTAACTGATGGAGTGCTCTAAAGATAGCCACTTGTGGTTTCCAGCCAAATATAAAGAAATCACACTATCACGCTTGAATTCCATCAAGAATAATTTTTTTCTGGAAAATTCTTATCGAAATTCTTTTGTACGCTTGTAAACAATAGAATGAGCTGTTACTGGAACAATTTTAACAGCTGTCGGACGAGTGGCTTAGAAATGACAGCAGTCTGAAGTTGGTTGCAGTTTTTTAATTTACCCTGTATAAAGAAAATTGTTGCATCAATTTCTATAAAGAGGAAACTGTGTATAAGTTTGTTTGTTTGTAATTTATAGACTCAGAAACTGCTGAACAGATTTTCCTGGAAATTTCCAAATATACTACAGCATAACCTGAAATATACATATGCTATATAAATGTTTGAAACTGCACTTGGAACGCGAGATATAGAATCAGAATCGGAGGTACCTCCAAAAAATTTAGTACACATATCTATTGATCGTTTACAGACACAGTCTTCAAATTTAGTGTGTGCAACGGAATTCGGAGCAAAAATAATAAGAACAAGTAAAAAAGCAGTAAGTTCGGCCGGGCCGAACTTTGAATACCCTCCACCATTTGGAACGAATTAGAAAATTTTCAAAAAAAATAAAATCCATTAAAAATTTTTTTAAAGTCTTTAAAATATCTAATATAAGAAGGTGCCGATATGTGGGGATATACGATATTGTGGACCTATAAAGACAAATCTATGTCTGCGTGTATAGTACTCACAAGGAACTCCTTGTGTGGATTTTCAAAATACCGAATATCGCAGGGTATCGTTATATGGGAACTATACGTTATCGTTAACCTACATAGAGAATTCTCTGTCAGGGGGTAAAGTGCTCACAAAGAACCCCTTGTGTATAAAGAACCCCTTGTGACCATTCCGTTGAAAAATATGGCTAAAAACATCAAAACACCGAATATCGGGGGTACCGTTATATGAGGGTTGTACGATATCGTGGACCTATATAGATAATTCTCTGCCGAGGTATAAAGTACCCACAAGAAACTCCTTGTGTGGATTTTAAGACAATTCCGTTGAAAAATATGGCTAAAAACATCAAAACACCGAATATCGGGGGTACCGTTATATGGGGGATATACGGTACCGTTATATGGGGGATATACGATATTCTTTTATGAAGGGGTAAAATGTCCACAAGGTACTTCTTTTGTGGAATTTCAGACAATTCCATTGAAAAGTGTGGCTAAAATCATCAAAATACCGAATACCGTTATATGGGGGCTATACGATATTGTGGTCCTATATAGATAATTCTCTGCCGAGGTATAAAGTACCCACAAGGAACTATTTGTGTGGATTTTCAGATATCGCTAAAATCATCAAAATACCAAATATCGGGGGTACCGTTAGATGGGGGCTATACGATATCGTGGACCGATATAGCCCATCTTCGAACTTGACCTGCCTGCAGACAAAAAGGAGATCTGTGCAAAATTTTAGCTTCCTATCTTAATTCGTTTAGACTGTAGCGTGATTACAACAGACGGACAGACGAACGGACGGACAGGGCTAAATCGTCTTAGAATTTTACGCTGATCAAGAATATATATACTTTGTTGGGTCTAAAATGATTATTTCGATGAGTTACAAACGGAATGACGAACTTAATATACCCTCCATACTTTTTTTGGTGGAGGGTATAAAAATAAACGAAATTTGATGTAAAAATAAATTCGCTAAATTATATTGAAATCGGTTGAGGTTTGGATTTAGCTCCCATATATATATTTCGTATGTATGTATGTGTATATATATATATGTATCTCCGATACCAATGAAATTAATTTTTCCAAATTATAATGAAATCAGTTGAGGTTTGGGTATAGCTCCCATATATATTTCGGCCGATTTCACATATTTTATGCACAAACGCGATATGTATGTCCGATTCCAATGAGATTCGGATTGGAACATGAAATTTGGTGCAAAAATGAATTCGCTAAATTATATTGAAATCGGTTGAGGTTTGGGTATAGCTCCCGTATATATTTTCGGACGATTTCGTATATTTGATGCACAGTCCGATATTTAAGTAATTGTTCATGAGTTTAGAGTTAGGGCCAGTATAGAATACTATAGCTTATTTACTTATAGCAGAAGATTTAAAGTCCCTTAAGGATAAAGTAAAAAAAAATATGTAAGTTGAGTAAAATGTAAAATGAGCTCTAACATAAATCGATGACTTTGCTTTCAGAAAGAAGACATTCGGAATATAATAAGGGTTTGTTAAAATTGGGTGGTATATAAAGCTTTTCTTTGTTTTCTAAGAAAACTGCGCTCATGGAGGTACAAACAAAATTTTACTAGGAAAATACTCTCTCTTGTATTTCTGCCTAAAGTCATGTAAAACCACAAATGTTATCAAAGTCAAATACTGCAGATGAATAACCAGTCGTCCACGAAATCACATTCCACATTAAAACAAACACATTCAGTTAGTTGTGATAATTTGGTTGGAAAAACTGTACAGTGAGAAATTGAAAGAAAATGCCATAAAAGCTCCTTGAACGAGAAAAACCAGTCGGCAGGCCATCTAAGAGATCTGTGACTTTGACATTCACAATAAATAACAAAACCAAACAAAAAATTAAAAAAAGGAGAAACATTGCAACAAAAAATGAAAATAATAACAAACCTGATGCATCAGCAACAGCATTAACTGACTATGTCAGCCAGTTAGTTAGCCTGTATATATTATAACTATTTTATTTTATTGTGATGATCGATGTGCCAAGGAGGTGGGAATGACAAGTTGCGAAAAAAGAACTCGTAATTTATACATTTCATTTTTCGGGATCAAAAAAGTGGTTTAGATTTCGATTTAGCTCCCATGCGCTCTATTTCAATTTACTTGAATGGTTCGATCCAGAGTGAATATGTACTACATGGTGAGATAGAAAACTGCATCAAAATCAAACGCCATAGCTTAAGTTTTTTTTAATTTTATTGCATGAAAGCTAAAAATGTCGGAAATAGCATAAAATTTTGGAATAAGTTTAGATTTGTTCGAATTGGTCACCTTTAGCACGAATTATGGTCTTCAAACGGCCAATGAAACCGTCAAACGTAACCCGAACGTCGCTCTGCGGTATTTTGGCCCCTTTCCGGCGAAGCGCTTGCTTGAGGTGATCGACACTTCATTTTGTAATAATTCTGGGGTGGCGCGTGCTGATTGCGATGGTGCTCAGTCTTGTTGGAATGTCCGAAGTCTGCGGCCGAAATGTTTGCGTGCCAAAGGCAGAATATTCGGAACTTATTCTGATGCCACGGTCGATAACTATGAGCGGAGAGCGACCATAGGCTGTAATGACGGCCCACGCCATCACCATGGCCGGTGCTTGAGTTTTGGTGGACAACCGAAGGTGCACATTTTCAGCCGACCTCTTTGGCAAGTAAACACGATCATTTTGTTTGTTTACTAACTGCTGAAAGACGAATGTTTTCTCATCGGAGACAACCAACTTCGGCAGTTCGCCACTTTCGGTCAAGTGAAGCAACTCTTTAGCTCTTTTGAGTCTACTTTCTTTCTGTTACACCGGTGCAAGTTCTTGCACTTTCCGAACTCATTTTTCAATATTTGTTGAATGAAATATTGCGATATGTTCAGCTCACGACCATTTTTCGGCCACTGCGATGCGGGTTTCGATCAAGACGCTTCTTTACTTTTCGAACCATTTCTGCTGATGTTGCTGCTTTCTTCCGTCCACTTCCATGACGTCGGGCTACGCTACCAGTATCACGGTAACGAGCGATGGTACGAGACACAAGAGATTTATTCACATTTAAATGCTGGAGTGGTCTAACGATAGCCACTTGTGGTTTTCGAGCCAAACATCACACTTGAATTCCATCAGTTATAACTTTTTTTCTGGAAAATTCTTACCAAAATGCTTTTGACACTTGAAAGCAGCTGTTGGACGAGTGGCTTAGAAATAATAGCAGTCTGAAGTTGGTTGCAGTTTTTTCATCTCACCCTGTATACGCTTTATACTCCTTAAAATACTAAAACGTTTCTTTTTCACTTTTCTTATTTTCCTACTCCTCGTCGTCGTGCAACGTGAATTTTTTTCGGCTTGGGAATATTTTAACAAGACAATCAGTGAAAAATGTTTCTTTATGAAAGACACCAACAGCAAAGAAAATAGTCCAGTGGCAAAGGAGAAAATCTAAAGACAATAAAAGATGTTTTTCCATGTTGAAACAAAAGTGGACTTGTACGACGACTTGTAGACATAGGAGGCCAAGTTGATTGTCTTGCTGCCATTTATCCATACAATAGAAATTCCCACTTTTGCTAGATGCTTTAGCCAAACTAAGCCTGACGGTACCAACAGCAACAACAACATTGGCAACAAACATGGCAAATAGAGGAGCCTGTCAGACTCAGCCTCCCGACGGCCATAGACAGATGTTTGGTTTAGCCGCTGTTGCTGCTGCAGCCTATGTTGTTTTTCGCGCTGCATCCAACATATGCAGCATTGGGGTTCATATAAAATCTTAATCACACTCTCGAAAATTCGCATTAGGTTTTCTTATATCACGACGATGTCATCGCCACATTCTAAACACAACGCATTCACTTAGCTCCGTCGCTGTGCCCAAACTAACAACAGAGTTGACTCTGTGGCAAACACCATTCGGATACGAAAAGGATTAATTTGTTCTACGTACAGTATTCGTACATTCAAACGTTTACGCGAGTGTATTTGTGTGTGCGTTTATTTTGTTGAAGAAAAATCATTTCAAGGATGTTGAAAAGTTTTCAAAATTCAATTAACTTCATAAAGACAAGTGCTCTAAATTATCCTTGTCACCAAGGATTCTATTAGAAACACAATATACACAGCTTTTACACCACCATTAAGATCGCATAAAAATAGAACAAGATTGCGAACAATAAGAGAAAGTGTGAATAAGAAACTAAAGCTAAACGTTAACAAGCAATACTCGTACCAAAAACTAAACTTAAGAGGTCCTTTGCCAGCACGCCGCCACCAGCAGAAACATGAAAACAACATTATTGTTATGGACGATTATCTGTGCGGTCGTTCTGACAGCGTACGCCACTCCCGCCATCAGTTCCAATGAAAATGCGGTAATTGTTTGCCAAACATTTAACATTTTAAGAGATAACTAGAAATAGCAGCGAATACACGTAGTAAAGCCTACAAACTAGATAAGGATAACGGATAATGGGTCATTCCATGAATGTATTTAGATGTGGTTTTTTATATTTGTGCAAATTAGTTTTATCAACTAGAATGTGGAATTGATTCGAATAGAAATGTGAAAATGTTTAAGAAAATAATAGATTTAGTTTTAATTATTGGATGTGTGCGGTTATGTCTTTAAGAAATGGGGCACAATGTTAAATAATCGTTTTAATTTTTATACCCTCCACCATAGTATAGAGGGTATATTATGTTTGTCATTCCGTTTGTAATACTTCGAAATATACATTTTAGACCCCACAATGTATATATATTCTTGATCAGCATAAAATTCTATGTCGATGTCGATTTAGCGATGCCCGTCCATCTGTGGAAATCACTCTAGCTTCCGAACGAATTGAAGTAGATTGACAAAAATTATTCTCAAATGTATATTATGTCTGCAGGAATTTTGTTATTTATATAAAATGGGCCATGTAGATCCACGTTTGGGTATAGCCCCATATAACGATACCTCCCGATATTCGGTATTTTGATGAATTTAGCGCCATTATTCGAAAGAATTATTTCAAATTTGGCATTTGAAGTTCGTAATGGATGTTACAGCCTATGACAGAAAATTATCTGTGCAGGTCCACGTCTTCGTATAGCCCCCATATAACGGTACCTCCCGATATTCTGTATTTTAATGATTTTAGCGACATTATTCACCGGAATTGTTTCAAATTTGGTATTTGATGTTCGCAATGGATGCTACAGCCTAAGACAGAAAATTGTCTGTGCAGGTCCACGTCTTCGTATAGCCCACATATAAAGGTACCTCCCGATATTCGGCATTTTGATGATTTTAACGAAATTATTCACCGGGATTGTTTCAAATATGGTATTTGATGTTCGCAATGGATGCTACAGCCTAAGACAGAAAATTGTCTGTGCAGGTCCACGTCTTCGTATAGCCCACATATAAAGGTACCTCCCTATTTTCGGTATATTAACGATTTTAGCGATATTATTTACCGGAATCGTTTATAATTTGGTATTTGAAGTTCGCAATGGATGCTACAGCCTAAGATTGAAAATTGCCTGTGCAGGTCCACGTCTTCGTATAGCCCCCATATAACGGTACCTCCCGATATTCTGTATTTTAATGATTTTAGCGACATTATTCACCGGAATTGTTTCAAATTTGGTATTTGATGTTCGCAATGGATGCTACAGCCTAAGACAGAAAATTGTCTGTGCAGGTCCACGTCTTCGTATAGCCCACATATAAAGGTACCTCCCGATATTCGGCATTTTGATGATTTTAACGAAATTATTCACCGGGATTGTTTCAAATATGGTATTTGATGTTCGCAATGGATGCTACAGCCTAAGACAGAAAATTGTCTGTGCAGGTCCACGTCTTCGTATAGCCCACATATAAAGGCACCTCCCTATTTTCGGTATATTAACGATTTTAGCGATATTATTTACCGGAATCGTTTATAATTTGGTATTTGAAGTTCGCAATGGATGCTACAGCCTAAGATTGAAAATTGCCTGTGCAGGTCCACGTCTTCCTATAGCCCACATATAATGGTATCTCCCTATTTTCGGTAAATTGACGACATTATTTGCAGAAATCGTTTATAATTTGGTATTTGAAGTTCTTAATGGATACTACAGCCTAAGACAGAAAATTGTCTGTGCAGGTCCACAAAATTTTGAACGGATTTTATTGTTTTTGAGAATTGCCAAATTCGTTCCAAATGGATGAGGGTAATCAAAGTTCGGCCTGGCCGAACTTACAGCTTTTTTACTTGCTTTATTTTATTTCTATAGGATTTTAAAACATTAAAGTCATTGTTCGAATAAGTAAATTTCTGGTCTATGAATAATACTTAAGTCAAATTTGTGCTGAAGAGTCTTCCTTAAAAACAACAAGTTAAAAAGCAGTAAGTTCAGCCAGGTCGGACGTTGAATACCATGCAGCATTCGGAACGAATTTGGAAATTATAAAAAAATTAATAAACCATTAAAATACGGAATATCGGAAAGGTGGACCTACTTGTACAATGTTCCCCCACCTGAGCTAGAACCCATAACGAACTACAAATTCCTGGAAAAATGTGACTAAAATCATTAAATTAACGAGAAATGGGAGATATCGTTGATTGGGGGCTATCCGAAGCGGAGCCAGAACCCATTACGAACTACAAATACCTTTTTTTAGACAAATCCGTGGAAAAATGTGGCAAAAAATCAATAAAATGTCGAATATCGAGAGCTGCCGTTATATGGGCACTATCACAAAACGTGGAGCGATATATCTAATTTTCAATACCAACCATCCTAACATGGACAGACGGACGGATATACATAGCTAGATATACTTTCCTATGTGGGAAACCATTATTTCGAGGTGTTACATAATTTTTGGCCCAATCAAACTTATAATACCCCCAACACATAATGCTGGAGGGTATAAAGATCTATTAAAAATTCACGTCTAAAACAACGATTGTTTTTCTAAAAATCCTTGGTTCACGATTATGGTTATGATTAAATAAATATAAGCTTTTATGTTTACATTTTTAGGACATCTTAAATTCAAAATGATTCAAAAATTAAGATTATAGCTATGAGATTGCTTTCACGATTTTCGTGTTAGGACGAATATTTACGAAACTATTTTACCCACTTTTTAAAGGAATAATTCATATGACTTACCTATGAATATAAATATCATGTGCCTACACATATTTCACACTGGGATACGAATTTGTGTGTGCAACATTTTAACTGATAATTGTATTAAAAGTTTAGAGGCTTGATTTGTTGGTATCTCCATTATATGTTGTTGCTTCAAGGTCACAAATCCATACATCTTTATAAGTGCTGAAATGGTTGATTTTTATTTTTTCGTTGTGTGGGTGTCTTTTGTGTTGTCGGCTAACCAAACGAATTATTTGTTGCGGTTCTAAGGAAAAACGAAAATCGACAATCCTAATGTGTTGCGTCGGTGGTAGACAACAAATTGTGTCATTAAGTTAATAGTTCTTTAAACTGACAACACAAAACACAAAATTGCCTGACTTACATATTTATTGTCTGGATAACATTGAATGAGAAGAAGATATTTTTGGAGAAATTGAATACATATTTCACGCTTCCACAATAAATGAGCCCGGCAAAACACATTTTAATGGGAGCAACTAAAATTAAGTTGTGGCAAAAAGAGTGAATTTTATGTTTAGGGATGATAAGCTGAAATGGGATAATTCCTATTGGAAAGTGGTCCATATTACAAAGATTTGCCGTTAAAAATTTATGCTATATTTTGGAATGAAATTATTCGGATTATATAGATATGGACATATAGGTATAGGTCCTATCTTCAAAAAAAGAAGCGTGCTACATAAAATTATGCTATGAAATAAATTAAAAATTGAACGAAGTGGCGCTGGATTGTTGTGGAGCCTTCGATTTGTGTTTCCTCCGTATGTTGAAAATAAAAAAAATAAAAAGTAGCAAGTAAAAAAACATTAAGATCGGCCGAGGCGAACTTGAAATACCCTCCACCTTAGGGTAAGGGAAACATTTTTATATAAAAGTATCTGAATTCAAGCGTGTTTCACTTTATAATACCAGTAGGGCCTTTTGCATAACGCAGTTAAATTTATCAAAAAAACATAAAGTTAGTGAGGACGTTATTTGGGAAACGGGAATTTTTATAGACAATTTTATACTCCAAAGATTGCCATCTATCTAATCTTCTAAAATACCAAATTTTAAAACAATAATGTGGGTAAATGTGACTAGGATTATCAAAATACCAAATATCGGTGGGTATCGCTAAATATGCGCTATAGGAAAACGTGGAACTAAATATTAAATGTTCTGGGCTAGAACACATTATAAATTAAAGTTCCAATTTTTTTTTTAAATGTCGAATATCAGCAGGTACAGGTATATGGAGGCTATACCAAAACGTGGCCCTACACAGACTATGTTTCGCCATTCGAGCTACAACCCATTACGAACTATAAATACCAATTTCTGGACAAATCCTATAAAAGATGTGCAAAAATCATAAAGCATTGAATATCAGGAGGTATCAATATATGGGGGATATACCGAAAAGTGGAACTATACATACAATATTTCGCCAAGGGAGCTAGAACCCATCATGACCAACAAATTCCAATTTTTAGACAAATCCATGAAAAATCAGCAAAATAGCGAATATCGGGAGGTACCATTATATAGGGGCTATGCCAAAACGTGGACCTATGCATTCAATGTTTCGTCAAACAATTATTACCCACAAATACCGATTTTAAAACAAATCCGTAAAAAAATATAATTAAAATACCGAATATCCGGAGGTACCGTTATATGGGGGAAATACCAAAACGTGGACCTATACATACAATGTTTCGCTATACGAGCTTGAACCCATTATGACTGGCAAATACTAATCTTTAGACAGATTCGTGGAAAAAACTAATAAAATACCGAATTTCGGGAGGTACCGTTATATGGGGACTATATAAAAACGTGGACCGATATATCTCATTTTCAATACCAACCATCCTAGACACAATACAAATTGTTCTGCTAAATGTTGACGCTCTACGTCAAAAAATGTGGGCGGTATCGTTATTTCAACAGGCAGGCAGTTAGACGGACAGTCAGACGGACATCGTTAAATCGACTTAGAATTTTATGCTGATTATGAATAAATAGACTTTATGGGGTCTACGATGAATATTTTGGGATGTTACAAATGGAATAACAAAGTTTCAAAGTGGAGGGTATAAAAAAAGCACCTTAGTTCGACTGGGTCGAAGGAACTAGCAAAATGTTAAGAAAAATCGTCGAAAAATATCGTTTAAATTAAAACCGTTATGTGGGTGCTATACGAAGATGAGGACCTGTATACGCAATTTTTCGTCATAGGCCGTAGCAACCATTAGGACCTTCAAGCACGAAATTCAAAACAATGTCGCTAATATCATTAAAATACCGAAAAAGGGAGGCACCGTTATATGTGGGGTATACGAAGACGTGGACCTGCATATATAATTTTTTGCCATAGGCTGTAGTACCCATTACGAACTATAAATACGAAAGTCGAAACTATTCCGATCTTTAATATCTCTAACACCTTTAAAATACCGAATAGTGGAAGATACCGTAAAGACGTGGGCCCGCATAGTTTTTTTTTCATAGGATGTGGTACCCACTAAGATCGTCCAATACAAAATAATTAAAATACCGACTATTGAGAGGTACTGTTATATGTGGGCTAAACGAAAACGTGGACCGATATGACCCATTTCCCTGTCTCTGTCCTAACATCAAGTAAGACGGCGTTTCGGCGTCATTCGCCACTCGCTGAAAGATGTTAATCATTTGCAAGTAATTAGGCGTTAACCGAGCAAAACATAGCAAAACAATAATTTTCAACCTAAATTAAACAGTAGTCAAAAACATTATTGATCCATCTTGAGGTTAAATATCTGATAAAGCCGTGACCAGTCAGTATGTCAACCACGATTCATAGACCTAAGACCTACTAGGCCAGATGGCCTTCGCAGCTTCTTCGATTAGGTATTTTTCAAAGCAGCTAACGTAACAGCATATTTGTGGTTTAACAATCTCAGCAATTGTATATCCACCACGATCTAATTCATTAGCTACTATATTGCTATGTCCTGGAACTCACGTGTTTCAACCAGGGCTTTCTTGCAGTCAAGATAGATAGATAAAAGTTGTTTTTTTTAGGTTTTCTTTTTCCCTCATTGTGTAGGATATCAAAAGTGCAGCTGGGGGACCTTATTGTTTTCAAAATATTATTCTTATTGGTATTCTCTTAAAATATGACATTCATAAGTAGATGTTAAACAAATGTTTATTTATTCTGTCTTTTTCAACAGATACCAGCGGTTAATCGCAATCAACTGGAAGAAGGATTTCTGAGGAAACTCAATACAAAATGCAGCCAAAGAGATAATCACTCGTGTATGATGCTCAAGTTGATTGTGTACATGAATCGGATATTCAAGAAATCTTCACTTGAAGTGAATAAAAAAGTAACAGTTACTCAGAATCGGTAAGCATTTTGGAGCATATTTCAATTTCTTTTTGACCAATCCCAATCCCGTTGGTGGTCTTTTTATGGTCTTTTGCATTATTTTCTTCTTCAGAGATATTGATGAAATACCCGATGATCCGGAAGATGATTTACTGTTGGCACGTTCCATAGACTCGGATGACGAAACGCTGGCCTTGATTGTGGCCAATAAAATAAGAAAATTCATATCATCACGAACGTTGCGTTATCATTTCAGTGATAATGCAGATTTTGTGGCATATGCCGAACCAAAGGGTAATTTAAATATTGGCGTCTCCATTAGTCCAGGTGTGGCCTTGGAGGAGGGAAGAGGTAAAATGAAAAATATGTTACCCATATTGATGGTGATGGCCGGTAAAGCTGGCCTTGTTGGTGCCATTATATTAAAGGGTCTGTTCTTGTTGGCGGGTAAGGCATTAATAGTCTCCAAGATTGCCCTGTTGTTGTCGGTGATAATTGCGCTGAAAAAACTATTGTCACAAAAGAAACACATTGTGGAGGTACCGCATCACGATAGCTATAGCAGTGGTTGGGCACGTGCTTTGGATGGTTTTGTGGAGGGTTTGGTTGAAGTGCCGGCTAAGCTACTGGCCGAAGAGGCGCATGATATGGCATTTAGTGCACAAAAACCTGAGGATTTATAAGGTATTAGGTATGGAACGGAATATTGAAGGCGTTGTATTTGGCGATTATAAAAGATGGTTGACATATTTTTAAGTATTTAAGATTTCATATCTGTATCTATGGTTTTGTTCTTCTGGATATCTGCTTTGCGAGTTCACTTTGTATTCTTCTAAAACCAGGTATGAGATGAGTCAAACAAATTGGAGAAAAAGTGTTAGAATTGCTCAAACATCAAAATGTTAAAATAAAAAAATATAGTATTCTGGCGATGCAGGGAAAATATGCTAATTTCATCCTTTACGTCTGATTAATGCCAAAATCTTTGTTTCCAACAATGATTTTTTTAAATATTTATTTTAGGTGCAAAAAACTGTACAGAATGAAAAGGGGGAGTACATTTTCGGAACCGCTCCACATTTCCTCACTACAGTTTATAGGTTCTCACACTGGTTTTAGAATCATATTTCTGTACTTTCTCTACATCAAAGGGCTTCGAGGTTGACTTTTGTTATTGTTACGTGTTTGTTTAATTATTTATATATTTATTTTGTTACAATTGTTATTTATTTATTTTTTATTAATTTTCTTGTGTATTAATTTTCTCTACGAGGTGTGGCTTCTTTTTCAAACTTTCCGTTTCTCTTCTGTTACTGTGATAATATCTCATTTCAAGAGCTAATTACTCTGCACATACATTTTTCATTCTCTCATTCATTATTTAACCTTTGTTTATTTTCATACAATGAAACAGCCAAATGTAAATGGAAAAAGTAAAAAAAAAAATAATTTTATTTATTATTATTTATTTTAATTTATTTATACTATTTATTAACTAATTTATTTATTTTACATTAAAAAAATAATAATATTAATTGTATTTCCATTTTTTACAAATAAAATACCAATTAAGTTGCAATGAAATAAATAAAAAAATGTTTTAAACATGTTTTCTCTACTGGCATTTCATTTTAAAGTCTTGTAATGTTCTATAATTGAGTAACTTTTTTTTTTTGATTTTTGAGCATGTTTTGCTGTTATTTATAAAACAAATAAATAAATTTATTACTTTCTACTAATATGGAAAAAACTTACTTGCTAGTTCCGCGTGTCCCATCGATTGGTAAGTGTGTGTGTATTTCATATTCTTAAACTAAATGTTACATAAAAATTCCCCTAATTGTTTTTTTTTACATTTTCTTTCTGCCGCTTTGAAGTAGTCGGTTTTTAAACACTGGCCTTTAATATCCTTTCTTGTTTATTGCCTGTAGTGCGAGTATGGATTTAAGTAATTGTAAACCAATGGCCGTCTCAGGTTTGGTGTTGCTGGAAATTAAAAGAAAATAAATAAAAATTAGAAAATTTAAAATTAAATAAATTGGTTTTGTTGATTTTTTTTAATAAAAATAGAAACGAGTAAAAAAGCGGCGAGCCGAACTTTTTATACACTCCATAATTTGCAAGAAACTTAAAAATTTTCAAAAAAAAAAAAAAAAAAAAAAAAAATCCGTCGGAACATACCGCTCAGTTGAAAACCATTACATGAGGGCTATACGAAGTCGTGCTTCTGCATAAGTAATTTGTGTGATAACCTGTGGTAACTGTTCCGAACTTTATATACGAAATTTGAAACAATTCCGGTGAATAACGTTGCAAAAATTATCAATATACCGAGTTTCGGGAGGAACCGTTATACAGGGTGATGTATGATATCGTGGACCTATATAGACAATTCTCTTTCATAGGGTAACATACTCACATGGAACTCCTTTTGTACATTTTAAGAAAATTCCATTGAAAACTTTTGGCTGAAATCATCAAAATACCGAATATCGGAGGGTACCTTTATATGGACAATTTTTTCTAGGGGATAAAGTGCACACAAGGAACTTCATGTGAGCATTTTCAGACAATTCCATTGAAAATGTGGCTTAAATCATCAAAATATGGAATATCGGTCGGTACCGTTATATGGGGGCTATACGATATCGTGGACCGATTTAGATAATTCTGCAGGAGGTAAAGAACTCACATGAAACTCTTTGTGTGGATTTTCATTTCAGTTAAAATCATCAAAATACCGGATATCGGGGGGTACCTTTGTATGGGGGCTATAGAATATCGTGGACTTATATAATCAATTCTCTTTCAAGGAGTAAATAAGTAAATATAAAGAACTCCTTGTGTAGAATTTCAGACAATTCCATTGAAAAATGTGGCACCGTTATATGTGGACCTATATAGCCCATCATAGAACTTGACCTGCCTACAGACGAAAGACGGATTTGTGCAAAATTGTAGCTTCCTATCTTAATTCGTTTTGACTATAACCAGATTACAACAAACGGATGGGCCGACAAGGCTAAATCGTCTTAGAATTTTACGCTTTGTTGGGTCTAAAATTATTAGTTCGATGAGTTACAAACGGAATGACGAACTTAATATACCCTCCATGCTATGTACGGTGGAGAGTATAAAAAGAATTGCATGACTCTTTTAAATAGGCTATTTTTGCCTTAGCATTGTTTCCACAATGCAATTAACATTGGTTATTGATTTGGCATTTAATAAAGTAACATTTTCTAGAAATCGTAAATCCTTCAAAATCAACATTTCAGCCATTCCGAGCTATTTTTCACCCCGTCAAAATTACCCTGTAAAAATTAGTTACAGCGAATTTTATATTTGTATGTCTTCTCTTTATTTTTTCAAAGAAGTAAAATGGGTTTATTGACCACGAGACCGGTGCTCAAGTACGAAGTTGTAAAAAAGTGTTGTAGTTTGAGGAACACAACGTAAGATACACCGTAGTAGGCATTTCGACAGTTGAATGATATTGAAAAGGGTGACGTGCCATTATATAAATGCTATAAAAATCTCGGACATACACACACCAATTACTTTAAGAAGGTTAGGTATCCATGCAGAAAACTCCGTTGAAAATTTTACAAAGACATCACAATATCGAATATTGGCTGGTTCGGCTATAACACAATACTGGTTCAAATTGATTTTTTTCCCATAAGACTAAATACTTATTAAGAACTATAAATGACCATCCTTAAAATTAATTTTAAAAGGTGCCGAATGTACATGGAAGCTGTACTGACAAAGTACATGCAGGGTGAGATGTAAAAACTGCAACCAACTTCAGACTGCTTTCATATCTAAGCCACTCGTCCGACAGCTCTTAAAATTATTCCAGTGACAGTTTATTATATTGTTTACAAGCGTACAAAATCAAAATTGAGAATTTTCCGGAAAAAAAAAGTTATTCGTGATGGAATTCAAGCGTGATAGTGTGATTTCTTTATATTTGGCTGGAAAACCAAAAGTGGCTATCGTTAGAGCACTCCAGCATTTAAATGTGGATAAATCTTTTGTGTCTAGTGCCATCGCTCGTTACCGTGACAATGAAAGTGGACGGAAAAAACAGCAACATCAGCAGAAATGATTCGAAAAGTAAAGAAGCAACTTGATCGAACCCAGCATCGCAGTGGCCGAAAAATGGATATTGAGCTGAACATATCGCAATATTCCATTCGGCAAAGATTGAAATTCCAAAAAAAATGCAAGAACTTACATCGCAACAGAAAGAAAATAGACTCAAAAGAGCTAATGACTTACTTCGCTTGGCCGAAAGTGGTGAACTGCCAAATTTGGTTTTCTCCGATGAGAAAAAATTCGTTGTCCAGAAGTTTGTAAACAAACAAAATGGTCGTGTTTACTGAAAATATGCACCTTCGGTTGGCCACCATAGCTCAAGCGCCGGAGGGCGTATTAAAGCCTTTGTGTTATAAAGCACGCAAACATTTTGGCCGCAGACCTTGGTCATTCCAACAGCAGTCAGCACGCACCACCCAAGAATGGTTACAAAATGAAGTTCCTCGCTTCATTTCCAGCGCACAATGGCCACCAAAATCTCCGGATACCAATCTGTTAGACTATTGAGTTTAGAGTATTTTGGAAAGCAAGGTTGGCACTAAAAAATACCAAAGTGTCGATCACCACAATCAAACGCTTCGCAGGGAATGGGCCAAAATACCGCAGAGCCAAATTCGGGCAGCGTGTGACGGTTTCATTAGCGATTTGAATTCGTGCCAAAGGTGACCAATTCGAACAAATCTAAACTTATTCCAATATTTGATGATATTCAATAAAATTAAATAAAATTAAAAAATGTAAAATTTATGGCGTTTGACTTTGTTGCAGTTTTTTATCTTACCCTGTAATATGACCATTTTCGAAAACCTTGGTGTATAATACCGAAACTATACTGGTTATTATAAATTTCGCATGCCAAATTAAAAAAACTAACAATCAATAAGAAAAGGCAAAAGTAGAGCGGTACCGACTTAATGTTACCCAACACGAGAATGAATATTTAGTAGAGTCGCCTGTAGCAAATAAACGTTCATGTTGGCAATTTAAGTATTATTGCATATTAAGGCTTTAGAACGGATTTAATTTGAAATCAATTGAAACTGGCATATGAAAACTATATCTTAATGGATTTCTTCAAAACTTAACTGAGGAAAATTTTTGTTGGATGTAAACTCTCGAATCAAGTGTATTTTCTGTGGAGTGAATATTTTGACTTTCAGAATATTTAATTATAAAATCGGATGAAAGAACTTAGTTGGCTAATTATAGCATCCTTGATGTATAGATTACATCAAATTATCGTGAATTATATATGGGGAATATATCCAAATCTGAACCGATCTCTACAAAACTTGCCAAAGGTGTTTTGAGAATGTTTCTAATATCTTGTACCGAAGGTCCTTTTTGTGGAGTGTATAATATGGATTTGTTGGACCTAGATATGTAATTGGATGAAAAATAATATTACATTCTATATAAATTATATGGGACCTATAGCTAAATCTTAATTGATTTTTGCCAAAGGCTTTTACAAATTCTACCTAAATTTGGTAATTCCTGCCAAAATTTTAATATAACACATTCGGCGAATAATATAATTGAAATCTAAATCTGAACTAATTATACCCTACACCACAAGGTGGTCAGGGTATTATGTCTTTGTGCATTTGTTTGTTGATTTATGCATGGCAGTCCGTCCGTCTGTCCATGTATTTTTGTGAACAAAATGCAGGTCGCATTTATTATCCGATTGAGATGAAATTTTTCAAACAACATTTGTTTGGCCCAAGGACGAACCCTATTGAAATTGGAGATAATCGGTAAAAATTTAGATATAGCTCCCATATATATCTTCGTCCGATTTGCCTTTTATTGTGCACCAAACGTGTAATATCAGCCCGAATAGTATGGAATTTTGCACATGCAACCTAAAAATAAGCATGCCAAATTTGATGGAAATCGGTTCAGATATAGCTATAGCTCCCATATATATTGTTCATCCGATTTGTTATTTTTGTCCTCCGCAGCCGTAATGTGCACTCTGTAACAACAATATTTGGGGAAATATATCAAATGCAGCTCAGAAATACCTTTGCTAAATCTTATCGAGATCGGTTCAGATTTGGATATAGCTCCCATATATATCTTTATCTGATTTCAAATTAATTTTGCACCAAATGGGCAATACAAGTCCGAATTTAAAAGATACAAATGCTTCGGCGTATTTAGTCCTTTAAATTTTAAATTATAATTATAATCATAGGGCGTATGATTGAATTCTCCCAAATTCGTCCTATTTCGGTCTGTTATTACACAATTTGTGCACAATAAACTTTAAATTGGGGCACTATATTTATTGGAGCTATATCTAAATTTAGACCAATTATCACTAAGCATTGGAAAAACATTATATGTGCAAGATTTCATCACAGTCGAATGGACCTGCATTTTGCTTAGACAAATATATGGGCAGACGGACATGGATAAATCGATTAAGAATGTAATTCTATGAATATCATCAAAAGGAACTATAGGACTATCTCGTTTCCATTGGTATGTGCTGAAAGACGTGATTTCATGTTCAACAGGTATTTAGGATTATGGCGTGTATTGATTAAGTTTATTTTTGAATTTCGCTTGTCTCAAAACACATATGCGTAGAAATTATTGATTAAGTGGACGGACACATTTAGAATTTTATTCATATCAAGATATATGTATTATTTGGGGTTCATAAGTACAAAAAACATTATTTGTATATTCTAGCATATGCTCAATTTATCCATTTTATGCATCCCTATTTCAATTTTTTGCATTTGATGCTCCAATTCACGGTATTTGTGTGGATAAAGCTTATTTAATCTGGTTTTCATGCAACTATCCAAAATATATATGCATTTTCATCGTACTGATAATGACGAATTCAATATTTATTCATAACTTATACTTACTTCTAAAAATATGTAAAAAAAATGTTTATTTTATTTTAATTTATAACGAGATCATTGATTTTCATATATATGGTGGATTGAGTGTTTCAAATACATATTTACAAAATAATATATGAGAACTACCAATTACTTTTTCTTTTGCGTATATCCATTCCTAAATATTGCAAGGTATCCTTTATACTTTCTTCTTCATTGAATATTTGATCTTCTTCTTCCTCTTCCTCGACTTCTTCGACGTCCATGCCAAGTAAATTTGCTTTCCATTGCAAACGTTTTTCATTTTCTTCCACGACTTCGGCAGCTGCTACGGCGGCAACTTTTATAAGATCATCATAAATATTCAATGAAGATATTTTGTATTTCTCTCTTAAATAGAATGGTGATGATTGTGAAAATAACTCAGGTTCAAAGGAGTGCTTTAAGTGGGGTGCTATAATTATTGTCATGGTGAGTGCATAAGAATGTGCAAGTTGTGAATATCATATGCTGGATTTAAACTTACTTCGACCAAGCCATGAATCTTCACGTTTAACTTTTTGTCCCAAACCGGCTGCATTAAGCGCTGCCAGAACTTGGGTATTATTTTGGGCTTCGGCAATATTTTGATGTACTGAACTCTCAGCTGCATAATGTTCCAGGCCCGGATGGCCACCAGCATGACCACCCAGTGGTGCCACCGCAGCAGCATGTATTGGCAAGCCACCGGCATACATATCAGAACCTGCCATATCTCCGGGGCCCGCAGCCATTGAGTGCATACCATAATCCATGCTGTAGGGCATCATGTAGGGTGAGTGTTCCGGATATTGGTACATCATTCTGAAATTGAGAAACATGATTTATATATTTTGCAAATTTCGCTGGTTATATGGACTTCTCCCTACTTTTCTGAATCATTATCCATTAACTTTTTCATCAATACCATAGCAGCAACCACAAAAGCTATTTTTGAAATTGCCAGAGCTTTCAGTGTCAACAGACCAACAAATTTGGCAGCCACCAAAGTCCAACCAAAAGTAGTGGCTGCCAAATACATGGGCACATACATTTGCATTTGTTTTTTATCCTCTTTTTCGTGGCGTTCCTTGAACCGATGTATAATTCCACCATGTCCTCCTCCGCCTCCACTTCCGCTACCACCCAGCAGGCCACCACCTCCGCCATCACCACCGCCGCCTCCTCCTAATATGCCGTGGCGCGCTACAAAATTGAACATTTTAGTATAATACATCTATAATATTTGAAATATTTTTGCAAATTCAAATATGCAACTAAATATCTGTGTAGGTATTTAGTTTCAAAAAGAAAGCAATATTTCCATTGCTATGAATTCGTGGAATATCTTTCCAATTAGAAGATACATATTGCATTACATATAATTCTGCTTCTCGTTATGGTTAAAGTCTTAGTTGCATGCAATATTTCAAAATAAATTGATTGGAGCCATATGAATATGAAATTTTGAAACCAAAAGGATATTAAAATTTTGTGTGTAACTCGTTGAGTAATTTAAAAATTCAAATTGGCAAAGGCAATTAGTTTGCGATGTCACCAATGCGTAAAACCATAAATTCATTTCATGTAGTAAAATATACTTCAAAATAAATTTCAAAAACAAAAATATAGAAATAAAAAATTATCAAATTAAGAATTTGACATTTTAAATATAAATTTTAATACATTTGGTGTTTGTGTTGAAGTTGCCAAAATTATTTGCATTATAAAATGGTACAGTTGATCGTGAAAAATGAATGATTACAGGGTAATTTGGATAGAAAATATGATTACAAAAAATAAAAAAGCCTGCAAGTTTATGTGAACTAAATTTGACATAGATTGAAACCGGTTTCCCCCAAAATATATCCCATTTGAGCTGATATTGCACCTTTGCTGCACAATAAACGTGAAATCGGATAAAGATACAAATGGGAGCTATATCCAAATCTGAATCCATATCTATAACCTTTAGCAGAGGCATTTGTATGCCTTCACCAAATACTTTTGTTTTGGATTGCATTTTACACATGTGAGGGACTTAAATACAAAATCGGATAATAATATATGTATGAAACCTATAGTTATATCTGAACCGATGTTCACTAAATTTCCAGGCTGAATTTGATCGCATGTGCCAAAATCTATTTAATTTGGGCTGATATTAACCATTTGGTACAAAATAAACATAAAATCAGGTAAAGATATATATGAGACCTGTATTTATATATAAAGAGATCTCCATAAAATTTGACATAGCTGCATGTGATATTAGTTATTGCTGTATCTGAACCAATTTTTACCAAATTTATCATACTTTCTTCTAGGCTCAATTTGGTTGCATGTGGCTAATATTAAATTTGGTTTACAAGAGGAAAAAAGACAAATCGGACGAAGGTATATAAAGGAGCTATAAAATTTCAAATTTCATCTCGATAGGACAATAAATGCTACTTGTAAAGGCAGACGGACGTCATCCATAAATTGACTCAGAAAGTGATTCTATGATCCTCAAAAGTTACTATGGGTCTAACTCGTTTTCTTCTCCATTTTTTCAAAAAAAAAGCACAAAGACATAATAACCTGACCGTAATGTAGTGTAGGATATAAAAAACGCCTTTAAGTTCAGGGCTCCAAATTCGAGCCATTTTTGCGAGGACTCCGTCCGGAGTCTGATGTCTCCCATCAACTTGAAGATACGCAGATATAGTCATCCCTACTAAATTGTTTAGTCCTGTAAGGATCATCCATCGTTTTGTATATACGATGACTTAGTTTTCCCGACGGAATTGTTAGTCCTGTAAAACTATGTGTAAGACCTTCATACATACCATAGAGATTGGACGCTACCGTTTCGTTTGTAAATTCACGACTTATTAAGATTTAACAAGTAAAAACACATTAAGTTCGGCCGGGCCAAACTTTTAATATCCTCCACCTTAGGGTAAAAGAAACATTAGAAGCAATGTGGCAAAAACCATTTAAATGCCGAATATCGGGAGGTACCGTTATATGGGGGCTACACCAAAACGTGGACCTATAATTACAATGTTTCGCCACACAAACCAGGACTCATTATGACCCACAACTACCAATTTTTAGACAAATCAGTGAACAAATGCGGCAAAAAACTAAAATACCGAATATCGGGAGGTACCTTTATATGGGGGCTATACCACAAAGTGGACCTATACATGCGATATTTTGTCACACGCTCAGGGACCCGTTATGATCTACAAATATCAATTTCCAGACAAATCCGTGAAAAAATGTGGCATAAATCATCAAAATACCGAATATCGGGAGGTACCGTTATATGGGGGATATATCAAATCATGGACCCATGCATGCAATGTTTCTCCACCGAAACTGTAACCCATTATGACCAACAAATACGAATTTTCAGACAAATCCGTGAAAAAATGTGGCAAAAATCATCAAATTACCGAATATCGGGAGGTACCGTAATATGGGGGCTATACCAAAACGTGGACCTATAATTACAATGTTTCGCCACACGAACTAGGACCCATTATGACCCACAAATACCAATTTTTAGACAAATCAGTGAAAAAGTGTGGCAAAAACCATCAAAAAACCGAATATCGGGAGGTACTGTTATATGGGGGTTATACCAAATCATGGATCCATACATGCAATGTTTCGCCACCGGAGCTAGAACCCATTATGACCAACAAATACGAATTTTCAGACAAATCCGTGAAAAAATGTGGCAAAAAAACTAAAATACCGAATATCGGGAGGTACCTTTATATGGGGGCTATACCACAACGTTGACCTATACATGCAATGTTTTGCCACACGCTCAGGGACCCGTTATGACCTACAAATACCAATTTACAGACAAATCCGTAAAAAAATGTAGCATAAATCATAAAAAAACCGAATATGGGGAGGTACCGTTATATGGGGACTATACCAGAACGTGGACCGATATATCTCATTTTCAATACCAACCATCCTAGACACAATGCAAATAGCTCTGCTAAATTTTGGCGCTCTACGTCAAATAATGTGGGCTGTATCGTGATTTCAACAGACAGACAGACAGACGGACATCGTTAAATCATTATGATCATTATGCTGATTATGAATATATATCTTTATGGGGTTTAAGACGAATATTTAAGGATGTTACAAACGGTATGACAATGTTAATATACCCTCCTTTCCAAGGTGGAGGGTATAAAAATTGCAACATGTGGACCAGCTTTCAAAATTAAGGTCAAATTTTTGTTCGTTTGTGTGGGATAGTATCATTTAAGAACCATACTTGGCAAATTACATTCAATTTGGTTGAAACTGCATCGAAATCGTTAAACATACTTAAAATCAGTAGTAGTATATTGGTAGTCTTCCGCGAAAAAAATAACTATAAACAGAAATGTCTTCGGATCTATGATATATACAGAAAACCGAAAATCAGAATTCACTCATTTCAAATTTCTAATACCAATCATCTTAGAATTTCATGCCGATCAGCATATAAGTACTGTATGGAGACTCTGATGAATATTTAGAAGTAAATATTTATGTTTATTTTATGTATTTAGAAGTAAATGATTATCTCGTGATAAGGTCGTAAATTGGTCTTGTAATTAACATATAAATTCAAAAATTATGCTTGGATAAACATTTTGTTAGTTTTTTTTTTAACACATTTGTAATAACATTTTTTCACGAGTGTTGTCTCTTTGAGAAAGGTGCCGATTTGGTGGCAACTCTTCATTGGGCAAATGTTGAAGTTTTATGACTTCTAAATTGTTTAAATAATTTTTCACCATAGCTGATTGGAATTATGTCGGACTTTTCCACAAGCAAATACATTTGCCAGTATTTTCTACTTCTCATGTATCTCAAAATATGGATAAAATTCGAAAAAATATTAAACTAATATTGGAAACATATAGGAATAAAAAATATTACTTTCGACTCTGGTCCTTCACCATAAATAAAAGTAATCCTTTAAATTCATTTAAACAGAAAATACAGACAGGGTAATATAGTTTAAGGTCCTGACTAATGTAGACGATTTGAGACTGCTGTCTAAGTGGAGCCATCTCTTCATTTGTCAAATTTTTTGACTTTTAAATGGTTTAACTAATTTTTCATTAAAGCTGATTGGAATTGTGCCAATCTCTTCTGTAAGAAAGTTAATTTCCTGACATTTTCTACTTTTTATTTATCTCAAAAGATTGTTAAAACTCGCAAAATGATAAATTAATATTGGGGAAATACAGGAATAAAAACCAGTAAAGAAAGTCTTAAAGTCGGGCGGGCGACTTTATGATACCCTACACCACTTTGCTAATTAAGTAGAGCTGCGCATAACGGAGAATTCGGAGAATTCAATCATACACGCTATGATTATAATTATAATTATAATTTAAAGTTCAAAGGACTAAATATGCCGAAGCATTTGTATCTCATAAATTCGGATTTGTATTGCCCATTTGGTACACAATTAATTTGAAATAGGATAAAGATATATATGGGAGCTATATCCAAATCTGAACCGATCTTGATAAAATTTGGCAAAGATATTTCTGAGCTGTATTTGATATATTTCCCTGAATATCGTTGTTACGGAGTGTATATTACGGCTGTGGGTAACAAATATGACAAATCGGATGAACAGTATATATGGGAGCTATAGCTATATCTGAACCGATCTTCACAAAATTTGACATACTAGCTTCTAGACTCAATTCGGTCGCAAGTGCCAAATTTCATCCAATTTGGGCAAATATTAGACGTTTGGTGCACAATCAAAGGTAAATCGGACGAAGTTATATATGGGAGCTATATCCAAATCTGAACCGATCTCGATAAAATTTGGCAAATTTATTTCTGGGTTGTATTTGATATATTTCCCCAAATATTGTTGTTACAGAGTGCATATTACGGCTGCGGAGGACAAAAATGACAAATCGGATGAACAATATATATGGGAGCTATAGCTATATCTGAACCGATTTTGATCAAATTTGGCATACTTATTTTCAGGTCTAATCTGAACGTACGTGCAAAATTCCATACTATTCGGACTGATATTACACGTTTGGTGCACAATAAAAGATAAATCGGACGAAGATATATATGGGAGCTATATCTAAATTTTGACCGATTATCTCCAATTTCAATAGGGCCCGTCTTTATGCCAAACAAATGATTTGTGCAAAATTTCATCTGGATAGGGCAATAAATGCGAACTGTACTTTGTTTACAAAAATACATGGACAGACGGACGGACAGATAGACTGACGGACACGCATAAATCGACTCAGAATTTGATTCTATGCATATCATCAAAAGGAACTATGGGTCTATCTCTTTCCTTTTGCCTGTTACAAACAAATGCACAAAGACATAATATCTTGACCACGTTGTGATGTAGGGTGTAAAATTATAACTACCTTAATTGAATGAAACCGTTTGAAATAACAAGAGGTAGCATTTAATGTTGGTTGTTACCGTTTATGAAAGCAATGTCGAAAAATTGATTTACACTTAAATTTTTGAACGGAGAGATTATCGGAGAGAGATTCTTAATTACAGGCAAGTGAATATCTTCAAAATACCCAATATCGAAGCTATACAAAAGCTTGTACTTAAATCCACCATTTACTACACATTACAAATTTAAATTTCAAAGTTGCCAATGATTTCACTTGGAAATAATCTATACTAATACTAGTTCCTCAATAATATATGGGGAATGTTTTCAAAACACCATAAAAAGAGTGGAACTGCTATATGTCCTCATTTCTACTTATTTTCGTTTTAATTTTACACGGATCAAAAATATAAATACTCTTTAGGTCCACGTCCACGCCTTCGTATAGCCTCCATATAACGGTACATCCCTATGTTCGGTATTTTCATGATTTTAGCGACATTATTCACCGAAGTTGTTTCAAATGTGATATTTGAAGTTCGTAGTGGATACTACAGGCTATGACGGAAAATTGTCTGTGCAGGTCCATGTCTTCGTATAGCCCCCATATAACGATATTCGGTATTTTAATGATTTTAGCTACATTATTCACCTTTTTTTTAAGTTTCGCATTTGAATATTGAACAGGTGGCTTATGACAAAATTTGCCTTTGCATGTCCACGTCGTCGTGTAAACCCTAATATAGTGACTACATTCGGTATTTTTAAGATTCTAATAAAATTTTTAACAAATTTTATTTATTTATTTATGTTTTGAAATTGCCAAATTAGTTCCAAATGGTGGAGGGTATTCAAAGTTCGGCCCGGCCGAACATACAGCTTTCTTACTTGTTATATTTATCGAAGCATTGTTTTATATTTTAGCATAAAAATGCCCGTAAGGCTTACTCCAATACATATTTGAAAACTACGAATATTTCATTAAACCATGCAATAGACATCCATAAACATTCTATCTACTCATGTCCATCGCATACGACATTCCTGACAGAAGCATTTCCTGTTTCTTTGCTTGTCTTTGCACACATTTGAAAGTGTAACACTTCTCACAGCCACTGCCACTTGTTCTACTTTTTTTAATAAACGGACAAACATCAAGACAATACCTGTACTACTGGTTGCCTTCTTCAAGAGTGCAATTTCAATGTAGTTGGCATCATCTTCGTCACGTTGCACACTAAAGACCATGGGGCCGACCGGTATCCGTATAGCATTGCCACTGATAAAATCTACAAATGTGGACATACTGCGACCGGTTTCAGTGGCATTCCATTTCGATTTGGTCTTCTTCGATGGCGGCAGTTTAACCAAATCTAAGAATCCCAAATGGACCGTTTCTCCACGACGATAAGAATTAATAATGCCGCTGGCCATGTTGAACAGGCAACTGGCATTGTTGGCACATTTCCAAGACATTTTATCGATGAAATCCGTATTCACTGGCGACTGCGAGGATGTGGAAAAACCTGACTTGGACGCACTCGAAGAGTCATTATCCGCTGGATTATTGCCACTTGACTGCTTGTGTGTGTTATGGCCATCGTGAATGCTATTACTTTTTGCACTAACACTTTTGGAGGGGCGACTGCGTATTTCTGCTTGACTCGCAGGTATTAGTAAACATAGCGAGCTCAATAACACTAATCTGGTTTGTAATGAGGGAGCCATTATAATGGGTATTTTAAGTTTTAGTTTCTTTCTTTTAGGATTTGTTTTTTATTCTTTTTCACTTTTAAGGATTTTTGCTTTTTTATTTTTAAAACCAAATATATTGTATTTGTTTTTTTCTTTTTCACATAAAAAGTCCTGGACGTTGGTGTCCAGCTATGGGGTGGAAACGCGAACGCGTATCACTTGCAACTCCAATGTTAGAGCTTAGTGTTGGCTGTTCAATGTCGACTAATTATCGTGGTAAACTTGCAACTCAGTTTTATTGTCTCTGCCCCATCGAGTTGCAGCCACAAAAAATAAAACAATTTGTATCTGATAACTAAAGTGCAGTTGCAATAGAAGCATACTATTTATTGTTGTTTATTTTGAACATTATTATGATTAGATATAATTTAGTTGCGTTAATATCTATTTTCCATTGCATTTTTACACATTTTTCTTCAAGTGTTGTATAGACTATTGTTGGCATTGTCGAAGCACAGTGTTTTCGAACGTACGAAAATTGTTGACAGTAAAATGCGATACGCCGAAGTTTTTGAGCGCTCCAACACGAGAAGATCTTAAAATGCATGTAAGTCGGTTGTTTCGTTTTTAAACTTCGAAATATCAAAAACCAGCTACATTGGCTTCACATCAAATCGTTGGCCGTAATGAAAAATTTTCCACGAAATAAGAACTGAAAATCCAAAATTTGGCTAAATTAAATGAAAATTTAACTAGAATTTAACAGAAATCGGCGTTTACTCTTATACAAGTACACCGACCTATTACATTTTTTAAACCACAGATTCTGGAAGTAATCCAAAGCTTTCTAGCAATGTCTATAGCTTTATATTAAATATGGAAAAATATATCTCAAAACATTGTATATGACTGGCTATTGGACTGTGAAATTATAAGATAATTTTCATTGAATTCGGAAAGAGTGCTAATTTTGTCGGAACAGAAAGTGTTTTTTTTATAAATAAAAATTGATAACATTATTTTTTGTTCTGAGACTCAGAATGATTTTTGATCTTAGGTATTAGTTGGCTCATTTTCGCTTGAACGTGATAAATTGAGAGAAAAAGGTAAACACATTTTTATACCCTCCACCATACTATGGAGGGTATATTAATTTTGTCATTCCGTTTGTAACTCATACTCATGTCAGACCCAACAAAGTATATATATTCTTGATCAGCGTAAAATTCTAAGACGATTTAGCCATGTCCGTCTGTCTGTCTGTCTGTCTGCCTGTCTGTCTGCCTGTCTGTCTGTCTGTTGTAATCACGCTATCTTTCGAACAAATTGAGATAGAAGGCTAAAATTTTGCACACATGTATACTTTGTCAGTAGGCAGGTTAAGTTCGTAAATGGGCCATGTAGGACCAAGTTATCATATAGCCCCCATATAACGCTACCTCCCGATATTCGGAATTTTGATGATTTTAGCGACATTATTCACCGGAATTGTTTCAAATTTGGTATTTGAAGTTCGTAATGGATACTACAGCCTAAGACAGAAAATTATCTGTGCAGGTCCACTTCTTCGTGTAGCCCCTATATAACGGTACCCCCGATATTCGGTATTTTGATGATTTTAGCGACATTGTTTACGGGAATCGTTTCAAATTTGGTATTTGAAGTTCGTAATAGTTACTACTACATCCTAAGTCAAAAAATGAGCCATGTAGGTCCACGCCTTCATATAGCCCCCATATAACGGTACCCCCCGATATTCGGTATTTTGATGATTTTAGCGACCTTATTTAACGGAATCGTTCCAAATTTGGTATTTGAAGTTCGTAATAGATACTGCAGCATAAAACAGAAAATGGGCCATGTAGGTCCACGTCTTCGTATAGCTACCGTACATTATCTAAATTATCTAAAATTCCACACAAGGAGTTCACTGTGAGTACTTTATTCCTTGGAAGATAATTATCTATATAGATCCACGATATCACATAGTACCACTCTATCGTGTATCCCCCATATATCGGCACCTTCCGATATTCGGTATTTTTAAGATTTTACCAGAGTTTTTAATGGATTTTTTTTGGAAATTTATTAATTCGTTCCAAATGGTGGAGGGTATTCAAAGTTCGGCCCGGCCGAACTTACAGCTTTTTTATTTGTTTTTTTTTTTTTTTTTTCATTTCAATCTTAATCTTCTTACAGTTTTTTCTAATATGAAATTGTTGCACCAACCCGAAGAAGGCAGAATAAAAATTTGTCTTAAAATTAGGATATATTTTCGAGTTATTTTGGTAACATTAATGCAAATATTTTCTTGCTATATAGAAAAATGGGGATTTCTTTTCTTTAGCGAGTTATAGTGCAATTTGATATACTATAAGTTTGTCTTTGTCGTCCTTCTCCTTAAATAGTAATTTGTAGGAGAATATTGCTTAAATTCACAGTAACTCCAAATATGCGATATTTTGATAATTGTAGCTAAATTTCTCAACAGAATTATACAAAAATTGGTATTTTCGGTTTGTAATATGCAACTCCTTCTCCGACAAATAACTGGCTCTTGAGGTCCAAGGGTTTTTATAACTATTCCACCAAAACCAGCTTTCACCGGAATCGTTTCAAATTTGGTATTTATGTGTAGTCCACATCTTCGTATAGTTCACATATAACTATATTTCCCTATGTTCGGTATATTGACGATTTTAGCTAATATTTTCATCAGATTTATTCAATTTCGGAATTCCTACGTCAGAAATTTGTCCATACAAATTCAAATATTCGTGTAGGTACTTCCCAATATTCGGTATTTTGTTGATTTAACCTAAATTTTTCAACCGAATTATTCCTTTTAAACCGTGACACCTGATATTCGGAATTTTTAAAATTAAGGCGTTATTTTTCAACGATTTTTTTTTAACTTTGCTTGTCATCAGTAATATTGGCCAGGACACTATATTACCTAAAATGTAAAAATTTCCTGGACATTCTTAATCGCAAAATAGCAAAAAATACGGAAGAGTTGGGGACTTTATCCCTATATTTAGCTTAATTTTGCGATGTAAACTTTCAGGACGCTGACTTGTTCTCATTTTTAGTTCTATTCTCATTACCTATTGGGGTATTCCTGTAATTATTATTATTTTTTTTCTTTTTTGTTACACAGTGCTATTCAAAATAGGGTCGTAATCTCATATTCACATAAAGACAAGTAAAAAAGCAGCTAAGTTCCGGGCGCAATTTTAATACCCTCCACCATTTGGAAAGAACTTGCAAACTTTCAAAAAATTCCGAAATCTACCACTTAAATGCAAACCGTTATATGGGGACTATACGAAGTCGTGGACCTGCATACGAAATTTTTTGTCATAGGCTGTATTACCCATTAAGATCTTCCACTACGAAATTTGAAAAGATTCCGGTGAATAATGTTGCTGAAATCATCAAAATACAGAGAGTCAGGATGTACCCTTAAATGAGGGCTATACGTAGAAGTAGACCAGCATACGAAATTTGTACCCATTACGAACTTCAAATACAAAATTTGAAGCGATTCCGGTGAATAATATAACTGAAATCATCAAAATACCGACTAGCGGGAGGTATCGTTAAATGGGAACATTTAGGAACATAACCTTTTGAACTAGGCATATATGCAACATTTTAGCCTTCTATCTCAATTCGTTAGAAAGATAGCATGATTACAACAGACAGACGGACATAGCTAAATCGCCTTAGAATTTTACGCGGATCCAGAATATATATACTTTGTAGGGTCTATTATAAATATCTAATATATTCTCTATAGACTGGTGGAGGGTATAAAAATCGCTACTTGTTTCGCATGTTAAATTTTAACCCGTTGGGGTGCGTTATAGCCCATCTCCACACCAGATCTTGTGTTGGTACAAAGAGTGGGATGTGCGAGGTTAAATAAAATTTGGATGTTTATTTCGCATTTATTTTATTTATTATATTTCGAATTTTAGTTATTTTTCGCATTTATGTTTATAAGATATCTAGAGTTTAAAGAAATATTGGAATGCGAGAAATTTGAGGACAATCAGACATTTATACCACATATTACAAGAATTATGATTTTTATACCCTACAACACTATGTGGGGGTATTATAAGTTTGATTGGGCCAAAAATTATGTAACACCTCGAAATATTGATTTCCCACATAGGAAAGTATATATGGATCTTCCTATCTCGCCGAGTTGAGTCGATCTAGCTATGTATGTCCGTCCGTCCGTCTGTCCATGTTAATTTGTAATCACTCTACAGGTCGCAATTATGGCCCGATCTTCACGAAATTTAGAATGGAGGTGGGGCTAGGGTCAGAATAGAACCCTATTTCTTTTGGAGATGATCACATAATATTTAGGTCGAAATGGACCAAAAACTGAAAAAATGTCAGATTTTGCAGTAGCTATACAGGTCGCAATTATAGACCAATCGACGCGGAACTTCGCATGTAGCTAGAGTTTAGGGCGGGGAAGAAGCCTACCAATTTGGTTGGTCGTCGGATAATATTTAGCGGGTAAAATAGACCATATCTTTTTTGTTGAAAAAATTCAAAAATTTTCATTAAACCGAGAATATTTTAAATCCCGGCGAAATCACCAAGCTATGGCAAGGTTACTTCTGATCTTTACATTGATGTTAACATCCAACAAAACGGATATATAGCAAAATATGTGCGATATATATGTTTATCAAAGAAGATATGCTTGAAAAATATCTTATATGTCGAGAACGGCTGAACTGATTTCGACAGTTCTCATTAATTCAGAATGGCCTCTTGGCAGGAAAGAAAAAAACGTCTAAAAAAATCGCATAAAAATATCTCTCTAAAAATTAAAATATGGATTTTGTAAAATTTTCTCATATTTTTTCAATTTTGTCATATTTTTGGCATATTTTCATTTTGAATTAAACATTTGGTAATATTTCTACAGCTAACAAAACTAAGTAGTTAGGATATCAGGATATCATATACAGATCGCATTTATGGCCCGATCCTTACGAAATTTTGCATGGGTATAGGATGAGGGTCAGAATAGAAGCCTACTCTTTTGGAGATGATCGCCATATATATAGGGGTTGAAATGGACCAAAAAACTGCAAAATTGTCTGCAGGTCGTAATTATCGCCCGATCCTCACGCACATTTGAATGGGAGTTACCGGACATTACAAAAGCCAAGCAGTTTTGGATGGCCATCCAAAAATATGTGTGAAATAGTTTGCCAAGTTTTGTAGACAAAATACGAAAGTGTCCATTCCAGTGACTTTTTGGAGAATTCACAAATACAGGAAAGACGCACTTCTGACTATTTCGTTAACGCTGATTTCGTTGAAGAATATAGTCAAATGTCTGTATCTCATATAGATGAGATTCAGTCAAAAACCAATAATAAATGTTAATCTTTTGCCACTTCTAAGAGATTATAGGTCTTTGGGAAATATTGGTTCCAGATCTAGGAAGACCATTTACTTGCAACATCTACCGATAAATTGGAAATGAGCAAATTAGTTTAAGTTGCTTTTGAGTTTTGCCTTGTTAAGGCGAAGATCATATGTTTTATGATTTAAGTGTTGCTTTTATTCGAAAATTAGAGAACCAAACCTGATGGTTTTCTTTTATTATTTGTCACAATATCTTGTGGAATTCTTTCGAGTATCTCGCCTATATAAACTGTATCGTTTATTATAGTGTTGTAGGGTTGTCGGCCCGCTCGACTGTAGCCTTTGCTTACTTGTTTAATATGAATCCTTTTTGGGAGGAGTACTAGAAGCATTGATTCGATATTATTCATTCTGAAAACTGTCCTTACATTGATTCAGATATTACGTTTACAAAGTTGAAAACAAAGTTGGATCATCTTTTCTCTTTTTGTGAGGAAAATAATTTTTACCTTTTGCGGTGGAGGTACCAGACTGGATATATATTGCCCATATCCGTACTCGATCTAAAACTCAAATTACATTATGATTAAACAATTTTCTTCAAAATCGGATACTCTCTTCGAGACCTATCGTGCGCCACAACGTTGAGAATATACAAAAATATTTTACATAATTAACATTATTTCATTTCTCAATCACTGTTCGCTGGCCAACTACCATTTCTCTGAAGTATTAATTACGCCGCCGCCGCCGCCGCAAATGCAAACCATAGTAAAGGGGTATCGTTTTCAATTGACTGAAAGAAAAGAAAAACACCGAGTTTTCTTTTTCTTCTCAATTTCATCTACTCTAACGCAGCATGCAATGGACAAACATAAAACAATTTGATTGCTGGGGCAATGGACATGGCCGCTGTTGTAGATAGAGCTGACTAGCTAGCTAGCTGGTTGGCTGGCTGCCAATGTTGTTTGATGCTGGAATTGCATGTTGCATAAAGTAATGTAAAACCGCACATACATATGGATGTGCAAATATCTCACGGCGGCAAAGAAAGAAAATAATATCTTCAAGGCGTCTTTAAATGTTATTAACTTGATTTTACAGCAAAAATCCTTGGTCTAGTGATTGTTGCGAGGCGGCGCGGTGGGTAAAAAACAAAAGTAGAAATGCAATGTCGACACTATCATTTGAAAGTAAACCACATCATTACAAATGGAAAAGCTTGCTATGCGAGAATTTCATACATTTATTTCTGGGTTAAACTGCTTTGTCGTACATCATGGAGTGGTAACTGGTTTAGAACCAGCCACAAATGATGTGACAACAGTTGTTGTGTTTATAAGGTACTACTACTTCAAATGATGTGATTCAATAAGAAAGACATAACCGAGCAGTAGGTTTCATTGATGCAAGCTGTTATTAGTATTACTCGAATGAACATGTAATGAATGTCGAAGAGTTTCTCCACCTTCTTCTCTGATTACAAATTAAATTTGTGGAGCTTGACAAAAGGAAGGCTGGTTTCTCTTTAATTATAATTTTCATTTTGGAAGAGGTGTCATTAGGTATTATTCTAATTATTTCCCTTGCCACACTATTAAGTCTTCGTTAATAACAAGCAAAATGAAACAATAAAATTTATATATTGCTCCTTTTGATAATCTACATAGAATTGTTTTTATGTTGATTAATGCTTTAACTCCTTCCGCCTGTCCACGCAGGGCGCATTTATTGTGCAATTAAAATGGAATTTTGTAAAGTTAATTTAAAGATCCCGATTGAAATTTTTTATAATCGAATCATATTTGTACATAACTCTCATATATAGCTTCGTCTGATTTCACTGTTTTATTCATCATGTGTGTAATATCATCTCAATTAAGATGGACTTTTGCAAATATGACCTATTTAGCCTGGAAGCAATTATGTCAACATTTGCTAAAATAGGTTCAGATATAACTATATCTCCAGAGTATATTTTTTTTATACAATTGTATACATTAGTTCCATTCAATTTCTCTAAAATCTTAATAAACATTTTGGTGAGCATTTTACAAAAACAAGTTATTCGTGATGAAATTCAAGCGTGATCGTGTGATTTCTTTACATTTGTCTGGAAAATAACAAGTGGCTATGGTTAGAGCACTCCAGCATTTAAATGTGAATAAATCTTTTGTGTCTCGTACCATCGCTCGTTTCCGTGATACTGGTAGCGTAGCCCGACATCAAGGAAGTGGACGAAAGAAAACAGCAACAACAGTAGAAATGGTTCGAACAGTGAAGAAACCCGCGTCGCAGTGGCCGAAAAATGGCTCGTGAGCTGAACATATCGCAGTATGCCATACGGCAAATATTTAAAAATGAGCTCGGGCAAATATTTAAAAATGAGCTTGAGATTCCAACAAGTGCAAGAACAACAGACAAAGAATAGACTTAAAAGAGCTAAACAGTTGCTTCGCTTGGCCGAAAGTGGTGAACTGCTGAATTTGGTTTTCTCCGATGAGAAAACATTCTTTGTCCAGCAGTGTTTACTTGTCAAAGAGGTTAACTGAAAATCTACACCTTCGGTTGGTCACCAGAACTCAAGCGCCGGCCATGGTGATGGTGTTGGCCGCCATAACAGCCGATGGTCGCTCTCCGCTCGTATTAATCGACCGTAATATCAGAAAAATGCCGAGTATTTTTCCAGAAATATTTTGCTTGGTTTATTAAGACTTGGGCACGCAAACATTTTGGTCGCAGACCTTGGACATTCTAACAGGATTCAGCACCTCGGACTCGCACTCAGCACGTGCCACCCAAGAATGGTTACAAAATCAGGTTCCTCGCTTAATTTCCAACGCACATTGGCCACCAAAATCTCCGGATACCAATCCGTTGGGCTATTGTGTCTGGAGTAAGAGTATATAGTAAAAAACCAAAGTGTTGATCACCTCAAGAAAGCGCTTCGCCGGAAAAGGGCAAAATAGCACAGAGCAACATTCGGGCAGCGTGTGACGGATTCATTGGCCGTTTGAAGGGTGAAGGTATGTCACTATTTGTGTCTGTAGTTGATAGAAGTACTTAATGGTACTAAATTTGCTAATGGAGGAAGTTTCAGAGCTTAAATCCTTAAATTTGATGGTAATAAATTTAGGATTGAGTCTAAATTTAATAGGAAGGACACAAAGTACTGCATTTGCGTTGAGTCAATGGATAGAGCTTGAATTTAGAAATTTGATACAGAGGTCGCTATTGATTTCTAAGATAAAGATATGATTGTGGCCAATTTTTCTGAGAAATTGTACCTTTTATACCCTCCACCATACATAAAAATGGAGAGTATATTAAGTTCGTCATTCCGTTTGTAACCCATCGAAATAATAAGTTTAGACCCAACAAAATATATATATCCTTGATTCTGACACGATTTTGCCCTGTCCGTCCGTCTGTCCGGTCAAGGCAGGTCAAGTTCGAAGACGGTCCACGATATCGAATAGCCCCATATAACGGTATTCCCGATATTTTGATGATTTTAGCCACATTTGTCAATGAAATTGTCTGAAATTCTACACATAGAGTTATTTGTAAGTACTTTACCCCCTGAAAGAGACCCGTTTATATAGGCCCACGATATAGTATATCCCCCATATAATGGTCCCCCCGATATTCGGTATTTTGATGATTTTTGCAACGTTATTCACCGGAATTGTTTCAAATTTGATATATAATGTTCGGAACAGCTAAACAGCCTATGACACAAATTACTTATTCATCACCACGTCTTCGTATAGCCGCCATATAACGAAATTTATTTGAGCGGTATTTTACGACGGAATTTTTTTTTTTTTGAAATTTTTCAAGTTTCTTCCATATGGTGGATGTTGTTGTTCGGCCCGGCGGAACTTAACTCCTTTTTTATTTGTTTATTATTACGGACATTTTTATTAAAGGGCTGGGAATATTTCCAACAACAATATATTCCAAAAATCAATATAGTCCATTTACGCACCTGGCCTTTGGCAGATATAACCCATACGATGTTGTAAGTATGAACTATGTCGGGTACTTCTTTCCCTTAATATGAGATTGTTACTTCTTTGGGAAAATCCCAGGTATGATTTTAAGGGTTTGTTTTCAATTAAGCACATTTTAGACCATAAAAATTGATTTAAAGATTAATCCCTTTATTATTACCGCATTTATTTGCCTCCTATGCACAAATAGCAATCCTCAAAGCGAATATATATTTCAAATTGGCTTCAGAATGACATTTTAGATTATGGTCCCTCGGACATTGACCAGGTGTTGATTGAAGTCTTTAATAAATTAGTGAGTGACAGCAGTATGTAAAATAATACCAATGAAAAGCAATACTCGTGTGATTATTGAAAACTTTTTAAATAATCAATATTTTCACAAAACACACACACACAAACAATTTATCCCATGTCCACTTTCTGCCAATTAAACTTCTTTCTGATTGTTATTGAAAGTTAAGTTCAGAAAAACATTTTATAAAAAGCGAAAAGTAAATGTTTTGCACGCAAATAACTCTGCTCATTCCGTTCTCTGTGTGTGTATGTGTACGTACGTTTGAAAAATGTGCGCATTTAGATCTTTACGTGTGAAATAAGCTGCTTGAATTGCTAACGCCAACATGAGGTATTAAAGATCAATTGTGGCCATAAACCGTGCTTAAAGACCATAAATACTTAATACGGCTGACTATGTAGTGCTGCAATTATGACGTTTAATGTGGTAATGTAATTCACTTTTTCTTGTAGCGAAAATAGAAACTAGAAATAAAAGCCATAAGCCATAAGAAAAGCCACATTTCCAACGTGACGTTGACTCTAAACTAACACGAAGGCAATAGAGAGAAAGAAAAAGAAACATTGAAAATTTGTTCAATGTATGGGGTTTTGAAATCCACTGACCATGTTTTTAAGTTATTGAAATGTTAGAATGGATGTTCTACAGAATAATGTGCTTAAGGCAAATAATAGGCGAAGTATATGGATAAATATGTCTCTACTATATACAGATATAATCAGAATTCGGAAGAACACATTCGTCATATTGTTTTCAAAGTGTTAACCCTAGTCTATTCGCACCTCTAAATGTACATCTTAAGAACAATAGGCTTTAATTCTGACCCTAACCCTACCCTCATGCCAAATTTCGTGAGGATCGGACGAAACCGTAGTGTTGGGGGGTGTAAAAATTTAGAAAATTTACAATTCAAAATTGTAAGTCAGTTCAAAAAAATTGCATGCGATAAAAAAAAATTGAAATAAAAAAATTGAAAAAATTAACAAAATATATTTACTTTTTTATTGGTATATTTTCCCGCGATTTTCTTAGATATTATCGTTTTCGGGCAAGAGACCATTCCGAATTTATGGGAATTTGATTTCTGATTTGATTTTCTTGATTTATAAGCAGAATAAATAAGATCAATTCTTTTACATATATATTTTACCTATATATCCGTTTTCTTGGCTATTATCATCACTATAATGGTCGGAAGTGATCTTTTAATGTATTTGATATTTGGCTATGTTGAAAATATTCGCGGTTCAGTGGACATTTTCCTATTTTCTTACAGGGTCTAGGTCTATTTATTGTCTGATGGCCGCCCAAATTGGTAGGTTTCTGCCCACTCCTAAACTCTAGCTCCATGTAAACTTTCGCGTCGATTGGTTCATAATTGTGGCCTATAGAGTAACTGCAAAATCAGGAAATTTTTCTGTTTTTGGTCCATTTTAACCACTAAATATCGTGCGATCATCTCCAAAAACAATTGGGTTCTATTCTGACCATAACCATTCTGTTTGTAAAACCTCGAAATATACATTTAGACCCTACAAAGTATATATATATATATATATATATATATATATATATATACTTAATCAACATAAAATTTTATATCGGTACCCAGTATTACACATTATTCACCGGAATTGTTTCAAATGCTGTGTTTGAAGTTTGTAATGAATGCTACAGCCTAAGAAAGGAAATTGTCTGTGCAAGTCCACGTCTTCGTATACCCCCCCCCCCCCCCCCCATATAACGGTACCTACCGATATTCGTTATATTGATTATTTTAGCGACATTATCATCGGAATTGTTATAAATTTGGTGTTAGAAGTCCGTAATAGATAACACAGCCTATGACAGAAAAGTGTCTATGCAGGTCCACGTCTTCACATAGCCTCAATATAACTGTACCTCTTCGTATACCCCCCCCCCCCCCCCCCCCCCCATATAACGGTACCTACCGATATTCGTTATATTGATTATTTTAGCGACATTATCATCGGAATTGTTATAAATTTGGTGTTAGAAGTCCGTAATAGATAACACAGCCTATGACAGAAAAGTGTCTATGCAGGTCCACGTCTTCACATAGCCTCAATATAACTGTACCTCCCTATATTCGGTATTTTGATGATTTTAGCTACATTATTTGCCGAAATTTTCTATTCAAGTTTCGCATTTGAATATTGTAATGGTTTATGACAAAAGTTGCCTATGCAGGTCCACCTTGTCGTATGGACACTATTATAACGGCTACATTCGGAATTTTTATGATTTTAACAAAATTTTTCACTCATTTTTTTTTTTTTTTTTTTTTTTTGAAAATTGCAAAAATATTTCCAAATGGTGGAGGAAATCGGTCCGACCGAACTTAGAGCTATTTTACTTGTTTTATTAATTATTGGGTCAAATTTATTAATTCACTCTTGACTCTGACTCTTCCTGTCAACCGATTAATCTGAAATTTTGTATACATTTTTTTATTTTTGTTTATTCAGTATCATTATAAATCCAAGATGGCGGCCGATACACAATGACGAATAACGTAGGTTTTATCGATCCCATCAATATAGGTATCAAATGAAAGTACTCAACCAGTAGAATACAATGTACTATATAAAACTAAAATCCAAGACAGCGGCCTCTACAGAATGGCCTATATCTTAGATTTTATTTAAAAATATTCTTTACTTTACAAAGGATGCGGTTGCAGCTAGATTAAAAAAATGGAGCTACGATACACAGTACTTTAAAATTGTCTGTACAGAAAGACGGTCGCATATCAGGTATGTCACCACTGTCCGGAAACTATTTTTGCGAATAATGAGGCAAAAATGACATCAGACAGAATTTTTGATTGTCGATGAGATTTCCATGGTGTCTTATCAAATGTTATGCATGATGGACGCTCGATTAAGGCAAATTAAGAACTGTGAAAATGAGTTTTTTTTTTTTTTTTTGGAGGAGTAAACGTTTTACTTTTCGGTGATCTTTTACAACTGCCTCCTATAAAACAATCAGGAACACCTGTCCAGCCAGAACATCTCCAACTACACATCTCTGGCGTTTATTCACGCGGTGTGAATTAACTGAAAATATACGCCAGCAAGGAGATCAGACTTTTATTGATATTTTGAATGCTTTGAGAGTCACTGAACTAACAACTCAGTGAATAATGGGAAGACTTCTTCAAAAACAAAGCGTTAAGTGTATACTCCACAAATCAACAAGTTAACGACCACAACTCTGCTGTATTGAATTTGTACAGAAATAATGGTACACGCATTTACAAAATAAAAGTGCAGGATTAGCTAGTACACACCACACGAAATGCAGACAATGGGGATATAGCTACTATAATACCAGCTGATATCAACAAAACTGGGGGTTCACCAGGGGAACTGGGGTGGGGCCAAAAGTCATGGTACGGTTCAATATTGACGTTTCAAATGAATTAGTAAATGGCGCTATAGGCTACATCAACGAAATCGCTTGGCCTTAATTTTGTCAGATGTTTGCAACAGATATACCTTCCGTCCGAATTGATTTCGCGCGAGACGGTGTACATCTTATGTACCCGAAAGCCATACAGTTTTCAGCTAAGTAAAATTACGGGACGGCTAAAAGAAGAATGTTGCCTTTAATACTATCATGGACTTCTACAATACATAACCAGTAAAGAAGGTCTTATAGTCGGGCGGGGCCGACTTTTTGATACCCTACACCACTTTGCTAATTTAGTAGAGCTCCGCATAACAATTAAAATTTTTTATGGGAGAATTTAATCATACACGCTTTGATTATAATTATAATTTAAAGTTCAAAGGATTAAATATGACGAAGCATTTGTATCTTTTGTATCGGATATCGGATAAAAATATATATGGGGCTATATCCAAATCGGAACCGATCTCGATAAAATTTGGCAAAAATATTTCTGAGCTGTATTTTAAATATTTCCCTGAATATCGTGCATATTACGGCTGTGGATAACAAATCGGATGAACAGTATATATGGGAGCTATAGCTATATCTAATATAGGCAAATATTAGACGTTTGGTGCACAATAAAAGGTAAATCGGACGAAGTTATATATGGGAGCTATATCCAAATCTGAACCGATCTCGATAAAATTTAGCAAATGTATTTCTGAGCTGTATTTGATATATTTCTTCAAATATTGTTGTTACAGAGTGCATATTACGGCTGCGGAGGACAAAAATAACAAATCGGATGAACAATTTATATGGGAGCTAAAGCTATATCTGAACCGATTTCGATCAAATTTGGCATTCAGGTCCAATCTGATCATACGTGCAAAAGTCCATATTATTCGGACTAATATTACACGTTTGGTGCACAATAAAAGGCAAATCGGACGAAGATATATATGGGATTTGACCGATTATCTCCAATTTCAATAGGGTTCGTCCTTGGCGGACGTCCAGACGGACGGACATGTATTAATAGACTCAGGGTGTGATTCTGTGCAGATCATCAAAAGGAACTATGGGTCTATCTCGTTTCCTTTTGCTTGTTACAAACAAATGCACAAAGACATAATACCCTGACTACCTTGTGGTGTAGGGTATAAAAATGCAGGGCCGCACTGTGGTTCACGCAGTCGTATACTTAGGTGCGAAACTGTTTGAAGAAGGTCAAGCCTACGTGGCTCTTAGTAGAGTAAGATCTTTTAAGTAGGGCTAGAATGTGGAAACAAGCTAGCAAGCTTTAGGGTTTCATAGTGGTGATTGAATAGTACTTTTATCATATGTTTTGTCGATTAGAGACTAACGACGAATTAAACGATTCTTCTAGCGCACATTAAGTCGATAATTTGTAGACAATTGACGGGACCCACGGTTTAATTTTAGTCTAGTCTATGCATATGTTTATAATTCCCACGACTTTATCTTTTTTATTATTTTTTGGATTTTAGTATATATCTTAAGCATTGCAATGTATGTTTAACATAAAACCGTTTAACATAAAAACGATTCCCAAAGATTGCCTAGTGGAGATTTAAATCTATAGGAAACCCGTGTACAACTTTATTAATTGTATGAAACTATCAAATGTTGTGACGAGCTACAAAGGCGTTCTTCTATATAGTGTATCGCACTACAACCGCAGGGCATTAAACAAGTTCACTTTAAAGTGTCTCAAAAATCTTCGGCCTACGAAATTAGTTAATTGCTCGTTAGCAACTATTTACACTCTACACGTTTATAGACCATAGTAAAATTTTTACCATGCCTCACTAGTTTATTACTGCGTATGTGTGCATGTGCACCCACACTAAGTACAAGTTGCTGTAAATTACATTTATGTACTTTTAAAAGGCAAACAAACAACAATACTAATAACATAAATATAATATTCATGTAAATGCTTATTTCCAATTAACACATGCATTACTTGGAGTGTAAAATTGTGTATCTGCGGTTGTTCGTTGTGCACCATCACCATGTTTTCCCAAATACATAAAGTTAATTAAAATTTTAATTCAAATACATGACACAACTTTTGCATGTATTATTGGTATTTTTCAAAAATAATTTCTAAAAAAAAACAAGTATATATTGAACATAAATTCGTCTGTTTGCTTTTAATTTTGGAAAAATAATTAAAAAAAATTTATTGAAATATGTGATGGAGCGACCCCCATGTTTAAATGTTATTTTATTCATAATTTTTGAAAAAGTATTATTATAATTATTAATATGACATACTCATTTCATATTTGTTTTTATTATGTTTCAATTTATTTCATTGTTATAAATATTAGAAATTTGATTTTGTGTAGCACTATGGATATAATTGGAAATATGTTACACTTTTTATACCCTCCTCGAAATACTCATGTAAGACCCAACAAAGTATATATATTCTTGATCAGCGTAAAATTCTAAGACGATTTAGCCATGTCCGTCTGTCTGTCTGTTGTAATCACGCTATCTTTCGAACAAATTGAGATAGAAGGCTGAAATTTTGCACACATGTATATTTTGCCAGTAGGCAGATTAAGTTCGTAAATGGACCCTGTAGGTCTAAGTTATCATATAGCCCCCATATAACGGTACCTCCCGATATTCGGTATTTTGATGATTTTAGCGACATTATTCACGGGAATTGTTTCAAATTTGGCATTTGAAGTTCGTAATGGATACTACAGCCTAATGCTAGGAACACAATTGGAGCGAACGACGAATTTTTTCGCGGCGTATGTTCGTCGTCAAAAATAAAACACATATGTGTATATGGAAGTGCACACAATCACGGCACCGGCGAAAATTTCGTCGGTCGCCGCGAACTCAATTAGCTTTATTTCTATTTCATACGCCGGCGACCGGCGAACAAAACAGTACAAGGTGGCCATACTTGTACGAATTTTATGTGTTTTAGTAAATAAAGTTACTTTTTACTTTAAAATTTGTTATGGTCACTCTACTATCTGTTACTCGTATAAAAAAACATAATTAATTTGTTTATTTATTTGTGTACTTGCGCCTGAGTGAAGATGGATATCAGTGAATTTATAATAGAGAAGATGGACATAAGTGAAATTATAATAGAGAACGTAAAGAATTATGTGTTCTTGTATAATTCATTGTAGTCAACAAATGAGCAAAAAGTAAACAACTTCATCAGCTGTTTTTTAATTTCGTCGGTATTGTGTTCCATACGACGAATTTTCGCGGCTCATTTTGTCGCCGCGTAGGGCGAAATTCGTCGTTCGCTCCAATTGTGTTCCTAGCATAAGACAGAAAATAATCTGTGAAGGTCCACGTCTTCGTATAACCCCTATATAACGGTACCCCCTATTTTCGGTGTTTTGATGATTTTAGCTACATTATAAACAGATTTTTCTTCAAGTTTCGCATTAAAATATTGTGATAACTTATGACAAAAGTTTCCTATGCAGGTCCACGTCGTCGTATAGGCATTCGGTATTTTTAAGATTTTAACAGATTTTTTAAGGGATTTTATTTATTTATTTATTTTTTTTTTTTTTTGGAAATGGTCAAATTTGTACCAAATAGTGGAGGATATTAAAAGTTCGGCCCGGCCGAACTTACATCTTTTTTACTTGATTTTTTAATTTTTTGAGTGAAAGCGAAAGATGTTGGAGATAGCATCAAATTTTAGATTTAGTTTGAATTTTTTCGAATTGGTCACCTTTGGCACGAATTATGGCCTTCAAACGGCCAATGAAACCGTCACACGCTGCCCGAATGTTGCACTGCGGTATTTTGGCCCATTCCCGGCGAAGCGCTTGCATGAGGTGATCGACACTTTATTATTTACCAGTGCCAACCTTGCTTTCCTAAATACTCCAGACACAATAGTCCAACGGATTGGTTTCCGGAGATTTTGGTGGCCATTGTGCGCTGGAAATGAAGCGAGGAACATGTAACCATTTAATGTTATGGCGGCCTACACCATCACCATGGCCGGCGCTTTAGATCTGGTGGCCAATATTTGCGATTGGAATATTGTCATATGTTCAGCTCACGAGCCATTTGTCGGCCATTGCGACGCGGGTTCGCTTCTTTACTTTTCGAAGTATTTCTGCTGATGTTGCTGTTTTCTTCCGTCCACTTTCTTGACGTCGGGCTACGCTACCAGTATTAGCGATGGTACAAGACAAAAAATATTTATTCATATTTAAATGCTGTAGTGATCTAACTATAGCCACTTGTGGTTTTCCAGCCAAATATAAAGAAATCACACTATCACGCTTAAATTCCATGACAAATAACTATTTTCTGGAAAAAATGCTTTTGTACGCTTGTAAACAATATGATAGGCTGTCACTGGACGAGTGGCTTAGAAATGAGAGCAGTCTTAATTTGGTTGCAGTTTTTTCATCTCACCCTGTGTTTAAGTTAGAATTGCAAATTGCCAAACGATCCAGAGAGCCTACGTTCGCTTAGTACGGACCGTAGAGAGATGCATTCTTGGGCTAAAAGGTTGCCTGCAACTTCCCCTTGGAGCCTACGTTCGCTTGGCTCGGACCGTAGGGAGAAAGCCTTCCTAGTCTGAAGATTTTCCCTACAACTCTCCTTGGGGCCTACGTTCGCACAGCTCGGACCGTAGGCAGCTTTTCCAAGTCATTTCTCTACAACTCTCTCTGGGTACTCTCTCAGCCCGTGTTGCTGTTAGAGATTTCCTGGAAGCATCGGTGCTTCCAGCCACCTCGATGCATTGCGACTTGGCATTCATAGTAACTCTCTTGCTAGCTACGGAGCTAACCGCATAAAAAAGGTAATCTGTCAACTCGGGTTGACAAACTCTCACAACAATAAACGGTCATTTATATTATACTAATACTAATCCCCCTTGGTTTTATTTATCTTTTTATTTCTATACGGTCACGATTTGTATGCCTGAGAGAACATCAACGTCTCATACGGAGAGAAACATTTGGTCCAATCGAGCCGGATTTCTCATCAGTGCCTTTCCCTTTGCTTTCTCCAGGCATTACATACGGAAAATCATCCCCCCGCATCCACATACAGTCCACATCACATCATACACACCATAAACAACAACATCATCTTCATCGATCATCACATAAACAAACAGGTACGTGAAATCATTTTCTTAAAGTGAGCGAAAAAAAAAATATTAATAATAAAAAACGAAAACCAAAAGTCGCGAGTGCCTTTTCGGAAATTGTTGCAATAAATATTTATTTGCTGGCCGTCCGTCCGTCACCCTACTCTCCGCAACATCTATTACTTTTTTTTATTTTTTCATACATGCATTGGCTGATTAACTAGTGTTTATTACATAGTGGTGTTCTACTTCGTTTCGATCAGTCGCTAACCAACCTATTCCTATTTTTATTGTTAGACTCTCATTGCAAGGCACTCATTGTTTCACTGCATATCTGCATTAACAAAAACAATACTTCTTCTTTTGGCATCGGTAACCCAAGAACCAAACGAAAAGAAAAAAATCGATTTGGTAGTCCGTTCCGTTGTTGTGAGAGCTTGCATTTACTTCTTTATTTTGTTCTAACAACAACACAGTCAGTTGTTGCTGCTCTGCCGCTTGACCGCTTGCTTATGCACCACCACAGGCACGTTGACTACGCTGTCGACGTCGCTTGTGTTTTATTTCGTTTTGTCTGCTTTCGTTATTTCGCTGCACAGTGGGTCGCAGGTGAAAAAATTCGTAATTTATTTTTAAATAAATTTATGAAAATAGACATTTGGTGTTTTTTCTAAATTTTATTACTTTTTTGCTACCAACGAGATTTTTTGGACATTTGCACCCTACTGCCAGCCACATATGTCAAATTGTGATATTTTTGTAGGAAGTAAATACAGTTAATTTCTATATATTTATACAAAAAATTTGATTGGCTAGGTTGTTATTACTATATTATATTATTTTGTATTTTTATTAAACTTGAGTTAATTGCCCTGCATACCCTACATTCGGTCATATTGGTATTTAAAAATAAAATTTATTTTTCTTGGAAAATTTATTGGAATTTTTATGTCGCTTTAGAATATTAAAGGTTTGATATTTCTTCGAGTTTGTTTTTTCTTCTCGCTGCAAACGGTCTTATTGAAACGTAGAAAATATAATTAGTGGGATTATTTTTCGAAAACTTATATCCTAGTTGCATACCAAATATTTATTTTTGGATACTAGTCTATTATCAATTGCTCTTTTCTTGCATTTTGGAGGAAGATTTAATCTTCAGTGATTTAATTCTTTTTTTTTTCTGGGTTGCAATACTTATTCACCATGCCATTCACACCTATGGACATGTTTATTAGAGCTTCGGATGCTCTCATTAAATTTGATGCACATTTCAATTTGGTGCGCGATGAGGATATAGATGAGTTTGAACTAGAGGTTCGCTGCGCTGAAATCGAGAAATTGTGGGCTAAAGTTCAGGAAATGTTTGATAAATGCCTGGACTATTTGATGACATCGGTAGATTCACAAAAAGAGGATATCGATTCAGTAGACAGTAAATATGAGGTATCGCATCAGACATATATTAAATGTCTTTCGGCCATTAAGCGGAGACTTACCAAATATCGGAAACTCCCATCGTCACCTTCTAATTCTATCTTAAATGGTTCTATTGTGTCATTAGTTGAAACTTCGGAAAACGCAGTTCCCAATTTAAGTTCGTCGTCCCGAACATCTAAGGATATGGGAACGCAGGTCGATACAATTGCTTCTGAAGTTGATTCAATGAAAAGTGCTAGAAACAACGTCTCGGGTTGGTTTCCTTCGGATAATGTTCACTCTCTTACCCTTCCTCCGTGCGATATTGAGGTTTTCAGAGGAGATTTTCTTTCATGGCCGACTTTCCGGGATTTGTTTACTACGGTTTTCATAAACAATGCCCGCTTAAGTGATATAGAGAAACTTTGCCATTTAGTGCAAAAAACATCCGGGGAAGCTAGGGAAATCGTAAACAAATTTCCTCTTACTCACCGAAGTTTCACTTTAGCTTGGACCGCTTTAAAAAACACATATGACAATAAACGAGTCATTGTAAATAGTCATCTGAAGATTTTATTTGACCTTCCCGCTGTAGATCGAGAATCTAGTTCCAATTTAAAAATAATTCAACGGGGCATAAACACTTGTTTGTCGGCTATGGCAGTTTATGATATTCCAACGGATCAATGGGATCCTATTTTAGTCTTTTTGTGCATTCAACGTTTGCCTAGGTTAACGGTCACCTTGTGGGAGCAAAGTATACGGGATAAATCAGCAATATCTTTGTGGTTAGATTTAGATGCATTTTTGACAGAGAGAATTCAGACTCTTGATTGTTTACGGGACATTAAGGGACCTGATTCACATACCAGATCTAATCAGGCCAGGGTTCAGCCTCACTTCACTAGCGCTTCGGCGAATGTTCACGCAAAATCCACTTCGGAATTCTTTTGTTTCCTCTGCCCTAGACAAAACCATTCTCTTCGGTCATGTCCTAAGTTCCGAACATTGTCGATAGGTAAGAAATTGTCTGTTGTCCAAACACAAGGATGTTGTTGGAACTGTCTGTCTCGGGGACATTCAGTTAAAGAGTGCAAAAGTTCTAATCGGTGTAGTATTTGCAAAGGCACTCATCACTCTTTAATTCATCGTCCAAGCAGTAATACTCGGGTATCAAATAGCTCATCCTCTTCATCCCCCCACTCGGTTGCACTGTCAGGTTCTAACGTCGCCTCCACTTCTACTGGTTCTAATCCCACTATCACCAATACGCAAGTTTTTCACACTTCGCAGAGTAGAAATGTCTTACTGGGTACAGCTATGGTAAATATCATTCATCAGGGTGCCTCTTATCCAGTACGGGCTCTAATTGATCCTGGATCTGAGGCGTCCTTCATTACTGATCGCATTAAAAAGCAACTTCGGTTACCAGTACGTACGGTAGATGCTACGGTTTCTGGTGTTAACGGTTCAGTTTCTGCCACAGTAAGGAAAAATTGTTCGATTTGCCTTGGTTCTAACCACGTTCCTTCTGTTAAGCTTGAGACCGTCGCTTTCATTCTCCCTCAGATTTCGGAAAACTTGCCTTCATTTGCTGTTCGGTCTAATCTTTTTGATCAATTGCCCAAGCTACCATTAGCTGATCCTCACCTCTTTGACAGTCGTCCGGTAGATTTGTTGATAGGTGCTGATTTGTATCCCCAGATAGTGTTAGAGGGAGCTCATCAAAAGGTTTTAGGGTCACTTGTAGCTCAAAATACGGTATTCGGTTGGATCCTAACGGGTCCATTGTTAGCAAAACACATGCAAGTTTTTAGTTCTAGGCTGCATTTCGAAAAAAAGGAAAATCTTTTAGGCGATTCAATATTGTCTCCTCCGATTAAAAGATTTCGCAGAGGTTCAGCTGTACCTCAATCGTTTGTAATAGAAAACGGGAAGAAAACTCACAAAATTTGGCATGGAGGCTAGATCGAGTTGTTAAGGTTCACCCCGGCGATAATGGAATGGTTCGGCTAATTGACGTAAAGACATCACAAGGGCCAATAACAAAGCGCGTCGTTCTCGACAATTAAATTATGCTACTTTCTCTTGGTTTTATTATTTATGCCACAATATACGGTTTTTGGATGGATAATTTTAAGCTCATGCACTCGTTAAAAATTTGCAAATGAATTACAATACAAAATATGAAATACGCTCACTAGAAACTGATCTCACGTCTTCTTACTATTAAGTTACTTTGATTAAGTTCTTAACTTGTTGATTCCATTTAATTTATGGTCAAAGGGATCTCGGGATCCGTCGAATTACATTGCTTGCTACCATAAATTAAATGGCCAATACGAATTATATTGAATCCACGCAATTTGGTACAAACGAATACGAGTATAATTAATATTGCAAACTAATTTATATTTATAATTATTGTAACATTGTCCAATGTTTCAAGGTGGGCGGCAATGTTTAAGTTAGAATTGCAAATTGCCAAACGATCCAGAGAGCCTACGTTCGCTTAGTACGGACCGTAGAGAGATGCATTCTTGGGCTAAAAGGTTGCCTGCAACTTCCCCTTGGAGCCTACGTTCGCTTGGCTCGGACCGTAGGGAGAAAGCCTTCCTAGTCTGAAGATTTTCCCTACAACTCTCCTTGGGGCCTACGTTCGCACAGCTCGGACCGTAGGCAGCTTTTCCAAGTCATTTCTCTACAACTCTCTCTGGGTACTCTCTCAGCCCGTGTTGCTGTTAGAGATTTCCTGGAAGCATCGGTGCTTCCAGCCACCTCGATGCATTGCGACTTGGCATTCATAGTAACTCTCTTGCTAGCTACGGAGCTAACCGCATAAAAAAGGTAATCTGTCAACTCGGGTTGACAAACTCTCACAACAATAAACGGTCATTTATATTATATTAATACTAATCCCCCTTGGTTTTATTTATCTTTTTATTTCTATACGGTCACGATTTGTATGCCTGAGAGAACATCAACGTCTCATACGGAGAGAAACACCCTGTATGTAATTTTGCTCTTTTGATTTATTGACTATTATGGGTAAATGTAATGTATGGGTAAATGTATCGCTGACTATCTAAAAACGTGGACAAACATATATTTCTTTTTAGAAATAAATTAATTTCCTGTTAGATTAGATGTTAACATATGCGACAGCTTCTTCATAGGAACACCTTAAAGTTCAACGACGTTTGCAGAGATGTTAACCAGTACATTGGTTATTTTATAATATTTAACGGAAATTAAATTCACACCATCTATTTCTTTGAAATAAAGTATACTTTTAGGCTTCTATTTTATTATCTACGGCTCAGAGATTGAATTGATGTATGCCATAAACGGGTATTCGGTTTGTACTTAACAAACAGTAATCCAAAGGTTATCTTTTGTTGTTATGGGATACTAAAAGAAAACGATAAAAAAAACTTTAATTTTTCACCTTTTCAGAAATAAACTTTTAGTTACAAACTGAATTTTTCTTAAGTTGGGTATACAAGTGTAGAATATGGGAATAGCCGTATAGAATATGTAGCAATAGTCAGATAGGCCGACATACCCTACACCATTCTAATTTACGGTAAAGTTTCCCTAGATAAGAAACCCCTTTGTCTAGAATGACCAAAGCCTCAAACATTTGTATATACAGGGTGACATGAAAACACTGTAACCAACTTCAGACTTCATATTAAAGCCACTCATCCGACAGCTATTAAAATTGATCCAATGACAGCTCATGATATTGTTTACGAACGTACAAAAACCCTTATGGTGAGAACTTTCCAGAAAAAGGTTATTCCTGATAGAATTCAAGTGTGATTTCTCTATATATTTGTCTGGAAAACCACAAGTGGCTATCGTTAGAGCACTCCAGCATCTAAATGTGAATAAATATTTTCTGTCTCGTACCATCGCTCGTTATAGTGATACTAGTAACGTAGGCCGACGTCAAGGAAGTGGACGGAAGAAAAGACCAACATCAGCAGAAATGGTTTGAAAAGTAAAGAAGCGAAAAACGGCTCGTGAGCTGAACATATCGCAATATTCCATTAGGTAAATATTGAAGAATGAGCTCGGGGTAAAGCCATTGAAATTTTAAAACGAGCAAGAACTTACCCAGCAACTGAAAGAAAATAGACTTAATCGACCTTGGTATCAGAATAAATAACGAATATTATCGCGTAAATGTTCTGAAGGGTGTATTAAAGCCTTGGGCACGCAAACATTTTGACCGCAGACCTTGGACATTCCAACAGGACCCAGCACCATCGCGCTCAGCACGCGCCACCCAAGAATGGTTACAAAATGAAGTTCCTCGCTTTATTTCCAGCGCACACTAAAATCTCCGGTTACCAATCCGCTGGACTATTGTTTCTGAGGTATTTTGGAAAGCAAGGTTGGCACTAAAAAATACCAAAGTGTCAATGACTTCAAGCAAGTGATTCGTCGAGAATGGGACGAAATACCGCATAGCAACATTCGGTAGCGTGTCACGGTTTCATTGGCCGTCTGAAGGCCATAATTCGTGCCAAAGGTGACCAATTCGAACAAATTTAAATTTTAAAATTTGATGCTATTTCCGACATTTTTTGCTTTTATTCATCAAATTTTTAAAAAAAATTAAAAATTATGGCATTTGACTTTGTTGCAGTTTTTTATCTCACGCTGTATAATATAACTTTCATTATCAAATTTTCAAACACATTTTATGTACTTTATTAAAGTTTTTGGCCCATTTCATTCTGGAAATAATATTATACAGTCATGCAATAAGGATCTTGGATATTAACAGTAGTCACAAGACCATGCTAATTTTCGCGATAATTGCTCTTTATCAATGCCTTTTGTGACACTAACTAAAATAATAAACAAAATCTAAAAAAAAGTATTCCTTTATATATATGTTATATATATAAGTCCACTCGTTCTGGCATTGTCTCCCCAAAGAGTGCACATAAAAATAAACCAGTACAAAAGTCGAATGGGGCCGACTATATGATGCTATACAACGCTATGTGTATTTAATAGAGCTTTATGTGCAGTGGATCATGAACCAAATACCATTGCTGTATAGTGCATGATATGACTTCGATAAGGATTACATTAAAAATATTTCGTGGAGCAATATATATGCCGAACCGAGTTTGGGCTGATATTACATATATGCAGAGCAATAACCGTACAATGGGATGAAGATGTATATCGAAATTGGCTGAGATATTTTCGAGTAGTATCTGATGATCTGTATCATATCAAGCATGTGAGGATAACACATATATATGGGAGTTATAGCTATATCTTGAAGAACTTGCTTTAAGCAAAATTCCGTCGGAAGTTCCAAAATGCAATCCGTTTGGTGCACCGAGATATATGTCGGGGCTATATCCTAATCAGAACCCATCTTGACAAAATTTTAAACCGAAGATTGTTGTTGTGGAGGGCATATTACGTATTTGAGGGACTTTCACACCAGATCGGATGAAACATATATATGCCTATATGAGAACCAATTTTCACCTAATTTGATGTGATATTGGATATATATATTTTTTTTTTTTTTCGAGTAGTATCTGGAGCTAGGAGCTTTATCTAAATTTGTACCGATTATCACCACTTTAAATAGGGCAGATAAACCTACTGACATGCATAAATCAGAAAGTGATTCTGATTTTGAAAATCTTCCAAATCTTACAACTGCTCTTATAAACATTTTCTACTTTTTCGTTCATGTAAAACGAAAGCATAACTATTGAGCTTACGATCTCGTCACTTGGGTAATAAGGTTTTTTTTTTTTCATGGTTAGAAAAAAAAGGAAACTGATGAGGATTTGTGGCTCTTTTCGAAATCTAGGTATTTCCTGCCTTACCCCCTGGTAAACATTAACATCGTTCTCCACTAATAAACAAACGTTGTTTTAATAAAAACAACAATAATGGGATTAAGCCTGACCATTTTGCAACAATATTTGAATTGTCTCTATGTTAAGTCATCGCCAATTAAAGATAATTTTAATATTTTATATTGCTTTATGATCTTCCAACACAATTTCTAAACATAGAGCCATATTTCCATATCGCGCCGCAAATTAAATATTGTATACAATCTTAATTTTATGAATAAAATCACTTTTGCCAAGAATAGTCCAAGATAATTCATAACCTTCTATATTTTCTTTCATTCATAATAGATTTTACGTTTTCTCTTATAGATAGATTCCCTCATGCATACAACTTGTAACATGCTCAGCTTATTTTCAGCTAAGTTCTATTATCATATTTGCCTATGTCATCATTATATTGTCGTCCACTTCTTTTTAAAAATCATTTTCTACTTCAGTGACAACTGAAAAAAAATTGTGGGAAACACCATCGCCGCAGTAGGTCTACAATGTGGGGTTACTGTTCGATGTTTAACTTTCGCTTTTCTTTTGAGTTGAAACTATGTTTCGTGCCTTTGAATTTATGTTTGTGAATACCATGACAATTATTATGTAAATTTAATGTTTTGTTTCCATTTTCTTCTACATTGAATCTAGCCGATAGATAGATGTGTGTCGTGAGTGTTGAAATATGTATTGATCACATAATTTGTGTGTGCATGTGGCTGGGGCTTTCACGATAGCTAATGAAAATAACAACTATTTGTGGGGGGATTCCAAGGTAAAGTTTGTAATATGGAAATATTTTTGAATTTTGTAGAGCATTTTAATTTCTAAATACAAAAAACGTGGCAAAATGAATGATGGAAGAAAAACTACAAAATATAAAATATTTTCAAATACATTATAAAGACTCAACGTTAAAGGACATATTTTATCGGTTCCGACAAAATTTCATTTTTTAGAATTTTGAATATTTGTATTACTTTAGAAAACATTGATCAACCACGATGATTTTTAGAAAATATCTATGTACCTCTTAACCATGTGTTTGTTTTTTCATTCTTAAACTAGCAGTAACCTGAACTTAATATCAACAATTCACGGACAATATAAATCAGCCAATGACAATAACACAGACATGGATTGGATTTTTTACCATTTCTAATTTTTGAATTATAACAATGAAGAATGTAATTGGGCACAAAAATAAACCGAAGAAAAATAAAACGCTGCGCGTGACCAACAGACCGTAGAAATTTTAAAACAAAGCACAAACAATTGGAAATTACTTTTGTCCAGTTGAAATGAAATGTATTTTTCTTGGCTGTTTTTTTTTTTTCATTCCTACATTTCTCTTAATTTTTTCTTTTACAAAAGAAAGTAGAAATTGATTTAATATACGACATATTTTGAACGCTACACGTTTGGGCATGTTTAACATTTATTGGTTTCAAACCAAAAATTCTCCATTTTAAAGTTGGTCTGGTTTTTCAATAAAAAAGTTGAGTTCTGGTTACGGTGCTCGGCGCGATCCAAACTATCCTCTAGTTGAAGCAGTTTATGTCGACATATTTATTTTATGCATTTGGCTCTAGCTCTAACGCCAAGTTTCCTCGTTAAAAGGTATACAGGGTTGCCCATATTCGACGGACCCATCTGGTAACGCCATAACTTTTGACAGAGATGTCACATCGCTTAATGACATACCGCGTTTGAAGCGTCAGTCCAAGCAGATTTTTACCATAAACCAATACACGCCACGCGAGCGCTCTGAAATAGTTGAAATTTACATTCAACAGAAGAAGTCAATTGTGAAAACTCAACGTGCTTTTAGAACATTAAAAAATGTGAGAAATGCGCCTTCTAAGAACACCATTAAGCTTTTTTACGAAAAATTTTCGACTGGTAAGGCTCTTTCTAATCCGAAGAGGCCATATAAAAGTCGATCGGCCGAGAATATCGCTGCCGTACGAGCCAGTGTTGAGAGGTCCCCAAGAACATCCCAAAAACGCCGTTCTCAGCAGTTGGGCATGGCTCGGTCCACTTTACAACGGATTATTCGCATTGATTTGCATTTGTTCCCGTACAAAATTCAATTGACGCAAAGAATGTTGCCTGCGGACAAACCTCGTCGATTGGAATGGGCCCATGGGTCCGTCGAATATGGGCAACCCCTGTAAGTCAGTTTCCCTACTTCATTAATTTCTAATTTGTTACCATTTAGATCCGATTTCGAACATAATCCATGCTTTATGTGTCAATAGAAATTGCAATTTTTGATTTTCTACAAAAAGAAAGTAGTTTTGAATTGTGCAGATATTTTTTTCAAAACATAGGCATATACAGGGTGAGATAAAATAACTGCAACCAACTTCAGACTGCTGTCATATCAAAGAGACTCGTCCGGCTGCTGTTAAAATTATTTCAGTTCATTATATTGTTCACAAGCTTACCAAAGCATTTTGGTGAGAATTTTCCAGAAAAAAAAAAACATATTCGTGATGAAATTCATGCGTGATAGTGTGATTTCTTTATATTTGGCTGGAAAACCACAAGTGGCTATCGTAGAGCACTCCAGCATTTAAATGTGAATAAATCTTTTGTGCCTCGTACCATTGCTCGTTACCGTGATACTGGTAGCGTAGCCCGAAGTCAAGGAAGTGGACAGAAGAAAACAGCAACATCAGCAGATATGGTTCGAAGAGTAAAAAAGCAACTTGATCGAAACCCGCATCGTAGTGGCCGAAAATGGCTCGTGAGCTGAACATATCGCAATATCCCATTCGGCAAATATTGAAACATTAGGTCGGCGTAATGGCTTTAAGTACAGGAACTTACACTGCAACAGAAAGAAAATAGACTCAAAAGAGCTAAAAAGTTGCTTCGTTTGGCCAAAAGTTGTGAACTGCCGAATTTAATTTTCTCCGATGAGAAAACGTTCGTTGTCCTGCAGTTTGTAAACAAATAAACTGATCGTGTTTACTTGCCAAAGAGTCAGCCGAAAATATGCACCTTCGTTGACCAATTCGAACAAATCTAAACTTATTCTAAAATTTGATGCTATTTCCGACATGTTTTGCTTTTATTCAAGAATATTAAAAGAAAATGTAAAAATTATGGCATTTGACTTTGTTGCAGTTTTTTTAATAAGGCCAAGTTTACTTTTTAAGAGGTAAAAGTCAGTTTGCCGACTTCATTAATTTTTAATTTTTTACCATTTAGGTCCGTTTTTTTTTTTTTTAATTTAATCTATGAATTATGTGTTCATAGAAATTAAAATTTTTTTGATTTTCTGCAAAAGTAAAGACGTTCTAAATTTTAGAAATTCCATATATTGCCTGATATATCCGAATTTTTTTTCCGAATTCCAAGTTTCCCATGTTTTTGAGATTTTGAAAAAAAGTATTTTATTAGAATGATCGTTTTAGTTTCTTCTTATAGATGGGTTAGATTTTTTATTTTTGAAAAATTTAAATTGAACATTTTTTGAAAATTGTGAATTTTTGTTATTTGTGTTTGTTTGGAAAGTAAACTATGAATCCTATTTTCGAACATAACCAAACTTCAATGGAAATATTAAAAAGAGCTGAGTTTGATGAAAATCACACGCATTTTCACATTTAATGCGTATTTTTTTTATATTCTTTTTATAAAATAAGTCTTTTATGATGTTAAAATCTAGTTTATGTCGTGAACTTCGTCCGCCTTATAGGGGATTGCTGTACCGCAAATATAGAACTTATATGACATTGGTTGTAATACTGAAATATTTTATGAGAGAAATTATATTCCAAAATTTTTAACTTTTTATTGGGGGCGTACGGGAAAATATTGACAAATGCTATCCACGTTGCTGACTAACTACATCATCGTAAATACTTTCCAGGCAGATGCCATAAATTTGATGATATGAGGGCTGTATCTTTTGTAATTGAACCTTAAACTCCAGATTCTGTAGATCCACGTAAGTTCGGTCATAGAATAGTTGTGGGAACTCTGTAGCCAACGGTAACACACAGGGAAGTATTGCAACGAAACTAAGCAATCAATCCGTTGGGTTCATGGTCTTCTAAATAGTACACCTGGCAATTTTCTGCAATAATATATGTATACAGTTTGGATACACACATCTTTCCAATCCCAAAATAACAATGGTAAGAACTAGATTTTCTTCGACTTTTTGATTTTAAAAACGTGTACACCAACTGTAGAGTACTATTCTTACTTTTGTCACTTGACGATGAAAATATTTTTAGCTATTCGGAAAATTGTCTCACTCGAATGGAAATTGTAATGATAATTTTCTCTTCGGCAGAAAGAAAACAGCTTGATGTGGTCAAAGGGATGGGCGGTCATGGTACATGCTTTTGACTTTTTTGACATATATCTCTTTCCAATGCCATCAGATAGAAGGCCTTTTTGTATAAATTAGAAATATTTTGAAATGATTGAATTAGTTGACAATTAGTAAAAGAACGTGCATCAGACGTCATCAATCAAAGTGCTCGTACTCTGATTGCTGGTTATCCGGTTGAAGCGAAAAAAAAAAAAAAAACAAAGATAAAAAGAATGCTGAAAAAATTTGTGTTATTTTATTTAAAAATTCATCTCATGATCCTGCTGTGTCAGGCTTCCCTGCCTGCGGACACCGAAAACTCTAACAATGCCGATGATTGTCTAAACAACTCATTGGAAGCGGTGATATGGTGCCGGGGTTCCAGGGCTTTAAAAAATGCCTTAAATAATTTAAGTAAAACAAATAAACCCGTTGTCATAGTACGTGGCTTAGAGTTGGTACCTTCTGCGGCGGCAAGACAAAATCAACATTTGACAAATTACACCTCAGATAATGACGCCAGCAACAACAACAATCAGGCGAATGGGAATTTGATAGATAATACTGTCGATGATGGTGACACCGATGACACCTTCCTGGGACGTTTTTCCCGTTACCTGGGAACGCATGAGTTGAATATAAAATTCTCGGATTTATTGGCGGATGTCAGTGAACGTCGTCAGTACATGGCACGTGAACTGGATCAGAGTGGAATGCAAATGGATACAATGAGTGGAGAAGGTAAGTTGGATATGACACGCGACTATTTAATATTAACAACAACAAAGCATACCTTACTGCCATGCCAATATGTTGTTGCGGTAATTAGAGTTTATTTTATAGTGTGTCGTGTATTTTTTGTCACTACGAGGTTCGTGAGGGAAGTGTATTAAAATAGACTGGTTTAAACTGAAGGAAAGAATAACAAATTATGCAATGCTCTTTTGTTTATTTTTTAGAGAAGAGGTTTTAAGGACCCAAACTTAATTGTCGGTCCTGTGACTATATACGATGCAAAAATAAAAATAATTGCAAGAAAATTCCAGCGGATTATGAAAGTAAAATTAAAGCGAACCAGTAAGGAAAGGTCAAAAGTCGGGCGGGGCCGACTCACGTGACAAAAAGTTTATATTGGGAATTGATGTGAAGTAGATCATAGCAACTTTAAAATCCAAATAATAAAATCTATTACATTTTGGCTGATATTACATATATGGTGAGCAATAACCGTAAAATCGGAGAAAGATGTACATCGAAGCTGTGTAAAAATCTGAACTGATCTCGATAAAATTTGGCTGAGGTATTTTCGAGCAGTATCTGCTGCTCTGTATGAAATATCAATCTTGTCTATTACTTAAAACTCTCGCATATTACTTAAAACTCCAAATCCTATAAATCATATATATGGGAGCTACAGCTTTATCTCAACCGATTTTCACTAAAATTTGAAGCACTTGCTTTTAGGCTGAATTCCGTTGGAAGTGCCAAAACTCAGTCCATTTGGGCTAATATTAGCCATTTGGTGCAAAAAACCTGAAATCGGATAAAGATATATGTGGGAGCTATATCCAAATCAGAAACGATTTTGAAAAAAATTTAAACACTTATTTCTGAGCTGGAGTACATATTACGCTTGTGAGGGACTTGAAACCCCAAATCGAATGAAACATATACGTGGTGAGATAATTTTTACATGTTTTTTTTTTTTTTTTTTTTAATTTTATTGAATGAAAGCAAAAACTGTCGGAAATAGCATCAGATTTTAGAATATTACGGCCTTTAAACGGCCAATAAAACCGTCACACGCTGCCCGAATGTTGCTCTGCGGTATTTTCGCCTTCCCGTCAAAGCGCTTGCTTGATGTGATCGACACTGTGGTATTTTTTAGTGGCAACATTGCTTTCCAAAATACTCCACACACAATAGTCCAACGGGTTGGAATCTGGAGATTTTGGTGGCCATTGTACGCTGGAAATGAAGCAAGGAACCTCATTTTGTAATCATTCTTGGGTGGCGCATTCTGAGTGCAATGGCCAAAATATTTGCGTGTCCAAGGCTTTAATACACCCTTCAGAATATTTTCGCGATAATATTCGGCATTCATTCTGATGCCACGGTCGATTAATACGAGCGGAAAGCGTCCATCGGTTGTTAAGGCGGCACACACCATCACCCTGGGCCTTGAGTTCTGGTGGACAACCGAAGGTGCACATTTTCAGCTGACTTCTTTGGCAAGTAAACACGATCATTTTGTTTGTTTACAAACTGCTGCACAACGAATGTTTTCTCATCAGAGAAAACCAAATTCAGCACTTCACCACTTCTTTGGCTCTTTTGAGTCTATTTCGGGGAAACATTGTATATGTAGGTCCACGTTTTCGTGTAGCTCCCTATTATCGGCATTTTCGTGTTTTTAGCTACATTTTTGTACGAATTTGTCTAAAAATTGGTATTTGTAGTTCGTAAAGGTTTCTACTTTCGATGGGAGAACATTGAATAACTAGGTCCACGTTTTTCTATGGCGGACATATAACGGTTCCATCGGATATTCGTTTTTTGACGATTTAAGCCACATTTTCTAATAGATTTGTGTGAAATTTGGTATTTCTACAACCGAGGTCAAAACATTGTCCGTATTGGCCCTAGTCATCCTAGCCACATTTACCCACGAAATTATGTAAAATTTGGTATTGAAGGCTCGCAATAGATTACAATCGTTGTAGTATAAACTTGTCTATATAGTCTCCCATTTTAGTATGGCCCCCATATAACGGGTCCAACCATTTACAGTGGAACACGTTTGAATCCAAATATTTTTGAACAAAATTTTTTCTGTATCCAATGGTGGAGGTTATTACAATGTATTTTTATACCCTACACCATAGTATGCACCGTCTGTGGAAATCACGCTATCTTCCGAACGAAATGAAGTAGGTTGATAAAATTTTACTCATATGTTTATTATATCTGCAGGACTTTTGATATTAAAAATGGGCCATATAGGTCCACGTTTAGGTATAGCTCCCATATAATGGTACCTCCCTATTTTCGGTATTTTAGTGATTTAAGCGACATTATTCACCGGAAATGTTTCAAATTTAGTATTTGAAATTAAAAATGTATACTACAGCCTATGACAGAAAATTTTCCGAGCAGATCCACGCCTTCGTATAGCCCCCACCTCAGATATTTGGTACTTTGATGATTTGAGCGACATTATTCACCGGAATTGGTTAAATTTTGTATTTGAAGTTCGTAATAGGTACAGGGTTGTCCATATTCGACGGACCCATCTGGCAACGCCATAACTTTTGACAGAGATGTCACATCGCTTAATGACATACCGCATTTGAAGCGTCAGTCCAAGAAGATTTTTACCAACACACGCCACGCGAGCGCTCTGAAATAGTTGAAATTTACATGAAATCAATTGTGAAAACTCAACGTGCTTTTAAAATATTAAAAAATGTGAGAAGTGCGCCTTCTAAGAACACCATTAAGCGTTTATAAGAAAAATTTTCGATTGGTAAGGCTCTTTCTAATCCGAAGAGGCCATATAAAAGTCGACAAAGGCGATCGGCCGAGAATATCGCTGCCGTACGAGCCAGTGTTGAGAGGTCCCCAAGAACATCCCAAAAACGCCGTTCTCAGCAGTTGGACATGGCTCGGTCCACTTTACAACGGATTATTCGCATTGATTTGCATTTGTTCCCGTACAAAATTCAATTGACGCAAAGAATGTTGCCTGCGGACAAGCCTCGTCGATTGGAATGGGCCCAAAGGTCCGTCGAATATGGGCAACCCTGTACTACAGCCTAAGACAGAGAAGTGTCTGTGCAGGTCCACGTCTTCGTATAGCCACTATATAATGGGACCCACCATATTCGGTATTTTGATGATTTTAGCTACATTTTTTTACCGAATTTTTTTAGTCAAGTTGCCCATTTGAATATTGTAATGGTTTATGAAAGTTCCCTATGCAGGTCCACGTCGTCGTATAGACCCTAATATAACGGCTACATTCGGTATTTTTAAGATTTGAAGATAATTTTTAACGGATTTTATTTATTTATTTATTTTATTTTATTTTTTTTTTTTGAAAATTACCAAAATCGTTCCAAATGGTGGAGGGTATTCAAAGTTCGGTCCGGCTTAACTTACAGGTTTTTTACTTGTTACCTATTACATCTCTAAAAGCCATTTACATTTTTTATCCCAAAAGCTAGAAGTATTGAATATATTTCATCACCGTTACCGATACATGCGATAAATTCCTCTTCAAACCGATGTACTTTGACTAGGAGTCATCTGAACAATGGCGTTACAATTTATAGTATATATAAAAATATTCAAGAAAATGAAGTAGAAATGAATTATTCCCTTATTTTGCCATGACTCGCAGGTTTTCTTCCATTTTTTTTTAAATTACCCTCGCATACCAATTAAAATGTCCATGCGCTTATAAATTTGTCTAGCATTAATATTTAATCCAAATCAATTGACTTACTTTAATTACTCGTCGACATACATTTGCACGTACCTAAATAAATATGTGCATGTGGGCAGCAACGGGTCGTTGGACGACTTTGTGTTTTGCAGATGGTTGGATGGTTGGACGACAGCAACAACAACTACAAATACAACAAGAAAAACTATTGTCATTATTGTACTACTAAAATATTGGCACAAAAATGCCTTGGCTGTGGGAATAATTGGCTTAATTTTAATGACAGTCACGCACAATGAAATACAAACATGTTTACAACTTCCGTGTGGTGGAAGGCAGTAAATCAATTAATCATGTCGTGTGAATCAAATCAAAATGCAATCAAAAAAAAACGAAGAAGAAGCCAACGTAAATTAATTGATCAAATTATAAATATGTTTATGCGTTCAACATAGATTTCGTAATTTCCAATAAAACGTGTCATGCTTTGTTTCGTATATACGTATAGATTGGTCAATTTCAAAAAGGAAAAGAGAAAATATCTAAAAATAATGTTATACTTAAAGATACCATTAATTAAACGCAAACATTATGTGTCATATGTCTTTCAGTCAATATCCATTGGCTTTAATATGAAATTAATATGTGTATCAGTAGCAGCGATGTATAATAAACAACATGTTTGAGAAGATTTTAAAGATCTCAAGGCAATATATTTATATTAGATCTATTTTTATCGGAAGTTTGATATAATTCCTTAATCAGATCAATAATTGTGGATAATTAAAAAATCGGTTTTTAGGGTCTATCAAGTAGATTATCATAGCTTTTTATAAAATAATCTGAGCTATATTTTTTTTACTGTTCAAAAAAAATGCCACAATTTTAAATTCGATTTTTTTAAGAATTGGTTACAAGGACTATTAAGAATTTTATTGGAATATATATTTTAAGGACAATTTTTTTGAATTTTTAGTATATAGTTTTAACCGGGGCAATAATTATGGATATTTTGGAATATTTTTGAAGGACTATCAGAACTGCAATGACGTATGTTTATTCAAGCTTTTCAAGTGGTCAGCATGGACCTTTTCAAAATATTTATTTATCAATTTAAAAACAATATATTATTTTAGGAAACTGAAAACAATAATCGACATCGCATTTTTCTAAACATAGCACATATCGCATTTATTCCCCGATCCAGATGAAATTTTGCACAAATCATTTGTTTGGCCCAAAGACGAACCCTATTAAAATAATCGGTCAATATTTAGATATAGCTTTCATATATATCTTCGTCCGATTTGCATTTTTTGTGCAACAAACGTGTAATATCAGCCCAAATATTATGGAATCTCGTATATACGACCAAATTAGGCATGAAAATAAGTTTGCCCAATTTGATCGAAGTCGATTCAGATATACCTATAGCTTCAGTATATATATTTTCATCCGATTTGTTATTTTTGTCCTCCGCACTTTGTACAACAATATTTGAGAAAATATATCAAATACAGCTCATAAACACCTTTGCTAAATTTTATCTAGATCGGATCAGATTTGGATATATCTCCCATATATAACTTTGCCCGATTTGCCTTTTATTGCGCACCAAACGCGTAACATTAGCCCAAATGGGATAGAATTTGGCACATACGACCGAATTGGGTCTAGAAGCTAGTACGTCAAATTTGGTGAAAATAGGTTCCGATATAGCTATAGCTCCCATATATATTGTTCATCCGAATTTGTTGTATTTGTTACCCACAGCCGTAATATGCACTCCCTAACAACGGTATTCAGGGAAATATATCAATACAGCTCAGAAATATCTGTGCCAATTTTATCGAGATAGGTATAGATTTGGATATAGGTTCCATATATATCTTTACCAGATTTCAAGTTAATTGTACACCAAATGGACAATACAAGCCCGTATTTAAAAGATACAAATTCTTCGGCATATTTATTACTTTGAACTTTAAATTATAATTATAATCACAGCTTGTATGATTTAATTCTCCCATAAAAACTTTTAAGTACGTGAAGATCTACTAAATATATAAAGTGGTGTAGGGTATCATAAAGTCGGCCCAGCCCGAGTTTAAGACTTTCTTTACTGGTTTTAATGTGTTTTTAAGACTATCAGAGCTATAATTGGGAAGTTCTAACAACAAATTTCTAAGGACTATCTGATTAATAATTATGCGTTCTAAGAATATTTCTTCAGTGAATATTTCCGTGATACTGGTAGCGTAGCCCGACGTCAAGGAAGTTGACAGAAGAAAACAGCAACATCAGCAGAAATGGTTCGAAAAGTAAGGAAGTGACTTGATCGAAACCCGCGTCGCAGTGGGCGAAAAATGGCTCGGGAGCTTAACATATCGCAATATTCCATTCGGCAAATATTGAAAAATGAGCCATTGAAATTCCAAAAAGTGCAAGAACTTACACCGCAAAGGAAAGAAAATAGACTGAAAAGAGCTAAAGAGTTGCTTCGCTTGATCGAACTGCGCAGTGGTGAACTGTCGAACTTGGTTTTCTCGGATGAGAAAATATTCGTTGTCTAGCAGTTTGTAAACAAACAAATTGATCGTGTTTAATTTCCAAAGAGGTCAGCCAAAAATGTGAACCTTCGGTTGGCCACCAGAACTCAAGTGCCGGCCATGGTGATTCTGTGGGCCAATGGTCGCTCTCCGCTCGTATTAATCGACCGTGGAATCAGAATTAATGCCGAATATTATAGCGAAAGTATTCTGGGGGTTGTATTAAAGCCTTGGTCACGTAAACATTTTGGACGCAGACCTTGGACATTCCAACGGGACTCAGCACCATTGCACTCAGCACGCGCCACCCAATAATGGTTACAAAATGAAGTTCCTCGCTTAATTTCCAGCGCACAATGGCCACCAAAAATTTAAAAAAAGGTTATGGCGTTTGACTTTGTTGCAGTGTTTTCATCTTACCCTGTATATCTTCATCTGATTTGACCTCCAATATGAAAAATCACTCATAATTGAGAAGATTTTTGCATATTCAAGTGAAGTTATCGTGGAAGTACGAAATTTGGCGAAACTCGGTTCCCATATATCTATTGATCCGATATATATTTTTTGATATATTCTTCTTACTGACTCCGTCAATTTTCTTTACTGGTTAAATATAATCCGCCTCGAATTCTTATCATGTCCTTGTCCTTGTTCTTCTCGCCTCCGTCAAATCGAATTGGATATACCTCCCATTAATTAGTTTCATCCGATTTCAAATTACAACTGCTTTAAAGCCATAATAGACGTTCATAAAATGTTCATAGTTTACATAATCTAATTCACATAAATTTCCAATATAAACGTTTATTTGTTACAAGAAGCTCTACTAAATATGCATAGTGGAGTAGGGTATCTCATAGTCGGCCCCGTCCGACTTTCTTGTAATTGGTTCTTCATACTGTGGCACAAGATTGTATACATGGGTCCACATTTTCCTATAGCCACCATATAATCGTATCTTTCGGTCGAATTGAGATAGAATGCATACAACCTATGGCAAATTTTTTTTATGCAGGTTCACGTCTTCATATAGCTCCTATATAACGGTACCTCCCGACAGCGACATTATTTACCGAAATTATTTCAGAATTCAAATTTAAAGTTCGTAATAGGTACTACAGCCTATGAAAAATACTTTTGTACGCAGGTTCACGTTTTCGTATAGCCCCACATAACGGTACCTCACGATATTCGGTATGTTTCTGATTTCAGCGACATTATTTACCGGAATTATTACAAATTTCCTTTTTAAAGGTAGTTAAGGGTATTACAGCCTATGACAAAAAAAAATCGTAAGCAGGTCCACGTCATTGTATAGTCCCCATATAACGGTTTTCATTTACGCGGCAGATTTCGGAATTTTTTTGAAATTTTTCAAGTTCCATCTAAATGGTGGAGGGTATTAAAAGTTCGGCCCGGCCGAACTAAACTGCTTTTTTACTAGTTTTGAATAAGATAGACTTTTTGGCTGCATAAAAATCTACAAAAAAATTAAGAATATTATAAAATCTCATTCAATTCGGAACCATTCAAAGGATTCTCCATTACATCTATTTTTGTTTGTCTCTATATGAACAGCTTCTTAAATCTTAACCCTTTTAAAATGCTTAGAATTCCGATTTCCAAGAAAATGTCTTATTTAAGTAAATCTAACTTTATTTTAAAAATCGAATTTAAATTTGCTTCTATTATTTACAACATTCGATATTTAAAATTCATATTTCTTTTATTTCCACTACGAATCAACATATACATAGCCCGCAAAAAGGATAAGGGTGGTGGCGCAATGATGTTAATGGCTCTTATGTTCTCAAAAATGATGGCTGTCATGGGACTTGGTGGTCTTGGTGCCTTAGCAATGAAGGCTTTGGGTGTATCTATGATGGCTCTGATGATGGCTGCACTTGTTGGAGTCAAGTCACTAGCCTCTCAAGGACATGAATCCTCACACAGTGTACAGTACGTCTCAGCTGATGGTCATCACCATAAGAGACGCCGGCGACGCAGTGTCGGTAATGGTGTCGATGACGATAAATATCGTATTGGATCAAGGGAAATGTTGCAACACGATGTCAAGTCAACATTGCCATTGGCGTACAGAGGCTGGTCGCCAAAACTGACAATATGAACAACATGAAAATAACAAATGAATTAATAACGACTTTTAGACTTTTAATAAATGTACTTATTTATTTATAAATTTATTTATTTATTTATTTTGTGGTGTATAAAATAAGAGATCAACGACAATTTAAATATTTTCATATGTTAAATTATGTTTTTTTATATTGCAAATAAAAAAGTTAATTTAAATTTATGGAAAACTTTTGTTTAACTAATTATTATTGTTGCTCTTAAAATATCAATGTGTGTCGTGTTCTTCGAATTCCATAAGCAAACATCTATTCTAGAAACATTTACTTTCCAATATAAAAGAACGTCTGATCAGAACTTATATAGTATGGAGGGTATATTAAGTTTGTCATTCCGTTTGTAACATTTTAGACCCCACAAAATATATATATTCTTAATCAGCATAAAATTCGACGTCGATTTAGGGATGCCCGTCCCTCTATCCGTCTCTACGTCTGTGGAAATCACTCTATCTTCCGAACGAAATGAAGAAGGTTGATAAAATTTTACTCAAAAGTATATTATGTCTGCAGGACCTTTTGGTATTGAAAATGGGTCATGTACCTTCCTATTTTCGGTATTTTGGATATTTAAGCGACATTATTCACCGAAAATGTTTCAAATTGGATATTTGAAATTCGTAATGGATACTACAGCCTAAGACAGAAAATTGTCTTTGCGGGTCTACGTCTTCGTATAGCCAATATATAACTGTACATCCTGATAATTGGTACTTTGATGATTGTAGAGACATTATTCACCGGATACTACAGCCTAAGACAGAAAACTGTCTGTGCAGCTTCACGTCTCCATATAACGGTATCTCCCGATATTTGATACTTTGATGATTATAGCGACATTACTCACCGGAATTGTTCAAATTTGGTATTTGAAGTTTGTAACGGATACTACAGCCTAAGACAGAAAATTGTCTGTGCAGGTTTTCGTATAGCCCCCATATAATGGTACCTCCCACATTATTGACCGTATTTTTAACTTTTCGCATTTGAATATTGTAATGACCTCTGATGAAAGTTACTCATGCAGGTCCACGTCGTCATATAGACCCTAATTTAACGGCTAAAAAAATTACAAATGGTGGTGGGTATTCAAATTTCGGCCCGGCCGAACTTACAGCTTTTTTACTTGTTATTTCATAACTTATTCAGTTTTAATTGAAAATTTTCTTTACTATTTGAAAAACAAACTTTAATAACTATATTATTTTTAGAAGTCAATCACATTCAAATGCTCAAAACTTTATTAACTTCTCAAAACAAACTACTGTTTTTTATTAAATTTTTCAATTTCATTTCCTTACTACCCCCGCCTTCAACTCTCACATGCTGCCATACTTTCGTAAGCTATTTATGGAAGCCCACAAATCCGAAAATGTCATATTTGTTGGTTTTGAAAATTACAAAAGAGAAAAACTGGTTCGTATTTTGCTAGACCACAACTTGAATTTAAGTTTTGTTTACTCCGAATTTTTTGTTCAACTGATAGAGACGTTGATAAAATTGCAGACAGATGCTGTTTTGTGTGTCTCTTCTGCACTAAAGTTTGGCCATACTCATTTTACTTATAGTTTTGGTTTGTTTTTCTTTGTGTTTTTTTTTTTTTTTTTTTTGGTATCTCAAATCGGTGAAAGTTTCGGTTTCGGTCCATTTAGTTTGACAAAGCTGACCACAATTCTGTTCTGTGGGATGTATAAATTCCATTAGGGAGTATTTTGGTATGTTGCCATAAATACATGCGCCAAAGTTGGCCCCCCAGTCCCATGAACTTACAAATTTTTAAAAACTATGCTTAACTTTAGTTTTCGTATATATTTTCCAGTTGTTGTACAACAAAAAATGCAAAGTCTTGCGGCTGCGACTGGCGATTGTGTCACCAAAACCAGATTAACTTACAAAAATCTGGACAAAAATATTGAATGGAATTTCTTTTGATAGGTAGTAAGCTGTGGTTATTCGGCTGGGACTCCCTTGTCTCTTTCGCTCTTTCTGCTACAGGTCATTCTGCTTGTCGCCCCACCATCTACTTCGAATTTATTCACTTTTGTTTTCTTTCATCATCGAAAGCCAAAAAAAAAAAAACAAATCATATTAAATTTCTTATAAACCGATTAAATATTATGCACTTTCACTGTTTTCTTTTGTACACAAAATATCATAATTTACTCCAAAAAAACATGTACACACACACGCACACATCTATACCAAAACTCTGAATACTGAATGGGTTTTAAACGGCAACAAATGAAGATCATTGTTATAATGATGATGATGGCGGCGGTGGTGGTGGTGTTGGCTGAAGTCTTTAAGAGTTTCGGCGACAGTAGTACTGGGCAGTTGATATTCAGTGTTGCCGTTTAGAATGCTAAACCCCATTTATAGTTCACCCATACCAAAATTTTGTAATGGATCGTAATGTAGCCCTCAGCAAAGCTGAATGATTAGTTATGACTACATAATATTTTCATAAAATATAGCATTATCTGTTATGTCAAAATTAGCCTAAGCCTATATTTATACTTTACACATCATTATGGTACAAAGTATTTTTATACCCTCCACCATTCCATAGAGGGTATATTAACTTTGTCAATCCGTTTGTAACTCCTCGAAAGACGAAAGACGATCTAGCGATATTCGTCTGTCTGTTGTAATCACGCTATCTTTCGAACGAATTTAGATAGAAGGCTAAAACATGCATAATTTACCAGTAAGCAGGTAAAGTTCGTAAACAGGCCATGTCGGTCCACGTTTTCGTGTAGCCCCTTTATAACTGTACCTCCCTATATTCGGTATTTTCATGATTTTAGCGATAGTATTTACCGTAATTATTTCGAATTTCTTATTCGAAGTTCGTAATGGGACTACAGCCTATGATAAAAGTTTTTATATGCAGATCTATGTCTTCGTATAGCCCCCATATAACGGTAACTCCCGATAGTCGTTATTTTGACGATTTCAGCAACATTATTCACCGGAATCGTTTCAAATTTCGTATTGAAAGATCTTAATGGGTACTACAACATATGGCAGAAAAAAAAAATCGCATGCAGGTCCACGTCTTCGTGTAGCCTCCATATGACGGTACCTCCCGATACTCCGTATATTCATGATTTTTGCGACATTATTCACCGTAATTGTAACGAATTTAAAGTTCGTAACTGTAGCCTATCACAAAAAATTTCGTATGCAGGTCCACGTTTTCGTGTAGTCCCCATATTACGGTTTTCATTTAAGTGGTAGTTTTCGGATTTTTTTTTAATTTGTCAATTTCCTCCGAAACTTTGGAGGTTATTAAAAGTTCGACCCAGCCTTACTTATCTGCTTTTTTAATTGTTTTGCATTTGTTTGTAACATGCACAAGGAAAGGAGATATACCCATAATTCCATGATCTCCATAGAAACGCATCATGGGTCGATTTGTGCATGCCCGTCGATTCGTCAATTTATTGTTTGTCCTATTGAGATACAACTTCGCACCACTAATTTATTAGGCCCTAGAGCAAATAAGATATATTTCATCACAACAGGTCTTATTCAATCAAATAAGTCTGATAATTTGTAATGAGTAAAATAAGTTCGTTTGCATGATCTGTTTTTAAGGAATAATCCATTTTTATACCCTCCACCAAAATGTGGTACAGGGTATTATGTCTCTGTGCATTTGGATTTAGTATACCGAAGGAAATGAAAAAAGCCAACAGTTCCTTTTGTGATCTCCATATAATCACATTCTGAGTAGATTTATGACTGTCCGTTCGTTCGTTCGTCCATCTATATATTTTTATAAACAAAGTACAGGTCGCATTGATTGCACGATTGAGATGAAATTTTCCACAAATCATTTGTTTGGCACTAGGACGAGCCCTAATGGCTCCCATATATTTGTTCGTTCAATTTTAATTATTATTACACGTATTATATTCATTCATTTCGGCACATCCGCCAACTTAAGCCCAGAAGTAAGAAGTAAAAATCGGTTCAGATTTAGCTCCTATACTTTTGTTTCATCCTTCTCGTCCGTAATATGCACTCCAAAAAAAAAAAAAAATAATAATATTTGGTACAAGACATCAGATATTGACTAAATATACCTGTGTCAAATCGGTTCAGATTTATGAAATTTTGTGAAATTCAGTTTCCATACCTCCGATATATATTTTTATAACCTACAACTTTATGTGTTATAGGTGTTATAAGTTAAATTGGGCCAACAATTTTGTAACACTTCGAAATATTGGTTCTGCACATAGTATGGTATATAATGATATTCTTATCCCGCCGCGCTGAGTCAATCAGCTATGTATGTCCATGTTAATTTGTAATAACGCTACAGGTCGCAATTATGGCCCGATCCTCAAGAAACATTGGCCGGAGGTGGGGTTATGGTCAGGCCTACTGTTTTAAGATATGATGGCAAAATATTTAGGGGTTAATATGACCAAAAGCGAATTTTTTCCTAATTTTGCAGTTGCTCTACAGGTCGCAACTATAGAACAATGGACGAGGAAGTTAGCATGAGTTTAGGGCTGGGCAGAAGCCTACCATTTTGGTTTGTCATCAGACGATAAAAAAAATATGAAACTTTGCACTAAACCGCGAATATTTTTAAACCCAGCGAAACTAGAAATTCATTCAATTATAGGTATATCCATGATATCGTATATATAACAAAATAGGTACAATATATTTCTACTGTACTGCATCGACAATCCTCACCAATTCGGAATGACCAGAAACTGATAGAATTTATATTTAAGTCGTATTTATCGTTCGATCCTTACTAAATTTTCAAAATTTATTTGGGGTAGGGTTATGATCAGAATGGAAGCATATTGTTTTTGAAGATAGTCCAATATTCCCAAAAAAATAAATAAATAAATAAACAAGTATTGAAAGGCTATAGTCGTGCGGGGCCGACCATATGATACCTTACAGCACTACAATAAGTTAGAAGCCCCCTTATTTCCAAATCCATTTTGGATGATTTCATTTTTGGGTCCTGTCATAGGGCCCTGCCCAGATGTTATCCTTAGGCATTTGACCGGAAGCATGCCCACAACTTTCACACGAAAGTTGTGGTACATTTTACAGCTAAATATTATATAGACTTCATCCCTGTCGTAACCCTCTTCTCATGCAAAATTCTGTGTCGATTGGTTTTCAATTGTGACCTTTAGAGCGACTGCAAAATCGGGAAAAATTTTTTTTTGCCCATTTGAAGTACAATTCAAAATGGTAAGTCAAATTGAAAAAAATCGCATGCGATAAAAAATATGACAAAAATTCAAAAAATGTAACAAAAACTTTGTTGGCAGATTTTTACGCGATTTTCTTAGACTTTACCCTTTTCTGGCAAAAGGCCATTGCAGATTGGTGAAATTTTTCAAAATCCGTCCAGCGGTTCTTGACTTATAAGCGGAATAACTAACATCAATTTCATTTACATATAGATGGTTACTATTTCGATACATATCCGATATCTTGGGTATCAGTTGAATTAAAAATATTTGCGGTTTTGTGGACATTTTCGTATTTTTTGACATAAAAGTTATGGTTTATTTTACCTGCTAAATATTTTCCGATGACCGTCCAAATTGGTAGGCTTCTGCCCAGCCCTAAACTCTAACTCCATCCAAAATTCCGCGTCGATTGGTTTATAATTGTGGCCTGTAGAGTAATTGCCAAATCAGGAAATTTTTCTGTTTTTGAAATCATGAAGTTGGTTGATAACATTTTAGTTAGATGTTTTTTAGGTCTGTAGAATTTTTGGTGATTTAGGATGGACATTTTATAAATTTTAACTACTGATACTTTTATATTTTTGATTATATGACAGAAATATGCCTATACAGATTCACATCTAGGTCCACTACGCACAATTTTACGGCACCTCCCGATAATCGGAATTTTCAAGATTTTAGCCAATTTTATAAAATTTTTATATTCACTTCGAAGGTAGATAACACCTCCTAAGGCAGTTATCACAGCACATATACTCGAGTGAGGGAATAGACTTAGGAGTCTCCGCTAAATGATAAAATAAACTACTTTCGCTTCCCTTATTTTAACACATTCCACCTATTCACTACCACTTCAGACAACAGCAAATTGTAGATGGCAACCCTTTTTGTGTTGGCGTTTATCTAAGAGGTACCACGCATGAGAAGAAATAACAACAGAATGTATAATATGCTGATTTGTATTCAACATTAAAAAAATATACTTCAACTAAATTTGCATATTCTTTATTATGTAAAAATATAAACAAAAAAGTTTTGAAACTATTTTAAAACAAAGGAAGTGAAAATAAATTTCAATATTAGAGAATTGTTTTTCGTTTCTGAATGAAGTTAAAAATAAGAAACAAAAACAAACAGAAACTTAAAAAGTGGGTGGTATAGGACTGACTATTGGTGTTATATGTTGGCGAATTGGTAGTTTCATTGGATGCATTTAGATTAAACTTATACTATAGAAGATTTTAATAGCTACAGTGAGCAGGGTCGACAAGCACGTCAAAATTCGATACTATGAGTAGAGTCCTATAAAATTTAAGTGACATAAAATAGGGGTATTGTGTGCGTTTAATCGACAATCGGATTAAACTTCGACCATAATGAAATCAGACAAAGAATAATATGTATGAGAATAAGGTATGTACATGAAAATTTCTGAGTGAATTGTTTAAGCTCCAAATTTGCTCTATACTTTATGATTGGTGTGCACATGCGAGTAAGTAGCTGAAAAACTTCGTCACCTATCTGGGCCGTCTTCTCGACCCTGATGCAGACCAATGTTCCATTTCCTTACCTCCTACCGTTTCGTCACAGTTTTAAACATCTAAAAATAGATAGTATAACAGTATTAATCACATTTTCTATCATCTGATATGATCACATTTCCCCCAGTCCACTATCACTTTCAATATGCAAAATATTAAAACGCACACATCAATAATATCCGCTTTTCATTATTTGTTTGTTTTCATTTTCGCCAAAAAATTTCTCACTGACTTTTCTATTTGTTTACTGATAAATTTGCATAACAAAAGTGAGCTGGTATTGGTGACTGAGTTGGCGACAACGTTAAGGAACGTGCCATTATCTCAGACAACAATGCGTCAGAGACGAAAGTGAATAGGAGTTGCCCCAAAAACAAGTGTACGTGTATTCCACATAATCGCCGTCAGCTACGTAAGACCATTGCGAAGAATTTTAGGAATTTAGGTCAAATATGAATTAACATCTTTTTAAGGTCTCAGCAACGTATCCACTGCCAGCACTGCTAGCAGCAAAAACCCAACGCCAATGAAAAAGATCAACAAGGTGTGATCACATTCTGATATTGATGTTCATATTTAATCGGACACACTTTGTTGATTTCTGTTAATTGAAAAGTGAAATTTTTATTACAACAATACGAGCGACACAAACAATTTTTCAATTAAATTAATTAAGTAAATATTTATTGATTTGCAAAATAGGGAGGTGTAAACTTGGCACAAAATATAAATTGTGTAATTTAAGTGAGATTTTAAAATTGGTTTCGATTTTATGCAACCATAACTAGAATTTAGGACTTCCCGACAGATGTGTACCCTCAGCCAGTATTCGATTATTTAATGATAAAACATTAGTTGTCCAGCAGTTTGTAAACAAACAAACTGATCATACTTACTTGCCAAAGAGGTTAGTTGAAAATATGCACCTTCGTTGGCATGCAGAAATCAAGCGCCGGCCATAGTGTGGGCCCCCATAACAGCCGATGGTCGCTCTTCGCTCGTATTAATCGACCGTGGCATCTGAATAAATGCCGGAAATTATCGCTAAAATATTCTGAAGGTTGTATTAAAGCCTTGGGCACGCAAACATTTTGACCGCAGATCTTGTACATTCCACTCAGGATTCAGCACGCGCCACCCGAGAATTGTTACAAAATGAGGTTCCTCACTTCATTTCCAGCGCACAGTGGCTACCAAAACTCCGGAAACCAATCCGTTGCACTATTGTGTCCGGCATACTTTGGAAAGCAAAATTGGCACTAAACAAGTAAGCAAAGGCTATAGTCGTGCGGAGCCGACCATGTGATACCCTACAACACTACAATATGTTAGAAGCATCTTTATGTCCAAATCGATTTTGGAAGATTTCGATTTTGAAATTATGTGACGAAGCACTGCCTAGATATAACCCTTAGAATTTTGACCAGGGCATTTACCCAATATTTACTCACTCCGTCGTGCTGTTAGTTGTTGTGGTCCATTTTAGAGCTAAATATAATCCAATGGTCATCCAAAATGCTAGAATTCTTCCCTGTCCTTAACTCTCTTCTCATGCGTGTCGATTGGCTTCAATTGTGTGATCAGGATTTTTTTATGTTTTTGGTCCATTTCAACCCATAAATATGTTCGGACATCTTTGAAAACAATAGGCCTAGCCCTTCTGAGCCTAAACTTACCCTTTTCGAGAGAATCGGACGATAATTGCAAACTGTATATAATAACCCCAACCTGTGTTGTAAGGTGAAAAAATATTACAAAATATACATTTCAATATTATAAGTCAAATTGAAAAAATCGCATGCGATAAAAAATATGAAAAAATAAAAAATGTCACAAATACTATAAAATCTATGTAAACATCATTATTAACATCTTTTTATGCGATATTTTTAGAATTTATTCTTTTATGCCAAGAGGCAATTCTGAATTGACAAAATTTGTCGAAATCTGTCCAGCCATTCTTGAGATATAAGCTAGCCAACATCCCCTTCCTTTGTATAGACACATTGCATATATTTCGCTTTATATATCCAATATATTTAATATCGGCGTCAGAATTGACCTGTTCGTCTTTTTGTGATTTCGCCGGGATTAAAAATATTCGCGGTTTAATGGAAAATTTGTATTTTATTTAACACAAATATTATGGTCTATTTCACCCACTAAATATTAACCGATGTCCAATAAAATTGGAAGGCCCTAAGCTTTAGGCCAGCCCTAAGCTTAAGCCCCATGCTAAATTTCGCGTCGATTGGTCCATAATTGCGACCTGTAGAGCAACTTCAAAATCATGAAATTTTTCAATTTTTGGTCAATTTCAACCCCTAAATATCATGCAATCAAAAGAAATAGGGTTCTATTCTGACATGAACCCCACCTTTTTTTTCAATTTCGTGAGGATCGGACAATAATTGCGACCTGTAGAGTGATTGCAAATTAACATGGACAGACGGACATACGGACGGACGGACATACATAACTAGATCGACTCAGCTCGGCGAGATAGGAAGATCTATATATACTTTCCTATGTGAGAAACCAATATTTCGAGGTGTTACATAATTTTTGGCCCAATCAAACTTATAATACCCCCAACACATAGTGTTGTAGGGTATAAAAATACCAAAGTGTCGATCACATCAAGCAAGCGCTTCGCCGGGAATGGGCCAAAATACCGCAGAGCAACATTTGGGCAGCGTGTGACGGTTTCATTGGCCGTTTGAAGGCCATAATTCGTGCCAAAGGTGACCAATTCAATTAAATCTAAACTTATTCTAAAATTTGATGCTTTTTCCGACATTGTTTGCTTTCATTCAATAAAATTAAAAAAAAAAAAAAAACGTAAAGATTGTGGCGTTTGACCTTGTTGCATTTTTTTATCTCACCCTGTATATGTGCAACTTCCAATCTCGCCGAGCTGAGTCGATCTAGCTATGATGTCCGTCCGTCCGTCCACCTGCCCACCTGTCCATGTCAATCCGTAATCAAGCTACAGGTCGCAATTATGGCTTATTGCTTTTGGAGATGATCGCATAATATTTAAGGGTTCAAGTGGACTAAAGACTAGAAAATTTCTTGATTTTGCAGTTGCTCTACAGGTCGCAATTGTAGACTAATAGACGCGGAAGTTCGCATGAGGCTACAGCTTAGGGGTGGAAAGAAGTCTTCCAATTTGGATGATCATCGGGTAATGTTTAGTGAGTGAAATAGACCATAACATTTGTATTAAATAAAAGTCAAATTTTCCATTAAACCGTGAATATTTTTAATCCCGGCGAAATCACAAATATATACGAAAAGTTCAATTATGACCGTTACGTAGATGCCGATAGTAAATGTATCGGATATATAGAGATAATGCTTATATCTCAAGAATGATTAGACCGATTTTGACAAATTTTTCAATTCAGAATGCCCTCTTGGCATAAAAAAATAAAATCTAAAAAACTGTTTAAAAAGATGCCAATAATGATGTTAATATAGATTTTGTAGAATTTTGTGACACGATTGCATATACATATATAATTATAAATATATTTTCCAAATTTCGTAGGAATAGCTTGAATAGCATTGCTTTGTACTGAATAAATCGATATTTTTTACGAATACTAAATTATCTATAAGAGCAAAGGCTTTAAAATAATGTGACTAAAATTAAAATCACCCTTTTTACGATTCAAAGACTTGAAATAGATTTCTTTGAAATTATAAGCAGTTGCCTGCCTCATTAGTAGCCTACATACAATTGACGCTCATTTAACATGTTTCCCGCTGAGTAATGCCAAAAGTAACGGCATGTTGCATAAAAATAATCTTTGCCAATCACCAACCGAGAGTGTTAAGTAAATTCTGTTAATTCTATTACACAATAAGCGTGAAATTATTTATTGAATATTTATTGATAGGAAACATGCTGGTCATATTCGCTGAAATGGGTTGGTTGGGTCCCACTGATTATGATGGATAAATAAGTGTTCCGTCGAGCATCACATCAATATTACTCACTGCTGACTTCAAAATGTTTTGTTTCCAACACAACCTACCTTCCTACTGTTGCTAATTGCCAGACATCAAAAATAGTTACACACAAAAATCTTCATCATTGTTGTGACCATAACTTTCCCTTTTCATGGAAGAAGCTGCGTCGAGGCTTAGACGTAAACAAAAACGAAAATATAAAATATTTTGTCAGTTCAAATGTGAGTTTGAGCTATGTTTGTATATTTTTACCTTAATTTTGGACTTCGATCGCCATCATAAAAATGGTCTACATGTGGTAGCGTCAAATGTGGATGTTTGTAGCTGCCGGAACATACAGCAACCAGCTAGTTGGGCATCACAGTAAGTGATTATTGATGGCACAAATTGATTGTTCACATTTAATTTGAATTGTAACAACATTTCGGTAATTAAAAGTCAGAAAAAATGAGAATTATTTCTGTGGACATTTGATATTATTAGCTTTTTCTTTTTTTCCCTTGTATTTTCTTTATCTGTAACCGATCTTTATGACAGTTGCTAAGAGAGATGCACTTATGGTCATAACAATCGCCGAACATCATGTCCACATCTTCACGAATTCAGTTATTTAAAAATTTCTAATTCGCTTATACTTAATTAAAACTGAACTTCTATATGTTTCTAATCATTAAAAATATTTTTATACTTTCAGCCATTCAAGCCCGACCATTAGCCATGACAACTTTCGCAGGGAGTATCCATGTTGTTACAAATGATGCACGCGGTAACATGCTGCCTTAAACTTCGACTCCTTATTGTATCCTCAGTCTGTCTCACCTTCAGGTGTTATTTAATTCTGACATTAATATGGTTTAATACGGTTTATATAAATATTTATATAAATCTTGACCCCTTGTGGAAGATGTACCTGAATGAGTGGTCCGATATACTGATGGAAATATTGGGATGTGTGTATATCTGTATATTTTAGCTTTTTTATACCCTACACCACAAATTCACAAAGACATAATACCCTGTAATATAGAGAAGGAAGCGAGATAGACCCATAGTTCCTTTTGATGATCTGCATAGAATCACATTCTGAGACGATTTATGCAAGTACGTCCCTCTACCCGTCCGTCTGTCTGTCCATGTATTTTTGTAAACAAAGTACAGGTCGGATTTATTTTCCGATCGAGATGAAATTTTGCACAAATTATTTGTTGGCTCCAAGGACGAATCCTGTTAAAATTGGATATCCGTATCTGTCAAAATTTAGATATAACTTCCATATATATCTTCGTCCGATTTGCTTTTTATTGTACCTTCCAACATAGTATGGAGGGTATATTAAGTTTGTCATAACGTTTGTAACACCTCGAAATATACATTTTAGACCCCACAATGTATAAATATTCTTCATCAGCATAAAAATCGGTGTCGATTTAGCGATGTCCGTCCGTCTGTCTATCTGTGGAAATTAGTCTAGCTTCCGAACGAAATGAAATAGGTTAATAAAATTTTAACTAAATGTAAATTATATTATATATAAATTATATATATGGGTCATGTAGGTCCACGTTTTGGTATAGCCCCCATATAATGGTACCTCCCTATTTGTTATTTTAAGTTCGTAATGCATAGTACAGCCTAACAGCAGAAAATTGTATAGCCCCCATATAACGGTAGTTATATGTGGATATTTTGATGATTTCAGCAACATTATTCACCGGAGTTGTTTTAAGTTTAATATTTGATGTTCGTAATGGATACTACGGCTTAAGACAGAAAATTGTCTGTACAGGTCTACGTCTTCGTATAGCCCCCGTAAAATGGTATCTCCCGATACTCGGTATTTTGACGATTTTAGCAATATTTTTTAACGGAATGGTTTCAAATTTTGCACTGAAAAAAATTTCGTATGCAGGTCCACATCTTCGAGGACAACTACCGATACTTCGTATTTTCTTGATTTTTGCAATATTATTCACCGTAATTGGCACTACAGCCTTTGAAAATAAATTTCGTATGCAGGTCCACGTCCTCATATAGTCCCCATATAACGGGTTTCATTTAAGTCGTAGTTTTCGATTTTTTTTTTTTGTTTTTTTTTTTTTGCAATTTTTCAATTTATTTAGAAATGGTGGAGGCTACTATAAATTCGGGCCGACCGAACTTAGCCGCTTTTTTACTTGTTTTTTTTTTTTTTAATAGAATGAAAGCAAAAAATATTGGAAATTGCATCAAATTTTAGAATAAGTTTAGATTTGTTCGATTTGGTCACCTTTGGCACGAAATATGGCCTTCGAACGACCAATGACAACGTCACACACTGCCCGAATGTTGCTCTTCGGTAATTTGGCCCATTCCAGCGCTTGCTTGAGGTGATTGACACTTTGGTATTTTTTAGTGCCAATCTTGCTTTCCAAAATACTTCAGACACAATAGTCCAACGGATTGGTATTTAGTATCCGGAGATTTTGATGGCCATTGTGCGCTGGAAATGAAGCGAGAAACCTCATGTTGTAACCATTCTTGGGTGGCCACTCTTTACTGGTTTTATATATAATTATTATATACATTATAACGCACAAATTTTTGAAAATCAAGCAAAGAAATTCCAAACTTTCCCCCTCGTATCTATTGATTTCTAAACATGCAACACCATTTTTGTACTTTTCATGGCCTTAAAGTACTATTATATCCACTATTCACGAATAGCTCTATTGGTCACACTTTAAGCAAGGAATTTCAAAAATGCTGGCTTATCTTACACCTTAAGTGACTCGCATACAACATTTGCAGCTGCACTTTACCCTTTCAAACTCTGAGCCACAAAATTTCAGTTAACCTATTTTGAAGGGTCAAAATATCACGAATTATCTAATGTGGGGGTCATAAAAATGTATTTCGGACAAGTAACACCAACTTTCGGATTTTCCAAACAATTGGTCCTTTTGTTATTTTTAGTATAATTACATAACAGTAAATAACAAAAAAAGTATAAAATTACTTACTTTTGATTTCTTATTATGTTCATGCTGTAATAAACAGAAAAAATTGTCTCATTTTATTAATTCATAACACCATTCGCAACTGCATAAATTACATAATAAAACACATTCCGAATACAGAGTCATTAAAATTATAAATCAAAAGAAACCAAAAAAGGACTAATTTCTTGGAAAATAATCTTATTATTTTTATGATAAAATTTGTGTTTTCTTTTTCTGTGGTGGCTATCCCCAAGGAAATACAATTATGTGTTTTTTGGTTTTTCCTCTTTGTCATGAGGATAAAACAGTTGAAAAAGATATAAATAAATGTCGGTTCTTTCTTGTCATAAAGTAATTAAGAATAAAATCAACGACTAATGATTCAGAAAGAATGTTCAAATCCCAAAAGATACAATCTGGAAAAAAATGAAAAAAAATTCTACTTTGACTTGATAAGAAAATTATACTAATTACTAAGCCCATAAAAAACACCAAAAAATTAATTGTTTTTTTTATAGTCCGCAAAATCCTTTTAATTTGGTCACATGCAATGAATGAACCTTTTGGAAATGGTCACTAAAAATGTGAAATTTGAAGCTGGAACAATACTTCAATGAACATTAGCGAATCCTTAGCAATTAAGCACGTAAGGTCTTTAGGCTTAAATAAAAAAATATTTTTTCATGCTGTTGATTAAAATCAAAGAAATTACCTTTAACATTTAGTGACCAATTTTATCGCACTCACAATAGGTTAAAACAGGTCTATTTTCCTATGAAACCTCGATTAAGTTCTTGCATTATTAAATATTTAAAATTCCTTTAATTGGTCGTTGTTATTGTATGCGGTCCAGGTTACTATTAACGAAAGCCAGTAAAGAAAGGAAAAGTTTTTATTTGGAATTTATAAGAATTAAAACATACCAACTATGATCGTTAAATCGGTTATCATTTAAAGCTGAAGGAAACTAATATATAACAGGCATTTACCGTATTCTACTTAATTTGACGGAATCATTTGTATTTGAAACGATATATATTTTCACAGACAATAATATACCTTATAGAAATAGAAAGAATCGCCCAATTTTGAGCACACTTTGCAAATCCGAATATTTTTATTAGTGTTAGGTCAGGTGCGAAAATGTGATATATCGCCCCTCTTTACCCTACAAAGAGTTAAAATTTTGAATACTTATAACACTTACAAAATTAGAACAGGTAAAAAAGCACATAAGTTTGGTCGGGGGAAATGTTAATGCCCTTGAAAATTGTCCAATTTTATGTCAAAGGCTGTAGCACCTATTACAAACTTTAAATACGAAATATGAACTAATTTTGGTAAAAATGTCGCCAATATCATCCAAACACCGCGTAAAATACACACATTAAAACAAGTAGAAAAACCGCTAATTTCGGACTGGCCGAACTTTTTATACCCTACACCATTAAAAAAAATTTGAAAAATTTCCAAAAAATCTGTCAAAAAATCGAATGAAAACCGCTATATAGGGACTATACGAAGACGTGGTCCTGCATTAGTAATTTGTGTCATAGGATGTAGTGCCCTTTCCGAACTTTATATACAACATTTGAAATAATTCCGGTGAATAATTTCGCAAGAATCATAAAAATACCGAATATCTGGGAGTACCGTTATTTGGGCGCGTTATATGGGGGCCATACGATATCGTGGACCTATATAGATAATTCTCTGTCAGGGATAAAGTACTCATAAAGATCCGCTTGTGTACGATTTCAGACAATTTCATTGAAAAATGTGGCCAAAATCACCAAAATACCGAATATCTTGGGTACCGCCATATGGGGGCTACACAATATCGTGGGCCGATATAGCCCATCTTTGAACTTGACCTGCCTGCAGGCAAAAGACAGATCTGTGCAAAATTTTAGCTTCCTAATTCCTTTTGACTGTTGCGTAATCACAACAGACGGACGGACGGGCGGACATCGCTAAATCGACATAGAATATTATGCTGATCAAGAATATATATACTTTGTTGGGTCTAAAATTATTATTTCGATGAGTTACAAACGGAATGACGAACTTAATATACCCTCCATACTATGTATGTGGAGGGTTTAAAAAAGCAATAAAGTCAAACGCCATAATTTTTACATTTTTTTTTTTTAATTTTATTGAATGAAAGCAAATCATGTCAGAAATGGCATCAAATTTTAGAATAAGTTTAGATTTGTTCGAATTGGTCACCTTTTGTACGAATTATGGCCTTCACGGTCAAGGTTACCAAAAAACGCTGCCCGAATGTTGCTCAGTGGTATTTTGGCCCATTCCCGGCGAAGCGCTTGCTTGAGGTGATCGACAGGTGATACTCCAGACACAATAGTCCACTGATTGCTACCCAGAGATTTTGGTGACCATTGTGCGTTAGAAATGAAGCGAGGAACCTCATTTTGTAACCATTCCTGGTTGGCGCGTGCTGAGTGCGATCGGGCTGAGTCCTGTTGAAATACCATCGGAGAAAAACAAATTCTGCAGTTCACCACTTTCGGCCAAGCTCTTTCTGTCGTTTAAGTTTTTGCGGTTTTTGGAATTTCAAAGGCTTTAACTCGAGCTCATTTTTCAATATTTGCCGAAGGGAATATTGCGATATGTTCAGCTCACGAGCAATTTTGCGGTCACTGCGACGCAGGTTTCGATCAGGTCGCTTCTTTACTTTGCGAACCATTTCTGTTGATGTTGCTGTTTTCTTCCGTCCACTTCTTTGACGTCGGGCTACACTACACAACAGATTAATTCACATTTAAATGCTGGACTAACGATAGACACTTGTTGTTTTCCAGTCAAATATAAAGAAATCACACTATCACACTTGAATTTCATCACCAATAACTTATTTTCTGCAAAATTCACTATATTGTAAACAACATACTGAGCTCTCAGTGTCAATAATTTTAACAGCTGTCGGACGAGTGGCTTAGAAATGACAGCAGTCTGAAGTTGGTTGCAGTTTTTTCATCTCACCCTGTATATATTTTTTAGGTCTAAAATATTTATTTCAATGAGCTACAATCGGAACGAAGAACTTTATATACCCTCCATACTATATATGATGGAGGGTATAAAAACGAGTCCGATTGTCTTAAAATTTCACACATCTCATGAATATTACCAACACAAGATCCGGTGTGAAGATTATAGATACCGGTCCATCACATCTGGTACCTTTGCACATAGAAATATTTTCATCAGTATTAGATGATGTGGAATACAATTGTACCCAATATATATGGTACCTCACTCACATTTCAACATTTTCCAAAAATTATCATATGTGAGGAAAGTAGTCGGTATAGGCCAAATCTGGAACGTTGTACATTTATGCCAGACTTTGGTCAGATGCGAAACGGACAATATTGGCCAACTTCTTCGGAACTTCCCCAATAAAAACTGAAAGCGTGACTAATTATAACGCAAGGCTGGGAGTATATATTTGCCGGCGAAACCTAATTTGTTGTAGTTTTTGAAGAAATATTTACATCCCCAGCTCCATTTGATTTGCTGTGTTGGGTTCTTAGTGCTTAAAGCCTTTCTCTGCACAAATTTACCCCTGTAGATATAATCTATTCTCTTTGTTTTTATACCCTCCACCATACTATGGAGGGTATATGAATTTTGTCATTCCGTTTGTAACTCCTCGAAATACTCGTGTCAGACCCAACAAAGTATATATATTTTTGATCTTGATCGTCTTTCTGTCTGTGTGTCTGTCTGTCTGTCTGTTGTAATCACGCTATCTTTCGAACAAATTGAGATAGAAAGCTAAATTTTTGCAGACTTGTATATTTTGCCAGTAGGCAGGTTAAGTTCGTAATGGGGCCATGTAGGTCCACGTTATCATATAGCCCCCATAAAACGGTACCTCCCGATATTCGGTATTTTGATGATTTTAGCGACATTATTCGCCGGAATTGTTTCAAATTTGGCATTTGAAGTTCGTAATGGATACTATCGCCTAAGACAGAAAATTATCTGTGCAGGACCACGTCTTTGTATAGCCCCCATATAACGGTACCCCCCGATATTCAGTATTTTGATGATTTTAGCGGCATTATTTACCGGAATCGTTTCAAATTTGGTATTTGAGGTTCGTTATGGTCAAAAAATGAGATATGTAGGTCCACGTCTTCGTATAACCCCCATATACCGTACCCCCGATATTCGGTATTTTGATGATTTTAGCGACATTATTTACCGGGATTGTTTCAAATTTCGCATGTGAAGTTCGTAAGTGATACTTCAGCCCATGCCAGAAAATTGTCTGTGCAGGTCCACGTCTTCGTATAGCCCCCATATAAAGGTACCCCCTATATTCGGTATTTTGATGATTTCAGCTACATTATAAACAGATTTTCTTCAAGTTTCGCATTTAAATATTGTGATAATTTATGACAAAAGTTGCCTATGCAGGTCCATGTCATCGTATATGTATTCGGTATTTTTAATATTTTAACAGAATTTTATTATTATTTTATTTTTTTTTTTTTTTGGAAATTGCCAAATTTGTACCAAATGGTTGAGGGTATTAAAAGTTCGGCCCGGCCGAACTTACTGCTCTTTTACTTGTTTATTTTCCTAGCTCTATTTTCGGGCCTCTATTTTAAATTTTAATTTACTTAAAAACTCCTGGCAAAAATAATTAAAAGGTTTGTTGTTGATGATTAGAAGATCCTGACACATTTGAAGTTCGCCATTCTTAAATACCAATCGTATTTTCCATTAATTGAATTACATGTTTTTATTTCAACGAAATATTTTCACACATTTTTGCAAATAAATGTAAACGCTTTTACACAAAAAAAAAACACGTAAACGTATTTTAAGATGTAAAGAAAAATATTATTTTTGCGAGGCAAAAAAAAAATAGACGCAAAAAAAACAAAACATCCACCACATCAGACAGAACTTTCACTAAACAATGAATTTGCCACTTTCTGGCTTTGGTTTGGTTAGTTGTTGCGGTGCGGTGCTGATGATGGTTAATGTCTGTCTGTTGGTTTGTTCACTCGCTCGCTCGTTGGCGGTGGCTGCGTCATTGGTGATGATGGTTGCGGCGTTACTGATGCCACACTGCCATGCCTGCCAATGAAATGTTGTTAATTTTATCAGTTCGTTCGTGTTAGATGAACATTGACTGCTACTGTCAGATGAAAAAAAAAAAAAAAAAAAAAAAACATGTAAAAATAAACAAACAAATCGCATTAAAGTAAATTTGAAGAAAACAAAAAAACAACAGCAACAGCAGCAACACATGTGGAAGAGGTGAGAGTGAACATATACAATAACATGAAAAATATTATTGAATACTTTAATGTTTAATTGCAATAAACAACAGCAGCAACAAAAAATAAAAGGTATTAAAAATTTGAGATAGGTATAAATCAATCAAACAGGCATTGACTTTTACAGAAGGGTGTTGGCGTAATAGATGTCCATTAAAGTTTCAAATTGAGGTACTAACATCGGGTGGAAAACGAACGTACATTCTCCAAAAAAAAAATAAATAAATAAATTTTATTTAAATTTGCAACTATTGCTGTTGAAAATTTGTATACTAAAATAGGACTATAATGGGACATAAATAATTGACAATTTCCAAGCGGAAATTTATTTAACCTAGAATATCGTATAACAGTGTATTTAATTAAGTTTAATATATTTATTTAAATTTATATTTAACAAGCTGGCCCGGTCCGCGTTTCAGGCCCGTAGTTTTTTGTCGATTATGCATATTTGTCAAAGAATAATTATTCATATATGATATGACTGATAATAGTGTTGACTGATGATAGTGATATAAGTGTTCACGTACTGGTCGATTAAAAGTGTTTTAAAATACTTGAACCCATATTTAAGCCATGGGCGTTTTGAGTTAGGCGTTTTGCATATCTGTTCGTGGTTAGGCATTAAACTTTTTAATTGCTCAGATATAAAAAAGCTACTGATTTTTTAAACGTTCATTTTGAAATGTTTTAATTTTCCTTTTTAATAATTTGGGTAGTAATACTGTCTATATGCACTCTGGTGAGTGGTGTCAGCTAAAAAGTTTATAATATCTCCAAAGAGTTGACCATGCTATGTGTACCAGTCCGTCTGTTAATTATAATTTCTGACCAAACTCCACTGAACCGATTGCCAACTTGAATCCTTTTCCTTCCCCCAATATCAAATTAAATACCATTTAGTACTTTTCGAACAATTATCGTAGGAATTAGCAAAACAAATACTAAATCTCAATATCAGATACCAACCAACAAATTTCAGGATATCAGCTCTGTATTGAGGATTAAGAGGTTTGGATAAGTGTACTATAATTGTACTAAATTTAGTATACCCCCATTACTAATTATTATTATAATTATTAAATTTGGTACATTTATCCAAACCTCTTAATCCTCAATGTAAAACTTGTGGATTCCATCCCTGTCTCTTCACCCAATACCACATATTGTACCATTCCGTAATTTTCGAACAATGATAGTAGACATTTTCGAAACCACCCACATATGTCCAAGGTATACATGAACAGGTCACCTTTGGTACGAATTCGTCACATTTGGCACGAACTATGGCCTTCCGACGGCCAATGAAACCGTCACACGCTGCCCGAATGTTGTTCTGTGGTATTTTGGCCCATTCCCGGCGAAGCGCTAGGAGCGAAGCGTCGGAAACCACCTCCATGTGTCCAGGCTAAACAGGCCAATACCAAATTTCAAACAAAATATGGTACTATTTAGTTAATTTTGAGCACTTGTAGTGCACAATTCTAAAATCATCTCCATATTCCAATTTCAGATACCCCAATCTTAAATTTGAGGATTCCAGCTCAATCCCTCACACAATACCAAATATAGTACTACTAGTTGGCCCGGTCCGCGTTTATTCATTAAAGCATACTTTTAGAGCATTATAATTCACAGGTCTGCCTCGATAGTAATTTCTAAATAGAAATAAATATTCATGGTAAAAATTATAATAGATGTTCACCTACCGTCGGTTTTAAGTATTTTGAAAAACTTGATCTTACCCTTTAAACGTTTTCTGTCAAGAGACAATTCCGAATTTGTCTGAATCGTTAAAATCAGTTCAGCGGTTCTGGAGTGATAGGCGTAGTAACTAACACAACTTTTATATACAGGGAGAGATGAAAAAACTGCAACCAACTTCAGACTGTAATTTCTAAGCCACTCTTCCGACAGCTGTTAAAATTATTCCAGTCACAGCTCATTATATTGTTTACAAGCGTACCAAAGCATTTTGGTGAGAATTTTCCAAAAAAAAAGTTATTCGTGATGGAATTCAAGCGTGATAGTGTGATTTCTTTATATTTGGCTGGAAAACCACAAGTGGCTATCGTTAGAGCACTCCAGTATTTAAATGTGAATCGCTCGTTACCGTGATACTGGTAGCGTAGCCCGACGTCAAGGACGGAAGAAAACAGCAAGTGGACGGAAGAAAACAGCAACATCAGAAGAAATGGTTCGAAAAGTAAAGAAGCGACTTGATCGAAACCCGTGTCCCAGTGGCCGAAAAATGGTTCGTGAGCTAAACATATCGCAATATCCCATTCGGCATATATTGAAAAATTAAAATCCAAAAAGTGCAAGAACTTACACCGTAATAGATATAAAATAGACTCAAAAGTGCTAAAGAGGTGAACTGCCAAATTTGGCCAAGCCACCAAAACTCAAGCGCCGTCCATGGTGATGGTGTGGGCCCCCATAACAGAACAAATGCCGAATATTATCGCGAAAATATTCTGGAGGGTGTATTAAAGCTTCGGCACGCAAACATTTTGGCTGCAGACCTTGGACATTCCAACAGGGCTCAGCACCATCGCACTCAGCACGCGCTACCCAAGTATAGTCACAAAATGAGGTTCCTTGCTTCATTTCCAACGCACAATGGCCACCAAAATCTCCGGATACCTGTCCGTTGGACTATTGCGTCTGGAGTATTTTAGAAAGCAAGGTTGGCACTAAAAAATACCAAAGTGTAGATAATCTCAAGCAAGCGCTTCGCCGGGAATGGGAAAAAATACCACAGAAAATTGTACGAAAAATGCTAAGTGGTATTAGATGAATGGATAGAAATACAATTCTTAAATATAATATATAGATTGCTGATTGCTGGTTGGGAAATGCGTTCTATATTTGTACGAAAAGTTCAAAATAGTACTTGGATTGGTACTGGGTAAAGGGATAGAGCTGGAATCCCCAAATTTAATATTGAGGGCCATATTCTATCTGGAATTGAGATATGGAAGTGGTTTGGGAAATGTGTACTGTAATTGATCAAATAGTTCCAAATGGTACTAAACTAGGTGCTGCGTGAAGGAATAGAGCTGAAATCCAGAAATATCTTGTTGGTGTCTGTAGTTAATATATGGATGTGGTTTTTTAAATATATATACTATAATGGTAAAAAAGAACTAATTAGAAGAGATAGATTCTGAAACTGTTAGATTTTATATCGCGATAAATTTTGGTGTCTAGGATTTAGATATGAAAAGATTTTGCAAATGAGTACTAAAATTATACGAAAAGTACTAAATGTTACTAGATTTGGTATTGAGTGAATGCATAGAGCTGGATTCCCCAAATTTGATATTTAGGTACCAACAGAAAACCAAAAATTAGAGTCGACGATTTAGTCCACCCTTTGCATATCGCAATATATGTAAACATAACGAAAGTGTGGAAATCAATGCCTGTGGTTTTATAGATTACAGTCCCCAATTAATGTATTGAGAACCTGAAACTTTCTCCATTGAAGTGCAATCGGAAAATGTACAACACCATAACTCCGAAAATTTACCTATGGCACAATTTCCCTTTGGGTAATTTACGTACTTCCCAAGGACTTTCACTCCCAAAAGGAATTTTGTAATGCCTGTAGTCCTACCTTACTAGAAAACAAATTAACCCAATCTATATAACAGCTTCTCAGAAATGGCAAAAACCTTAAACAGAAAATTTCAAAAACAAAAAACCCACAAGTTTTAATACAGCTAGACCTATATTTAATATTCCTAACGCCAGACAACAGTTGTTGTTGTATTCGTTCATTAAAACTTTCCCAAAACAACATAGTCAGTCCACTTCTCAAGTACATGTATGTGATAGTTACATACATATGCATGTAAAATACAAATATAAATGTGTTACCACCTGATTTCATTTAAAAATCAAAGAAAATTTTATCTAAATCTACATATTTTTGAAATAACCGACAAATGGCGAAAAGAATAAATTAACTTTCTTACAGGCATAGGGAGAACAATTTTCACTCAAATAGGCTGTTTGGTGCTTCGAGTATAAAGTGGAATCGAATTAGGTGAATAACGAATGAATGAATGAAACATGTTAACATACCTATTTTGGGATGTACCAAATGAAAGTGAAATTTACATAAATTCTCTAAATATCTGAACGAGATACAAGGTATTTATTAATTCACTAAACTTGTTATATAAGGGCTTTTAAATGGCTTCAAGGCAAAAATCGAAATGGAAAGTGTGATAAAAAATGTTTGCATAAATAAAAAAATCCTAATGTGTGTATGTGGTGAGGAGTTGTAGAATGAAATTATCATGTTTTAGATGTGTCTTTTGAATATTGACATTGTTTGTAACTTTGTAAAACGGCTTCACACTTTCGTTTGGACGTTTCTCTATTTTTGAAATTAACATCACAACATCACAGTTTAATATTTTTCTTTTGTAACTATTTTACATTTTTCTCACTTTTAACGTATTATTTTTGCACAACGTCTATGACTTTCTAACTCAAATTTTTAGATACAAGCCCACATGTTTCAGAACGTTAAATCTGAATCTGATTCCGTTCTGTACACTGAATGATACATTATTTAGAGCCTCTAGGTATATTATCTGAGAGTTAATTTGACATTCAGTTTCCACAAATTTTGTACCCACTTAAACCTCTTGAGTTATAATTACAATTATGGGATTTTCGAAAAGTATAAAACAAAATAACTTATTTACCTTATTACAAATAAGTGAGTTTTACTATTACTAAGGAGTAATAAGAACAACTTAGAATATTGGCGATTTGAATATATCTTTAAAAGGTAATGTAAACAAACTACCTTCTGCATTACCAGCAGGTGGAAAAGTATAGATTTTTCTTTAAAAATTACAAACCAAAATATTATCGGCATAAAGTATGCGTGTCCGACTACAAAACCCAATGTTATGAGTTCGAAACTCGTTCGTCGTTCTATTTATAACTCAATAATTTTTATATATATTTTTTTTTAATTTTATTGAATGAAAGCAAAAAATGTCGGAAATAGCATCAAATTTTAGAATAAGTTTAGATTGGTTCGAATTGGTTACCTTTGTCACGAATTATGGCGTTCAAACGGCCAATAAAATCGTCTGTGGCCAAAATGTTTGCCCAAGGCTTTAATACATAATAATATTCGGCATTTATTCTGATGCCACGGTCGATTAATACGAGCGGAGAGCGACCATCGGCTGTTATGGCGGCCCACAGCATCACCATGGCCGGCGCATGAGTTCTGGTGGCCAGCCGAAGGTGCACATTTTCAGCTGGCAAGTGGACACGACCATTTTGTTTGTTTACAAAGTTCTGGATAATGTTTTCTCATCGAAGAAAACGAAATTCGACAGTTCACCACTTCCGGCCAAGTGAAACAACTCTTTAGCACTTTTGAGTCGATTTTCTTTCCGTTACGGTGTAAGTTCTTGCACTTTTTGGAATTTCAATAGCTCTACTCAGAGCTCATTTTTCAATATTTGCCGAATGGAATATTGCGATATGTTCAGCTCAACACCTACTTTTCGGCATTTGCGACGCGGGTCTCGATCGCTTCGTCGCTTCTTTACTTTTCGAACCATTTCTGCTAATGTTGCTGTGACTGAAATAAATTGAACAGATGTCAAACGAGTGGCTTAGAAATGACAGCAGTCTGAAGTTGGTTGCTGTTTTTTTATCTCAACCTGTATGGGGCCTACATCTTAATCTGATACGATTACCGCTAATTTAATAAGGTTTGTCCTTGTACCACACAAATGGACCAGACTGTTTATTATATTATATTATGTTAAATTGTAAATTTGATTGGAAATTGCTTCTGAAACTTTCAAAATAACAAGTATCTGTAGATACATGTAGATGGGGCTATGCTAAATTGGGAACCTCTTTTAAAAATTATCTGCAGGGGTGGAATATGTTACGTGAGAATCTAACAAGTCAATTAACAGCTAATTTAAGAGAAAAATGAATCTGAGCCCTACAAAGTATAAAGAGTAGGAGGTATCGCTGTACCTTTAAATATCAAATTACAGCGACTTGACTGGAAACTTCTTCAATACCATAAATCATAAGGCTTTCAAAATATCCATATTTAGAGGAAATTTTTTTCTGGGGCTATTCTAAAAACGTTATCTACTTTGAACAAATGTTTTCGAGAATGTGCATTGCCTGTTATATGTCAAAATGACAGACTATATGATACCATAGATAATGCCTAGATAGATTTTATTTGAAGTAGATCATATTATGTATCAACATTTGGCTTTAGAGCAGTTATAGTTTGGTTTCGATTTTTATTTTCACTAAATTTGACGGAGACAAATCTACAATTTACATTAAAAGCTGTGTCTGATATCTGATACCAATGAGCATTATTGTGGAATGCATATTACGTTTGTGCGGGACTTTGAACCTCAAATCGGATAAAAAATGTACATATGGAAGCTATAGCTATATCTAAACCGATTTACACCAAATTTGAAGCCCTGGTTTTTAGGATGAATACAGTCGTGATTGTCCAAGTTCCGTTCATGTGGGCTGATACACACAGTAAACCTGATATCGGATAAAGATATATATGGGAGCTAATCTGAGGCGATCTCGATAAAATTTGACAGAGGTATTTTGGAGGTATATGTATATATATCTATATATATAAATGAAAGTTGTGTTAGTTACTACGCTTATAACTTAAGAACCGCTGAACTGATTTTAATGATTCATACAAATTCGGAATTGTCTCTTTTCCGAAAAGGATAATATCCAAAAAAATCGCGTAAAAATGTGATATGCTAACATTTTCATTTTGACTTTTGAAATGTACAATAGTAATGTTTTACTTTGCATGATTTTTTCCATTTCCATTGCAACAATTTGCAAAACGGGAAAATATCGAAATAAAATTCCAATGCAATTGAATTTTAAAATAAAAGTACATTCTATTAACAAACTTTTTTAAGGATCTTTAAACAGTTGCTGTAAAAAATTAGCGAACAAGTTGAAGATATTTTCAATTTGTTATTCTTCTTTTGTCAATTTTTTTCAATTTGTAATATCGTATTGAATTCAGTAGATTTTTTGTGAACAAAATAAAGAATAATTTTTCACTATATACAATTTTTCACTAAAAAAATGAAATAAGTGCGAAATACGATGGTAACTGACATCTACCTTTCAACTCCAGGGCCTACATCGTGATTCAGCTGGAAGATGCGCAGACATTTAATCAAACAAAAATGACCGAAAAAGACTAATGGGGCTTATTTCAAAGTGTGACCCTACTTCTTTCATGTGACAATAATCCGTCCAATGAGAGCTCAAAATGCAAAAATTTTTGGGAGTACAATCAGTAAAATACCAAATATAAAGGGTGCAAAATAGTAGAGCGAATGGGACTTTTAGTAAGAAAAGGATTTCTATCCTTCCAAAAATTCTTCCTGAACATTTAAGATACATAGAAATTTATTCATTTAAAGTCCCTACATTGGAGTATCCCCAAGTCCACTTTCACATCTAATGTGTGGTCAGAAAAGAAAAATTTATATTATATTAAATTTGTAACCCCCAAGAGAATATTGGTTGGGAACGTAGATTTGGGATATACATCTATATGAAATAAATTGTGAAAACATGAACAAATTACAAATATAAGAAAGTAGCACGGGACCGAATATTTGTTGAATCGTCATTGAATTATACTATGATGAAAAATATGGACTATATGGGGTCTCCAATTTACAATTTAAATGACAAAAAAAATTAGTTCCCATATTACGGTAATGGGTGTGAAATAGTAAATATATTTGACTATTCTGAAATCAGTCTGACCTCAATTATGAGGTGGATAAAACTATTTTTACTTATTTAAATCACGTGATTTTTTTCAGTTTGACATGCTATGTTGTTCTGCTATATTTTCGATTTGGCCTCTATTTGTCATCGATGTTTCGCATTTTACCTTATTTCAAAGGATTCGGCTAAAAATGTGTATTTGGGGGTGAAAATCTTACACAAAAATTTCAACATATCTACAAATTTTAGAATTTTCTCCATGTAATAGTACCGCCTCAAGTCCCCCTTTTGGCGGACAAACAGACCGACATGGTTAGGGGGACTTATGAGGACTCTAATGCACAATCTGAGGTGCTAATGGGTTTAAAAAAGTAATTAACTTTGGCTATTCTTAAATCTATTAGCCCTCAATTATGAGGTGCACAAAGTACAGTAAATTCCAAATTACTGCTCATTTGACTAAAAATTAAAAACTAATCGACCAGTGCGTGAACATTTATAACATTCATATCTTTGAATAACTATGCTTTGACAAATATGCATAATAGACAAAAACTACGGGCCGGCAACGCGGACCGGGCCAGCTAGTGTATATATGTATATACACATATATATATATATATATATATATATATATATATATATATATATATATATATATATATATATATATATATACATATATATACATATACCTCCAAAATACCTCTGTCAAATTTTATCGAGATCGCCTCAGATTAGCTCCCATATATATCTTTATATATATATATATATATATATATATATATATATATATATATATATATATATATATATATATATATATATATATATATATATATATATATATATATATATATATATATATATATATATGTATATATATATATATATATCATACATATCATCTTGCTTCCTTCTCCATGGTACAAACAAATGCACATAATACCCTTACTACTGTGTGGTGTAGGGTATAAAAAAGCAAAAAATCGAATACTATGTTTACAATTTTTCAAAACTTTTAAAACCCACATCAATTAAATCTTTTCATGTAGTTATAGATCAAACGAATTAACCTCTTTTTATACCCTACACCACAAGGTGGTCAGGGTATTATGTCTTTGTGCATTTATTTGTAACAGGCAAAAGGAAACGAGATAGACCCATAGTTCCTTTTGATGATCTGCATAGAATCACTTTCTGAGTTGATTTATGCACGTCAGTTCGTCTGTCCCTCCGTCCGTCCGTCCGTTCGTCCGTCCGTCTGTCCATGTATTCTTGTGAACAAAATGCAGGTCGCATTTATTATCCGATTGAGGTGGAATTTTGCAAACAACATTTTTTTGGCCCAAGGACGAACCCTATTGAAATTGGAGATAATCGGTATGGAATTTTGCACATACAACCAAATTAGGCCTGAAAATAAGTATGCCAAATTTTATCGAAATCGGTTCAGGTATAGCTATAGCTCCCATATATATGTTTCATCCGATTTGTTATTTTGTCCTCCGCAGCCGTAATATGCACTCTGTAACGACAATATTTGGGGAAATATATCAAATGCAGCTCAGAAATACCTTTGCTAAATTTTATCGAGAACGGTTCAGAGTTGGATACAGCTCCCATATATAACTTCGTCCCATTTACAATTTATTGTGCACCAAACGTCTAATATTTGTCCAAATGGGATGGAATTTGGCACATACGACCGAATTTATTCTAGAAGGTAGTATGCCAAATTTGGTGAAGATCGGTTCAGATATAGGTATAGCTCCCATATATATTGTTCATCCGATTTATTGTATTTTTTACCCACAGCCGTAATATGCACTCCGTAACAACGTTATTCAGGGAAATATATCAAATACAGCTCAGAAATATCTTTGCCAAATTTTATCGAGATCGGTTCAGATTTGGATATAGTTCCCATATATATTTTTATCCGATTTCAAATTAATTTCGCACCAAATGGGCAATACAAGTCCGAATTTAAAAGATACAAATGCTTCGGCATATTTAGTCCTTTGAATTTTAAATTATAATTACAATCATAGCGTGTATGATTGAATTCTCCCATAAAAACTTTTAATTATTAAGTGGAGCTCAACTAAATTAGCAATGTGTAGGGTGTAGGGTATCATAAAATCGGCCCCGCCCGACTTTAGGGCTTTCTGTACTGATTTTTAATCTGATGGATGTGGTTTCCATTTTTTTTTGTTTGGAATCAATAAGATTCTTAAACGATTCGATAAATTCCATTCTTGCTCAGAATTACATACGGATCTATCTCTCTTTTATGATTAATTCTCTCTTCCTTTTATGATTAATTCAAGTTAAACGTCTTGTTTTATGATCTTTACAAAGATGTTTTAAACTCGCATTACAAACCGGCAAAGGGTTACTTGTGAGCATAATGACCGTTATTGTTAACCAAAACGAGAAAAAATCGTTGTAATATTGCAAGCCATATGGCCTTAAGCGGTGAAATGTGGTTTTAATATTACAGCACAAACAATCTTGATTATCATCATCGGTATCATTACCAAAAAAGAAGAAGAAGACGGCGAAACAAAAGCACATACAGCGACCAATAACATTTACAACGACAGCATCCCATCAGCGATGCCAACCGCAATAATGGTGCGTCAGCTGTACAATACGCACCTTAACAACATTTCACCCAGCCTGTGGTAAGTTCCGATGCCTCAATATTGGCGAGTTGAATGTATTCAATGGCGGCGAAACAATATTAAAATAAATGTAATTTCCTTTTTTCTTTTTGCCATTTACAACTACATTCGTACATACTTCAATACTTATATAGGTACAATGAATGTTAAACCATCGCCATCATCATCAGCAGCAGCAGCATTCCTGGGAGACATCGATGGGTGGTGATGGCATCCATTGTGCTGATGCAATAATCGATGTGCTTGATGGTTTCTTGTTGTTATTTCATATTTTTTTTCTGTATTGCGGCCAAACACAACAGCAGCAGCAGAGCACATTAAGAAACGCACAAAATTCATTCATAAATATTAACTTGATTTTATTTCATTTTGTTTCCATATTTATTATTGGAGCGTTTTTTTTTTTTTTGCTTTGCAGTTGGATTTATGTATAGGTATTTCGACAAGAAAGTTCATGCTAATTTGTTTTGTTAACGACCGCAATAAGGTGTATTTCGACCCATTTTGCACTCAACACAATGTGAGGCCGGATGTTACATTTGGTCAATTACCAACGCTGTGAACTGTTTACAAACCATAATAAAGAAAAAAACCTAATAACCGAGGAGGGGAGGTAGGAGGAAGCAATTGGCATTAGGTGTTGTTTATATACTGAAAAAAAAAGCATTACAAATACAAATAGTAATTTGTTTGTTAATGGACCGTCAACAATGTCCAGGCATTTAAGAATTTTGTGTGGTCGAGGATTTATTCCAGATTATTTAAAATGTCTACTACAGTTTTAATTAATTTTCTATGATTATTAGGCAATTAAAATAAAGTTTTGGAGACATTTAAGAATTGTAAAAGTATTTTTTTTAAGAATATGGTTTTAGGTAACACCAGGGCAAGGTAAGTTTTTAAAATATTCCTCCATTGACTCTCAAAGCTGTAATGGTGCATTTCTGTAGACTATTTTTATACCCTCCACCTTGGAAAGGAGGGTGTATTAATTTTGTCATTCCGTTTGTAAAATATTCGTCGTAGACCCATGGGTCCATGATTTGGTATAGCCCCCATATAACGGTACCTCCCAATATTCGGTATTTTGATGCTTTCTGCCACATTTTTTCACTGATTTGTCTAAAAATTGGTATTTGTGGGGTCATAATGGGTTCTAGTTCGTGTGGCGAGTCATTGTAGTTATAGGTCCACGTTTGATATAGTCCCCATATAACGGTACCTCCCGATATTCAGTATTTTGATGATTTTTGCCACATTTTTTTACGGATTTGTCTGAAAATTGGTATTTGTAGGTCATAATGGGTTCTAGCTCCTTTGGCGAAACATTGTATGTGTAGGTGTAAGATTTGGTATAGCCCCCATATAACGGTACCTCCGGATATTCGGCATTTTAATGGTTTTTGCCACATTTCTTCTAATGTTTCCTTTACCCTAAGGTGGAGGGTATTAAAAGTTAGGCCCGGCCGAACTTAATGTTTTTATTTGTTCAAAATGCACTTCTTTTTTTTACCCTCCACCTTGGAAAGGAGGGTATATTATCTTTGTCATTTCATTTGTAACATCCTCCATTGGCTCTCAAAGCTGCAATGGTGCATTTCTTTAGACTGTTTTTCAAAATACATTTCCTTTTTATACCCTCCAACTTGGAAGGGAGGGTATATTAACTTTGTTATTTCGTTTGTAACATCCCTAAATATTCGTCGTAGACCCCAAAAAGTATATATATTCATAATCAGCATAAAATTCAAAGTTGATTTAACGATGTCCGTCTGTCTGTCTGGCTGTCACGTTACAGCCACGTTATTTGACATAGAGCGTCAAAATTTAGCAGAACGAACTAGGACGGTTGGTATTGAAAATGAGATATATCGGTCCACGTTTTGGTATATTCCCCATATAACGGTACCTTCTGATGTTCGGTATTTTGATGATTTTTGCCACATTTTTTCACGGATTTTTCTGAAAATTGGTATTTGTTGGTCGTAATGGGTCCTAGTTCATGTGGCCAAACATTGTTTGTATAGGTCTACGCTTTGGTATAGTCCCCATATAACAGTACCTCCCGATATTCGGTATTTTGATAACTTTTACGGATTTGTCTTAAAATTGGTTTTTGTTGGTCAAAATGGGTTCTAGCTCCGGTGGGGAAACATTGTATGTATAGGTCCACGTTTTGTTATAGCCCCCATATACCGGTACCTCCCGATATTCGGTATATTGATGATTTTTGCCGCATTTTTTCATGGATTTATCTAAAAATTGGTATTTGTTGCTCATAAAGGGTCCTAGACTCACTCAGACTCACAAGGTTTTATATATTATTGAATTTTTATCCTTTTCGGAACGAATAAAAGGAAAATGCTTACCTTTTACGTTAAAAAGTCTTCAAAATTGTTTATTTTGAAGTTCATCGAAGAAGATCCACATGCAATTTTTTTCTTTCCAAAATTATTTCCACATCTCCTTATGCTAACTCTAGAAACCAACAGTGACCTCAATGTCAAAGCTCTTTTCTTACACCCAATAATAATTGTGGTAATATTTGGTATGCATATTAAAACAATCTACATTTCTCCAACGTAGACAACAACAGTGATCCAAAATTATTACCATTTACTTCTTTTCGAAGAATTAGAGGACACTTTTGCAAAATCACCAGTAGATCTTAATACCAGATACCAACGGTGACCTCAATATCAATTTTGAGGATTACAGCTCTATCCCTTTACCCAATACAAATTGAGTACGATTTAGTACTTTTCTTACTAATATAGGAGGCATTTCCAAACCCACCTCCATATCCTAATTTCAGCTCCCAGCCCTCAGAATTTCAGACCTATCTCTCCATCCAATATGATATTTAGCACCAAATTAAAACTTCAAAATTCCAGTTCAATCGATTCCAGCTAGACCTAACTGTTCCAAATTTAGTACCATTAAGGACAGTTCGTACACTTAGTACACATTTCCCAAACTCACTCAATAATTTACAACATTGGTTCTCCTACCGAATCTGAAGTTTTAGCTCTATTAGTTCATATAATACCAATTTTAGATCCATTTTAGCACCAAAAATGCTTTGGTAATCTATCCTGCATTCTATCAATGCCTCACATTCCAAATGTCAGAATTCTAGCTAAATCTCTTTTTATACGAAACGAGATAGACCCATAGTTACTTTTGAGAACTTTCATAGAATCACTTTCTGAGTCGGTTTATGCATGTCAGTTCGTATTATTGTGAACAAAATGCAGGTCGCATTTATTATCCGATTGAGATGAAATTTTCCAAACATAAGTTTTTTGGCCCAAGGACGAACCCTATTGAAATTGGTGAGAATCGGATCAAATTTAGATATAGCTCCCATATATATCTTCATCCGATTTCGGGTTAAATGTGCACCAAATGTCCACTATCAGTCCAAATTACGTGAATTTTGGCACACCCAACCAAGTTCGGCCTAGAAGCAAGTATATCAAATTTGGAAAAAAATCGGTTCAGATATAGCTATAGCTCCCATATATATCTTTCATCCGATTTCGTCTTTAAATCCCTCTCATTCGTAATATGCACTCCACAGGAATTATATTTGGTACCAGATATCAGATAAAGCCCAAAAATAGTTGATTTTAATTTTATTAAAATCTGTTCCTATTTGAATATGCCTCCCATATATATCTCCGATATCATCCGATTTCGTGTTAATTGTGCACTAAATGGTCAATATCAGCCCAAATCACCTGAATTTTCGTACATAAGACCGAATTCAGTCTAGAAGCTAATACGTCAAATTTGGAGAAACCCGGTTAAGAGATGGCTATAGTTCGTAAAATGCACGATAAAATTAGATAGATTTTGATTTTGTACCAAATATCTCATAGAGCTCTGAAATGCCCTGTATAAACCTTTTTACGAGAGCTCTACTAAATATGCATAGTGGTGTAGGGTATCATATAGTCGGCCCCGCCCGACTTTTGAGATATTAGATAGATTTTGATTTTGTACCAAATATCTCATAGAGCTCTGAAATGCCCTGTATAAACCTTTTTACGAAAGCTCTACTAAATATGCATAGTGGTGTAGGGTATCATATAGTCGGCCCCGCCCGACTTTTGAGCTTTCCTTACTGGTTTCTTTATAAAGCAATTAATTTTTGGCACACTTTAGTACTATTCGTACCCTTTTAATGCGAATTTCCTAAAAACATGTCTTATGACATGCCTACGCACCAAGACTAACTCTCGTGCCAAATTTTAGCTTATATATTTTGAAGGATTTCTTAAGAATAGGATTTCATAGTCATGTATATCTAAGAACATTTCGTGGAATTCTCAACAATATATTATAAAGGATAATATATTAAGGATGGGAATTATACTTTATGTATATTTTATATTATTCACATTTATTAAATCAAAGATAATCGCGGGTCCCTGCGGGTATGCTTCATCAAAGATTATCGGATCTATTGCCTTTGATATTCATTTTTATATTTATTATTATTATTTTTTTTTTTTTTTTTTGGAGGACTAGCGTTGACTTCATCTTATAATATATTTAAGTTATAAAATAAGGGTTATGATCGTTTAAGAATATTTTTTGAGAAAAATATGTAAGTAATTGCCCATACCAAAGGCATGTTAGAAGAAAAAAATATTATAATTACAGAACATATTTTTGCTCAAAATTCTATCCCATTGATGTTTTCAATTTAATACTGTGCATCTCTTAAAGTTACCTGACATTGGAAAAACTCTTGTTATGATATCAAAAACGTGAGGTTCATACTCCTGGTATTAGTATTTTGAATCCGTTTGAGTTCAATATTACATATAACTAATACAGGGTTGTCCATATTCGAAGGACCCATCTGGCAACGCCATAACTTTTGACAGAGATGTCACATTGCTTAATGACATACCGCGTGTGAAGCGTCAGTCCAAGCAGATTTTTACCATGGACAATTACACGCCACGCGAGCGCTCTGAAATTTGCATTCAACAGAAGAGCCAGTGTTGAGAGGTCCCTAAGAACATCCCAAAAACGCCGTTCTCAGCAGTTGGCCATGGCTCGGCCCACTTTACAACGGATTATTCGCATTGATTTGCATTTGTTCCCGTGCAAAATTCAATTGACGCAAAGAATGTTGCCTGCGGACAAGCCTCGTCGTTTGGAATGGGCCCAAAGAGTCATGGGTCCGTCGAATATGGGTAACCCTGTACAGCTATAAAAAGTATAAGTTCGACAGGACCAAACTTTTAATTCCTCCATCATTATGACATACAAATATCATGGGGGCTATACGAAAACGAGCACCTATATGTACAATGTTCCACCACCGGAGCTAGAACCCATTACGTACTACAAATACTATTTTTTGACAAATCCGTGAAAAAATGTGGGAAAAATCAAGCAATACAAAGCTCTACGTCAAATAATGTGGGCGGAATCGTGATTTCAACAAACAGACGGACACCGTTAAGTCGACTTAGAATTTGATACTGTTTATAAATATTCTTCGTATGAAGTATATATATATATACTTCATACGAAGAATATTTAGAGATGTTACAAACGGAATTACATATTTAATATACTCTCCTTTCCAGGGTGGATGGTATAAACTGTAAAAAAAAATTTGCAATCAGGAGTTATGATTATGGTATTTATTTTGTTCTCAACATTACAAAGACCCATTTGTATTTTTACATGATGCAATTTTTTCCGAAATTTCCCCAAAATGGAAACATACGCCTTTTAGGTTACATGCTTCATTCCGCCTTAATGCGACAGACCAAGGGCTATTTCATCATTATGACGCTTGTAATCGCTGTTTATATCTAAATTGTTGTACGCTACGATTTCGAAATCTTATTGAGAAAACGATTGATTCATTCGTTCGTTCATTCATAGTCATGCCAGCCAGCCATACATTAGTCATGCTGGAAAGTATGGACATTTTTTATGGGCTTTTGTTGACTTGATGCTGCCGTACCCGATGCTGGCTCAACTACCACAACATTTGCTGCGGTTGCTGTGCTCTATTGTCGCTGATGATTTTGTAATTTCTCTTTCGTTTCACGTTAATGACCGACGCATTATTTGCACTTTTGCTCAAATTGTTTACTAATGTGTCACAATTTATGTGGTTTAATGATTTGTGGTAACAAAACCGACACTCACTACGCACACCATTACACTGACACATGCATTCGCATACCCGCATGGAAAAAACAACAACAATAGCTGCTGTTGCAACCTCCCGTCAGCAATGCCAAGAGCAACAATTTTCTAATATTGCTACCAACCAACAACAACCGTGGTAATGACAATATCTATGTACTTTTGGCTGCGTACTGGCCAAGTCTGTAATAGTTCGGTGAATAGTGAAACAAAGTGTTCACTTCAGATGCTCGTTCGGTTTCCCCCTTTTTCCATGGGGACGGGACAATGTAATGAACTTTTATATTGACACTTTAAAAGCTTTTCGAGTATCAAACGTCAAACACCTATCGCCAGTGGCAATGACAGAGTAATCCAAGCCAAGTCACTCAAATCTATTATTTGCTTCACTCCCTTCCTTCTTTTTTTTTTTTCAAGTGTGTCTGGCTGGGTTGGGTTGGTGATGTGTGGGATAAAAAAAAAGTATCTGCATACATGTGTGCACATACATATATATGTATATCTAATCGAAAAATCTATAGTTAACTTTTTAAAGTGTTGCTGGAAGAAGGTGGCTTGAGACAACTAAAACTATAATAGTTTGAAGAGATATATAACTTAAAGCAATATAATTCAACGGGGTCATTGTTAATAATGAAGAATGGAATTAGTCCATAAATACTTATTTAAGACAATTTTGGTCGGTCTCCTCTCTTCACAATATGAAAGGCAGCAATAGTTTTTTTATTTTATTTCGACATGGCATGAATAGAATTGATTTTTACAAGGTATTTACACGTACTTACCCACATGGCGGAATATGAAGATTTTAGCTATATTTCTAAACGAATAAACAATAAGAATTTAACTCTATCCCTTCACTGAATACCAAATTTAGTCATATGAGCGTCATTAGTACTTTCCGGACAATTATGGAACGCATGTGCAAAACCGCCACCTGATCCTAACACAAGATACGAGCAGAGATCTCAGTATAAAATTTCGAAACCAGCTTCATATCTCAATTCCAGATACCAACAAAGACCTCGATATCAAATTTAAGGTTTCCAGCCCTATCCCTTCACCCAGTACCATGTAGTACATAGCACACAAATATAGGGCGCGCTTCCAAACCACTGTCAAATCAGAAATACCATCAGTTAATTGAATTATCTCTATCCTTTCACCTAATACCAAATAAAGTACCAGAAACCACCTCCTAAACCCCAACACAACATATCCAAATTTAGTACCATATAGTGCAGTTAGCACACTTCATATATATTTTCAAAACAAACTTTAGGGTATATATAATTTGATAATTTGATACGGCCAAAACGTGCGATATAACGGTTTAAGAACCTAGGTGTCTTTGGACCAAGTCCGCTTCAGAACATTTGGAGTCGATCTAGCGATGTCCGCCCTCCGTCTATCTGTCTGGCTGGTGCGCACGATAACTCTCGAAGAAAGTATCCGATTTGGTCCACGCTTGGTGCATCGTCATATAATTATCAAACTTAGATCGAATTCAGAGATGGGCAATATCGGTCCAATCCTTCTTGTTACTCCCCCACAAACGGTCGAACTTTTCAAAGAAAATATTTTGCTGCACAGAGAGAGAGGATAATCCGTTTTTGCTCTAACTTTGCAAATCCTAATATTTGCGTTAGTTCTAGGTCTGGTGTGCAGATGGAATATATCGGTATACTCCTTCTGGTACAACACAAAAGGTAAACATTTTGAATAATTATAAATCTTATAACATGTGAAATAAGAGTCCGATTGTCTTCAAATTTCACACATGACAATATTTTTATTAGCACAAGGTGTGATGTGAAGATGGAAAGTATCGATTTACTCCTACGGTACCTCCCCCACAAAGGATCAACATTTGTAATAATTATAACTCTTATACCATGTGAAATAAGAATCCAATTGTATGTGTGAAATCCCATTATTTCTACCAAAACAACATCTGATGTGAAGAAGAGTTATATCGGATCACGGCTTCTGGTACCTCCCTCACAGAGGTTCTCAATTTGGAATATCCCTGATGTTCATAAAACATCCGATTCCATTCAGACTTGGTACATATAAATATTTCCATCAACACAAGATCTGATGGTAGTGATCGAACCGGAGATAGGATATATAGTCTGTCCCTTCTGGTACCTCCCACATAACGTGTCAAAATTTTGAATAGCCATGAAGCTCGTAAATCGTTAAATTAGCATCCGATTCCTTTCAAACTCAGCACATCTCAATATTTCCATCAACACATTTCCTGGTATGAAGATGGAATATGTCGGATAACTCCTTCTGCTACATCCCCCATAGCGGGTCAATTTTTTGAATATTTATATCTCCAATAAAATGCGAAATAAGCATCAGATTATTTTCAAGTTTCACAAAATTTTTTATAACACAAGATCTGCTGTGGAGATGAGAAATATCGGACCTATCCTTCTGATACCTTAAAAATTTTTAATAATTATATCTCTCATAAAATGCGAAATAAGCACCAAGGTAATGTGTTGCAAATTGCATATCCCAATATTTTTACTAAGGAAATTCTGTTGTGAAAATTATAGATATCGGCCTACCCCTTGTTGTACCTCTCGCACAAAGGTTCACAATTCGCAATGCATATATCTTTACTTAATTGCGAAACATATCGGCGATTAAAACAAGGCAAATCTACACATTTTTCTTAATCTATGATCTGATGTGAATATGCAATTTATCGGCTAACTCCTTCTCGCCCTACCACCCCCCCTCCCCCCACAAAAAGGTTTAAATTATGATTAACAATTATTTCCAAAAATTGGTTATAAATGTCGGATTTTCTTAAAATTTTTGACAACCAAAATATTTTCAACAGTATTAGATGAAGTGGAATGTCTTAGTATATATCTGGTACCTCACGCGGCATCTCCTCCTTAAAGGGTCAATATTTTAAATAATTATAACGTAAGTCAAAACTTATTTTAATCAACTGGCATAGGTTGAGGGTATACATCTGTCGGCAAAACCTACTGATATTTCTATACCCTCCACCATAGTAAGAAGGGTATATTAAGTTTGTCATTTCGTTTGTAACACCTCGAAATATACATTTTAGATCCCACTTAGTATATATATTCCTGATCAGCACAAAATTCTATGTCGACTTAGCTATGTTCGTCCGTCTATCCGTCTGTGGAAATCACTCTAACTTCCGAACGAATTGAAGTAGATTGATACAATTTTACTCAAATGTATGTTATGTCTGCACCGGAATTGATTCAAATTTGATATTTGAAGTTCGTAATGGATACTACAGCCTAAGACAGAAAATTCGTATAGCCCCCATATAACGGTACCTCCGGATATTCGGTATTTTGATGATTTTAGCGACAATATTCAACGGAATTGTCTCAAATTTGGTATTTGAAGTTCGTAAGGGATACTACAGCCTAAGACATAAAATTGTCTGTGCAGATCCACGTCTTCGTATAGCCCCCATATAACGGTACCTCCCGATATTTGGCATTTTGATGATTTTAGCGACATTATTCAACGGAATTGTTTCAAATTTGGTATATGAATTTCTTTCATGTGCAACTCTGTCCTATTTTCATCCCTGTACACATGTTATTATTTTATTCTTTTTTAATGCAATTTGTGCGTAGTACAACAAACTCTTGAATAATTTAATTTTGTAAACACTCACAATTTTTCTACAATTTAGCAATCTTTAATAGGCCTAAAGCCTAGATTAAATAACATTTTCCTGAGTTTAATGAGTATTTAAACATTTCAAGGTCGTACTATGAATGAATAAACAAAACAATGCATGTTCAAAACAAAAAAGCTACCTTCCAACTATTACAACGGATTTCTATGCAGTTAACAATGATATGAGAACTCTAGAAAGTTAATGGCCATTATGTAATACAGTCAGTTAGACATACACGCACATACATACACATGAAAGCCATTACTTCATATGTATGTATAACATTATTTAATATTGGATATTACCCAATTTCCTCTGGCGCTGTCAGAGAGTCGTAGCCAGTTTTACTTATATGCATGCATACATACTTACCATCATCAACATCATCGTCATCGTCACCATCTTCCAATGAACCAAACCAAGCAAACATTCAGGCAAGCATTCATCCAGCTATCAGATGTGTGATATGCTATAAACATCACATTAAAAAAAGTGACATAACATCGTATTAAAAAAAATGGTTAAATGCTGCTGAACTCAGACAGACAGACAGGCAAACTTCCATCCAACCCAAGCCGACCCTCCAGTGCTGTTAAACAACTTGGCTCTGACGTTATGAGCACGTTGTGGCTGGTTACCTATCTACCTACCTACCTGACTGACTGACGTCGATTGCAAAGGCGTCGCTAAGCCAAGTCAAGACACGAAAACGGCAACAACGACAGTTGGCAGTTGGCTGAAGCTGTTTATGTTCAACTTGAAATTAATGTAAATAAACTTTCTTTTCATTCCAGCTTTTCAGCGATGGCTGTTGGGCTGACTGGCCCATGTCTCCTCGTGAACAGAGCGAGTACAAGTTCATGTTTCATAAAGTATACCTATCTGCATTTTCAAGTTTTGAGTCACACAACAATAAAAATATGGGACAGCAGCCGTGGCAGCGACTGCTGAAACAATGGCTCACAGCAGCATCATTAACAGCAGGAGATATGACCGTTTGTCGAGTTGTTTGGTCGGTCGGTGGGTCGGTCAATCCGGTTTGGCTATTTGATATTAAAATTATAAAAGCACAGCAACTACATAACAAGTGGAAATTGTGTCAGTAGTCGTTTTAATAATAAAAAACAAAAGTTTTGTCTACAAATTTAGACCAAATTACAGGCAATAACTTTGGGGGGTGTCATAATAAGTGTATCACCGGCACGGGGAAATGACAAGTATATTTATGTGCTATTATGAGTAAAAATGTTGTGCGTAACAACCATTACGGCACGTAATGTACGCACACATGTAAACACTTTAATATGGCTTTAAAGGGAAGGAAATGTGAATTGGCATCTAAGGAAAATCGATTTCATTTCATAAAATTCCATAATTATAGCAGATAATTAATAAATGTAAAGATATTGCTTTCGGTACTGATAAAAAAATCAATTGAACTCGGCTTAGCAAAGAGAAGTAAATTAATTTTTCAATTTGTAACAAATTATTGTTGAAGATTCAATCAACAAGTCTGGAGTATTCCCCCACTGACTTCACTTTATATAAACATCACTCGGCCGGGCCGAACTATGATTATCCTCCACCATTTGGAAGGAATTTGCAAATTTTCCGCTTGTAAATACTGCTAAAATCATAAAAATACCGAATATAGAGAGTTACCGTTATATTGCGGCCTATACGTAAAATGCAATTTTAGTCATATGCCATTACGATATTTAAATACGAAACTTGAAACAAGTCCGGTGAACAAAGTCGTTAAAATTATCAAAATACCGAATATAAGGAGGTACCATTATGTGGGGTCTATACGAAAACCTGAACCTATCTTGACAGTCCTATTCAAGAATGTTTGGGGTTTATTGCAGCAAATTCCGATTAAAATTTTAACTAAAACATAAAAACCAGTGAAGAAAGTCTGATATCGGGCCAACTTCATGATACCCTACACCACTATGCGTAGTTAGTAGAACTTCACATAACGAATAAACGTTTTTATAGGGAATACCTCCTAGTTGGTATTCCCCATAAAAACGTTTATTCGTTACGTGAAGTTCTACTAAATGCCCACGATAATTTTAACGACTAATAGTTAATTTTAACAACTAATAGTTAATAGTTATAATTTAAAGTCTAAAGGAACTAATATATAAGAGGAAAATCCTCCTTTGAATTGATTTCTACTTAATTTGTCTTTGCCTTTTCAATTCGGGCTTGTATTACCTATATGGTGCACAATTAACTTGAAATCGGATAAATATATATATGGGAGATATTTCCAAATCTGAACCGATTTCGATAACATTTTGCAAAGGTATTTCTGAGCTGCATTTGATATATTTCCCCGAATATCGTTGTTGCAATGTGCATATTACGGCTGCGGAGGACAAAAATAAGAAATCGGATGAAAAATATATATGAGAGCTATAGCTATATCTGAACCGATCTTCAACACATTTGACATACTTGCTTCTAGACTCACTTTGGTCGTAAGCGCCAAGTTCCGTCCCATTTGGGCTAATATTACACGTTTGGTGAACAATAAAAGGCAAATCGGACGAAGATATGTATGGGAGCTAATAATAAAGTTTGACCGATTATCTTCAATTTCAATAGGGTTCGTCCTTGGGTCAAACAAAATTTAATCTGGATCGGGCAATAATTCCGACCTGTACTTTGTTTAAAAAATAAATGGACATACAGAGGACGGAAATGCTTAAATTGACTCAGAATGTGATTCTATGCAGATGATCAAAAGGAACTATGTATATATCTTGTTTCATTTTGCCTGTTGCAAACAAATGCACAAAGACATAATAACCTGACCACCTTGGGGTGTAGGGTGTAAAAACCTAAAATCCGTTAGACCTAGACATCTGTGTAAATTTTTTTTTAAACCTACTTCATTTCATTTGGAAGCTAGAGCAATTTCCACAGACATCGCTAAATAGGCATAAAAGAATGTGTGGCTAAAAATTATATTTCGGGCTGTTACAAAAGAAATGATAAACTCTCTATACTATAATATACTCTCTATACTATAATATAAAAAAAATATTATTATTCACGAGAATTGTATAAACTTTCCTATTTGAATATCGTAATGACCTATGGCAAACATTTCATATAAACGATCATGTCCGCGTATAGGCCCCAATTTAATGGTAAATACCTATATTCGGAATTTTTCTGATTTCAGCAGTTTACAAAGAACTTTGTTATTGAAAATTTGAAATTTTTTTCCAAAAATAAAAAAAAATCTGAAGGTCATAGTAGAATAAACGCCTTCAGCCATTTTATGTGTTACATTTAATCTATGGATATTTCTGAATCATTCAACCTTTATTTTAATATTCGATAAAAAAAGCCCCTGGGAGATGTTCAGTATTGATAAATCCTGTGGTTGTTGTCTTTGTTATGTATTTCATAAACATTTTGGGATCCTTACTAGGAAATACTTACCACTTCCATGCACACCATTACAGGGTGAGATGAAAAAATTGCAACCAACTTCAGCCTGCTGTCATTTCTAAGCCAATAAGTCCGACAGCTTTAAAATTATTCTAGTGACAGCTCAATATATTGTTTACAAGCGTACAAAAGGTTTTTAGTGAGAATTTTTAAGAATATTTAAATTTTAAAGTTATTCGTGATCGCATGTACACCATTTGGCTGGAAAACCACAAGTGGCTATCGTTAGAGCACTCCAGCATTTAAATGTGAATAAATCTGTTATGTCTCGTACCATCACGTGTTACCATGATACTGGTAGCGAAGCCCGACGTCAAGGAAGTGAACGGAAGAAAACAGCAGAAACAGGATTGGTTCGAAAAGTAAAGAAGCGACTTGATCAAAACCCGCATATCAGTGGTCGTGAGCTGAACATATCGCAATATTCCATTCTGCAAATATTGAAACATGAGCTCGGGGTAAAGCCATTGAAATGCCAAAAAGTGCAAGAACTTACGGAAAGAAAATAGACTCAAAAGAGGTAGAGTTGCTTCGCTTGGCCGAAGTGGTGAACTGCCGAATTTGGGTTTCTCCGATGAGAAAATATTCGTTGTCCAGTAGTTTGTAAGCAGACAAAATGATCGTGTTTACTTGCCAAAGAGGTCAGCTGAAAATGTGCACCTTCGGTTGGCCACCAGAACTCAAGCGCTGGCAATGGTGATGGTGTGGACCGTCATAACAGACATTGTCGCTCTCCGCTCGTATTAATCGACCGTGGCATCAGAATAAATGCCGAATATTATAGCGAAAATATTCTGGAGGGTGTAAAGCCTTGGGCACGCAAAAATTTTAGCCGCAGACCTTGGACATTCCAACAAGACTCAGCACCATCGCACTTAGCACGCGCCACCCAAGAATGGTTACAAAATGAGGTTCCTCGTTTCATTTCCAGCGCACAATGGCCACAAAAATCTCCGGATGCCAATCCGTTGGACTATTGTGTCTGGAGTAATTTGGAATGCAAGGTGGGCACTAAAAAATACCAAAGTGTCGATCACCTCAAGCAAGCGCCTCGCCGGGAATGGGCCAAAATACCGCAGAGCAAAATTCGAGCAGCGTGTCATTAGCCGTTTTAAGACCATAATTCGTACCAAAGGTGACCGATTCGAACAAATCTAAACTTATTCTAAAATTGGAGGATATTTCCAACATTTTTGCTTTCAGTCAATAAAATGTAAAAAAAGGTAAAAATTGTGGCGTATTACTTTTTTGCAGTTTTTTCTTATCTCACCCTGTAAGTTTTAGATTTTCTTGTAATTTTGCACATTCCAATATTTTTTATCAGAGTTAGATGAAGTAAATTACTCAATTTACGATATCTGAAAGTAGTCGATATAGTCTAGATCTGGCACGTTTTAATATTTATATCAGACTTAAGTCAAATCAAAACTTTGAATGGTCATAATGAAATTCAAAATATATTTAAAGCAACGAACGTTGTCTGAGGAGGTACCTTTATACCAAAATATGGACCCACATCGAAAATTTTGTCCGCATTATAAACATAATTCTGAGGCTTGTCGCATCTTTCCAAACAAGATGGATGATTGAACATTACATCGATTTAAACGAAATAATTGTTAATCTAACATTTATCCATTCAATTATTGGACATTCTGCCAAACTTCCACAATTTTTCAAAAACCCGAATATACCATTGTATTATTTTCAAATAGTTAATTTGCTCATCCGCTAAATATCATTCATTGACCATACAAAATGGCATATTTCGGTCCTGTCCCTAACTCTAACCCCATGCCAAATTCCGCGGTGATTTGTCTATAATTGTGTTCAAATATCAGAAACAATTTTTTGTTTTGGTCCATAATAATATAATTTTGCGATCATCTACAAATTTATCGACTTATTTGCTTAAACTGTCCACAGAAGCATATAAAATTTAACATGAACGAACGGAGGAGTTAGATCGACCGAGCTCGTCAAGATATGATGATGGTGGGTCAAGGATCAATATTATGAGATGTTACAAACTTTATGGCCCATTAACCATGTTCCATTTTCTCATAACATATTGTTTCAAGACATACAAATTAAAATTCTCTCACAAAACGAATGAAGACACGAATTAAAATGCTTGTTTTGTCATAACAATCGGATTTCACTTCAAATGTCAAAAATTACCAAAAAATATTATTTAAAAATCTAAATGTACTACAACCGTTCTTTTGAATATTTGAAAAAATATCAAAAGATGGTCTATAGTACCTCAATACTTAGTTTAATATTTAATTAGTGGTTTGTGATATTTTGAATATCTTGCACTCGAATTTTAGAAATTATTAAACAAAGAAATTACTACAACGTTCTTCAATGGATACAGTGCATTTCAGAGAAATTCAACTATATTTTCTTTTTTTTTGTTAATCAATTGGTATAAAAAATAATCATCAAAATTGCATACGAACAGAAAAGATACGAGTGATCAGAAAAGGACACGAGTGATCTTTTGTAAGAAATGATAATTCCAACTTTATGAACACATTTTATATCATAAAAACAAAACATTTTCTAACGCAGTGAAACAAACACTTTTAACAAAACATCATTCAACAATTAAATAAATCACATCCTTTTTCACTATTTCCAAACTAATTTATCATCCCTCACTCCAAATCTTCACATTCAAAGACTACCTCAACAAATTTTCTAGACAAAAGGTAAACAATGGTAAATTCTTTGACGTTTTTAAAGACTATATTTACTACTATTGTCACCTGTCTTTTCTTGATGCTGCCCAGCCGGCATGCACTATTGAACTAAAGTCACATGTCATCGGAATGTGTGCAGAGTAAAATGTCGCTGCTGTCAACGCTGGCAGCGGCGCAACCTCACTTTCGACATTAATGTCTGTAGCGGCTGGCTGATGTGAGATGAATTGATGCTGATGAGATGCTGTAAACATTGACTAGTGTAAACATACAACAACAGCAACAAAGAAATCAAAAATATTTGGAGAAATCAGTTTCGAAAAAAGGCCTTGAAATAAAAATGGAAAATATTTTTTTATTAACAGTTTAAATATTTGATTAAAATGAGGCCTTTATATAATACGATGCGATACGAGACGATATATTCCAAAAAGTACAACAGCAACAAGAAGAAAAAAAACATCACTCTCACACACAACCTTGCCGAACAACAACGCAGATGATGTCGATGGTGATGAACATCATCAGCATTCGGAGAAACTTTCTTTAGAGTCAATAAGAGTGAATTTCCGTTAAACGAAGATGAACAAAAAAAAAATGAACTACAACGACAGTATACATAAAAAATCTCAACCGAACTTGGCTTAAAATATTACCTTACGTTAGGTTATGATTATGCCAACAACAAATAAAATTGTTGTGGATTTACACAGTGGGGTATTTTGTAGGAAATGGTTGTTGATTTTAAAACAATTAAAGAGCGAATATATATAAATGATACACAATCTGTATTAAGCAATCGATAAAAGCTGGAACATTGGAATTTTTAATGGGGATTATTCTTCATATATAGAGCAAAACCAGTTAAGAAAGTCTTAAAGTCGGGCGGGCCCGACTTTATGATACCCTACACCTCTTTGCTAATTTAGTAAAGCTACGCATAAAAAATAAAAGTTTTTATGGGAGAATTCAATCATATACGCTATGATTACAATTATAATTTAAAGTTCAAAGGACTAAATATGCCGAAGCATTTGTATCTTTTAAATTCGGACTATGGGAGCTATATCCAAATCGAAAACAATCTCGATAAAATTTGGCAGAGATATTTCTGAGCTGTATTTGATACATTTCCTTGAATATTGTTGTTCACGGATAAGTGAACATGTTTTTATAATAAAAGAGAATAGCGGGGCTACCTAGTGTAGATGAGAGGGATTTGTTAAACTGGGATCTTCTTATTACAGTCCACATGAAATAAGATAAGAAAATGTGGTGAGCAGACCTTCGAGTTAGAAATAAATAATACAGAATTTTCAATTGCTGCATGTGTTATGGGGGAGTTAGATTATGGGATGTAATCTTTACTCAGACTGATAAATTCAGTGTCTTACAAACGCTCAAATGGTAAGGACGTTGCGTCTTTTAAATGATCCCGTTTTACAATTGTTGTTACGGAGTGAATATTACTGCTATTAGGAACAAATATAACAAATCGGTTGAAGAGTATATATGGGAGCTATAGCTATATCTGAACCGATCTTCGCCAAATTTGACATACTAGCTTCTAGACTCAATTTGGTCGTAAGTGCCAAATTTCATCCATGGCAAATATTAGACGTTTGGTGCACAATCCATGGTAAATCGGACGAAGTTATATATGGGAGCTATATCCAAATCTGAACCGATCTCCATATAATTTAGCAAATGTATTTCTGAGCTGTATTTGATATATTTCCCCAAATATTGTTGTTACAGAGTGCATATTACGGCTGCAGAGGACAAAAATAACAAAGCGGATGAACAATATATATGGGAGCTATATCTGAACCGATTTCGATCAAATTTGGCATACTTATTTTAAGGCCTAATTTGGTTGTATGTGCAAAATTCCATACTATTCGGGCTGATATTACACGTTTGGTGCACAATTAAACGCAAATCGGACGAAGATATATATGGGAGCTATATCTAAATTTTGACCGATTATCTCCACTTTCAATAGGGTTCGTCCTTGGGCCAAACAAATGACTTGTGCAAAATTTGATCTCAATCGAATAATAAATGCGAACTGTACTTTGTTTACTCTCTTTAGCTCTATTGAGTCTAATTTTTATACCCTCCACCTTGGAAAGGAGGGTATATTAAGTTTGTCATTCCGTTTGTAACATCCCTAAATATTCGTCGTAGACCCCATAAAGTATATATATTCATAATCAGCATAAAAGTCGATTTAACGATGTCTGTCTGTCTGTTGTGTCTAGGATAATTGGTATTGAAAATGAGGTATATCGGTCCACGTTCTGGTATAGTCCCCATATAACGGTACCTCCTGATATTCGGTATTTTGATGATTTATGCCACATTTTTTCACTGATTTGTGTGAAAATTGGTATTTGTAGGCCATAACGGGTCCCTGTGCGTGCGGCAAAACATGGCATGTATGGGTCCACGTTTTGGTATAGCCCCCATATAACGGCACCTCCCGATATTCGGCATATTAATGGTTTTTGCCACATTTATCTAAAGTTTCCTTTACTCTAAGGTGGAGGGTATTAAAAATTTGACCCGGCCGAACTTAATGTTTTTTTAATTGTTTTCTTTTGCGGTGTAAGTACTTCCACTTTTTGGAATTTCAATGGCTTTACCCCGAGCTCATTTTTTAATGTTTCTCGAATGGAATATTGCGATATGTTCAGCTCACGAGCCATTTTTTGGCTATTGCGAAGTCGCTTCTTTACTTTTCGAACCATTTCTGCTGATGTTGCCGTCCACTTCCTTGACGTCGGGCTACGCTACCAGTATCACGGTACGAGACACAAACGATTTATTCACATTTAAATGCGGGAGTGCTCTAACGATAGCCACTTGTGGTTTTCCAGCCAAATATAAAGAAATCATACCATTACGCTTGAATTCCATCGCGAATAACTTTTTCCGGAAAATTCTCACCAAAAAGGTTTTTGTACGTTTGTAAACAATATCATGAGCTGCACTGGAATAATTTTAATAGCTGTCGGACGAGTGGCAAAGAAATGACAGCAGTCTGAAGTTGATTGCAATTTTTTCATCTCACCCTGTATGTATAGTGGAGGGTGTAAAAAGGATGGTTTGCATGCCCAAGTTTGACTTTACATATGTGAAAACTTGATTGTTCGAAATTTCGCATTTTCACAACATTAAAATAAAACAATAACACTGAATTCAAGCTTGACTTTCTTGGCCTAAGAAAATATTTTTCTATTGTTGTGAAAACAAAGTCAGTTCAACAAATTAGCTTCATTTTTTCCCTAAATCACAACAATGCAATAATATATATATAATGTATAACTCAAATTAATTGCCTAATTTAACAATGCCGAAGCAAATGTTTGTTAACACATACTTGTTGAATTAGAACGTAATTATAAATGCACAAGAATTTTAATTTAAATATCAAAATAGAAAATTACAAATTCAATTCATTTAATATTAATTAGCATAGTAAATCAATGAAACGAAAATAAAATAAAAACAAAATTTAAGTGAATCTGAAATGGTGCATGTCGAAAGATTTTCACGGATTTATTGTGAATTTTTAATTCCAATTCTATTTAAAATTTAAAGATTAATTTGAACAAAGCAAAAGATGTTAGTAATTGAATACGGACCTTTCGTTTAATGCATTTAGTTAATTATGTATGTACACATAAAATGAGGCAAGATTGATTTCCTATCATCATATGTCAGCTTTTAAGCAAACATCAGACTATAAAAAATTTTTCTTTTTTATATTACATTTTTTTTTATTTGGCGCAGCTCCCGTTTTCATCACAGCTATCTTTTCGAAGATTCGACTGTGATGAGCCTTTTCAATTTTGAAAACAAAAATTCACGAGAAGAATTGTTTTTTTTTATTCGTTTTATGATTTGAGATATAAAAGTACTTCTTCTGTATAATGCCATCTCAGTATAGACACGAACAAAAGCTGTAAGTTCGGCCAGGCCGAAATTCGGTCCAAATGGCCTCCATCATTTGGAACAAATTTGGCAATTTTCAAAAAAATAAAATCCTTAAAATTCTGTAAAAATCTAAAAAATTCCGAATGTAGCCGTTATATTAGGGTCTATACTACGACGTGAACCTGCATAGACAACGTTTGTCATAAGCCATTGCACTATTCAAATTCGAAACCTAAGAGAAAACAAGTAAAAAAGCTTTAAGTTCAGCCGGGCCGAACTTTTAATACCCTCCACCATTTGGTGCAAATTTGGCAATTTCCAAAAAAAAAAAAAAAAAAATCCGTTAAAATTCTGTTAAAATCTTAAAAATATCGAATGCCTATACAACGACGTGGACCTGCATAGGCAACTTTTGTCATAAGTTATTACAATATTTAATTGGGAAACTTGAAGAAAAATCTGTTTATAATGTAGCTAAAATCATCAAAATACCGAATATAGGGGGTACAGTTATATGGGGGCTATACGAAGATGTGAACCGGCACAGACAATTTTCTGGCATGGGCTGAAGTATTAATTTCGAACTTCACATGCGGAATACGAAGACGTGGACCTACATGGCCCATTTTCTGTTTTATGCTGCAGTATCTATTACGAACTTTAAATACCAAATTTTGAGCGATTCCGGTAAATAATGTCGCTAAAATCATCAAAATACCGAATATTGGGGGGTACCGTTATATGGGGGCTATACGAAGACGTGGACCTACATAGCCCATTTTCTGTTTTATGCTGCAGTATCTATTACGAACTTCAAATGCCAAATTTGAAACAATTCCGGTGAATAATGTCGCTAAAATCATCAAAATACCGAAAATAGGGATGTACAATTATATGGGGGCTATACCAAAACGTGGACCTACATGGCCCATTTACGAACTTAACCTTCCTACTGGCAAAATAACCATGTGTGCAAAATGTTAGCTAAAAATGACTGACTGACATAGAATCAAACCTGGCGAAATGGCTGAAGCTATATTCTTGAGATTTTGCAGTCTTGAGTTATAAGGCCGGGTTTTTGGATATTCGTACTAAAAGAGTGCGAAAGGTACTATGAATTGTAAAGAATTTTTGGTGTAAAAGATAAACATTTTCCTATGATAATTTTGCAAAAGGAAAACTTGAATAATATATATAAAAGCTTTTAAGTGCTTAGAACGATGTATGAAGATTTGATTAAATTTGATATTTGATAAAAATTGTCAAACCGAACAAATTGTGCATTTTGAGTACTAAAAAAGAACTACCACGAAGTGTTGGTACGAATCTGAAATTTTAAGGTGAAACTTTCGCTGAAGAATTATAGGCCACTTTTAGTTCTATTTTTGTACAAACTGTAGGTGCATTTTAAAATTCGCCCACCAAAAAGCTTTTTGGAAAAGTAAATGGTAGTCACTGCATTTTTATACCCTCCACCATAGTATGGAGGGTATATTAAGTTTACCATTCCGTTTGTAACACCTCGAAATATACATTTTAGACCCCACAAAGTATTTATATTCTTTATCAGCATAAGATTTTATGTCCGTCTAGCTTCCGAACGAAATGAAGTAGGTTGATAAAATTGTACTCAAATGTATATTATGTCTGCAGAACTTTTGGCATTGAAAATGGGCCATGTAGGTTCACGTTTTGGTATAGCTCCCATGTAATTGAACCTTCCTATTTTCGTTTTTTAGTGTTTTAAGCGACATTATTCACCGGAAATGTTTCAAATTTGGTATTTTAAGTTCGTAACGGATACTACAGCCTATGCAGTGCAGCTCCACGTATCGGTATAGCCCCCATATAACGGTATATTCCGATATTCGATACTTTGATGATTTTATCGACATTAATCACCGGAATTGTTTATAATTTGTATTTGAAGTTCTTAATGGATACTACAGCCTATGATATTACAGCCCCCATATACGGTACGGTACATTCGGTATTTTGATGATTTTAGCGATATTATACACGTTTTTTTTTTAAGTTTCGAATTTGTATGACAAAAGTTGCCTATGCAAGCCCACGTCATCGTATAGCCCTAATAAAATTGCTACATCGGCATTTTTAAGATTTTATCAAATTTTTTAATGGATTATATTTTTTCGTAAAGTGCTAAATTCCTTCCAAATGGTGGAGGGTACTCAAAGTTCGGCCCGGCCCAATTTACAGCTTTTTTACTTGTTTTCACAACGGCATCCTCATAATAGTTAAATAAATAATAAACAAAACGAATATGTAATCAATGTCGTGAAATAAATCTATAATTCTGTTCTTAGATATAAAATAAACGACTTGCGATATCCATTTCGTTAGTTGAACAAATTTTCCTGTTATTAGCATATTATCAATATAAAATATGGCAACATGAATTCTGTAAACTTTACGTTAAAATATTAAGGAAAAATGGTCTGACCATTTGCATATCGGACAGTTCATATTTAAATGTATTAACAAAACCAATTTATTTGTCCGACAACATCAATATTTTATCCATCGGAAAGATGTAATAACGGCCCTAATATTTTTTTTAGAAGTTTGACTTTTTTTAAAGGAGATGTAAGAAGGAATTGTCTATATGATCCATTTTCATACATGACCTTAGTTTCAGACAAATAGGATATGGGAATCAAAGGATACCAAGAGATATTTTTTGAAAATGTTCTATCGGACCTCAATTATGTGGAAAATAGACAAATTGACTTAAAACCTCCCCCAAAAGTGTCAACATTTTGGATACTTAACCCCGATTAAATCGATTAATACACGCATTATCAGGGATTCCCAGAATCTAAATAGTGGAATACCGCTTGATTAAACCATTCATGCAATAAATACCAGATATCTAAATGATACAACTAAGCCAATCAGCCCATCAATATCAATAAGATAGGAAATAATTGCATAACACATATCTGAACATCTCAATTCAATGAATTTCAAATTTCCATGCTTCAAATTGGATTAAAATAACCTTGCATGTATAAAATTAGAAATTCTTTGAAATTTGAATTGCAAAATTTCTACAAATTCCAATGCCAATTTACAATAACAAATCTCCCACTGTGCAAACGCAGAAGAAGACGAAAAACTATGGAAATAAACAAAAATGTACCTCTTACACATCACACTCGCCGCCGTCACTTACATAAATTACCAGTCAAAGCGCCAACGCATTTTGTAGCCTTTTAAGTTGATATTGTTGTTGTTGTTGTTGCTGCTGCTTTTGCCATTGTAAAGAGTTTGTTACCAAAAGTCAAAAGCTTAGGGAGCAATCTGTTAATAATTATTATACAAAATAATAATACCTACCAAGATCATGATCTTGAGAGTAAATGCAAAGCGAAGAGAGAGTCCCTCCAAATGAAAACAACAAAAAATGCGGAAAGAAATTTATGAACAGTTATATGGCAATGCAAAAGAAGGTGTGTGTGTGCGCGCAAGTGATTTTTGGTAGATGCGTGTCGATGTTAACGTAGGTTTCTCAAAACCATCTCTCAACGCTTTTTTTGTCAACAACCAAAGAAATTCTTTGAGCTGCTAACCAACGAAAGAGAGAGTGTTTTATGGAGCTACGGGGGTGTGCGGTGGACGTATGAATGTTAACGGTTATTGAGTATGTGTGTGTGTGCGTTTTTGTTGCCATTGATTGTGGCCATTGCACTATGGGTAAAAAGCATGATTTTTTGGCATAAAGTCATTTTTTTTTTTGGTTTCATATTTTGAAATTTAACTGATTTCCTAAATGTAGATACCCATATTAGAAAAAAAATGTTTAATATCAATACGGGTGGCAACCCTTTTTTGCTGGCGAGCTTTTAAAGTCAGCTGTTTGAAAGTCACTTTGTTTTGGTACAACTGGCGGTAAAGATCAGCTAAGTTCAAGTGCTTCTGATTTGACAAAATTGAAAAAAATAAAATGTGTAATTATGGAAAACGTTAGTGCAGGTATGTAAAATTAAGACGAGGTGCCCTTTTTGTCATAATTGTCTGTTGTTGTAATACTGTGAATTGTTTCGTTTATGTATAGCTTTATATAAAATCTATAAATTGTAGTTGTGTTCCGTGGAGTGTAACTTGTGAATGGCAAAGCATTGCAAAAAGGTATAAATGCCAAGTTATTAACAAAAGTGTGTTAATTAATGAGTAACTAGCCTTTTTTGTTCTATTTTGTGCCAACACGTGTTTTGCAGATAAACATGTGTTTGTCCATGCAGCGCTTATTGAAATTTGGAGAAGCAACAATCGCTCAGAAGATGCACTTGTGAAATATGTGTTACAGAATATCAATAATATCAGTTTAAATGAAGACCAAATGCGTTTGATATCAAAACAAGTGAAAGATTTTGTTAATTATATAAAAAAGCATTTGCCAATGTGCATCCGTAAACTAGAGCGATTTAAGACTAAACATTCAAAATGGCTTAGCAAAAGTATAATTATTGTAATGGATGAGCAGTATGTTTCTCCAAATCATCATAGCCGATCGGCCAGATCGGCTATATAGCAGCTACATGAAATAGTGCCCCAAATCATATGAAAATTCGTAGGTCATCTTGGGGGCATAAAAATGAATACAAATCAAATTTCAATTCAATAGCTTCATAAAAAAAAGTTGGGTCAAATCGGCCAGATCGGCTATATAGCAGCTATATGAAATAGTGTCCCAAATCATATGAAAATTGGTAGGTCATCCTGGGAGAATAAAAAATGTATACCAAACAAATTTCACTTCAACAGCTTCATAAATAAAAAAGTTGGGTCAAATAGGCCAGACCGGCTATATAGCAGCTACATAAGAAATAGTGCCCCAAATCATATGAAAATTCGTAAGTCATCTTGGGGGGGGGGGGCTTAAAAAATGAATGCAAACCAAATTTCACTTCAATAGCTTCATAAACAAAAAAGTTGGGTCAAATCGGCCAAATCGGCTATATAGCAACTATATGAAATAGTGCCCCAAATCATATGAAAATTCGTAAGTCATCTTTGGGATATAAAAAATTAATACAAACCAAATTTCACTTCAATAGCTTCATAAACAAAAAAGTTGGGTCAAATCGGCCAGATCGGCTATATAGCAGCTATATGAAATAGTGCCCCAAATCATATGAAAATTGGTAGGTCATCTTGGAAGCATAAAAAATGCATACAAACCAAATTTCAATTCAATAGCTTTGAAATTAGAGTTTATGCCAAAATAAACGTAAAAAAACCCATAGTGCATTGGTCAAGAGCCCGGCAGAGAGTTGAGGTTTTGCCCATCAGCCGCTGAGCCGACGGTGCGTAGTAAAAGCTTCGCTCAAAGTGGGGTTAAACATTAATGGCCATGTTTTTTACATGTGTTGCTGCTAATGATATACATTGAGGTTTTCTTATTTATGGTTATAGCTCCGCTGACGTTGTTGTTGTTTTTGGCGGTGGAGAAGCTCTGTTGCTGGTGTTGGTAGGGGCAATGGTTATATTACTGCTGTTATTGTCATCAGTTTTTACCTTTAACCGGCATCCCAACAACAACCACACACAGGCAATGCAATACAGCAGCAATGGCAGGCAGCCACATTTACAAGAGCATCATCGTCATCTCTCAATGGGCATGGGCATAGGTTTGGTTAGCTGCCTTAGGGTAGCAGCGCGGGCAGCAGCAGCAAAGCTTGGCATCAACGACGACGCCTGCCAAGAGTCTCTATAGGTTTTGCATAATTATACGATTTCGGTTGATTGTTTGAGACTGTTTAAAAACAGCCTGACACCGACGAAAAATTATCAAACCTCAACTTGTTCCATTCGAATGAACACACAGTGATTTCGGTGGTGTTCATAAGTCTTATTAAACGGTTAACTACAAGTTTAATCCCGACAAAAAATATCCTAAATTAGTTTCATTTACACGAGAAACAAAAACAAAAAACTTAAAACAAAATGAAATTCTTTGTTGCTACAAGTTGTGTGCTTTTATTGGCCTCAGGCATCCTTGCCAATCCAGCCATCAAGGATAACACTGTTGAGCAGAATGGTGTGTTCGCCAAGTGCTTGGAAGCTGATTCAATTTCGTGTCTGCAATTAACGGTACGGATTATTATATAATTGAAAAAAAAAGAACAAAACAAAAAAAAAAAAAAAGACTTCAACAATTTGGTGCTCATCATAAGACAAGGATTAACTAATTAAACAAACAGCCCATAAGAAAAATACGGAAAGAAAACTGAACAATGAACAACCAAAAAGGCTAAAACAGAAAAAAAGTGAAAATTTCAAGAAAAAAAGAGAAAAACAGTAATTTACAAAATAAACACCAAAAGATTTCGAAATGAAACTGAAAGTGTTGAGAATGAAAACATAATCAACAGCCTCTTAGAAATTTTCTAAGAAACTGAAAGTGAAAGACTTTAAATTAAAATTTAACAAAAAAAAAATATTGCATAAATTAAGAGTGATGATGAAAATGTGCCTTTGTTAGATAACATCTTAAGTAGGTTACCACCATTGGCCTGCCACTACTTGTCTCTGCTGCGACCAACATAAAGTGCAATATTTTCCCATGGATTACATGACCATGTCATAATCAAAACTTGTTTTGTGTAATTTCACTCCACCTTGAGTTGTTCCTTTTTGAGGATCTTATGTAATTCCCAATACAGTTCGTATCCAGAAAAACAAGTTTCCAAATTCCAATAATTATTACATAAATTTTCAACTTCTCTGAGGGCAATTTCATAAGAAAATGAAATCAGATCATTAAGTTTATCTCGTGAATGAGAAACGAAAATTAAAGATTTGGAATTGATTCCAACTTTCACTTTCCTTTGACAGCTAAATTGGCTCAGGTCACAATCCCGTAATATTTTGCAATTTTGATTATATTTCGAAAAAAAATCATGAATATCACATATTACACTTGTCTTGACTTCAAACATGAAGCAGTTTCCCCAATACCATTGAATTAGTTTCCGAAACTTGATACCATTTTTTATTTTTCCCATTTTTTTTTTGGAATTTTAGCAAATTGTATTAAATTGCTTTCATTTGATTTTAAACCCTAATTCAAAATCATTTGAAAAAATATTTTCAATATTTGACTGGATGGTATATATGAACAGCAAGTTTTTTTTTATTTCGAAAATGTTTCTTCTTTTCAAATTAGAGCAATTTAATGCTTTCATTTCGAAATGAAATCACGACCCACTTCGAATTTGGCTATTAACAGTTTTAACATTTGTGTTTTTTTTATGGCCAACCATGAACTTGAAGAGTAACATGTTTTCAAAATAAAACATTAAGATGATTAGATAAGGCACACTTCGAAACATAAAATCCACTACTTATTTGAGCACAATCATAGCTTTTAAACCTTTCTCTCCTCAATTAAATGTCAATACTAATTTCTTCTTCTTTTTCGTCTCGTTTACAGCTCTACCGCAAAGCCAAATCCTTCTTCGATAATCCCCAAATTGAATTGTTCGGCGGTGTTTCATTGATCAAGTCCAATGAAGGTCGTCAAGGTAAGGCTTTGGATGAAACCGCTGTTGCCGTTGAAAATGCCCCCACCATTGAGGCCCGCACCACAGAAATGGGTAACTACATGTTGACCAATGCCAAGAACTTCTTTGCCGAACGCTCCTTGAACTTCAACTTTGCCAATGCTGCCCGTTCCGTTGCCCGCGCCATTCCCGATGACATCAAGGCTGATTTGCGTGAATTGGTTGTTGAATCCCGTACCGGCAAGAAGAAGAAGTTGTTGAAGAAATTCTTGCCAATCTTGTTGGGTGTCGGTGCTAAGGTCGCTGTCTTGGGTATTGGTTCCATCTTCGGTTTGTTGTTCATTGCCAAGAAGGCTCTCGTCATCTCCATCATTGCCTTCTTCTTGGCCTTGGCTGCTGGTGCTGGTAGCGGTTTGAGCCGTTTGGGCGGTTCCGGCGGTGCTGGTGGTCTTTTGGGCGGTTTGGGTGGTTTGTTCGGTGGAAAGAGCTCCGGTGCTGCTTCCGTTGGTTCATCCGGCTCTGGCGGTTGGTCCTCAGGTGGTGCCGCCACTGGTGGCTGGTCATCTGGCAGCAGTGCTGGCTGGGATTCCCATGGTGCCTACAGTTCTCCCGTTGCCCAAACCATTGCCTACTCCGGCTACAAACAAAGCAGACGGTAAACAGTCTGGCAATGTTTATTTTAGGGTAATCACAACGACACTAATTTAAAACGAAAGGATAAGAACAAATTCAACTAGGACCCACTTTATAACAAAATTCTTCAGTTACGAATCGATAATTTAATTTATTTTTATTTATTTTAATTTATTTTTATTTAATTTATTGAAACCATAAAAAAATCATGAAAAAATGTGCCTTAGGAATGAGATTTGTTATTCAAAAGTTAGGTTTTCGTTTTGGAAAAGCAATCCTTTCGATTTTCCCACGAGATGACTAACAACGACACAATACAATTTTTAGATATCTAAGTTTGAATAATTTCCTCTTTTGAACCTCACTCTCTTTAAAAGAGGAACATTATAACTTTTTCTAATAATTTTGCAGCTGAAGGACCCAAACACACACAGACATATGTATATGAAAAACGGTTATCACAAAATGCATGAAAACTAGTCAGCATTTAAAGTATTGTGTTAACGGTTTTCATCTCTCTCGCTGTCTATCTCTCTATCTTTACTATACCTACTTATGCTATATTTCATTTCCTTTGTATTCTTAACTCTTGCACTATTTCTATTCTCTCATTCTGTACTCTCTTCTACTCCTTGATCTAATACTATCTCTGTCACTATTTCATTTCACTTTTTTCCATTGTGAAAACACCTATCGAAAAAATACAAACTCATGACTTTTTCTTAAAAAAAAACTTTGCATCTTTTCTTTCTTTTTTCTCTTCATTTTTTGGGTTTATACTTTAATTTCAGACACCAAACAAAGCAGCTATTTGTACAATTCATTAACACTTTTTCCAGTTCATTCAAAGCAAATTTCTCCACAAACTTTCATTTCTCAAACAAAATAAACAAATCATAAATTTTTATACTTTGTCATTGGAATTCTTTCAGACTCATAACTAATACATCTACACACACACATACATTCTCGTTTGTACGCACCTCAATTCCATCAAACATTTCATAATTTAATCTTTTTTCAAAGACAGTTTTCAAACAAAACAGTCATCATCAGCTCTATTCATTGGCAAACGACACCACAAATTATGACATTTCTTTATTCACAGACATCTCAAGATGTGAATTCCCCTTTGGACTGCATACCTCAGGCAGTCTTCCATTTCTCTCCCCCATTGCTCCTTGACAATGTTTCACTTCATTAAATTTTTCTTCTTCTTTTCTCCAATTCGCCTGTTACAGAGCACTGCCTGCTTTGTCATTACCCTTAACTCGCATTATTAGACTTTTTTTGTATTTGCCGTCATCTTATAAAGCTGGAAAAGTCTCATTAAAGCCCACACAAATTCATTCACTTCATTTCCTTAGTTTTTTTTTCATTTATATTTTATTCCCCCTGATGTTTGTTCACCATTTCAAAATCTTTACTCAGCTGAGCTGACATGCAAATTACACTTCTCCTCCCCCTTGGGCAACAAATTTCTATTCATATCCCCACCTTAACCTTTCATCCTCTGTCATTTTCATTTTCTATCTTGCAAAACATTTCGAAAACGAAAACCGACATGTCATTATCTTTTTGATTATGATATTCAGAAATAAACTTAAAAATTTGAATGTAATGATTTTTTTTTTCATGAAGAATAGAAATTGAAAATGTATATTTTTAGGGAAGTTTGGGTTTTTGTAGATTTTAGAAAATGTTCAAGGTCACCGGGGTAATTGTTTTCAATCTTAAATCGAGCAAATGAAGGGCATTATAAATGATTGTATATAAATACATTAGCATGAAAATATGGAAATTATATGAAAATATGGAAAATAGCATAACACCTTTTTGAAAGTAGTCCTTCTTGAATATTGAGAAATAATCAATTAATTGTGCCAGCTTCAATTATAGTCCTAAAGATGCTTGAAATATTCAGTTTCTGTGTTTCCTTTTTCATCTCCACAATCTTGTTAATTTCTTCAATGGTTCTCTCCAGTTTTTAAAAGACAAAAAAAAAAAACAAGTTAAAAAACTGTAAGTTAAGCCGTGACGATATTTGAATGCCCTCCACCGTTTGGAACGAATTTGGCAATTTTCAAAAAAAAAAAAAAAAATCCATTAAAAATTCTGTTAAAATCTTAAAAATACCGAACGTAGCTTTTATATTAGGGTCCATACGACGATGTGGAACTACATAGGCAACTTTTGCCATAAGCCATTTCAATAACCAATACGAAGACGTGGATCTGCACAGACAATTTCTTTTTCTTAGACTGTAGTATTCATTACAAATTTCAAACAACCAAATTTGAAACAATTCCGGTAAATAATTTCGCTAAAATCAACAAAATACCGAATATCGGGAGTAATGTTATATGGGTTTTATACAAAAACGTGGACCTGCACAGACAATTTTCTGTCTTAGGCTGTACTGTCCATTACGAACTTCAAATATCAAATTTGAAACATTTCCGGTGAATAATGTCGCTTAAATCACCAAAGTACCGAAAAATGGAGGGACTATACAAAAACGTGGACCTACATGACCCATTTTCAATACCAAAAGTCCTGCAGACATAATACACATTTGAGTAAAATTTTATTAACCTACTTCATTTCGTTCGGAAGCTAGAGTGATTTGCATAGACGGATAGACGGACAGACATCTCTAAATCGACATAGAATTTTATAAAAGTACTTCTTCTGGAAAATGCAATAAGGATTCACAAAATTTATTGTCGGATGAAACATGTATAGGGCTTAGATCAATACATGTCGTCATTGATTATATGGCAAATTCTTAAAAGTGACGATTTTTTGAGAGCTATATGAATGTAAACCAGTAAAAAGAACCCAAGATCGGCCGTGCTGAACTTTTAATACCTCCATAACTTGGAAGGAACTTTAAAATTAAAAAAAATCGTTAAAAATACCGTATAAATAAAAACGGCTATATGAAGACGAGGACCTCCATAGGTAATTTTTGGAGTACCGATTTTGGACTTCAAATACGAAATTTGAAACAACAAACAGAAGGAGAGACAAACAGACGGGCAACGCTAATTCGACTTAGAATTTTATGCTGATCAGGAATATAATATATACCTTAAGGGATCTAGGACGAATATATAGGAATGGCTGATAATACTGAAATGAGTATTTCAAGAAATTAGAAACGGAATGACATAGGCATAAAATTCAGAAAAATGCATGAAGTCTTTATTTGAATTGATAGTATGGACCATACAATTTAATGTTTGATGATTATTTCATGCAAATGATTACCGCGACTTCGTCACAATTTTGGCATACTCTTTTCAACATTACAATCAGTATCTCACTAATAAATCCTTCAATGTTTCCTACCAATGCACCAATTGAAGCCTGTCACGCAAGTCAAGTGCATGCATTTTGGGCAAACAGGTCGGACATCATCTCATGGTAGCGTTTACTAGTCACAGTAATTTTACGATCCTCAGAATCTTTGGAGAAATATGGTAAGATTATGGCACCTCCCTATTAAATGCACTTAACTATGACTTTTCTGGATGCATTGGTAGATTTTACAATTCTTCTGGCTGATCTTCACTCCAAAATTAGCAATTTTGGTTATTGTTGAACATAAAATATGTATTTTTATTAAAGGAACTAGCAGGCGAAATTTTGTGGGCGTGAAGCTTTAAATAAAAAAAAATTGAAAGCAAATGTTTTCGCAATGAATGTATTAATAGGAGATATGGGCCTACTGTTTCTGGTATCATATAACAAACATCTAATCGTATGAAGTATCAAGATTTTGTCCATGTTTGGCACAACCAAATTTTTCAATTATCCAGTGAGTGTGTTATTAACTCGATTGGCCCAAAAAGTTTGTGACACCTCGAAATATTGGTCATAAATTCACCATGCCGAGTTGAGTCGATCTAGCTATTTTTATTCGTCGGTCCATGTAAATTTGTAATCACTCTATTATCGTAACGAAAATATCCACTCAGTTGTGGTTAGAGTCACAATAAAAGACCTTTTTTTGGAGATGGTCTCCATAAAATGTATACATTCTTGATCAATGTACATTTCAATATCAATTGACCCATGTTCGTTTTTCAACCTGTCACTCTGTGGGAATCACTTTAGCTTCCGACAGGAAAAAAGTCGTTTGACAACATTAACTATAGTATATATAAAAGAATATTATATTTTTTTGCATTGCAAGTGGTTCTTACAGGTCTAAACTTTGGTATAGCGCACATATTACGATACCACCCGATTAAATGTTTTTTTGGAATTTTAGTCAACGTTTTGAGTTCGTGCACTCAGCAAAGAACTGTCCATATATGTCCATGTTGAGGTATAAACCTTATGTAACGTATCTATGAGGAGCCACATTGTTGACCGGAATTGTTAAAAAGTTGACATTCGGTGTTCTGTGGAAAAATACCCATACAGGTTCATATTTTCGTACATCCAACATATTACTGCACCTCTCAGTATTTTGTTTTTTATACCTCCCACCATACATAGTATGTTAGAACCAACAAAGTATATATATTCTTGATCAGCACAACATTCTAAGACGATATAGTCCTGTCCGTCTGTTGTAATCACGCTAGAGTCAAAACGAAACAAGATAGGAATCTAAAATTTTGCACAGATGTGTCTTTTCAATTCAAGTACGACGATGGGCTATATCGGTGCACTATATCGTATCTGAATTGTCTGAAAATCCATACAAGGAGTTCCCTGAGAGAAATGTCTATTTAGGTCCACGATATGGTTTAGCCCCATTTAACGGTACCCTCCGATATTCGGTATTTTGGTGATCTTAGCCACATGTTTCAATGGAATTTTCTGAAAATCCATACAAGGAGTTCCTTGTGAGTACTTTATACCCTAGAATATAATTATCTATATAGATCCACGCTTAAGTTTAGCGCCCATACAACGGAACCCACAGATATTCGGTATTTTCATGATTTTTCCGACATTATTCACCGGAATTGTTTCAAATTTCGTATTTGAACCGTTACTACTGCCTATTACAAAAGTTACTTATGCTGGGCCACATCTTCGTATAGACCAATGGTTTTCTTAGAAAGATATTTTTTGACGGAATTTTTCTTGACATTTTTCAAGTTTCTTGCAAATGGGGGAGGGTATAAAAAGTTCGGCGGAGTTATGCCTCTCTGACCTTGATCTAACTTTGACAATAATTTTGCGATGTACAAAATTTGAACGAAATCGGATACTCCATTCAGGATTTACGGTGAGACAGATAAACAGACAAAAGGGCGGACACCGCTAGCTCGACCAAATGTTGCCGAGAGAGGGTATAAAACCTGATAAATATTTACACGCGTTTTATATCGAAATATGATAGTCTGCTAACTTTTGGTTGCAAATTAGTTTCATACTCTCGAGGAGTTTGAAATTTGTGTTAAAACTTGTGAAAAATTTGGCCTTATAGGGCTATATGACCACGTAGGCAATGTAAAAAATAATAATTTCTATTCTAATATCCCAATATCTCACTTTCAACAAACTGCCTATGTATCAACGACTCATAGTCAAGTGTATGAATATCCTTATTTAATGGAATCATCATTGCACAAAAGCGATGATGCCAATGATTTTATGTGTTATTACCTCAATTCCGAACATTCCGCCCATTTTATTTTATTATTTTTTAGTGCGAAAACCGTTATTAAAAATTTCTGCGAAATAGATGAACAATACAACATGTTTCCTGATTTCATGGTTACATACATAATCACGCCCACTCATAAATAAATTATTTACCACGAATCTGAGCCAATGAAAATTTCTCTGAATAACAAATTACTTCGACACGGTCAAATGTATTGGTATGAAAAAACATTTTTAATATTGAATATTTTTTGTTATAAATATTTATGCAAAATTAACTCATTTTCGAGGAGTGACATTTCTTTTGTGTAATTTTTAAGGTGTGGCCATATTAATTAATTTAGGTGTCGGTGAGACGAATAAAAAATAATTCCAATAAGGAAAGTAAAGAGATTTATTTCGGATGACAGCAAATATAATGAGAAATATTTTTGTAAAATACTTTGATCGATTGAATAAAAGTGAACATTAAGAAATCTATTAAAAGAGTAACATTAATGTGTTTGTTGTTATTTGTAATAACAATCATACAGTGCAATATATTATTTATTATATATTTATCCTGCTTAACAGCCATGTAACATATTTTCAAAACCAATGCCCCGTCAATGTTGTCCTTATAAGGTAAGGTAAATATCAGAAGGTGCCGCTATATTAGGTCGTTTTATGAAACTCAAATTTTAGACGACTGAACTTAATATTATATTTTTAGTAAATATTTTTCGGAATCCCATTTCTAGTCACCATTCGAGCAAAGGTAGAAACGGAAATAGATTGGAACCCATACTGGATATATTTCGAGTAGGAATGATACCTTTCGATTTCCAAAATATAAAATATAAGGAAATAAATTTATCAAGTTTGGTAAAAATTGGTTCAGATTTTGTTATGACTCTTAAGCCCCTCACCATGATTCTTAAACCAAAGTTTGTCATGATCGACTCAAATTTATATATAGCCACTGCTGGGTATTGCAAATTATCAAGTGTTATTCGGTTTGCCGAATCATATACACTGCTATTAGGAACTACAGGGTTATGTCACGTTTCAAAAAGTCTCTGACAAATGTTTACTCCTAAGATTTTTTAAAATACTGACGATTAGTTGGGGCAGAGTTTTATATAATTTAAATTTTATGTAATAACTCAATTCAGGGGTATCATTATAAAAGGGATGTACCAGAAGTTGGACCGATACTGATAGTATATTTTTACATCAATGTTCCCAAAAAATCTGAAAGTATTTCCCTTTTTTTTATTAATTTTTCCTTGGAATCTTTTCGACCTTACGCCTGAATGTAATTTGAATGCAAATTTGACTGTAAATTTTCGAGTAAACAAAAATTCAGGGTTGCCCATATTCGATGGACCCATCTGGCAACGCCATAACTTTTGACAGAGATGTCACATCGCTTAATGACATACCGCGTTTGAAGCGTCAGTCCAAGCAGATTTTTACCATGAACCAATACACGCCACGCGAGCTCTCTGAAATAGTTGAAATTTACATTCAACAGAAGAAATCAATTGTGAAAACTCAACGTGCTTTTAAAACATTAAAAAATGTGAGAAATGCGCCTTCTAAGAACACCATTAAGCGTTTATACGAAAAATTTTCGACTGGTAAGGCTCTTTCTAAGCCGAAGAGGCCATATAAAAGTCGACCAAGGCGATCGGCCGAGAATATCGCTGCCGTACGAGCCAGTGTTGAGAGGTCCCCAAGAACATCCCAAAAACGCCGTTCTCAGCAGTTGGGCATGGCTCGGTCCACTTTACAACGGATTATTCGCATTGATTTGCATTTGTTCCCGTACAAAATTCAATTGACGCAAAGAATGTTGCCTGCGGACAAGCCTCGTCTATTGGAATGGGCCCATGGGTCCCTCGAATATGGGCAACCCTGTATATGTTATATCCGATTTGGGGTTTAAAGTTCTTCACAAGCGTAATATGCATTCCACAACAATGATCTTTGGTACCAGATAAAGCTCTGAAATATGCGTATCAAATTTCCTCATGATAAGTTCAGAGTTGGATATAATCTAAGCATTTTTAAGGTACCTCCAATTTTGATGTAATATCTTCACTTCCAAGTGGAATTTCCAAAATTGATATAGTCCTTTTTACTTTCAAGAGATACTGTACTATATTTGGAAAATCGCAGTTAAATCTATTTAGCTGGGTTTGAGTCAATAAATTACAAACATTTTCCTATTTCGGTCAGTATAGATCTATTTAAGTTTTGCATTTTACAGAAACATGTTGTTTAATGGTAATCCAAAATTTAATAATGAGGCTAATTTAATTACGCTATTTCACCTTAAAAAGCCACCATTCGGACAAACATTTTTTATCATCAATAAGCTTACAGCAATTTTAATTCCCATTTAATTATTCAATTATATTTGGGAAATTAATGACATGTGTACTTTTGCCATTCCATTTCTTTAATAAGCGTTTATATTATGTTAGGAAAAAACAATACATTGTTACACACATATTCAGCAATTTAATTGCAATTTGAGAATGTAATTTTTATGTCAGACACCCACAATATGAATTCCTTTGAAAAGTTATAATCGTCTGTTTCCAACCCAACTAGCAACCTTTTTATGAATCATTTGATAAACAAATATTGTCAATGGCAAAAAGTTTTATATTGTTTAATTTGAAAAGTGCAGTTTGTTTCTTCATGACGGTGGTTGTCATGGCATGGTTGCCAAGATGTTTTTTTTTGTAATCTATGTAGATAGGTATGAGGCCAAAGCAATGCAGGCTCTTTAACCAAAGTTTTAATTTGTTTTTGTCTGTTTTATAGCGATTCCTATTAAGGTTTTCCAACATTGTTGTGAAAACAATTCTGACTTTATTGCAAAAGACAGAAATTAAGTTTGTTGATTGTAATTTCAGAACTACTTATAGCCCGTTCACCAAACTCAATTTTCTTCCAATTGCAAGGCAAATGGCAGACAAATAGAATTTTTGGTTTTCGTACGTAAGAAAACAAAATGAGCTTTTTCTATAGTCAAATTTTTGTTTAACTAACTCCAACACAAACAAAACGATATGCCAAAGTAGACAATCCAAAAATATAAATCGTTCATTCACAAAATGTAAACAAAGTAAAATGTTGTGTTTAAAAATGGATATTCACACTAAAGGTATGGCCCATCTCATCCACTGGCCAATTGCTATATAATTATGACCTGAGAGACAACAAAATCAGCAAAATGTCTTCTTGGTCCATTTGAAGCCCTAAAAGTTTTTATTCTGACCCTAATGCTAACTCAACGCAAAATTTCGCAAGGTTTGCGTCATAATTGGCGATATAGGTAGATACATATGTAAAATCGTGGGTCAAGAATCAATATTTCAAGGTTTGTGGCATCACCTATCCTTCGACGGAATAGGTTGATATTTGCGAAAATACTCCCACTGAAATTAGACGCCAATTGGTATACAATTATTACCTGAGAGACAACAAAATCAGACAAATCTCTCGTTGGTCCATTTAAAGCCCTAAAGGTTTTTATTCTGACCCTAACCCTGATTAAACGCAAAAATTCCCTGACTCAACGCCAAATTTCGCGAGGTTTGCGTCATAATTGTGACCTGTAGCGTGTTAGCTAACTCGACCCAGCTCGGCGATATAGGTAGATAAAATGTAAAATCGTGTGTCTAGAATATCAAAAATGGAAGTCCAAAACAGGTGCCCGGATAAATACCCATTATTACCTTTTTTCGGTCATAATCCTCATAATAAAGTGGGGAGTATGACCGTTTGCTGGTGGAACTACTTACAAAGATTTTTAAAGGTAGTAAACTTGGGTTCGCGTTAGCCGGTGCCGGACATACCCAGAGGAGAATGTCTTTGGACATACCCATTATTATGGGGGTTATGTCCGCTACTTTCTGGGGTCTATGACCGTATTTTTGCCATCCCATTATGGGGGTTCGGTCATCCCCAGAAAGTTGCGGACATAATCCCTATGGGTCTGCTCAAAATGATTGGGTCTGCGAAAAAATTGAGATTTTTTCCTCTGGGTATGTCCTTTAACATCAAAGAGTTCTAAAATTAATTGTTTCCGTTTTGGAAGCGGATATAATCCCCACATTATTATGGGGTTATGACCAAAAACAAACCGGACATAATCCTCATAATTGCAATGGGGATTATGTCCGTGGGGATCATTTCCGGGCACCGATACGGCGCAACCAAAACCAACAGACGCATTCATATAAAAAACAAGTAAACAAAGGCTACAGTCGAGCGAGGCCGACCGTTGAATACCCTACAACACTATAATAAACCATACAGTTTATATAGGCGAAATACTCGAAAGAATTCCACAAGATATTGTGACAAATAATAAAAGAAAACCATCAGGCTTCGTTCTCTAATTTTCGAATAATAGCAACTTAAACTAATTTGCTCATTTCCAATTTAATGGTAGATGTTGCACGTAAATGGTCTTCCTAGATCTGGAACCAATATTTCCCAAAGACCTATAATCTCTCAGAAGTGGCAAAAGATTAACATTTGTTATTGGTTTTTGACTGAAACCCCTCTATATGAGATACAGACATTTGACTATATTCTTCAACGAAATCAGCGTTAACGAAATAATCAGAATCGCGTCTTTCCTGTATTTGTGAATTCTCCAAAAATCACTGGAATGGACATTTTCGTATTTTGTCTACAAAAGATGGCAAACTCCTTTACACATTGAATATTTTTGGATGGCCATCCAAAACTGCTTGGCTTGGTAACCCCCATTCAAATGTGCGTGAGGATCGGGCGATAATTACGACCTGCTGACAATTTTGGAGTTTTTTGGTCCATTTCAACCCCTAAATATATGACGATCATCTCCAAAAAGAGTAGGCTTCTATTCTGACCCTCATCTTATCCCCAATGCAAAATTTCGTAAGGATCGGGCCACAAATGCGATCTGATAATCAAATGATATCCTGATATCCTAACTACTTAGTTTTGTTAGCTGTAGAAATATTACCAAATGTTTAATTCAAAATGAAAATATGCCAAAAATATGACAAAATTGAAAAATATGAGAAAATGTTACAAAATCAATATTTCCATCTTTAGAGAGACATTTCGACAATCTTTAGAGAGACAATTTCGTAAGGATCGGGCCATAATTGCGACCTGTAGCGTGATTACAAATTAACATGGACAGACGAACATACATAGCTAGATCGACTCAGCTCGGCGAGCTAGGGAGATCCATATATACTTTCCTATATGGGAAACCAATATTTCGAGGTGTTACATAATTTTTTGCACAATCAAACTTATAATACCCCCAACACATAGTGTTGTAGGGTATAAAAATAAACAAATATCCTTTTTGGAAACATAAACAAATTTTTGACAGTAGGGCAATAGGTGAAATTAGCTTTTCCTCCCAGCCGAAAAAATTCAATTAAGTGAAATAAAAATTTGACTGCCTGGATAGCAATTGTTTGCCAGCCTTAAACAAAAGTTCTGTGAACAGGCTATTAGTAAAACTTTTAATTTGGAAAAAAAATTGTAGTTCATATAATTACATACGTCATTCAGGGAAAAAAAATGTTACAATTTTTATCAAAGTAATATGTGTTGATTCAAAGGGCGTTAATAATTTGTTTAAGTTTTTTAAATTAAAGTAAATGGCTTAATGTGAAACTAGTCTTATACCTAATTCTAACAAGTAAAAAAACTGTAAGTTCGGCCGGGCCGAACTTTTAATACCCTCCACCAGTTGGTACAAATTTGGCAATTTCCAAAAGAAAACCGTTAAAAATTCAGTTAAAATCTTAAAAATACCAAATGCTTATACGACGACGTGGGCCTGCATAGGCAACTTTTGTCATAAATTATTACAATATTTAAATGCGAAACTTGAAGAAAAATCTGTTTATAATGTAGCTAAAATCGTCAAAATACCGAATATGGGGGGTACCGTTATATGAGGGGTATACGAAGACGTGGACCTGCACAGACAATTTTCTGGCATGGGCTGAAGTATCCATTACGAACTTCACATGCGAAATTTGAAACAATCCCTGTAAATAATGTCGCTAAAATCATTAAAATACCGAATATCGGGGGGTAGCGTTATATGGGGGCTATATGAAGACGTGGACCTACATGGCTCATTTTTTGACTTTAGATGAAGTATCCATTACGAACTTATAATACTAAATTTGAAACGATTCCGTTAAACAATGTCGCTAAAATCATCAAAATACTGAATATCGGGGGGTACCGTTATGTGGGGGCTATATGAAGACGTGGACCTGCACAGATAATTTTCTGTCTTAAGCTGTAGTATCCATTACGAACTTCAAATACCAAAATTGAAATAATTCCGGTAAACAATGTTGCTAAAATCATCAAAATACCGAATATCGGGAGGTACCGTTATATGGGGGCTATATGATAACTTGGACCTACATGGCCCATTTACGAACTCAACCTGCCTACTGGGAAAATATACATGTGTGCAAAATTTTAGCCTTCTATCTCAATTTGTTCGAAAGATAGCGTGATTACAACAGACAGACAGACAGACAGACAGACAGACAGACGGACAGACAGACAGACAGACAGACAGACACACAGACAGACAGACGGACATGGCTAAATCGTCTTAGAATTTTACGCTGATCACGAATATATATACTTTGTTGGGTCTGACATGAATATTTCGAGGAGTTACAAACGGAATGACAAAATTAATATACCCTCCATAGTATGGTGGAGGGTATAAAAAGTACCTAATTGAAATGCCTTAAAATATACATTTATAGTTGTGAGCACTTACCCACCGAAACTTTTAAACATCAAATCAAATGTAGATGGCGACAGCATAAGTAAACATAAGTATGAACATTTGAGCCGTTGTTACATACATTTATGTTGATGCCGAAACTAGAAATGAATTCAAAATTTATGCCAGAATAAAGTAAACTATACAATACCATAAGCATAGGTAGACGCATCGACGCAGCTGCTGGGACAATGAACTGTCAATTTTGGAATGAAAGTGTTGAATGAAAAAATATTTGAATTTGTAAAAAATGTTGAAAAACGCGAATAATAATAATAATCTCCAAATGACGTCGTATAAGAAAACATATAAAAATCTACTTATATTTGAAAAAACATTAAACAATTTTTGACATATCAACGTTCCCAAGCGTTGATGCGTCTACCCGTATTTTCTTCCATGGAATAGAGCTTGTGTAAATAGTTTGACAAGTAACTTGAAAAAAAAATGCTATATGTAGCATTGATCGTTTGCAATTTGGATATAGTTTACGTTGTGTCCATATTTTGATCAGCTTGTAATATTTTAAGGTCAGATTAGAGTCGTATGTAAATTAATTTAATAACTGTCATTTTATTAGTGTTAGTATTCTTATAGTATACTTTTAGACGCACCTCAGAAATTTAAGACATTGTACAGTAATTTACAAGATAGACTAGAGAAATCACTTGAAGAAATTAAAGTAAAAAGGAAAGGGAAGCGAGATAGACCCATAGTTACTTTTGAGAATATTCATAGAACACTTTCTGAGTCGATTTATACATGTCAGTCCGACCGTCCGTCTATTTATGTATTTTTGTAAACAAAATGCGGTCGCCTTTTTTATCCGATTGAGATGAAATTTTGCAAACAATATTTTTTTGGCCCAAGGACGACCCCTACTGAAATTGGTGTTAATTGGATCAGATTTAGATATAGCTCCCATATATCCAAATGGCCAATATAAGTCCTAATGAATGAAAAAGAATGTTGGCACATCCAACCGAATGCAGTCTAGAAGCAAGTACATCAAATTTGGAGAATATCGGTTTAGATATAGCTATAGCTCTCATATATATGTTTCATCCGATTTTGGGTTTTTTGTCCCTCACATGCGTAATATGCACTCCACAAGAATGATATTTTGTACCGGACATCAGATACTGCTCCAAAATACCTCTGTCAAATTTTATCGAGATCGGTTCAGATTAGGATATAGCTCGCATATATACCATATCCGATATAAGGTTTATTCTGTACCAAATGGTTAATATTTTGGCAATTACGACTGAATTCATCCTAGAAATCAGTACTTCATATTTGGTGTGTATATATGTTTTATCCGAATTGGGGTTTATGGTCCCTCACACGCGTAATATGCATGCCACAACAATTATTTCTGGCACCGGATATCAGACACAGCTCTGAAATAAGGTATCAATGTATTATTTAAAATTTTATTTATTATGAATTAGCATTAGGATATGGAATGTTTGAAAAAATGTGGATGATCCTTTCTTGTTTCTACGGTACCTTTTGTGGAGGAGGTATCAGAAGGAGTGGACCAATATTGCCCATCTCTGAACTCGATCGAAGTTTGATTATAATATTACGATGTCTAGGGTCAAAACCGTTTTTTCGATAAGGCACGTTTTGGCCGTATCAAATGATATATAACTAGGGTTTAAAAGCCAGCACATAATGAAATTAGCCTTAGTCTTAAATATTGACAGTCACGGCCAAAATAGCACATGATAAGTTATTTAACTCGTCACATATCTATTTAACTCTTTTTTTTTGTTAAGCTAGCTATGTTTGTTTAGGCCTAGTGAAAACGGACGCCTAAAAACTGTATGATCTTTTTAGAAATTATAGATATTATTTTCTTTTTTGTGAAACCGAAAATTCAAACTATGCTACATATTGGTGGCGAAAAAGACTTTTATAAAGTTAATTTTATACGGCTTCGTATAGCAGCCATATAATGGCACTTCGAGATATTATGTATTTTCTTAACGGTTTCTAGATTTTAACCAATTATTTTCAACGTAATTGTTTAAATTTGGTATTTGTTGTTTACGATAGATAAATAGGTAATCGTTTTTCTATAGCCCCTAAATATCAAATTACAGGAGATTTGGCTGAAAAATTTACCTTCATTGAATATTTTTCCAAGGAGTTCAAATATCCACTGAGAAAACGACCTGTCGCTGAAGAATTGTGGCAAATAGAACTACAAATTTTATAAACCCTTTATTTTATGGTGGAGAATATAATAAAAAATATTTCAAATATATTTCCAATAACAATAGCGTTTATAGAATTGATATATTTTAGGGGCTTAGTTATACATTTCATAGGTAGTTACTGAGACGCATCATTCACCATCCACTTAAATGCTTTCAATAGAATTTGCTTCAGCAGGCAACATTTTTCATTTATGAGCCTAAAAATATGCTATAGTGTGTGTGATATTTATAAGTAAGCGCTATAACTGCGTTATAGCATGAAAAATTAGTTTCTTTTATAACAACTTGAAAAATAGTAGCCAGTTCGGCTCGTCTACAATAACAGTCTATTCTGGATTAAGGCAATTCGTTTAATTGAATTTGAGCGAACTCAAATTTAAAATATTTGAGAAATTAAGGTAAATCTAGAGAAAGCAGGTAAAGAAATAATGAAAAAGAAATAATAATTGTGGTATTAATAATAATAACAATAATAATAATGAATATCGGGTTAAGCGATTAACAAGTTGGTTTTCTGTTGGCTAAACGCGCTATCAGAAGGCATATGGGGTAAATGTACCAGTGGTCGGCACTTTTAGGATTTTCGATTTTTCAATCTTTTAACATTCTGAGTGGAATCTTTCAATCGCAGAAAAGTTAAGTTCTTCAAATTCCAAATTTTGTTTAGTTTTAGAAATAATAAACAAAAATTGAATTAGTTTTTATTAAATTGGCAAAATGTGCAATTTTACTAAAATAGTGGTTTTTTGCCAGTAGTCGGCACCATTTTCCAATGCTCGGCATGTCTATGTGCCACTAGTCGGCATATTGTATTTGGGTAAAGAAAATATTATTTTGTATATTCTTTTTATTTCCAATAGTATAAAACAATGCTATGTTACTAATTCACAGTTTAATCCAGAATTTGAAATTAATTTTGTTTTTGAACAGTGTTTGATTTAATTATCATTCTAAACCAAATATAGGTAGAAAATCAAAAATGGTATGATTACCTTCAGTAACGTATGGATTTTCAATTAAAATAAAAATGAGATTAAATAAAAAAGTACCTTTCCTGTATTTGAAATTAATTTTGTCTTTTAAGCTAGGTACTGTTTTTAATTCATTTTGGTTTAATTTAAACTTAAACATAAGGAATAAAAACAGGTAATTCATAGGTGCATAGGTATCAGTCTTCACTAAGGAGTTTTTTTAATTGATATTTAACTTATTAATTTTTACATGCTTCACATAAAAACTCTAGTTCAACAATTTCAACGTATCAACGATTTTTAAATTCTGTACATTGTAGACGGTACCATTTCGGACAGGTATCACATCCTACGTTTGTGAGGGCATCGTTTACCGTATCACTGTCAAGTTCATCGTTGCAAGAACTACATATTTCCCTTTTATTTCCTCTTTTTTGTCATATATTTGTGAATAGATATTTTTCCTTTAGATAGACAACATTTTTTCCAAAAATGTGAAATAGCTGATTTAAAAAACCTACTTAATTTACAAAACTTGGACAAATAAAAGCAACTTCCGACTCAAAAATATTTCTTTTATGCGAGTAGTATTTGGAATATTTTTTAATACTTTTCTCAATTTTTGGTGAAATTGGTCAAAAATTATATTTTTCTAGTAATCGGCACCCCCTGCCGACTACTGGCAAATCTCTTTTTTTCTGTCTCTAATGTCGGCATTAAATAATATAACAGAAAAACGCTTGATTTTTATTTTTTTAAGTTATAAAACGATCCTTAGACTGTTATTTACTATTACAAAATTTTTCTGATTTCAAAAGTATTAAATTTAATTTACATAAATTGATTATTAAGTTGACGCCACCACTATTTTTTTCTTTACAAACAAGCACTATCGCACGCGTTGGAAGACATTCACTGACAAAAACCGTTATTCTCTCGTAATAAATGAATGGAGCTAATTATATTTTTACAGAAAGGGAGCAGTAAACACTGTTGACGTTTTTTTGTAATTTTTTCATTATTTGGTAAAATCTATTCTTAGTTATTTAAGTTTAAATTTCAAAACTGACTGCCGACTTCTTGGACATGCCGAACTTATGCGCACTTACCCTGTAGCATATATGTAATGTCAGCTTTGCATCCATATATAATGCCGTTCATTCCAATCATTATATTTTTTTGAATTTGTAATTTCATTGGATCAGTAAAATATATTTGCAATTTACTCGTATATCCTAGAAAAAACTTGAGCTCTATGAGCTGAATAACTCATGAGAAGATAATGTAAACCAGAGAACTTTCTGCATTGTCATTAGGTTGAAATGGGTATTTCTTAAAATAAAAACAACACAATAAGGAAATCTTAAAGTCGGGGGCCGACTTTATGATACCCTACACCACTTTGCATACTTAGCAGAGCTACACATAACAAATAAAAGTTTTTATGGGGAATTTGTTAGAATTAAATCATACCAACTATGATTATAGTTATAATTTAAAGTCCAAAGGAACTAATATCTGAGATGAATATCCTTCTCTAAATCGATTTCTACTAAATTTGCATTTTCAATACGGGCCTGTATTACCCATTTCGTGCACAAGTAACATGAAATCGGATAAAGATATATATGGGAACAAATCTGAACCAATCTCGATAAAATTTGACAAAGGTATTACTGAGCTGTATTTAATATATTTTCCCGAATGTCGTTGTCATAGGGTGCATATTACCGTTGCGGAGGAGAAAAGTAACAAATCTGATGTATACTGTTCAAGGTGAGATAAAAAAACCGCAACAAAGTCAAACGCCATAGTTTTTACATCTTTTTTAATTTCATTGCATGAAAGCAAAAAACGTCGGAAATAGCATAAACTTTTAGAATAAGTATAGATTTGTTCGAATCTTTTTGTAACCATTCTTGCTGAGTCCTGTTGGAATGTCCAAGGTCTGCGGCCACGGTCGATTAATATCGTCACCATGGCCGGCGATTGAGTTCTGGTGGCCAACCGAAGGTGAACATTTTCAGCTGACCTCTTTGGCAAGTAAGCACGATAATTTTGTTTGTTTACAAACTGCTGGGCAACGAATGTTTTCTCATCGGAGAAAACCAAATTCGGGAGTTCACTACTTTCGGCCAAGCGAAGCAACTCTTTAGCTCTTTTGAGTCTATTTTCTTTCTGTTGCGATATAAGTTCTTGCATTTTTTTGAATTTTAATGGCTCATTTTTCAATATTTGCCGAATGGAATATTGTAATAGGTTCAGCTCACCAGCCATTTTACGGCTACTGCGACGCGGGTTTCGATCAAGTGGCTTCTTTACTTTTCGAACCATTTCTGCTGATGTTGCTGTTTTCTTCCGTCCACTTTCTTGCCGTCGGGTTACCCTACCAGTATTACGGTAGCAAGCGATGGTACAAGACACAAAAGATTTATTCACATCTAAATGGTGGAGTGTTCTGACAATAGCCACGATAGCTGGTTTTCCAGCCAAATATAAAGAAATCGCAGGAATTCCATCACGAATAACCTTTTTTTAGGAAAATTCTCACCAACCTGCTTTTGTCTGCTTGTAAACAATGTAATGAGCTGCCACTGGAATAATTTTTACACCTGTCGGACGAGTGGCTTAGAAATGACAGCAGTTTGAATTTGGTTTCAGTATTTTTATCCTGTATGGGAGCTATAGTAATATCTGAGCCAAATTTGGCATACTTATTTTCAGATTTTTAGATTTCAAAATTCCATACCATTTGGACTGATATTACAAGTTTGGTGCACAACAAAAGGCAAATAGATGACCGATTATCTCCAATTTCAATAGGGGTTGTCCTTGGGTCAAACAAATGATTTGTGTAAAATCAGGATCGGACAGCAAATGAGACCTGTGCTTTGTTTACAAAAATACATGGACAGACGGACGGACATGCAAAAATTGACACATGATGTTATTCTATGCAGATCATCAAAAGGAACTATGGGTCTATCTCGTTTCCTTTTGGCTGTTACAAATGCACAAAGACATAATACCCTTGCCACCTGGTGGTGTAGGACATAAAAATTATTTTTCCTATTTATTAGCGAATTTTTTGTGCAAAACCAAAGCAAAACTACTTATTTCGGGCGGCTTAACCATGTCGTACATTTTGTTGCTAGATTTGTAAGTATATAATAGTTGATTTATAAGTAGTCACGATTGTCACTTCCAGGAAAACATTTATAAGGTAATGGAATACACCTAAGTCTGTTTTTACACGGTCTTTTTGTACACGGTTTTGATATAACACGGTTTGAAAATTGAATATTTTTAGTTTTTTTGCACGATTTTATTCCATTTAGCACGATTTGAAATTGTATGTATTTAAATTTTTTTGTCAAATTTAATTTTTGCGAAGTATGTTCATATCACAAAAAAGTATTTATGAAAGAAAAAAGTCTGAAACCATCGATAGTATCGATAGTTGCTGAACTTGCCATACATTTAATTTATATTACTTTTAAGATTAGAGTGCATAACTTTTTATCATTAATTACTATGCTTGTGAAAATAAGCATTATATATTTGATTTAATAAAATCAACATGAATTTTTGTTCTTAAAAATTTTTGTTTTTCACTAATTTTAATAGGTTTTAGAGATTAGGAACAAATCACCCATTTTTGTATAAGATCAATGTCTTTTTTTACACGGCTTCTTCTGGAACCAATCTACCGTGTAAAAACAGACTTAGGTGTACCTTAAAAAATTCTACACTGTCTGTTTTCGAAATTGAATATTCGATACACTTAGTTGCATTTTCTAAAATCAATCATGACATACGATTTGAACTTCTGCAAGAACATTTCGGCGAGCAAAATAAGGATTTTCAATATAATATGTTAACATGCACCCATTCAATCAATTTCTTTGCATTAAAAATAAATTAATTTTGCTGTCATCACGTCATTGCAAACAGATTCAGTGGCTGTCTTCGGACGATAGAATATGTGTGTGTGTATCAACTTGTTTACACTTAAATATTGCATCTACTTCCATGCTACTTTGCAGCAACATATGTGTGAGTAATCGACAAAATTGCTGGTCAAACCAAACGCCCAAGGTAACCATTTCAAATAGAAAATCCGTAAAGATTCAATAACCCCACACTGAAAACAATCGCAACAAAAAACAATGAACGGAAAGTAAATAAATATCTTTGAAATGAGGGTGTTGGTCTCTGACAACTTTGTGGTCACGCCAACACAATTCATAGAAAGGGAAATGTGATCTTGTTATTAGTTGGAAAATATTGTTGCATGATGGCGGCATTATGGTGCTGTGTGTTATAAAAGTAACAATTTGCTTATATTTATGGTCAGTGTCGAAGGTATCCTTTTCTGTTTGTACAACGATATACATCATGTGCCAATATAGTGCAAAATTGCAGGAGTGACCAATTTACATTTACTTTAAAAGCTAAGAATAATAATTCTGTGGAATCTACGAGTATCATCTTACTTTCTACATTTTCTTTGAACGAAATCCGTTTCAGGAGGTTTGAGGTCACTAAATGGTGTCCGTACTCACAATATTTTGAAAAATCAATCAATCTGTCCATCTGTGGAAATCACTGTAGCTTCCGAACAAAATGATCTAGGTTGATAAAATTTTACTCAAATGTATATTATGTCTGCAGGATTTTTGGCATTGAAAATGGTCCACGTTTTGGTATAGCCCTTACATGATGGTACCTCCCTATTTTCGGTATTTTGGTAATTTCAGTCACATTATTCACAGAAAATGTTTCAAATTGGGTATTTCAAGTTCGTAATGGATACTACAGCCTACGACAGAGAATTGTCTGTACAGGTCCACATCTTTGCATAGCCCCCATATAACGGCACCTCTCGATATTCACTATTTCGATGATTTTAGCGACATTATTCACCGTAATTGTTTCAAATTTGGTATTTCAAGTTCGTAATGGATACTACAGCCTACGGCAGAAAATTGTCTGTACAGGTCTCCCTATATTCGGTATTTTGATGATTTTAGCTATATTATTCAACGACTTTTTTTAAAGTTTCGCATTTGAATATTGTAATGGCTTATGCCAAAGGTGCCTATGCAGGTCCACGTCGTCGTATAGACACTAATATTTTAACAGAATTTTTAACGTATTTTATTATTATTATTATTATTTACTAGCTGGCCCGGTCCGCGTTGCCGGCCCGTAGTTTTAGTCTTTAATGCAAATTTTGCATAGCATAATATTGCACAAATCTAGCTCATAAAGGTGAACAAATTTTAATATAAATATTGATTCGACTAAATAGAAATAAATAACTATGGAAGGAGGGCAATATAATTTCTGAATAGTCAAAGTTAATTACGCTTTTACACCCATTACCATAGCACCTCAAATTGCGCATTAGAGTCCCCAAAAAGTCAATGTTCTTGTTCATAGTAAAATTCAATGACGATTAAACAATACCCGCGTTGTTGTCCGCCAATCGGTAAACATCACTATAGATCGGCGGGCCTGGGGACTATATGGGGACTGTACCAAAATATTTACGTATGTTGACATTTTTCTGTAAGATGGTTCTCTACTCACAAAGTAGCCTAAATACAGCAAATAATGGCCAAATCAGTTGAAAAACGCTTAAATCAGGGATACATTTATATAAGGGTTATACCAATACATGGCCCAACCAATATTCTCTTGGGGTTACAAATTCAATAAAAAACAAAATTTTCTTTTCTGACCACCAATTAGATGTGAAAGTGGAGTTGGGGATACTCCAATGTGGGGACTTTACTTAAATAAATTCCTTTGTGGCAATTATCTGTATGATGGTTCCCTACCCCAGGGTAGCATAAATACAATTTTTAGCAAAAACAAATAAATGAATGTGGTCAAGACCAAAATGGGCCCTACTCTGAAAATTTCAAACTTTATGCGAAGAGGTTCTCTACCTCCATAGAAACAAAGATGCCAAATAATGGACAAAATATTAAAAAAGTGACCAAGACACCAAAAATAGCTTGAATCATACGATGGTTATACAAATATGAAATCGGGTTGTACCCTTATCCGTCAGTTATGATAGATATCATGACCTGCAAATACGATTTAAGGTATCTTGAATGTTTGGGAAGAATTTCTGGAAGGATAGAAATCCTTTTCTTACTAAAAGTCCCATTCGCTCTACTATTTTCCACCCGTTATAGGGTAAGTGTGCCTAAGTTCGGCATGTCCCAGTAGTCGGCACTTTTTATTTTTAAGCCCAAATAAATGAGTCTATTATAACTAAATATATTTTGTTTACTTCAAATATATTGTCAGCTATCTTTGTGTACAATTTCGCTAAGAAAAGATGATTTATTCTAATAAAAATTAAATTTTTGTCTGTGAAGGTCCTCAACAATCCTTATTCTTAAGAAAAGTACAATAAATACGTCGAATCAGTTTAATTAAACAAAAATATTATATTTTAATGAATTAATTTATTATTATTATTAATTATTCTTACAACAAAAATGGTAAGCCGACTGTTGGAACATGCCGTACTGACAATTAGCAAGTGGTGCCGACTACTGGCAAAAAAGCATTGTTTTAATAAAACTACAAATTTATGCAATTTAATAAGAAGTTATTAAAACTTTATTTATTATTGCAAAAACTATACAAAATTTCGAATCTGAATAAATTAACTTTGTAATAATTGTAAAGTTCCACTCAGAATGGTGAGCGATTAAAAACACGAAAATCCTAAAAGTGCCGACTACTGGTACACTTACCCTATTCGGTATTTTTCTGATTGTACATTGGACGGATTATTGTGACAGGAAAAAAGTAGTTCTACGCTTTGAAATGAGCCCCATTAGGCTTTTTCGGTAATTTTGTTTGTTCAAATGTGTTCGCATCTTCCAGCTGAACCACGATGTCGGCCTTGGAGTTGAAAGGTAGATGTCAGTTAACATCGCATTTCCCACTTATTTCATTTTTTGGTGAAAATTTGTGTGAACAATTATTCTTTATTCTGTTCACAAAAAATTTACTGAATTCAATTAGATAATACAAATTGAAAAAAATTGACAAAAGAAGAATAACAAATTGAAAAAATCCTCAACTTGTTCGCTGATTTTTTACAGCAAATGTTTAAAGATCCTTATATAGTTTGTCAATAGAATGTACTTCTATTTTAAAATTCGATTCCATTAAATTATTTCGACATCATCTATTCCGTTTCGCCACCACATAATTCGGTACTACACTTCCATGTAACTCGCCATCAATTTCATTTCTCAAGAAATCAAGTCAATTAAATAAATTGGTATTAATATTTGAATTCAAAAATAAAATATAAAAAACACTACAAATGTACATTAGAAAAAAGTAAGTCAAAATGGAAAAAAAATCATGCAAAATAAAACATTACTATTGTACATTTCAAAAGTCAAAATGAAAATGTTAATATATCACATTTTTACGGGATTGTTTTGGATATTATCCTTTTCGGAGAGGAGACAATTCCGAATTTGTATAGATCGTTAAAATCAATCCAGCGGTTCTTAAGTTATAAGCGTAGTAACTAACACAACTTTCTTTTATATATATATATTTATTTTTTTTTTTTTTTTTGAAAATATCCAAATGCGTTCCAAGTGAAAAAAAACAACTTTTATTTATTTTTTCAACCATTGCAGCTTTTTTAACAATGAACCCAGTCCTACATTTCCAGTACAAGTTAAGTCTCATCAAATATTAGGGATTAAAAAAAGTACCTTCTACATTCTATATTTAGAACATTCTACCACAAAAAAACTCTCCAGAAATCTACCTGTTTTTGTGATCATTTTTTTTTTTTTTTTAATTTTTCATTCAAAATGTTCAACATTAACTAATGATTATCACTTTGAATGGAATGGAATTCGTGTCCACTTAATGATATGAATATGGGAGACACGTATTAAATATCGCCTTTTTATTTTGCATAATTTGTTAATAATGACTTGTGATTGCCAGAGGGCCTGCCCCATGGCAGCTTCCTATTATTATGTTTGTGTTAAGTATAACTTTTCAAATTTTAAATGATGTGGATCGATGAATCCCCGAATTGACACACAACTCCAGGTGACATATGTGATTTGGAAAAAAAAGTTTAAACACATATGGATTAGATAATTATTGACATTAATGGATTCAATGGGAATATAAGACTGAAGACAATGAAGTAAAACGTGTCCATCGGCATTCAGGTTTTTTCAATTTTTGGGTTATACTTGAAATGTAGGTTATTGAGAGAAGAAAATGTGTTCTAAAAAAATGTTTAAAATGTTTATTTGTGGAGAGGTTCTGATGAGATGATGTATAGTCGAATGGATCATGAGCATTTTTATAGCACCAACTAATTTTAAGTCTACTGATGTTTTCCCGCAGTTTCTATTCTGAGAGAATGAAAATACAAAATTTAATTGTAAAGCTTCAAAATCAACATATCGCCAAGTAGAAGCTGGCAATATTGCTACAACATTTTTCTCGAAAAAATTTGATTAGTGAACTATTTTAATTTCTGTGTTCTTTTCTCATAAATTTGCCAACAAGTTTTACTATTTTTTTTGGTACAGAAACGGTTTTTAAATATTCATATTTAGTAGAGCTACCCGTAGCAAATTGGCGGAAGCATTTGTACCTCTCGATTGCGATAACGTTTAAATTTAAACATATATTTCGGAGATAAAGCTATTTCTGAACAAATTTTCAACAACATCCAAAATAACAAATCGGATGAACAATATATATGGGAGCTAAAGCTATATCTGAACCGATTTCGATAAAATTTGGCATACTTATTTTCAGGCCTAATCTAATCGACCGTGGCATCAGAATAAATGCCGAATATTATCGTGAAAATATTCTGGAGCGTGTATTAAAGCCTTGGGCATGCAAACTTTTTGGCCGTAGACCTTGGACATTCCAACAGGACTCAGCACCATCGCACTCAGCACGCGCCACCCAAGAATGACTACAAAATGAGGTTCCTCGCTTCATTTGCAGCGCACAATGGCCACCAAAATTTCCGGATAACAAACCGCTGGACTACTGCGTCTGGAGTATTTTGGAAAGTAAGGTTGGCACTAAAAATACCAAAATGTCGATCACCCCAAACAAGCGCTTCGCCGGGAATGGACCAAAATACCGCAGCGTGTGACGGTTTCATTTGCCGTTTGAAGGCCATAACTCGTGCCAAAGGCGATCAATTCGAACGAATCTAAGCGTATTCTAAAATTTGATATTATTACCGACATTTTTTGCTTTCATGCAATCAAATTAAAAAAAGATGTAAAAATTATGGCGTTTGGCTTTGTTTCAGTTTTTTTATCTCACCCTATATGGGTCCATTTTTTATATATTCTATAAGAAAAGGTTCCAAAAACAGAATTAACATATATTCATATTTCTCGAACAATAAATGCATCATGTACTTTGTTTACAAATTATTATATGGGTGCTATAGGAAGACGTGGACCAACACAGACAATTTTCCGACCTAGGATATTGTATCTATTACGAACTTCAAAAACCAAATTGGAAACAATTCCGGGTAATAATGTCTCTAAAATCATCAGAATAACTATTATCGGGATGTACCATTATGTGAGGGCAATACAAAACGTGGACCTACGTGACCCATTTTCAATACCAAAAGTCCTGCAGACATTTGAGTAAAAGAGAGGAAAATTTTCTGTTCTTATATGAAACGACAATAGACATTGAAGCATAGGGAGACATTCTGATATTGTGAAAATTTTATACCCTCCGCCATAGTATAGAGGGTATATTAAGTTTGTCATTCCTTTTGTAACACCTCGAAATATACCTTTTCGACCCCACCAAGTATATATATTCTTGATCAGCATAAAATTCTATGTTGATTTAACGATGTCCGTCCGTCTTTCCGTCTGTGGAAATCACTTTAACTTCCGAACGAAATGAAGTATGAATGAAATGAAGTATATATCGGTACCTCCCCATATTCGGTATTTTGATGATTTTAGCGACATTATTTTTCGGAATTTTTTCGAACTTGTTATTAGAAATTCGTTATGGATACTACAGCCTAAGAGAGAAAATTTTCTGTGCAGTTCCACGACTTAGTATAGCCCCATATAGCAGTAACTACCGATATTCGGTATTTTGATGATTTTATCGACATTATTTATCCGGAATTGTTTCAAATTTGGTATTTGATGTTCGTAATGGATACTACTGCCTATGACAGAAAATTGTCTGTGCAGGTCTACGTTTTGGTATAGCCCCCATATAATAGTACCTCCCTATATTCGATATTTTTATGATGTAATTCCACGTCGTCGTATAGACCCTAATTTAACTTGAAAATTGCCAAAATCGTTTCAAATGGTAGAGGGTGTTCAAAGATAGGCCTGGCCGAACTTACAGTTTTTTTGTCACGACTAACCAAAACAGTTTCTGGATGCTGTTCCATCTTGCTTATAATTGTAAGTAGGAAGCATTTTACATTTTTCGGGTTCGGATAATATGCCGGCATCGCCAAGAAAATCCATTTCGAAGGCGAGTTTGCAGATCCATCGCCTTGCACATCTCGAATAGTTGCACGTTAGGTATTTCCCTAATACGGCATCATAAGATGATCGTGTTAGTGGGATGAACGGTCATTAGAATTAGGCATTATCCTCAGCAAATGGTTTTTCTTGATAAAATTTTTATGCATGCCCTGGCATAAGTAACACCTTCCACACCTTTAAAAAGTAGCTTCAAATTATCGATAAGAACAATTTCGCCACATATCTATATAAATTGTTAACGGAAATGGGAGTTTCCGGTACAAAATACCTCAACTATGTATATATTCACTTCGTTCGCTCAAGGTGGGAAACACATAATTGCAGTAAAATTTCCACATCCACCCAATGCCATAAAATAGCCAACGGCTATCTTTTTTTAAATGTCTTGTTAAAAATCATTCCACTTGAATTTCATTCAACATTAGTGTTAATTCAAAAGAAGTAGGATAGGTTATTTAGCAGTGGTCGTCAGTCGTCATCGGCATGGTCTTGGTCTCGGACAACACTTGAAATTTTCTCAGTCTGTTATTGCGGTAATCTGGTTTTTCATTATACCTAGTATGATTTTATTTTTGTTGTAGTTGTTGTTGTTGTGGCTCTATTCGTTTATTGTTGTGAACAGGTAACTTCTTTTTAACAACTTGAGTTTTTGTTTCACTCTGCCGCTGTACAAAACTTGAAAATAAATTTCACTTTCTTTCCAGTTTACAGTTACATGGTGACCGGCCGATGGTCTTGTTTATGCATGCCCCTCTTTTGGGGAACTTTCGATGTGTGATTAAGAAAAATGTTGAAATTTAAAACCAATCTAAAAAAAATATGAATGGTGGTCTGTGTTAAGTGAATGCGTTGTCCCAGGCACAGACGTCGATTGGTCGGTCGGTCGGCCGGCGAACTTGAGTGGCTTGATGCAATTTTTGCAGTCCCTGTAACATGAGCAGTTCGTCGACGAAGCCTTTAGGGTTGGGTGGCCGCAGACGGCCGCATAATTGTGGATTTTCACTTTGCGCCAGCAATTTGAAAATATGAAAAATTGGCATTTTGTAATAATACGACCGGTGAAGCAATTTTGAAGGGAAACCAGTTGTTAAAGAAAATGTGAAAAAACGTTAAGTTTTGAGAAATTTTAAGGGAACTATGATTGAAGTTTAATAAAAACGTGTTACCTATACAATTATACAATCTGGTAGCTTATAAAATACTGCGTAAGTTTTTTTTTGTGTGGAAGTGTACATTAAGTTGGTTAGTTTGTTAGTTCCGGTGTAGTATTTGAAATAAATCAGAAATGACGCTATTCATTAATTTATTTGTATAATTTACATGAAAGAAATGTGTTAGACCTTTGATTCCTTTGGAGGAAATCCTTTAAGGGCATTTCTTATCTATGTAGCCATATCCAAACAATAATTATCAAATTAAGCGAAGAGAATACTGCGAGCCTATTTTTGGTACACAAAGTATCTTCTTTGGTGTTAGATTTGATGAAAAATATTATTATGTCCTCAGACTTATGACTATTTCATTTGATACGGCTGAAACGTGCCCCCATCGAAATAACGAAAGCAGAACTTCATTTAACGTTTAGATTATCTAATTTCGGGCAAAATTTGCAAATCCTAAATTTTTTATCAATTCTGGATCAGGTGGAAAAATTAACAATATCGGCCTACTCCATCAAGTATCTCCCTTTCAAAGTTTTGAAATAACTATAACTCCAATAAAAAGTTAAATAAAAATTAAATTTTCTTCAAATTCCGCACATCTCAATATTTCTACGAACAAAATCTTGTATTCAGAACGGAGAAAACAACAGCGACTTGATCGAAACCGGCGACGAAGTGGCCGAAAAATGGCTCGTAAGCTGTACATATCGCAATATTCCATTCGGCAAACCATTGAAATTCCAAAAAGTGCAAGAACTTACACCGCAACAGAAAGAAAATAGACTTTCGATTGGCCGAATGTGGTGAACCACTGAATTTGATTTTCTCCTATGAGAAAACATTCGTTGTCCAGCAATTTGTAAACAAACAAAATGATCGTCTTTACTTGCCAAAGAGGTCAGCTGAAAATGCGCACCTTCGATTGGCCACCAGAACTCAAGCGCCGGCCATGGTGAAGGTGTGGGCCGCCATAACAGCCGATGGTCACTCTCCGCTCGTATTAATCGACCGTGGCATCAGAATAAATGCCGAATATCATCACGAAAATATTCTGGAAGGTGTAGTAAAGCCTTGGACACGAAAACATTTTGACGCCACTCAAGAATGGTTACAAAATGAGGTTCATCGCTTCATTTCCAGCGCACAATGGCCTCCAAAATCTCCGGATACTAATCTGTTGGACTATTGTGTCTGGAGTATTTTGGAAAGCAAGGTTGGCACTAAAAAATACCAAAGTGTCGATCACCCCAAGCAAGCGCTTCTCTGGGAATGGGCCAAAATACCGCAGAGCAACATTCGGGCAGTGTGTGACGGTTTCATTGGCCATTTGAAAGCCATAATTCGTGCTAAAGTGACCAATTCGAACAAATTTAGACTTATTCTAAAATTATATTTTTTGCTTTCATTCAATAATGTTTTTAAAAAAAGTAGAAAATATGGCGTTTGACTTTGTTGCAGTTTTTTTATCTCACCCTCTTTTGCTATCTCGAATCCCTCTAATATCAACAAAATGCTGTCTAATTTTAAATGATTGCAGTTTCCTGCACGCTTGGCATTTGTCATGACAATTAATAAATCCCAATGACTAAATTTAGGAAGTACATGCTTTTCTCATTATCGGCTGTATGTGGCAGGATCGCGTCCGGTCTACCGGACGATGTGTTTGTTTTCGCTGCTGAAGGAAAAAATTACAATAAATTCATTTTTAGAATTCTTGAATTTGTTTTATTTAAAAACCACAAAGTATTCGTATATGCAAGGCGTAGCGAAACTTACCGATTCCAGCTAGTGTAGCATAATTCCCTACTTTTCGTACAGTTATAGTACATATTTCCGAAACCATTTCCATATGTCCAGTATACACATGAACAGTGACCCTCATACCAAAGGGAAATTGTATAAATTTTAATTGGCTCTCATATTTAAGTTAACCGAAGAGGAAAAACTTGCTTTCGAGACTAATAATAAAAGAGCTATTTTGGTCTGTAAATGTTTAGCCCCATATGGTCTGTAAATGAAACCCATTTTTCCAACTTGCTTCCAAAGAACCAATAAAGAAAGAACAAAAGTCGGGGCCGACTTTTTAATACTCTACACCTCCACGTATTTTTAATAGAACTTTGTGGAATAACTCATTTTATTAAAGCTTACTGGTTATGCATTTCAAGGGTATGTGGTTTACCTGTAATGCTACAAGTAGCCCATACGCATACCATGTTTTTTTGCTCGGCAGAAAAGTTCGAATATGATTTAAAATTCAAGGCTTTCTCAAGCATATTTAAAATACTTTCCCATAAATTGTTATACCATCTTCCAAGTCGATCTAGCGATGTATGAGTCGATGATAATGAGTATTCTTTAGTTCACACAAATATGATAAATATACACAGTAGCATAGGGTATCATGTAGTCGGCCTCGCCAGACTTATGTCCTTTCCTTTCAAGTTTCACTTTTTATACCCTCCACCATACTATGGAGGGTATATTGATTTTGTCATTCCGTTTGTAACTCCTCGAAATACTCATGTCAGACCCAACAAAGTATATATATTCTTGATCAGCGTAAAATTCTAAGACGATTTAGCCATGTCCGTCTGTCTGTCTGTGTGTCTGTCCGTCTGTCTGTCTGTTATAATCACGCTATCTTTCGAACAAATTGAGATAGAAGACTCAAATTTTGCACACATGTATATTTTGCCAGTAGGCAGGTTAAGTTCGTAAATGGGCCATGTAGGTCCAAGTTATCATATAGCCCCCATATAACGGCACCTCCCGATATTCGGTATTTTAATGATTTTAGCGACATTATTCACGGGAATTGTTTCAAATTTGGCATTTGAAGTTCGTAATGGATACTACACCCTAAGACAGAAAATTATCTGTGCAGGTCCACGTCTTCGTAGCCCCCATATAACGGTACCCCCTATATTCGGTATTTTGATGATTTTAGCGACATTATTTACCGGGATTGCTTCAAATTTCGCATGTGAAGTTCGTAATGGATACTTCAGCCCATGCCAGAAAATTGTCTGTGCAGGTCCACGTCTTCATATAGCCCCCATATAACGGTACCCCCATATTCGGCATTTTGATGATTATAAACAGATTTTTCTTCAAGTTTCGCATTTAAATATTGTAATTACTTATGACAAAAGTTGCCTATGCAGGCCCACGTCGTCGTATAAGCATTCGGTATTTTTAAGATTTTAACAGAAATTTTAACGGATTTTATTTTTTGGAAATTGCCAAATTTGTACCAAATAGTGGAGGGTATTAAGAGTTCGGCCCGGCCGAACTTACAGCTTTTTTACTTGTTTCTTTTACAATGTATGGTCTTATGGCCTTAAACATTGCAAACTCCTTGTCACAAAACATAAGCCTTTAAGGAACTGCAATTTATTGCATTGTCTTACGTGAAACATGAAATAACACCAGGAAAGAGAGAATGAAAATACAGTTCAACAAAAAGAAATTCACTTTCTTGTAAATTTGTAGTGATTTTTATTTAAGTCTATATCACGTTACCCGTCGCCGAAATGCATAAAGTTCAATGTGCCGCAACGCTGGTTTTTCTAGAGGAACGTTAAATGGAAAAGACAAGCGAAATAAAAAAAATGAAAATAAACATCTGCAACAAAATCTCAAAACCAGTCTGCAAATAAATTTCCATAATATGTGCGAAGGTAAATCTTGATAAAAAAAATGAAAATGTTTTGCTTTAAATTTTTCAAAAAAGAGAAAAAGCGAAAACTCGCATACATTCAATTGAATGATGCCACGACTAAAGTCTGCAACAAATTAAGAGATATGGTGGAAAATTTTCGGTTTACTTGATTGTTGCAAATTCTAATGGAAATGTAATAATATCATGGCAAATGTAAAAAATAAAATTCCGGTAAACACTTGTTTGCTGCTTTTTTTTTTGCTTTGGCAATTCCAAAAATTTGGCATAATGAAATTTTAATTTAACACAGCCAAGAAATTCCTTAAAACTCTCACTGAACTGGCCTCTTTGATTTTTATGCTGCAACACCGATCGACCAGCCAGCAGCCAGTCACACAGAGTGGCCTTAAATTTAATTGCATTTTAATGAATCACTAAAATTCATTAAAACAAGACTGTCTTTCTCCATCCGTGTGCGTTTGTATGTTTGGAAGAGAAAAAAATACTTTGCCAGCGATGAGGATGGTCAAAGGAATCTGAAAAGGCGTGTGAAAGTGAAAGCTCTCTGTATCAACTGCGAGTTGGGTGCGTTTATGTTTCTGTTTTCGACAATTGAGTGTTTTATGGTCAATGTTATAGAGGTTAGAGTTTCGAAAAATTTTTGGCGGGGTAAATGAAAAGTTTAATCTGTTTATAAGATTGAGATATATTTGGTGATTTGTTAAAAGTTTTATAGGAATTTTATAAGTTTAAGTTACTATAAACAAAATGTTCGAACTACGAAATATGGGAACTTCTACTGGCGAATGGTGATTGAATAGACATTATGAGTTGCGAGTTAACAGGTTATATACACATTTTTTTTAAAATTTTATAAAATGAAAGCAAGAAATGTTGGAAATAGCATCAAATTTTAGAATAAGCTTAGATTCAATGAAACAGTCACACGCTGCCCGAATGTTGCTCTGCGGTATTTTGGCCCATTCCCGACGAAGCGCTTGCTTGAGGTTACCGACACTTTGGTATTTTTTAGTGCCAACCTTGTTTTCCAAAATACTCCAGACACAATAGTCAAACGGATTGGTATCCGGAGATTTTGGTGGCCATTTTGCGCTGGAATTGAAGCGAGGAACTTCAATTTGTAACCATTCTTAGGTGCCGCGTGCTGAGTGCGATGGTGCTGAGTCGTGTTGGAATGTCCCAGGTCTGCGGCCAAAATGTTTTCGTGTTCAAGGCTCTAATACACCCTCCGGAATATTTTCGCGATAATACTCGGCTTTTATTCTGATGCCACGGTCAATTAATACGCGTGAAGAGCGACCATCGGTTGTTATGGCAGTCCACAACGCTTGAGTTCGGGTGGCCAACCGAAGGTGCACATTTTCAGCTGACCTCTTTGGCAAGTAAGCAGGATCATTTTGTTTGTTTACAAACTGCTGGACAACGAATGTTTTCTCATAGGAGAAAACCATATTCGGCAGTTCAACAGTCTCGGCAAAGCGAAGCAACTCTTTAGCTCTTTTGAGTCTATTTTCTTTCTGTTGCGGTGTACGTTCTTGCACTGTTTGGCATTTCAATGACTTTATCCTGAGCTCATTTTTCAATTTTTGCCGAATGGAATATTGCGATATGTTCAGCCTACGAGCCGTTTTTCGGCCACTGCTTCGCGGGTTTCGATTGAGTAGCTTCTTTACTTTTCGAATCATTTCTGCTGATGTTGCTGTTTTCTTCTGTCCACTTCCTTGACGTCGGGCTACGCTACCAGTATCACGGTAACGAGCGATAGTACGAGACACAAAAGATTTATTCACATTTAAATGTTGGAGTGCTCTAACGATAGCCACTTGTGGTTTTCCAGCCAAATATAAAGAAATCACACAATCACGCTTGAATTCCAACACGAATAACTTTTATTTCTGGGAATTCGTGTATTGCTTGAAAACAATATATCGAGCTATCACTGGAATAATTTTAACAGCTGTCGGACGATTGGCTTAGTGACAGCAGTCTATAGTTGGTTGCAGTTTTGTCATGGCACCCTGTATTGAGAATCAACATTTGAAAATTGTGGAGGATCTTTGTGTGTGTAGATAATAGCCAACACCAAATAAATTAAAGATTGTAAGGATTAACGTCATCAAGTCTTTAGTCTTTAAAGTAATACTGAGAGAAATAGAGAGAGACAAAAGTCGCCTCATAAAATTCATAAAGTATGAAATTATTCCACAAGATCTATGGGCTAAGCTTTTTAAAATATAAACTTTTCACTTCACGGGGCACGACCGAATATATTAAATTAAATAATTTATTCTAAAAAGAAAACATAAGTTAAGGTAACTTTTCAGATTTGTCATTCTGTTGACTGGTCTATATAAATCATTTTTATACCCTCAGCCATATGGCTACAGAGGGTATATATCATTTGATACAGTCAAAACGTGCCTAGTCGAAATAACGGTTTTAGACCCTAGTTCTTTTTGGACCAAATCCAACATTTGGAGTCGATCTGGCGATGTCCGTCCGTCCGTCCGTCTGTCTGTCTGGCTGGCTGGTGCGCACAATAACTCTCGAAGGGAGTATTTTTGTCTAACTTAGATCGAGTTCGGAGATGGGTAATATCGGTCCACTCCTTCTAGTACCTCCCACACAAAATGTCAAAATTTTCAAAGAAAATAATTCATTGCACAGAAAGAGAAAGGATAATCCGATTTTGCTCGAACTTTGCGAATCCTAATATTTACGTCAGTTCTAGGTCAGGTGCGAAAATGGACAATATCAGTCCGCTCCATCAAGTACCTCCCCCACAAAGGGTCCAAATTTTGAATAATTACAACTCTTATAAAATGTGATGTAAGAGTCCGATTGTCTTCAAATTTCACACATCCAAATAATTTTATTAGCACAAGGTCTGGTGTTAAGATGGAATATGTCGGTTCCATTTTTTCACTAACAAAAGCACGGTTGTGAAGATGGGATATATATAAGGTTCAAAATTTTGAATATCCATGAAGCTCATAAAAAACGAAATTAACATCCGATTCCATTCCAGACTTAGTACATCTCAATATTTCCGTCAACACTAGATCTGTTATAAAGATCGGACTATTTCTTTTGCTACCAGCCACAGGGCTCAACATTTTGAGAAACAACTCTCCTCAAATTCCACACATACAAACATTTTTGGTATTACAAGATCTATTGTGAAGATGATATATATCTGCGATCTCCTTCTGGTACCTTACCCACAAAGAGTCATAATTTTCAATACTTTTATTTGTCATAACTTGCGAAACAATTCAGCGATTCTTTACATATATCTAAAAAAATGCTATATCTAAAAATTTATTTCAACAAAATACCTTGAATGGATTTAAAGTTTATGATTTCGCATGAAATTATTTATAAATGTTCGATTTTCTTGTAATTTTGCCCATACCAATATTTTTATATGTATTAGATGAAACACCAAAATGGAATACTTCCGTCAAATATACCTGGTACCTCACGTACATGCTACCATTTTCGAAAAATTATTACATGTGAAGGAAGTTACCAACCTGTTACCAAATTACCCCATATTTATATCGTATTTATTTAGATCCGATAAGAAATAGGCAATATTGGTCCATTCCCTCAGAAACCCACTCCATACAGCGTTAACAGTTTGAATAATCATAACAGAAGTCAAAATATATTTAATAATCCAACATTGGCTGAGGGTATACATCTGTCGACAAAACCGACTGATACTTTTTAACTTGTTGGAATAAACCTTAACATATGAATTTCCCAACTTATCATACCACAGCTATTAAAAATCATCCCAAAATTTTCTTCGATAGACAGATGTTTTCCAAACGTTTAATAGTTCACTTTGTAGTATCTCACGTAAAGACAATGAATGACTGGCGGTCTAGTGTCTGCAGCACAAGTACCATATCTAACAACTGACAATATGTTTTCTTTATGTAAATGAGATTTGGCCAGACATCAAAATGTACGTGATAAATTTGTTGTAATTTGTATGAATTATGAGCATGTCTTCTACACTATTGTACTACGATTTGCAGGGGAATAAAATAATTTACTGTACTGTGTATATTAAAGTGTAATATGAATATTTAATGCTAGTAATGTAATTTAAGAATTTAAAATAAGCAAATGTATATTTCACATTGACATTATTAATTAATCAAGTGATTTTTTGTTGTTGCAATTTTTTCCAACAACCTAACATTAATTATTTTGTTCAAATCAAAAGTCCGACTATGTGATACCCGGCACTTTTATACGTAATTGGTAGAACTCCCGTAACAAAAAAGGTTATAATGGGAATTTGTGTGAAGTAAATCATACCAATTATGAACCAAATAACATTGCTATAAAGTGCATGGTATGGCTTCGATAAGGATTATATTAAAAAATATTTATTGGAGAAATAGATATACGGGACCGAGTTTCACCGAATGACAAAGCTCGGTTGAATATGAAAAATCTATTCAATTTGGGCTGATATTACATTCAGGGAGAGCAATAACCGTAAAATCGTATGAAGATGTATATCGAAGATATATAAAAATCTAAACCGATCTCGATAAAATATGGCTGAGGTATTTTCGAGGAGAATCTGATGCCCGGTATAAAATATCGTTGTTGAGGAGTACATATTACGCATGTTAGTGACTTTCAGACTACATCGGATGAAATATATATATGGGAGCTATAGCTATATCTGAGCAGACTTTCACGAAATTTGAAATACTGGTTTGTACGGTTAATTAAGTCGGAATTGCCAAAATTAAGGAGCTATATTCTAATCTAATCCGATCCAGATAAAATTTGGCATACGTATTTTCAAGCAGTATCTTGTGCCCAGTACCAAATATCATTCTTGTGAAGTGCATATTACGCATGTGAGAGACTTAAAACCAAAAATCGAACAAATATATATATGGGAGATATAGTTATATCTGAAACGATTTTCTCCAAATTTGATATACTTGCTTCTAGATTGAATTCGGACGGATATGCCGAAACTCAGGTCATTTGGTCTAATATTGGCCACTTTTGTGCACAATTAACCCGAAATCGGTTGAATATGGGAGCTATATCCAAATCTAAAGCGATCTTGACAAAATTTAAAAAAAAGACAAAGACCTTTGTTGTGGAGTGTATATTTCGCTTGTTAAGGACTTAAAGCCCCACATCAAATAAAACATATACAGGGTGAGCTGAAATAACTTCAATCAATTTCAGACTGCTGTCATTTCTAAGCCACTCGTCCGAAAGCTGTTAAAAAGTATTCCAGTGACAGCTCATATTGTTTACAAGCGTACAAAAGCATTTTGGAGAGAATTTTCCAGAAAAAAAGTTATTCGTGATTTCTTTATATTTGGCTGGAAAATCACAAATGGATATCGTTAGAGCACTCCAGCATTTAAATGCAAATAAATCTGTTGTGTCTCGTTAAGGAAGTGGACGGAAAAAACAGCAACATCAGCAGAAATGGTTCGAAAAGTAAAGAAGCTACTCGATCGAAACCCACGACGCAGTGGCCAAAAAGTGGCTCGTGAGCTGAACATATCGCAATATTCCATTCGGCAAATATTGAAAAATGAGATCAGGGTAAAGCCATTGAAATTCCAAAAAGTGCAAGAACTTACACCGCAACTCAAAAGAGCTAAAGAGTTGCTTCGCCGAAAGTGGTGAACTGCCGAATTTGGGTTTCTCCGATGAAAAAACATTCGTTGTCCAGCAGTTTGTAAACAAAAAAAATGATCGTGTTTACTTGTCAAAGAGGTCAGCTGAAAATGTGCAACTTCGGTTGGCCACCAGAACTCAACAGCCGACCATGGTGATGGTGTGGGCCGCCATAACAGCCGATGGTTGCTATCCGCTCGTATTAATTGACCGTGGCATCAGAATAAAAGCCGAGTATTATCCCGAAAATATTCTGGAGGGTGTATTAAAGGCTTAGACACGCAAACATTTTGGCCGCAGACCTTGGACATTCCAACAGGACTCACCATCATCGCACTCAGCACGCGCCACCCAAGAATGGTTACAAAAACTATGGTGTCTGGAGTATATTGAAAAACAAGGTTGGCACTAAAAAATACTAAAATGTCGATCACCTCAAGCAAACACTTCGCCGGGAATTGGTCAAAATACTGCTAAGCAACATACGGGCAGCATGTGACGTTTTCATTAGCCGATTGAAGCCCATAATTCGCGCCATAGGTGATTAAACAAATCTGAACTTATTCGAAAATTTGATACTATTTCCGACACTTTTTGCTTTCATTCAGTAAAATTTAAAATTTGAAATGTTAAAAAAATGTAAATCCATCCCTGTTTAATGTGTAATCGCTCTATAGGTTGCAATTATGGCCCGATTGTCACGACATTGCAAATGTCGCAGTTGCTCTACAGACCACAATTATAAACCAATAACTTTTGTGCAAAAAAAACACTATACCGCGAATATTAAATCAAAAATACTTTAAGAGATCCATTACAGTGATGCTGATATCAAATATATAGGATATATAGCAATATAGGTACAATAAATGTGTAAAAAAATACATCTTAGTTATTCTGCTTATAAATCAAGAACTGCTGGAATGATTTTAGAATTCTCATTAATTCGGAATGGTCTCTTACCAGAGAAGGACACAATCAAAGAAAATCGCTTAAAAATACGATAATCAAAAAGTGAATATTTATACCCAACAACACTATGTGTTGGGGGTATTATAAGTTTGATTGGGCCAAAAATTATGTAACACCTCGAAATATTGGTTTCCCATATAGGAAAGTATATATGGATCTTCCTACCTCGCCGAGCTGAGTCGATCTAGCTATGTATGTCCGTCCGTCCGTCTGTCCATGTTAATTTGTAATCACTCAACAGGTCACAATTATGGCCCGATCTTCACGAAATTTAGAATGAAGGTGGGGGTAGGTCCAAAAACTGAAAAATGATTTGCAGCTACTCTGCAGGTCCCAATTATCGACCAATCGAAGCGGAAGTTAGCATGGGGCTGGAGCTAAGGGCTGCAGCTTAGGGCTGGGCAGAAGCCTTCCAATTTTGATGATCATATTTAGTGGGTGAAATAGACCATAACATTTGTGTTATATAAAAGTCAAATTTTCTATTTGACTCTTATATAACACAAATGTCCGCAATATATTTAGGGGTTGAAATGGACCAACAACTAAAAATGTTCCTGATTTTGCAGCCGTTATAAAGTTAACAAATTGAATCCAAAGGACCGCGGTAGTGATTAGGACCGCGGGTAGAATGGACCACTACTTTGGGTGTAAAAATACCAACATTACTTACAGGCGATATCCGAAATACACAAAAGTTGTTCTGGCTTTTTTATGCTGATTTCGTTGATGAATAAAGCCAAATATCGTAGACAAGCAAATCATATAGATGAGTTTTAATTTGGTGATACAAAGTGGCCTCTTGCTTTTGGAGTTGATCGCAACATATTTAGGGGTTTAAATGAACCAAAAACAGAAAAAATTTCCTGCTCCCACAATTGAAGAGAGTTAAGAACAGGGACGAATTCTATCATTTTGGATAACCATTGGTATATGTAGCTGTAAAATGGACCACTACAACTAACAGAACGATGGAGTGTGTAAATATTGGGCAAATGGTCAAAACGCTAAGGGTAATATCTGGGCAGTGCTCCATGGCATAATTTTAAAAGCGAAATATTTCAAAATGGATTCGGACATAAGCGGGCTTCTAACATATTGTAGTGTTGTAGGGTATCACATGGTCGGCCCGCACGACTATAGCCTTTGCTTACTTGTTTTTGTTACATTTTTTAAATGTTTTTCATATTTTTATCGCATGGGATTTTTTTCAATGTGACTTACAATTTTGAACTGTAAAGTTTTCTACACTCCGAAACACTATGTGTTGAGGGTATTATATACAGGTCACAATTATCGTCCGATCTTCACGACATTTTTCATGGGGTTAAGGTTTGGGTCAGAATTAAATCCTATAACAAATGGACCAATAAAATTAATATTTTTCTGAGTTTGCAGTCGTTCTACAGTTCATAATTGAATACCAATCGAAACGGACTTTTGTATGAGAATAATGTTGAGAACAGGGAAGAAGTCTTTCATTTTGGATGACAATTGTATTATATTTCGTAGATAAAATGGACCACAACTTTTGTGTGAAATTGTTTTGAATACCTTTCAACACGAGGTAGTACGTAAATATTGCTTGCGTAAATGCGCCGATAAAAAAGCTAAGGGTAACATCTGAGCAGGGCTCTATGCCATCATTTCAAATTCGATTTTGATATGAGAGGATTTCAACATATTGTAGTGTTTTAGACTACATCCTTTGATAACTTGTTATAACTTGTTTCTTTTTTTTGCATTGAAGATCAATGACATGGAATGGCCCATACCACGCTTTTGTCGTCATTTTCCTTAAGTTTGCTGTGCTTAATTGTCCGCATTGTTTTTGACACTTCATTACAAGGGTCAAAGTATTCTTACATAATTTAATGGCCTAATCCTTATGCATGATGCGCGTCATTTAAAAGGGGACATAAATAATTACTCCGTTATTTATTTACATCTTTTCAGGATTGTTGTTTCCAAAATGTGTACCCCAATAAATCTCTCCCTGGGCCACATCATGTGGTTCTCATCGAATATTGCCACCAACCCCGAATAGACCCTTTGATTGAAAAAGAGTTGTTGCTTCATTTTTCAATTCAATTTAAATGATGGCTCATTTTAGGTGATTTAATTGCGCGTTTTCATGCCTCTTTGGTTGTGTTGGAATTTTTTTATTTTTATTTTATTAGCTTTTAAACATAATTTGCGTTTGGTTTGCTGCTTTTACTTTCATTTTGGAGATCTGGTTGTTACACAACCATTTATGTATTTTTTGGGTTGTTGTTCTTTTTGTAGTTTTTGTTTAGTACAACAATTACGATATTATCAAGAAATCACTTTCGTCTTTCTCCAACAACACCACGGCAGCAGCAGTGGTAGCAGCAATCTCGTTTAAGTACCGGAAAAACACAAAGCATTCAATGATGGCAACAAAAGTTTTATGTTTTTAATTGCGTTTGCCTTGAAACCAAAGCCAAAGAAAGCCCCAACCCAACATACAGATGGAGTACTTTTGCGGATTGCTAAAGGTGGGAATTTTGATGTGAATGCTGCAGCATGGTTTTATGCTGACTTGTAGTTATCTTATTAAAATATTTCAACTTCGGCTGAAAAGTGTGGTTTCCATTCGCCTTTAATTTAAATTTCAATATCTTCTCCAAATATTTGAAAATAACGGAACACCCAATGCTAAAAATTCATATGAATATTTTAAGCTTCCCGTTGCTGGTTGTATCTTCCGTCTTGACTGACATCCTGTCATTTATTTGCCTAATTATATACGCACATTCACCGAATTAAAATGAATGTTCTTATTTTATTGTAATATTATCATTGAAATTGAAAATTCTGCGAAAAGATGGCACAGCTTCCTGTAGGTGGTATTCCATTGAACATTGAATCACTAATTGAAAACAAAATATATTGTATGGATGCATGTATGTGTATTTTGGAGAATGAAAGTAGCTTATCTTCATGTTCTTATAATTGTGTGCTATATGTCAATAAAATATTTAGAAATTTATATAATTCTTGGAAAAAATTTCATAAAGTGATCAGTCAGTACTCAAAGTCATTGAAGAAATGGCATTTGGATAATTTTCACATCCTTGGATTGTGAGTAGAAAGTTAGTTGGATGCATGTTAAGTTCTAAGTTAAAGTTTTTTAAAAATTTGATAGTATTTAGAAGGTTGGAAATACCCAACATTTTATCTATGGGCCAACAATGTATTTAAAAATTGTGGACATTTTGTATGGCGGGCGCCGACATTTGTGGAGCGGGCCGACTATATTACGCCCTACACCAATATGCATATTTAGTAGAGCTCTCGTAACAAAAGAATTTATTTCTAGTAGATCATACTACCTATCAATATTCGGCTTTTAGAGTTTACTGTATAGTGCATGATATCACTTGCAGAAGGATTATTAAAAGTAAACCGTTGGGCTTCACAGGCCCCTTATCTATCAACTCATTAAAATTTAAGTAACATTTTTGTTTTGGTTAACAAATATATCTTTTCGAGGAATTAAAAAAAAATTGTGTTTTTTAAGCTTATCTGTTTTGATTATCCTCCTTCTGGTACATCCCCCACGAAAGGTCAAAATATTCACATAAAAAAATTACTTCAAAGAAATATATAATCCCCCCTCGTAAAAGTTGAAGCTCATAAAACGCGAAAGCATCCGATCGTTTCCAAACTTCGCGCATCCCAATATTTTTATTAACACAAGATCCGGATGGGACTCCTTCAAGTGCCTCCACCATAAATGTTTTTAAATTTTGAAATACGAAATGAATTTTCATATATATATATATATATATATATATATATACATATATATATATATATATATATATATATATATATATATATATATATATATATATATATATATATATATATATATATGTATATATATATATATATATATATATATATATATATATATATTGCAATCCCGAGAAGCTGGACAGTTCATTCACTTCACCTTGCCCTAGTTCTTGGGATTGACTGGAATTCCATTAGAATCCGCGAAAAGTGGATAGGAATCGCCAGATTTATGCAACACGCGTCAGACTTGTGTAAGTTCCTTTGCAAAACTGAAGACATTAGGGAGCAGATCGGTAGTGAAATTTGCCTCACGTTTGGAGAACTGAAGCATATGTGACATCCAGGAAGTCTAAACATTTCGAAGGCGTAACATCCACAAAACCGCTGCGCAAACGAAGCCTTAAAACGTATTAAAACGGTTTGTCTTCCCCATTTTGTATCTCAAAGGTATTACCAGGTCGGACTCAAAAAAGTAGAACATTTGCGTTCATCTTCTGAACGCTGATCTAGCCCGAAAAATATAAATTTTGGTTTAGGTGTGAGAAGACAAAAGTATAAAAGCCAAATAATCTTTTTTTTTGAAATTTCATAAAAAACAAGTCACTTTTTATACCCTCCACCATTCGGAAGGAAATTGAAAAATTCCAAAAAAATTCATCGAAAAGTACCGCCCTACCCCTTTTATGGGGGCTAGAAGAAGACGTGGTGCTGCTCAAGTATTTTTCTGTCATAGGCTGTAACGATTCCGAACTTCAAATATGAAATTTGAAACAACTACGGTGAATAATGTCGCTAATATCATCAAAATATCGAATAATACCTTCGTATGGGGCCTATACAAAGACGTGCACCTGTCCGTCATAGGCTGTAGTACCCATTATGAATTTCAAATAAGAAATTTGAAACAATTTCGGTGAATAATGTCGCAAAAGTCATGGCAATACCGAATAGCGGGGGGTACTGTTATATGGGTGATATACTAATACCACTCGTCCGACAGCTGCTAAAATTATTCCAGTGACAGCTTATTATATTGTTTACAAGCGTACAAAAGCATTCTGGTGAGAATCTTCCTGAAAAAAAGTTATTCGTGATGGAACTCAAGCGCATTGGTGTTTCTTTATATTTGTCTGCAAAACAACAAGTGGCCATCGTTAGAGCACTCCAGCATCTAAATTTGAATAAATCTTTTGTGTTTCGTACCATCGCTTGGTACAGTGACACTGGTAGCGTAGCTCGACGTCAAGGAAGTGGACGGAAGAAAGCAGCCACATCAGTAGAAATGGTTCGGAAACTAAAGAAGCGACTTGATCACACTGGCCGCAAAATGGGTCGTGACCTGAACATATCCAATATTCCATTCGGCAAATATTGAAAAATGAGCTCGGGGTAAAGCCATTGAAATTCCAAAAAGTTCCAGAACTTACACCGCAACAGAAAGAAAATAGACTCAAAAGAGCTAAAGAGTTGCTTCACTTGGCCGAAAGTGGTGAACTGCCGAATTTGGTATTCTCCTATGAGAAATCATTCGTTGTCCAGCAGTTTGTAAACAAACAAAATGATCGTGTTTACTTGCCAAAGAGGTCAGCTCCAATGTGCATTTACGACTGGCCACCAGAACTCAAGCGCCGGCCATGGTGATGGTGTGGGCCGCCATAACAGCCGATGGTCGCTCTCCGCTCGTATTAATCGACCTTGGCATCAGAATAAACGCCGAATATTATCTCGAAAATATTCTGGAGGTTGTATTAAAGCCATGGGCACTCAAATATTGTGGCCGCAGACCTTGGTCATTCCAACAGGACTGGGCACCATCGCACAAAGAACGCGCCATACAAGAATGTTAACAAATGATTTTCTTCGCTTCATTTCCATCGCACAATGGCCACTAAAATCTCCGGATACCAATCTGTTGGACTATAGTGTCTGGAGTAATATGAAAGCAAGGTTGGCACAAAAAAATATTAAAGTGTCGATCACCTCAAGCAAGCGCTTTGAGGGGAATGGGCCAAAATACCGCTAAGCAACTATGGGGTAGCGTGTGACGATTTCATTGGCTGTTTGATGGCCATAATTCGTGCCGAAAAAATCTAAACTTATTCAAAAATTTGATGCTATTGCCGTCATTGTTTTGCTTTCATTCGATGTATACAATGCGTACATATATACAAGGGAAAGGGATTTTAGCTAGAATGCTTACATGGCTGGACCGACTTTTGTCAATTCAGAATGCCCTTTTGGCATAAAAGAATAAAATCTTAAAAATATATTTTGGGGTCCAATTGAAGCAAACACAGAAATATTTTTCTGATCACACAATTGAAACCAATCGAAATGGAATTTTGCATGAGAAGAGAGTTAAGGACGAGAAGAAATCTATAATTTTGGATGACCATTGGATTATATTTAGCTGAAAAATGGACCACAACAACTAACGGCACGACGGAGTGCGTAAATATTGGGCAAATGTCCCTGGTCAAAAACTAAGGGTAATATCAGTGCAGTGCTCTATGACAACGTTTCAAACGTAGTTTTGGACATAAGGGGACTTCTAACATATTGTAGTGTTGTAGGGTATTTTATGGTTGGCCCCGCACGACTATAGATTTTGCTTACTTGTTTTTATTATAAATAATGACTTAACAAAATGGAACTAAATACCCATAGCAAAAAATTCAAAACATGTTCACGTTCCGGTCCGCAAATCGGTAGACATCACAAAATGTGGTAGAGACCCTCGAAATAGAAGGCACCTTTATATAGGTGCTACTTCAAAAATTTTCAAAAAATTTGCTGCGAAGATGTTCTGTTCTCCTTTTGAAGCCAAGATGCTAATATTTCGCGAGTTTTAAATATTGTAAATTTCAAATATTTTGACCCTTAATGGGGAAGTTCCCAAAGGAGTGACACGCTACATCCCATATTCCCACTATATTTGGAGTTTGCATAGGTATTTGCATGTGCGTAGTGTGAAAGGAATTGAATGATCATTTCGCCTTTTACAAGCTTCTTAGTTAATAAAATTTTTACTATTACAATGGGTTAAAGGGTATTTTGGTGGGAGAGGTACTTTATGGAGTCGGCCGATATTGTGTATTTTCACACTTCATCTAGCACTGATAAAAATATTAGGATTTCCAAACTTTGACCAAATTTCTTGTTCTTTGACTTAAATTATTTTCTGTGAAAGTTTTGATCTTTTGTATGGGAGTGGGCCGATATTGTCCATATCCGAACTCGATCTAATTTTGATGATAGTACAACAATGTAAGAAGACAGGACCAAATCGGACACTGACTTCCGTTATTTCGATGAGGCTGAGGGTATAAAATATAGGTCTGAATATTGAAACCAATTTGGAGCTTTGCTTTTTAGGCTATTGAGTAAAGAAAATAATATCATGTCTGTGCCACTACAGAAAAGTAAATCCTTAAAATGCCGAAAATCATGAGGCGCTGCTATCAGGGGAATTTGGCAAATACTGCACCTTTACGGAAATTCTACCGAATGAGAACTCTAAATAACAATATGCAACTGCAAAAATTGGAAATTGGAGGAAATCTTCAAAATACCCAAAAGCATAAAGTACCCTTATATAAAAGCTTTACCCAATGACGAATCTTCATCGATTTTTGTTTGTTTTTAAGTAGCAAAGGAGAAATACAACTGTTAAGTTTCACTTTATGTGGTAGGAAATTTTCCCAGATACCTGAATATTTAGTACTTTGAACGGAGTATCATTATATGTGGGTCTTACAAATATTGGATTTATATGGGAACTTTATGACACGACAAATAAAACTCTTATAAATTGCAACCAATCAGCATAAAATATTGTATATTTAAATATGAATATCTATATATATAAAAATCAATTGTTGTTCGTTGGTAATGGAATCAGTTGAGAACGGGTGGACCGATTTGAATAATTTTTTGTACAAACATTCGCCCCGAGTTAAGTTTTTAAAGAAAAAAATATTGACCACGACTACTTTTACGTCCACTATTTCGATTTATCTAAAATCCTTATATTTGCCAAAATAATGAAGATATCGGTTTGAGAAATATTACACGAGATGCTGTTGGCTTTCCATCCAACCCTAAGTACATATTTAGGGGCTGAGGAACGCGCCTACTTTTAAATCAATCTCTCTATATGTAAAAGAAAGTTGTGTTAGTTACTACTCTTATAAAATAAAGACCGCCGGTCTGATTTTAACGATTCAGACAAATTCGGAATTGCCTCTAAGAATTAAATCCAAAAAAAAAATCGCGTAAAAATGTGAAATTTGAACATTTTCATTTTGACTTTTAAAATGTACAATAGTAATGTTTTATATTGCATATTTTTTTCCATTTTGACTTACTATTTTCGAATGTACATTTGTAGTATGTTTTTTTTTTCTATGATGTGTAGGTTTTTTTTTTGGGTTGGTGAGTGCGCAATACGATGTTAAATGCTTTCTACTCCAGGACCTATCGTGCTTCAGCTGGAAGATACGAACACATTTAAACAAACAAAAATGACCGAAAAAGCGTTATGGGGTTCATTTCAAAAGTGGACCTGCTTCTTTCATATGACAATAAATTGTCAAACGAGAACACAAAATGCAAAATACATTAGCACTGCAATCAGTCAAATATCGACTATAAAGGACGCAAAATAGAAATTCTTCCTAACATTCAAGATACCTTTAATCGCTTTGGCAGGTCATGATATGGGTCATAACCCCGATAACGGAACAACCCGATTTCAAGTATATTCTACATTTAACCATATTTTTCGTACTAGTTTTAGCTTATGTTGATAATTTAAGAAGAAACTATCTTTGCAAAAAATGATCACGTTTTGGTCTTGGCCACTTTTTTCATTTTTTTGGCTCTTATTTGCCATTTTTGTTTCTAAGGGGGAAGAAAACCTCTTCTTATAAAATTTTTATTTTTCGGAAAAGGGCGCATCTTAGTCTTGAGGATACTTGGGGTTAAAAAGAACCCTGGGGTAGAAAATCATCTTACAGATAATTATCCACATAGGCGATTATTTAAGTATAGTGCCCACATTAGTATACCTCCAAGTCCACTTTCCCAACCAATGTGTGTTCAGAAAAGAAAATTTGATATTCTATTGTTTTTTAACCCCCAAGAGAATATTGGTTGGGAATGTAGATTTGGGATGTACGTCTATAAGAAATAAACTCCGAAATGTCAATCTGGGACTCGTTCAGTCGGAAATTGTGACAGAAACATGAAAAAATACGAAATTATAAAGTAACTTTATTGGATCTCCACCGCACAATTTAATGCCCATCTTACGGTAATCGGAGCAAAAGAGTAATTTTTTGGCTATTCTGACAACATTCTGCATTAAGTATGAGGTGGGCAAAACTAAATACCACGCAGTACGGGATTTTAAACTTTGGAAATACAAATTTCAAATTATAGCTCATTTGAATGCTTTTTACAATACCAAAAATTTAGCTGAATTTTCACATGGGGCTATTATAGATGTTCTTTATCATACAGGTATTTAACACTCAAATTAAAGCCTATAGCTAATAAGATCAGGCTATTCAAAATATCTAAAACCGACGGTAATTATAATTTTTGCCATGAATATTAATTTATATATAGTCATTTATATTTAATCATTACTCATAATCAAGTCATTACTTATAATCAAAATTGTGCCGCCTACATAAGTCAGATCTGTGATTTATTATGCTTTAAAAACTAAAAGTACGGGCCGGCAACGCGGACCGGGCCAGCTAGTAGAGTTATAAAAATTATTTGAAGGAATTTGCTATTCGACAAAAAAATATATTTATATTATTTTTCGGAATCTGAATTTATTCAGAGGTATGGAGGGAAGGTTTCAGAAGCAAAGGATAAAACCCTTTTTGCAGAATATTTGTAGTATGCGTTACATCCTGTCTTTCTGAATTTTGAGGAACTTTGGCACAAACAGTTTTCAATATATTTTTTTTTGGCATTTTTAATATTTGATTTCTCTATTTCATACTTATAATAATAGACGGAAAGTTGTCCTTTGTTTAGATTCTATGCTAGAACATGTGCCATGCAGAATAATAAACAATAGTTACTTTATTTGCAATAGGTCGATAAATTTGATTGAAGAAAATATGTGTCCAACCTTCAGTTGAAAATAAAAAAAGTCATGTCAAAAGGTGTAGTATAATCAACCCATAATCAATTTTTCCATATTCCAGTTTTGCCTTTGAAATTTCTGTACAATATATATCAGAAATTAAACCGCATACCTGCACACATTTCAGTATATAATCCGAATACGCAACATCCAACGCAGCCAAAATAAAATAGTTTTTCTGGTACGTTTTTTTTTTATTTGCAAAAATTTCACTTTATTCGTTTTGTATGGAAACAAAAATGATTACGTGCCATTGCAGATGGCAGATAAATTGAGGCATCCATTCATGGAACGCAGCCACCAGTTTTATTTCAGCGTAGTTTCATCTGGATATCGTGGATGGCTGGCAAATGACCAACACATAAATATGGTCTTGATAAATGCGTATGATTATGTTCTTCACATGATACCCTATAATTGTCCGCCATCATCTGTTTACATTTAAAGTCGAAGAGAAATTACTTTTATTCACGTTCTTTGTTTTATGATTGTGAAATAGTTTTGGTCGAAAAAGAGCTAAGAACCAGTTTACCCTGATTTTTTTTTCACTTTCATTTGGGCCCTTTCACAGGCACATTAACATTAATAGCCGGTTTGATGGCTGCAGATATGTACTACACGTTGTATGTATGTTATGTTTTTGCAAAATATTAATGAAATGTACATAACAAGTACTTTTGTTTTTGCGCAAACAATTTGTAAGTGATCAAGTAACTACTCCTACCATAGGGAAAATAAAAAACAGTATACTTAATACCGTTTTGTTAAGAAGACACGTATGTAGATAAATATAGGTATACCAAATTGTATATTGTGTCTCGTTAGAGGATTTTGAATGAATTTTTCATCCAGTAAGCAATAATGTCAGAGATCTTTTCTACGCATTGTTGTTTGTTCACTTTATACCCTGTGTCTTTCTATGCCTTGCGTCTTTCTATGCACCAGATTTTTTTAATGTAGATCTAATATTTATATTATTTTAACAGGTTTATTGAAATAGAGCTATTCATATGAGATATTAAAATGATATTTTCAAGTAAAATGCTCTAAAAACATCGACACATTTCGGGGACGCTACGGATCTGATTTTAACGATTTAGACAAATTCGGAATTGCCTCTTGGCAGAAAAGAATAAAATCGAAAAAAAATCGCGTAAAAATGTGAAATTTTAACATTTTCATTTTGACTTTTAAAATGTACAATAGTAATGTTTTATATTGCATATTTTTTCCCATTTTGTCTTACTATTTTCGAATGTACATTTGTAGTGTTTCTTTTTTTTTTTTGAAATTCTAATATGATGTGTAGTTTTTTTGGGTAGTATAAAGCGACAACGGATAAAACTGTTATTTATAGATTATATGTATTTATTAGGTAATACGAATAATATAATTTCAGAGGAGAATAAGATATGAACATTCTAAAATCGAAACTTTTTCAATGGAATCGAATTTTAAAATAAAAGTACAAAATTCATAAGGACCTTTAAAAATTTGCCGTAAAAAAAATCAGCGAACCAGTTGAAGATTATTTTTTTTTCGATTCTTTCTTTTTTCTATATTGAAGTGTACATTTCTTACTGTTTTCAATTCTGAATGAATAATATTAAAAATGAAATACGAAATACGATACGTAATACGATATTAAATGGCGATCTTTCATGTATATAATTGGCATCTAGCTTTTAACTCCAGGGCCTTCAGCTGGAAGATGCGAACACATTTATACAAACAAAAATGGCCGAAAAAGCGTTATGGGGATCACTTCAAAAAGTGGACCTGCTTCTTTCATATGACAACAATTCGTCCAATGAAAACTCAAAATGCAAAATACATTGGGACTGCAATCCGTAAAATACTGACTATAAAGGACGCAAAATAGTAGAGGGAATTCCTTCCAGAAATTTTTCCTAAACATTCAAGATACCTTTAATCGCTTTGGCAGGTCATGATATGGGTCATAACCCCCGATAACGGAATAACCCGATTTCAAGTATATTCTACATTTTAACCATATTGTTCGTACTAATTTTGCCTTATGTTGATAATTTAAAAAAAAAAAACATCCTTGCAAGAAATGATCACGTTTTAGTATCGCCATCATATGATTTAAGGTATTTTCGAGGTCTTGGCCACTTTTTCCATTTTTTGGCCCTTATTTGACATCTTTATTTCTGGGGGGGGAGAAAACCTCTTCTCATAAAATTTTTATTTTTCGGAAAAGGGCCCATCATAGTCTTAAGGCTACATGGGGTAAAAAACCCTGGGGTAGAAAATCATCTTACAGATAATTATCCACATAGGCATTTATTTAAGTATAGTCCCGACATTAGTATACCCCCAAGTCCACTTTCCCAACCAATGTGTGGTCAGAAAAGAAAATTTAGTATTCTATAGAATTTGTAACCCCCAAGAGAATATTGGTTGGGAACGTAGATTTGGGATGTACGTCTATATAAAATAAACTCAGAAATGTCAATCTGGGACTAATTCAGTCGGAAATTGTGGCAGAAACATGAAAAAAATACGAAATTAGAAAGTAACACGACACCTAACATTTCTTTAATCATCATTGAATTACACTACGATGAAAAATGTGGACTTTATTGGATCTCCACCGCACAATTTAAATGACAAAAAATGAATGCCCATCTTACGGTAATCGGAGCAAAAGAGTAATTTTTGGCTATTCTGACAACATTCTGCCTTCAAGTATGAGGTGGACAAAACTAAATACCACGCAGTACGGGATTTTAAACGTTGGAAATACAAATTCGAAATTATAGATCATTTGAATGAAAATGTTAAGCTTTTTACAATAATAAAAATTGTGCTGAATTTTCACATTGGCCTATTATAGATGTTCTTTATCATAAAGCTATTTAACACAAAACCTAATTTCTATTTAGTCATGGAGTCATTACTTATAATCAAAATGAAGTCATTACTTATAATGAAAATTGTGCCGCTTACATAAGTCAGATCTGTGATTTATTGTGCTTTAAAAAATACGCATTAAATACTAAAAGTACGGGCCGGCAACGCGGACCCGGCAAGCTAGTTTAATTTATAATTCCGTAACTGTAAAACAATATTTATTTAGAACGAATTTACACATTATCCGATTTTTGTAGGTTAAGCTTTACAACTTCTGCCAAAAAAGTGTTAGATACCCGCAGCGTTAATTGGTTATTAAAAGAAATTTTAATTGAAAATTTTACCCATTTTTGTGGGTCTTAGAAATGAAAATTTCTTTATTAATTTTACTGAAAGTGAATAGGAAAGCACTTGGTGGTAAATGAGTAAAATTTGTTGTTGTATTTGTGTTTTGGTGAGTAATTCACACGGTTAGACTTTCACTGAATTAGTGCTACTTTGATGTCTTCTTTTGGTTGTGCAGCTTAAGCCGCAATTATGGGTGCGTCTAGGCGGTTCACCTGCACTATCCAATGCCATGGGGTTGAGTATGTGTGTGTGGTTGTACCTCGGACATACATATGTACATAAGTTGTTAGCAAATGTAATAAAGTGAAAAATGTTAAGTACTTGCTGCTCATTAGTTAACCAACACCAACTCTGTGAGTAGCCACAAACAATGTTCAAAAACGATCAAATACCTGTACTACAGACTGCTGGTAGTTTGTTTGTTTGTTGGATATGACGCATTTTAACTACTGGTCAATGAACTTTAAGTTTTCAAAAATATTTCCTTGACTTAATTTGGCAAGTTGAATGTAATTTAAATTACTTGCCGAAAAAAATATTAGTTTGTTTGGTGTAGGTACGACTTCTGATAAAATAAAATATTTCAAAAGCTTCACAAAATGTATTTTGTTTAAAAATATTAAAATATTATCTATATGTAAGAAAAACTTAATTTTCTTCTATATTAATTTTGAATATTTAATTATTTCAAAGTGAGTTAATTGCCCTTAGCCACATCGTGGTATAGAATATTATTTCCTTGTGCGTTTGTTTGTAAAAATAAACGATATAGACCTATAGTTCCATAGGCGATGTACCAACCTTCAAATTCTGAGCCGATCTATGTATGTCCATGTAATTTTGTAATTTAATTACAGATTGCATATTTTTTGTCAGAATTGAAAAACAATGATATCCAGTACAACATATGAGATCATAGAAATGACGTTGTTAAATTTTGGTGTGGATTTTGGTCCCGAGACATAAATGAGACATACATTTTTGACCAGGGATATTTCCCCAATGTTTACGCATTCCGTCGTGCTGTTGGTTATTGTGGTCCATTTTACAGCTAAATATAATCCAATGGTCATCCAAAATTATAGATTTTTCCCTGTCATCTTCTCATGCAAAATTCTGTTTCGATTGGTTTCGATTGTGTGATCAGGAAAATATTTTTGTTTTTGGTAATTTGTACCCCAAAATATTTTGCGATCACCTCCAAATGCAAGATGCCCTGGGTATAAGGTACAAAAGTAGACGTCCATTCGCTGTCCTAAACTCTAACTTCATGCGAGATTTCGTGTCCTTTGGTTTCTATTTCTGACATTTATAACGGCTGCAAAAGCAGGAACATTTTTAGTTCTTGGTCCATTTCCACCCCTAAATATATGGCGAAAATCTTAAACCCTTCTAAGCCTAACCCTACCCTTATGAAAATTTTCGTGAGGATCGGACGATGATTGTTATCTGTATATAGCAACCCAAACTTGTGTTGTAAGGTGAAAAAAATATTACAAAATGTGTACTTCAATATTATAAGTCAAATTGAAAAATTCGCACGCATGCCATACAGCCGTATAAGCATTTTATCTAACATCCCCTTACATTGTATATATGTACACATTGTATATATACTTCGCTATACAGGGTGAGATGAAAAAACTTAATTTTATTGAGTAAAAGCAAAAAATATTGGAAATAGCATCAATTTTTAGAATAAGTTTAGAATTGTTCGAATTGGTCACCTTTGGTACGAATTGTGGCCTTCAAACGGCCAATGAAACCGTCACACGCTGCCCGAATGTTGCTCTGCGGTATTTTGGCCCATTCCCGACGAAACGCTTGCTTGAGGTTACCGACACTTTGGTATTTTTTAGTGCCAACCTTGCTTTCCAAAATACAATAGTCCAACGGATTGGTATCCGGAGATTTTGGTGGCCATCGGCTCTTTGAGTCAATTTTCTTTCTGTTGCGGTGTGAGTTTTTGCACTTTTCGAATTTCGATGCCTTTACCCCGATATGTGCTATTTCAGCTCACGAGCCATTTTTCGGCCACTGGAGTTTCGCGGGTTTCGATCAAATTGATAGGCACTTGTGGTTCTCCAGCCAAATATAATGAAATCATACTATCACGCTTGAATTCCATCACGAATAACGTTTTTTCTGGAAAATGTTTTTGTACGCTTGTAAACAATATAATGAGCTGTCAGTGGAATAATTTTAACAGCTGTCGGACGAGTGCCTTAAAAATGACAGCAGTCTGAAGTTGGTTGCAGTTTCTCATCTCACCTTGTATATATTCGATATATTTAATATCGACATCAACTTAACGGCCAGAATTGACATTTTCGTCTATTTGTGATTTCACCGGGATTAAAAATATTCGCTGTTTAATAAAAAAATTTAACTTTTATTTAACACAAATGTTATAGTCTATTTCATCCACCAAATATTACCCGATGATCATCAAATTTAGAAGCCTTCTGCCGAGCTCTAAGCTCTAGCCCCATGCTTACTTCCACGTCGATTGGTCCATAATTGCGACCTGTAGATCTAGTGCAAAATCTTTCAACCCCTAAATATTATGCGATCATCTCCTTAGGAATAGGCTTCTATTCTGACCCAATCCCCACCTTCATTTTCAATATCGTGATGATCGTTCCAAAGTTGCGACCTGTAGCGTGATTATAAATTAACATGGACATACGATATACATAGCTAGATCGACTCAGCGAAATAGGAAGATCCATATATACTTTCATATGTAAGAAACCAATATTTCGAGATGTTACATAATTTTTCGCCCAATCAAACTTATTATACCTCCAACACATAGTGTTGTAGGGTATAATTATGCCATTTATATGAGAAAGATCCGTATATTATTATGTTCAAAAAAAAAAAGATGAACATAAAATACCATAAACCCGGGCCGGCAACGCAGACAATCTAGCGACGTCCGTCGGTCTATTGTAATCACGCTATCTTTCGAACGAATTGAGGTAGAAGGCTAAAATTTTGTACACATGCATTGTTTACCAGTAGGCAGGTTAAGTTCGTAAATGGGCCATGTCGGTTCACGTTTTCGTATAGTTCCCATATAACGGTACCCCCCGAAATTCGTTACTTTGCTAATTTTAGCGACATTATTCACTTGAATCGTATAACCCCAATATATATTCGGTATATAGATGATTTCCTATTTGTTAGCGGAATAATTTCAAATTTCGTATTTGAAGTTCGTAATGGGTACTACAGTCTATGACAAACATTTTTGTATGCAGGTCCACGTCTGGGTCTCCATATAACAGTTTTCATTTAGTTGGTAGTTTCCGGAAGTTTTTTGAAATTTATCAAGTTCCTTCCAAATTGTGGAGGGAATTAAAAGTTCGGCCTGGCCGAACTTAGCTGCTTTTTTACTTGTTAATGTTTTATATGGAAAATGTAACAAGTAAGCCAAAATTCCCAATCTTCGGATATTTTCTTCGAGGGTTTTTGTGTGCACTGCTGAAAATATCCTGCTGAAAATATCCTGAATCGTCTGAATCGGTTTAAAAATATACGCTAAGGGGTCTACAAAGGTGTTGGCAAAGGAACCAAATCGTCAAGTTCGGCCGAGCTGAACTTTAAATACCTTCCAACTCTTGCAAGGCACCCCTTTACAAATAAAAGCATTGCAGTCCAAAAAATGCCTTTGGCAAATGTGGCCTTAATCTTCAAAATTCCGAATATAGGAAGATATCGTTATATGGGGACCGATTTGGAGATCTTAAAGATCGATTATCCTAATGCAAACTTTTATGCCAAATAATATGGGTTTTATGTTTCTGCTGATCAAAAATTTATATCCATTATGGGGTCTCCGACGAATACTTAGAGGCGTGGGACGGAATAACAAATTTATATTAAATTTCTTTCTAAGGGCGAGGGATTATAAAAGGGATCAATCATAACTTATTTAAATTGAAAAAAAAGAAATAGTATTCGACGTACACCAACGCAAGTTTCTCTCTATCTCTCTAAATCCCTCCCTCCCTCCGAATTTTACTATTTCTATACAACTTTTGCGCTATACAACACTCGAACCCCAAGTTTAGCCCAAAACATGTCTATAAGTTTCCTCTGGCAGCTGATCCATTTTGTTCATAACTTATTAATTCTACAGTATATTAATAAACTTCACGTGCTTCTGATTCATTTACTTCAACTTATGATAAATTTGTGATTTCAATTATTTATTCGTAAATGTTAAATTGCTACCAATTTAGGTAACCTAATTTCTTATGCCGGCTTATTAAGGTTACCATTTAATTGGCTAACAGTATTGTTTCATAAATAGGAGAATTAATGAACTTTCTTTTCTTTATTTTTTGTTGCTTAATTATTGGCGTGTGTGCGGTGGCAAATCTTCCGTAATTCGTTTCTCCTCAATATCATTTTGATATTATCATATTCTATTTATGGAATATGTACTTAAAAAAATGAAAAAAAAAAAAAAATCCGAATGGAAATATTTAATGATTTCCTATTGAATGATAAGACTTATTATATAATGCGTATGTACGTCTGTATCCATATAGAGGGTATATTTGAAAAGAAACAAAAATGATGCAGCAAAAATAATTGTTATTTTATCGGTATTACATCATCCATAACAACCCATATTTGTTACATTGATGTTAAACGAAGATAATTGCTTCAGGCATTTTATTATTGAGAACAGATAAATAAATGTGTATATATCTTTAGATATTGTGTAAACATAATCATATTGTAGATATTGTTAATGGGAGAGGGGTGGAATGAAAAATGTGGTTTTGAAATAATTGAATAAGTGATGATAAGGGAAATTATTGTATTAAAAATATTTTTTAAAACAAATACCATAGGTGAATAATTCGAATAAAATTTTACAAAATGTCTATGCATTGCATAACATTCTTTTGATCTGATTCTTCCAAGAAATTTGTTTCGGCAGAAATATATCATGGGATCGTAGTGCAGTCGAAATGATAAGACTGCTATTTGTTTTTTTATACCCTCCACCATAGTATGGAGGGTATATTAAGTTTGTAATTTCGTTTGTAACACCTGAAATATACATTTTAGACCCCACAAAGTGTGTATATTCTTGATCAGCATAAAATTCTATGTCGACCGTCTATCCATCTGTGGAAATCCCTTTAGCTTCCGAACGAAATGAAGTAGGTTGATAAAAATTTACTCAAATGTGTATTATGTCTGCAGGACTTTTGGTATTGAAAATGGACACTGTAGGTCCACGTCTTCGTATAGCCCCCATATAACTGTACCCTCCGATATTCGGTATTTTGATGATTTTAGCGACATTATTTTCCGGAATTGTTTCAAATTTAGTATTTGAAGTTCGTAATGAATACTACAGCCTAAGACAGAAAATGAGCCATGTAGGTCCACGTCTTCGTATAGCGCCCATATAACTGTATCCCTCCTATATTCGGTATTTTGATGATTTTAGCGACATTATTTTCCGGATTCGTTTCAAATTTGGAATTTGAAGTTCGTACTGGATACTACAGCATATGCCAGAAAATTGTCTGTGCAGGTCTACGTATTGTACCTCCCTATATTCGGTATTTTATTTATTTTAGCTACATTATAAACAGATTTTTTTCAAGTTAAGCATTTGAATAATATTATAGCTTATGACAAAAGTTGCCTACGCAGGTCCACGTCGTCGTATAGACCCTAATATACAGCTACATTCGGTATTTTTAAAATTTTAACAGAATTTTTAGTGGATATTCTTTTTTGGAAATTGCCAAATTTGATGGAAAATCTGCCAAATGGTGGAGGATATTCATAGTTCGGCCCGGCCTAACTTACAACTTTTTTACTTGTTTTATGTGTGGATTTCACTACATCAAATTTATCTTAAACTTATCATACCACACTGTATGATTTCATTTAGCATCGTTCACGCTTTATTTGAAATACAGTTCGCTAATGGCACACGATTACGTTTACATTACCCCACAAAAGAGCCAAATACATCATCGATTGAAATGAAAGCAGTCCATTAGAGCTTCCGTTTTCTTTGCATTAATTCATGCAATAATTATTTCTTCTTTTACGTCGGCTTCGTTATTATTTATTTGTTAAAAATGATTAATTAGATAAGACTGCTTAAATATAATCCTATATGGATAGTAGGTTACTTGAAAATGAGAGATTATTAAGGTAGGAGGACAAATTATATAATATGATTTTAAGATTGTATCCCTTTATCGTTAAAAAAAAACCTTATATCAGTATGAGAGATTGAGCATTGTGTTTTGGTATTGTGTTGGCTTTTTTTGCCGATTTTAAAAATATATGGAAATAATGTGGGTAACCATCTGCCGCTTGAACGTTTTCATTACGATAGCCTCATGGCTAAAAGTTAGATGTAAAGCCTCATCAGTCACACACAAAGTTGAATATCCTACCTTAATTTTAAAGCAGATCATTAAGGTGAAGCTACATATCCATGGTGCCAAGATTTTGTTTGCAGCTGTTGGAATCAGCTAATTTATAATTTAAACCAAAATTTCTGAATCCAATGGACTTCCCATTTCATACTGTCATTATGTTTGCAAAATATTTTCTCAATCAATGTACAATTCTGAGTCTATTGGTCATATTAGGCTGTCTGTCGATCGTTTCATTATCATCATTTCATTTTTCAAGTATTTTATGGATTTTAGTACACTGGTTTTGCATATCTGTTTGTGGTTAGGCATTAGACATTTTAATTGCTCAGATATAAAAAATCTACTGATTTTTTAAACGCTCATTTTGAAATGTTTTAATTTTCCTTTTCAAAAATTTGGGTAGTTATACTGTCTATATGCACTCTGGTGAGTGGTGTCAGCAAAAAATTTTATAATATCTCCAAAGAGTCGACCATGCTATGTGTACCAGTCCGTCTGTTAATTATAATTTCTGATCGAACTCCACTGAACCGATTGCCACGAGTTTTTCCAAATTTGGACCATAGAAATATCATTTTACAAGGATCCCTCTAGAAATGGCCAAAATCATGTAAAATTAACAGAAATAGTTTCCATTTAATAGTGCAAATATATAGTAGTCTGTTTGAGCTTTCCATTAATACAAATATTGTTCCTTCATTACATTTGTGGAAGCCAAAGAGTGTCTGTTTTTCTACCCTCCACAATACATAGTACGAGGGTATATTAAGTTCGTCATTCCGTTTGTAACTTATCGGAATAACAATTTTTACCTAACAATTATATTTATTCTTGATCATAGTAAAATTCGAAGACGATTTAGCCCTGTAAGTCCGTCCGTCTGTCCGTCTATAATTTCGCAAGTGTCAAAACCAATTGAGATACCAAACTAATTTCAATAATATTTTGTTGGAGTTCTCCGTGAGTACTTTTCCCATGAAAAAGAACTGTCTATATAGGTCGACGATATCGTATATCCCCCATATAACGGTACTTCACGATATTCGTTATTCTGATGATTTTAGTCACACTTTTCAATGGAATTGTCTGAAAATCCACGTAAAAAGTTCCCTCTGAGTAATTTACCATCCCCCCTCCCTGGGAGTGAATTGTCACGATATTGTATGGCCCCCATACAACTGTTCGGTATTTTGATGATTTTAGCGACATTTTTACCGGAATTGTTTCATATTTCGTAACCACGTTTAGAAAAGCCCCTATATAACGGCTTACTTTTGGACGGTATTTTTCCACGTATTTATTTATTTTATTCATTATTTTCATTATTTGTTCACTTTTTAATGCTGGAGAGCTCTTTCCATAGCCATTTGTGGTTTACCAGCCAAATATAGGGAAATCACACTATCCATCACGAATAACTTTTTTTGTGGAAAATTCTCACAAATATCTTTTTTTTTTTTTGGAAAATTTCCTTCAAATTAACAGTTCGGCCCGGCCGAGCTTAGTAGCTTTCTAGTACTTTTCGAACAATTATAGTACGCTTTTGCAAAACCACCACCAGATTTCAACCTCAAATACCAACAGTTACTTCAATATTAAATTTTAGGATGTCAGCTCTGCAATCTCCCCCATTACAAAATTCAGTACCAATTGGTGCTTTTCGTACAATTATAGTACACTTATCCACAATTACCTACATATCTCAATTCCAGATACTAACCAAATCAAAATTGGGGATTTTGGCCATATTCCTTCACACAGTACCAAATTTATTACCCTTAAATACTTTTGGCACAAATATGGAACGTATTTTCAAACCACCACCAAATCTCAATTATTGCAATTATAGGACACATTTCCAAAATTAGCTACATGACTCTCTCCATGGCTATGGATTCCAGCCATATCCCTTCTCCCATACCTAATTTAATACCATTTACATATTGTACCATTTTGTAGTTTTCGTACAATGATAGTAGACATTTTCGAAACCACCGACATATGTCCAAGGTATACATGAACAGGTCACCTTTGGTACGAATTGGTGACATTTGGCACGAATTATGGCCTTCCGACGGCCAATGAAACCGTCACACGCTTCCCGAATGTTGTTCTGTGGTATTTTGGCCCATTCCCGGCGAAACGCTTGCTTGAGGTTATCGACACTTTGGTATTTTTTAGTGCCAACCCTGATTTCCAAAATACCCCAGACACATTAGTCCAACGGACTGGTATCCAGAGATTTTGGTGGCCATTGAGCGTTGGAAATAAAGCAAGGAACTCCATTTTGTGACCATACTTGGGTAGCGCGTGCTGAGTGCGATGGTGCTGAGCCCTGTTGGAATGTCCAAGGTCTGCAGCCAAAATGTTTGCGTGCCGAAGCTTTAATACACCCTCCAGAATATTTTCGCGATAATATTCGGCATTTGTTCTGATGCCACGGTCGACTAATAGGAGCGGAGAGCGACTATCTTGCTTGAGTTCTGGTGGCTTGATCAAATTCGGCAGTTCACCACTTTCGGCCAAGCGAAGCAACTCTTTAGCTCTTTTGAGTCTACTTTATATCTGTTGCGGTGTAAGTTCTTGCACTTTTTGGATTTTAATTTTTCAATATTTGCCGAATGGGATATTGCGATATGTTCAGCTCACGAGCTATTTTTCGGCCACTGCGATACAGGTTTCGATCAAGTCGCTTCTTTACTTTTCGAACCATTTCTGCTGATGTTGCTGTTTTATTCCGTCCACTTCATTGACGTCGGATTACGCTACGAGTATCACGGTAACGAGCGATGGTACGAGACACAAAAGATTTATTCACATTTAAATGCTGGAGTGCTCTAACGATTTTCCAGCCAAATATATTACGCTTGAATTCCATTACGAATAACTTTTTTTCTGGAAAATTCTCACCAAAACGCTTTTGTACGCTTGTAGACTATATAATGAGCTGTTACTGAAATAATTTTAACAGCTGTCGGAGGAGTGGCTTAGAAATGACAGCAGTCTGAACTTGGTTATAGTTTTTCAGCTCACCCTGTATATAAATAAACATATATTCGGTGGAATTTTGTATGATGAATGAAGAAAATTCCTATTCACTCCTTCGTTTTCTAATTAAGGTCTCCTTATTATACCCTACAACACTATGGGTTATTATAAGTTTGATTGGGCCAAAAATTATGTTAGACCTCGAAATACAGGGTTGCCCATATTCGACGGACCCATCTGGCAACGCCATAACTTTTGACAGAGATGTCACATCGCTTAATGACATACCGTGTTTGAAGCGTCAGTCCAAGCTGATTTTTACCATGAACCAATACAGGCCACGTGAGCGCTCTGAAATAGTTGAAATTTACATTCAACAGAAGAAGTCAATTGTGAAAACTCAACGTGCTTTTAAAACATTAAAAATGTGAGAAGTGCACTTTCTAAGAACACCATTAAGCGTTTATACGAAAATTTTTGACTGGTAAGGCTCTTTCTATTCCGAAGAGGCCATAAAAAAGTCGACCAAGGCGATTGGCCTAGGATATCGCTGCCGTACGAGCCAGTGTTCAATTGACGCAAAGAATGTTGCCTGCGGACAAGCCTCGTCGATTGGAATGGGCCCAAAGGTCCGTCGAATATGGGCAATCCTGTATTGGCCCCCGATATGGGAAACTGTATATGGATCTACAGGTCGGTCCAAATTATGTGCCAGTCCTCACCAAAATGAAAATGGGGATGGGGTTAGCGTCAGAACTGAAGCCTATTGTTTTTGGAGATGATCGCAAAAAAAGATTTTGTTGTTGCTCTACAGGCCAATACAGGTCAATCGACACGGAATTTTAGATGAGAAGAGAGTTAAGGACAGGGAAGAAGTCTTGAATTATGGTTGACGAGTCGATAATATTTAACTGTAAAATGGACCACAACTTTCGTGTGAAATTGTTTTGAATACTTAACAACACTACGGAGTGCGTGAAAATTGGAGAGGTGCCCCGGTCAAAATCTAAGGCTAACATCTGGGCACGGCTCTCTGACATCATTTCAAAAACGAAATTTTCTAATATGAATTTGGTCATAAATGGTCTTTCAACATATTGTAGTATTTTAGGGTATCACATGGTCGTCCCGCACGATTATAGCCTTTGCTTTCTTGTTTGTATATATTTTCCGTATTTTGGAGTTCTCATCCACCGGTCGTGTTTTGAGAACTGTTGTTAAGAAAATTCTTCATATGTAATTATACCCTACAACACTATGTGTTGGGGGTATTAAAGTTTGATTCGGCCAAAAATTATGTAACACCTCGAAATATTGGTTCCCCACATAGGAAAGTATATATGGATCTTCCTATCTCGCCGAGCTGAGTCGATCTAGCTATGTATGTCCGTCCGTCCGTCTGTCCATGTTAATTTGTAATCACTCTACAGGTCGCAATTATGGTCCGATCTTCACGAAGTATAGAATGGAGGTGGGGCTAGGGTCAGAATAGAACCCTATTTCTTTTGGAGATGATCGCATTATATTTAGGGATTGAAATGGACCAAAAACTTAAAAATTACTGATTTTGCAGTTGCTCTAAGGTCGCAATTATAGACCAATCAAGCATGGGACTAGAGCTTAGGGCTGGACAGAAGCCTTCCAATTTTGATGGTCATCGGGTAATATTTAGTTGGTGAAATAGGCTACAACATTTGTGTTAAATAAAAGTCAAATTTCCCATTAAACCGCGAATATTTTTAATCCCGGCGAAATCACAAATAGAGGAACAGGTCAATTCTGACCGTTACATAGATGCTGATAGTAAATATATCGGTTATATATAGCGAAATTTATATAATATGTATATACAAAGGAAGGGGATGTAAGTTAGAATGCTTACATCTCAAGAATGGCTGGACCAATTTTGACAAATTTTGTCAATTCGGAATGCCCTCTTGACATAAAAGTATAAAATCTAAAAAAATCAAAAAAAAAAAAAAATATGCCAATAATGATGTTAATTTAGATTTTGTAGTATTTTGTGACATTTTTTTTTATATATTCATATTTTTTATCGCATGCGATTTTTTCAATTTGACTTATAATATTTTGTAATATTTTTTCACATTACAACACAGGTTGGTGATATTATATAAGTATTGCAAATATCGTCCGATCCTCACGAAAAATTTCACAAGGGTAGGGTTGGGCTCAGAAGGGTCAGGCATATTGTTTTCAAAGATGTCCGCAATACATTAGGGGTTGAAATGGACCAACAACTAAAAATATTCCTGATTTTGCAGCCGTTATAAAGGTCACAAATAGAAAACAAAGGATATGAAATCTCGCATGAATTTAGAGTTTAGGACAGCGGGTACAATGGACCACTACTTTTGTGTGAAAAAAACAAGCATTACTTACAAGCGATTTCCGCAATACACAAAAGGCGAACTTCAGGCTTTTTTATGCTGATTTCGTTGACGAATATAGCCAAATATCGTAGACAAGCAAATCACATAGATGAGACTAAATTTGGAGATAAAGAGGGGTCTCTTGCTTTTGGAGATGATCGCAAAATATTTAGGGGTTCAAATGAACCAAAAACAGAAAAAAAAATTTCTGGGCCTCAATTCTTGTTCAATGAAAATAAGAAATGAAAAAAAAATCTTTTATAAAATTTTTCATTTGCATTTGTTTTCTTTATAAAAATTTTCATTTCATATTTTCATAGAACAAGAATTGAGGCCCGGATCACACAATTGAAGACAATCGACACGCCAGAGAAGATATTTAAGGACAGCGAAAAATTCTAGCATTTTGGATGACCATTGGATTATATTTAGCTTTAAAGTGGACCACATAACTATAAGCACGACGAAGTGCGTAAATACTGGGAAAATGACCCTGGTGACATAATTTCAAAAGCAAAATCTTCCAAAATGGATTTAGACATAAGGGGGCTGCTAAGATATTGTAGTGTTGTATGGTATCACATGGTCGGCCCCGCACGACTATAGCCTTTGCTTACTTGTTTTCTTTTAAATTTTGTAGTTTAAATCATTTATTTTCGGCATTCCCTAAAATCTATGGAGATGTACACACGTATTTATTAACAGATACTCAAGGTTATTGCAATAGAAAGTTACATCATTTCGATTCTCATGTCAGTGTCAATCATGTTTTTTAACATCGTCCACTGCCTGTGTACTACATCATATAATGTGTCCAAATGCTTGTCCTAGCACGATTTTCTCCGTCAGACAAGGCATGTAACACCCTATTATAAAACATAATGTACGACGTGTTTACATTTATAGATGATTTGTATATCTACACATGAATTTAAAACCACAACATTTGTATTTCATAAATAACAGCAAAAGTCTGCATGTTTGCGGGGTGCGATTGTGTTAACTGAATATGAACGAACCAACAAACAACCATACCTCGCCGTCGTCGTCATAACCAACAGCCGAAATCAGTCATCATGAAAAAATATAACTTCTAAACTTATGTAATATACGAAGTCAACCGACCTTAAAAATCACATATGCCGTCCATTAATCTCAATATAAATGAGAAAACCACGATCGGCTGCTACCTACCTAGCATATGTATGTATATGTCTACCATGGTAGCGATACGACAAACAAACTAAAGCAAAATAAACTTGAATACGCCCAAATACAGAGAGTCACCTCCATCTGTACACGATGGTGTGGTGATGGTGGGGCACACAACACACCCAACTGGAACTGTGAATTGGTAACGCTCGCTTGCCTGCACACAAACAAACAAACCCACCAGCCAGCCAACAACTGATGAACTTTCACTTTCAGCAGCATAAGGTTAAGCTTTCATTTCATACACGGAGATGATGGCAAAGACTACCACAACAACAGCAGCAGCAGCGGCATCAGCAACAGCATTGTACAAATAAGTCGGTAGTTGCTGTTGTGTTGTTTGTTTTCATTTCATTCCATGATGCAGTTGATAATTTTGACGCAATTATAGCCCAGCTAAAAGGCAGTTGCCTACCGAATAGGGAATGATGCTATTTGTCTGTCGTTGGCGATAACGATGTTAACTATTATATATTGATGTTTTTCTATGTCTCTTTGTTTGTTTTATTTTTTGACTTCAACGGCAGCGCAATAACAACAATGTGGTGAAAATAAACTTATTTAATGTAACTTAAAATTAAATTTAAGCCAATAATAATGGAGAGTATGTGGACTCGTCCACTCAAATAAAATTTTAAATAAATTATGATTGAAAATGGACCAAAATTTGTTAAAAACAAAACTTTGATAATTTCGGGCAGCCGATTTTATTACCTATTATAAAAATTAGTATTTCCGCTAAGCTCCAAAACCCCTTAAGCATATTAACTATTTATGCCCTACAACAATGTGTGACACCTCGAAATGTTGGTATTGCACGTACGATTGTATGTATGGATCTTCATTCCCCGCCAAGCTGAATCGATCTAGTTATTTGTTTGTTTGTCCTTGTTAATTTGTAATCACGCTACAGGTCGCAATTAAGGCCAGATGAAATTGAGCACGGAGTTGGGGTTAGGGTAGGAATAGAAGCCTATTGTTTTTGGAGACGATCGCAAAATATATGGGGTTGAAAAGAACCAAAAGCAGAAAAATTTCCTGATTCACAGACCACAATTATTGACCAATCGACGCGTAATTTTGCATGGAATTAGAATTTAGGACTAGGAAGCCTACCATCGAGCAATAGTTAGCAGTTAAAATAGACCATAACTTTAATGTTAAACCAGTAAGGAATATTCAAAAGTCGGGCGGGCCGACTATATTATACCCTATACCACTATGGATATTTAGTAGAGCTCCCGTAACAAGACATTTTATTTCAAGTGGATCATTTCACCTATCAACATTTGACTTTAGAGCAGTTATAGTTTGCTATAGAGTGCATCATATCACTTGAAGAAAAAATATATCGGAGCCGAGTTGCACAAAATGAAAACGTACGTCCCAAAATTCAATCCATTTTGGGCTAATATTAGCCATTTTTTGCACAGAAACCTGAAATCGTATTAAGTATATATATGGGAGCTATATCCAAATCATAGGCATTCTCGATAAAATTTGGCAAAGGTATTTCAGAACTTTATAAGATATCTGGTACCAAATATCATTGTTCTCGAATGCATATTACGAATGTGAGGGAAATAAACACCGAATCGGATGACACATATGTGGGAGCTATAGCTATATCTGAACCGATTTTCTCCAAATTTCGGTCGAATGTATCAAAATTTAGAATTTTTTGACAGATATAGACAATTTGGTGCACAATTAACTCAAAATCGCTTGGGACCCATATCCAAATCTGAACCGATCTTGATAAAATTTGGCTGAGTCATTTCTGTACTGTATCTGATAACTGATACCAAATATCATTGTTGTCGAATGGACATTACGAATATGAGGGACTTAAACACCAAATCAGATGAAACATTTGCATGGGAGCTATATGCGAAACGACTTTTACCAGATTTAATGTACTTGCTTCTAGTACGAATTCGGTCGGATATGTCAAAATTCAGGTCATTGGACTGATACTGGCTATGTGGTGCACATTTAAATTTTAAGTACTGGTCGTAATTGCCAAAATTCACTAAATTTGGGCAGTCCATTTGGTGCACAATAAACCTGATATCGGATATAGAGGGTGAGATAAAAAAAGCTGCAACAAAGTCAAACGCCATAATTTTTACATTTTTTTTTTTTTAAATTTTATTAAATGAAAGCAAAAAATGTCGGAAATAGCATCAACTTTTAGAATAAGTTTAGATTGGTTCGAATTGGTCAACTTTTGCACGAATTATGGCCGTCAAACGGCAATGAAACTGTCACACGATGCCCGAATGTTGCTCTGTGGTATTTTGACCCATTCCCGCTGCTTGAGGTGATCGACATTTTGGTATTTTTTAGTGCCAACTTTGCTTTCCAAAATACTCCAGATACAATAGTCCAACGGATTGGTATTCGAAGATTTTTTTATCCATTGTGTGCTGGAAATGAAGTGAGGAACCTCATTTCGTAACCATGGTGGCGCGTGCTGAGTGCGATGGTGCTGAGTCCTGTTGGAATGTCCAAGGTCTGCGGCCAAAATGTTTGCGTGTCCAAGATTTTAATACACCCTCCAGAATATTTTTGCGATAATATTCGGCATTTATTCTGACGCACGGTCGATTGATACGAGCTGAGAGCGACCATTGGCTGTTATGGCAGCCACCAACATCACCATGACCGGCGCTTGAGTTCTGGTGGCCAACCGAATGTGCATATTTTCAGCTGACCTCTCTGGCAAGCAAATACGATCATTTTGACAACGAATGTTGCCTCATCGGAGAAAACCAAATTCGTCAGTTCACCACTTTCGGCCAAGCGAAGCAATTCTTTAGCTCTTTTGAGTCTATTTTCTTTCCGTTGCGGTGTAAGTTCTTGCACTCTTTGGGATTTCAATGGCTTTACCCCGATCTTATTTTTCAATATTTGCCGAATGGAATATTGCTATATGTTCAGCTCACGAACCATTTCTGCTGATGTTGCTGTTTTTTTCGTCCACTTCCTTGACGTCGGGCTACGCTACCAGTATCACGGTAAAGAGCGATGGTACGAGACAAAAAAGAATGCTAAAGTGCTCTAACGATAGCCACTTGTGGTTTTCCATCCAATTCTAAATAAATCACACTATCACGCTTTAATTTTAAAACGTATAACTTTTTTTCTGGAAAATTCTCACCAAAATGCTTTTGTATGCTTGTAAACAATATAATGAGCTGTCATTGGAATAATTTTAACAGCTGACGGACGAGTGGCTTTGAAATGACAGCAGTCTGAAGTTGGTTGAAGTTTTTTCATCTCAACCTTTATGCCCTAAATTATATTTTCATTTTAAATGATATGAAATTCTTTACCAAATAAAAAAAAAAAACAAAAATGTTTGTCAATTTCATATTTTGCCATGTGTTTTATTTAAATTTCAAATCAGCAAGCTCTTAGAGAAACAGCCTTTATTAATAAATGATTTTGATAATTTGTCTGATAAATACAGGGTTGTCCATATTCGACGGACCCATCTGGCAACGCCATAACTTTTGACAGAGATGTCACATCGCTTAATGACATACCGCGTTTGAAGCGTCAGTCCAAGCGGACTTTTATCATGAACCAATACACGCCACGCGAGTGCTCTGAAATAGTTGAAATTTACAAGAAGTCAATTGTGAAAACTCAACGCGCTTTTAAAACATTAAAAAATGTAAGAAGTGCGCCTTCTAAGAACACCATTAAGCGTTTATACGAAAAATTTTCAACCGGTAAGGCTCTTTCTAATCCGAAGAGGCCATATAAAAGTCGACCAAGGCGATCGGCCGAGAATATCGCTGCCGTACGAGCCAGTGTTGAGAGGTCCCCAAGAATATCCCAAAAACGCCGTTCTCAGCAGTTGGGCATGGCTCGGTCAATTTTACAACGGATTATTCACATTCATTTGCATTTGTTCCCGTACAAAATTCAATTGACGCAAATAATGTTGCCTGCGGACAAGTCTCGTCGATTGGAATGGGCCCAAAGAGTCATCGGGTCCGTCGAGTATGGGCAACCCTGTAGCATGTACACTATTCTGGAAATGAAATCAGCAAATACCCAAAAAATGCCCCAGAATGAGTATTTATCCACGCGATAGGTAGGTATCGGATAAATATCATCTCTAGACATGATCCGAATGGAGGGTAAAGTCTCCGTATGGTATACACTCCATCTACAAAAGAGCACGTGCAACTCGTGCCATAGAAATTTGTGATCACATTCCAATGTCTTATCAGATTTAAATTTAACACTTTGCCAGAAAAGGAAAATAACCGACTTTATGCCAATCGTGTTAAAACCCTACCCTTACTACTATATTGTTAATTACCTGAAAGTAACTTTCCATTGAATAATCCGACAGAAAATAAGATAATTTCTGGAGGCTAGTTAATGCTCATTTTATACGAAATAGTTTAGCTCGCGTGCCATGGATTAACTATTAAAAGGTCATAAAAACCATGTAGATATTTATCGAAACCGAAAACAATGAAATGATTAATTTCCACATTTTCTCCACTCTCGGCAATCAACAACACGTACCTACCTACCTATCCAACTACACATGTTCGAACGTTGTACCTTCTTCGCTTCTAATAATTAAACATTGTCAACAATTTATGACCGTTTTTTTTTTGTCGAACAAAAAATTTATGACAATTGTCTGTCTGACATTATTAACTTTATGCTAATAACTTTCTACCAATTTCGAGTGTCGCATAAACAACAAGAAGTTTTTGCAACAAAACGAAAACAAACGAATACAAAACTCTTGAAACAACAGCTTATGGTATCGTCTCATAGCATATACCATAACTACAACAACAACGACTTTTACAAATCTTAGCAAATACTAATCCACAATCATAACAAGTTGTAAAAATTCCAAATTCAAACGCCTGACAACACAAACATCACACCGCTGGCCAATAGCCTCCAGCTAGCAGCCAATAAGTTTTTTTCTTTTATTTTTTGCTAGCTGGCTTGCTTTGACGCAGAAACACTCTTAGCAAATTGAAGTTTAAAGTCAAAGTCATAGATGTCTTGTTGTGGTCGTTGTTGAAAACGACAACTACGACGATAAGCGAAAAAAAAACAAAAGAAATGAAAACAATAATCTCCATGACAATGACCATAAGCCTGTGAACGTGCTTAAAACACTTGCATGCGAGACAGCAACAACATTTTTTTTTTTGCAAGGTTTGATCGCATCACTCGGAGAAAAATTTTACTTTAATCTTCAAAGTTAGGTATTAACTTCAAAATATGATTGCCCAGAGGTTGATTAATAATATGCATATTTGCCGCTAAGTGGTAGTATTAGCAAGAATCGTTGTAAAGGAAACCCCTTTGAGATAATCATGGCGGTATTTGGGAATATTGTCATAACGATGATATATTGTAAAATTACTAACTCACAATGAATGAAATGATGCTTAACAGGATTAGACGGGTTTCTCTCAGTTTTCCACATACAAATTTACACCAATACGCTACATTTTTACATCCCAGAATTTCGAAGTCTACGTCGTTCTTCAAAATAATCATCGGATACCCCGAAGAAATCATGATAGAGCTTATTTGGCACATCGCAAAATTTATATTATTGGTCAAGTCCTTCCACCCCTACAATAGGTTAACTATTTGAATAATAATTGCGCTCGTGAAGAGTGAAATCAATACCCGATTTCATTAAAATTTACGCATTCCAATATTTTTGGCAATATTGGATCAAATGTAAAAATGGAATGGTCACTCCTTTTGGTAACTGTTCTACACAAGTTCAAAATCTTAAAAAAGGCATACATGCATCTTCCCTACAAAAGGTTATTATTCTGATTCAATTTTACCAACATTACGTTGTATGATATGTTCAATACACTCTATTGAGTATCTCCCCACAATTGGTATAATTTTTCAAAAACATAAATACAACAAGAAAGCGAAGGCTGTAGTCGAGCGGGGACTACCATTTGATACCCCACAACACTACAATTCGCGTTAAAGTTTCTGATAATCAGCATAGATCTTTGACAAATATTTTCCAAAAAACATACAATCTCTAAAAATTCATCGGTATTCTTTCGGAATGAACAGAAATTTCACATTTAAAATTTTTCTTCCGTGAATATAGAAAATTTTATTTTCATTTCATTTTTAAAATAATGTCCCATAGTCCTGCAAAATGTTATCTTGGCTTTTGAAAAAAAAATGAGGTCATACAAATATTCGTAGTATTTGCCCTATATTCACGCCCTGTGTCGTGTCCAAAACAATATTTGAAAATTAAGATTCCTTCATATTCTAAAACAAAATCAGCATCAATGCAAGGATCATCCGATTTTGCTCCAGCTTTGCATCAGTATTTGCATCAGTGCTAGATCAGATGCGAAAATTGACTTCATCATGTACCTCCCCCATAAATGGTCAAAATTTTGAATAATGATATCCCTTAAAATAGTGAAATTAGAGTCCGATTGTCTTCAAAATTCAAAGATGGAGATATCGTTCCACTACTTCTGGTATTCCACTCCTTCTCCCACACAACAGGTAAAAACTTTGAATAACCATGGAGCACATAAAACGCGGAATGAGCTACAGATTCCCTTCAATCTCAGCACATCCCAATATTTCTATCAACACAAGATTTCCTGTGTCCTAATCCACTGTGTAGAGATTAAACTACCGCTCTCGATAGAGGATCAAAATTTAAAATAACCAAAACGATCATTAAAATTAAAATTTCACAGATCTCAATATATCTACTTACGCTAGATCTAGTGTGAAGATTATAAAGTCACAATAACACCTTATGGTACCTCCCCCACAAATCAAGTACATTTTAAGGAATGGTCGCATCCATTCCATCTTGTGTTGATAGTAATATTTAAATGTGCCAAGTCTGAATGGGATCGGATTTTAAATTCGTGTTTTATGAGCTTCATAAATTTTTACCCTTTGTGGTGAGGTACCAGAAGGAGTGGCCCGATATATCTCATCTTTACAGCAGATCTAGAGTTAGTAGAAATAACGAGATGTATGAAATATAAAGAGAACTGGATGCTTATTTCGATTTTATGATCGTTTTATTTATTCGAAACTTTGAACCTTTGTGGGGAAGTATCAGAAGGACTGGTCCGATCTCTACCATATTTACAACAGATCTTGTGTTGATATTTACGTCCTCTGTCGTGCTAATGGGTATTCAAACCAATATTTGAAAATTAGATGCCTGCAAATGTTATGCTATATCTCTGGTATTTGATAATATACATCTATGGGAATCAATGTGAGAAACCTACAAATTTGGGTAAATAGACCCTAACTTTTATGTAAGATAATAGGAAAATTTCCACTGAACCGCAAATATTTTTAATCCCAGCCAAATCACAAATACAATAAAAGATCACTTCTGACCATTAAAGTGATGCTAATAGCCAAGAAATCGGATATATAACAAAATAGGTACAACATATATGTAAAAGAATTGATTTTATTTATTCTGCTTATAAATCAAGAACCGCTGGGCCGATTTCCACTATTCCCATCAATTCGGAATGGTCTCTTGCCAGAACAACACTACGTTTTGAGGGTATTATATGTATGTCGCAATTGCCGTCCGATCCTCACGAAATTTTGCATGGGGGTAGGGTAGAGTCAAAAACTAAAGCCTATAGCTCTTAAGATGTATTTTTAGAGGTTAAAATGTACTGGACAAGTTTAAAATTTACTAATTTTGTAGTCGCTCTATAGACCACAATTGAAAACTAATCGACACGGACAGGGAAGAAGTCTAGCATTTTGGATGACCAATGAGAAATTGTTTTGAATACTTAACAACACTATGGAATACGTAAATATTGGCCAAATTCTCCGGTTCAAAAACCTAAGCGTAACCTCTGGGCATGGCTCTTTCACATTATTTCAAAAACGAAATCGTACAAAATGGATATGGATATAAGGGGACTTAGAACATATTGTAGTGTTGTAGGGTATCACATGATCGGCCCCGCACGACTATAGACTTTGCTTACTTGTTTTTTGTATTTGTCGGGATATTGGGTTGTTTTTTTGTGAAACTAATTTAGGAGAACAATTTTCTTCTCAATACATTGTTAACATTTTTATTCATCGATCGAAATGACTCGTGAGCTGAACATATCGCAATACTCCATTCGGCAAATAATGAAAAATGAGCTCGGGGTAAAGCCATTGAAATCCCAACGATGCAAGAACTTACAAGGCAACAGAAAGAAAATAGTCTCAAAAGAGCTTCGCTTGGCCGAAAGTGGTGAACTGCCGAAATTGATTTTCTTCGATGAGAAAACATTCGTTGTCCAGCACTTTGTAAACAAACAAAATTATAGTGTTTACTTGCCAAAGATGTCAACTGAAAATGTGCACCTTCGGTTGGCCACCAGAACTCAAGCGCCGGCCATGGTGATAGTGTGGGAAGCTATAACAGCCGATGATCGCTCTCCGCTCGTATTAATCGACCGTGGCATCAGAATTAATGTCGAATATTATCGCGAAAATATTCTGGAGGGTGTATTAAAGCCTTGAGCACGCAAACATTTTGGTCGCAGACCTTGGACATTCCAACAGGACTCAGCACCATCGCACTCAGCACGCTTTACCCAAGAATGGTTACAAAATGAATTTTCTCGCTTCATTTCCAGCGCACAATGGCCACCAAAATCTCCGGATATCAATCCCTTGGACCATTGTGTCTGGAGTAATTTGAAAAGCAAGGTTGCCACTAAAAAATATCAAAGTGTCGATGACCTAAAGCAGCAGGAATGGGTCAAAATACCACAGAGCAACATTCTGGCAACGTGTAACGTTTTCATTGGCCTTTTGAAGGCCATAATTCGTGCCAAAGGTGACCAATTCGAACAAATCTATACTTTTTCTTAAAGTTGATGCTATTTCCGACAATTTTTGCTTTCATTCAATAAAATTTGAAAAAAAAAATCTAAAAATTATGGCGTTTGACTTTGTTTTTTTATCTCACTCTGTATATGGGCGCTATACTAGTTATATAGTAGAACAATATTTAATATTTTTTTGTCGTGGGAACTTTTCACTTTGTTAACCAGCAATATAAATTGCTCCGAGTTTGGTTGGAGAATATAACAAAAACCTTAGGAATACCATAAATTGTGCGTTTGTGAAAATCAGACAAAGTTAAATCGATTTAGTATCTTACGCTAATCTAGAATATATACTTATTGTGGTCTTAGTCGATAACAGACAGAAAAAACCGATATTGTAATATTCGATTTAACTCGATTTTTCTCGAGGTTAAACCAAACATTCATTTTGGAATTAATGAAAAACAAAAATGGGGAAAATTTTCACTCAATACTCAGTTTATTTGTTATTAGATATATAGTTGTTTTGGAGCCACACCACACTAGTGATAAATGGACTAACATTGAACTCTGTTTCAAATTTTCCGATTGCCAAACAGTCGATCGCATGAAGACGACGATCATTGACGTCGAAAGGCAATCGATTGTCGTAAACAAAAGAGTGGCACATGCGACTGAAGTCAGTCGTCTCAAAAATTGCATGTCTATATTGTGCGTTGTTTCTTTCTTTATATTTGAGTGTGTTGTGCGTTTTTGCCGTATCTAAGTCAAAATCAATTAAAAATCACTACAACATATTGCAACATTCAAATAATCTTACAGGTCTGCATGTCGGCACAATCCCATTTTCATCTAACGTCAGAGACCAACCAACCAGCCAGCATAGCTGGCATTTCATACGCCTTACGCATAATAAAGCCCACAGCCAGTGACAACGACACCGGTGAACATCGTCTAAAATCCAATAATAAAAAATCCATGGAATGAATATGAATAATGAAAAACAAAACAAAAAATGAAATTCAATAGAAACAAAGCAACAACAACAACGACGACAGCAGCAACACCAAAAACTAAGCCAACAGGTTAACAGAGAAAACGTTGTTAAAAACAAATCAGTTTTCTGTACGTTTGTATGGATAGATATATCACTTGGTATGATGGTGATGATGATGATGAGGCGTAAAGATACAACGGTATTCCATATTCCGGCTTATATATGAATGCCTATCTCCATGGATTCATTCATTTTTCTAACCATTCAGTCGTTCATTCATTCAACCAATCCCATGACTAAACTGTGAAATCATTTTCACAAAAAGAAAAACCAGATAAAACAATTTGTTTAACAATAATTCTAAGGCTGATAAAATTTATAATCTCCAATAAATGAATATAAATTTCTGGTGATAGAGAACATCTGGTGCCATAACGGAAGAAACTAGACAACATTACTAGAAACGCATATATTTCGGCTTTAAGTATCACTAGTAGAGAACTGGAAAATCGAAAGGAAATTTTACATATGTGTAGAGTTTAATCATGGTTTAATCAAGACAACAGCATTTAATGAAATAATATCCAGCTCTGAATTTTTCTGTAATTACCATGTGAAATTTAATTTATAATTACCTGTTCCCACCTATTCGCAACTCTAAGAATTCAAAATGCAAAATTTATTGGGACTGCAATCAGTGAAATATCGAATATAAAGGGCGCAAAATAGTAGAGCGGAATCGACATTTAGTAAGAAAAGGATTTCTATCAATCCAGAATTATTCCTAAACTTTTAAGATACCTTAAATCGCCTTTTCAGGTCATGATATAGGTCGGGGAATAAGGGTACAATCCGATTTCAAGTATATTTTACATTTTACCATATTTATACCCTTCAACACTATGTGTTGGGGGTATTATATGTTTGATTGGGCCAAAAATTATGCAACACCTCAAAATATTGATTTCCCATATAGGGAAGTATATATGGATCTTCCTATCTCGCCGAGATGAGTCGATCTAGCTATGTATGTCCGTCCGTCCGTCCGTCTGACCATCATGTTAATTTGTAATCAAGCTACAGGTCGCAATTATGAACCGATCCTCACGAAATTGAAAATGGAGGTGGGATTATGGTCGCACGATATTTAGAGGTTGAAATGGACCAAAAACAGAAAAATTTCCTTATTTTGCAGTTCCTCTATAGGCCACAATTATGAAGCAATCGACGCGAAAATTTACATGGAGATAGAGTTTAGGAGTGTGCAGAAACCTACCAATTAGGCCATCGGACAATAATTAGTGGGTACAATAGAACCTAACTTTTATGTAAGAAAATATGAAAATTTCCACTAAACCGCGAATAATTTCAATCCCAGCCAAATCACAGATACATTAAAAGATCACTTCTGACCATTACAGTGATGCTAATAGGCAAGAAATCGGATATATAGCAAAATAGGTACAACATATATGTTAAAGAATTGATCTTATTTATTCTGCTTATAAATCAAGAACCTCTCGGCCGATTTTTACATGTCCCATCAATTCGAAATGGTCTCTTGCTAGAAAACGATAATATCTAAGAAAATCGCGGGAAAATATACCAATAAAAAAGTGAATATATTTTGTCAATTTTTTTTTAATTTTTGTCAAATTTTTTATCGCATGCGAATTTTTCAATTTGACTTACAATTTTGAATTGTAAATTTTCTAAATTTTTACACCCCCCAACACTACGTTTTGAGGGTATTATATGCATATCGCAATTATCGTCCGATCCTTACGAAATTTTACGAAATTAAGAATAATTAAGAACAATAGGCTTTATTGTTCTTAAGACGTACATTTTGAGGTGCAAATGGACTAAAAACATATTTTTTCTAATTTTGTAGTCGCTCTATAGGTTTCAATTGAAAACTAATCGGAATTTCGCACCAGAAGAGAGTTAAAGACAGTGAAGAAGTCTAGCATTTTGGATGACTGTATAATGGACCACAACATTCGTGTGAAATTGCTTTGATTACTTAACAACACTTCGGAGTGTGTAAATATTGGCCAAATTCTCCGTAGATTTGGAATGTACGTCTATATGACATAAACTCCGAAATGTCAAACTGGGATACATTCAGTCGGAAACTGTGGCAGAAGCATGAACAAAACTAATAACGTCATTAAATTATACTATGATGATGGATTTTATAGGGTCTCTAACGCACAATATAAATGACAAAAAATTGATTCACATCTTACGGTAATGGGTGTAATTATCTCTGACTATCCTGAAATCATTCTGCCCTCATTTATCAGCACGTTATTGATTTATAATTTCCTATAAAATTGGTTATAAATCTTCGATTTCCCTTAAATTTTGCACGTATCAATATTTTTATATGTATTGGATGAAGTGGAATATTTCGGTCCGCTATATTTGATACTTCACGCATATTTCCACATTTTCCAAAAGCTTGCAGATATCTCGTATAAAGTACAGAAAGTAGACGACATAGTCCAAATGTGGCACGTAGTAATATTTATATCAGACTTGGGTCAGATACGAGTTGAAAAATATTGGTTAACTACTTCGGTACCTCCCTCATAACTCAAGGTAACCTACTGATATTATTTAACTTGTGTATCTTTTGTATGGAGTGTATATTAAGTTTGTCATTCCGTTTGTAACACCTCGAAATATGCATTTAAGACCCCACAATGTATATATATCCTTGATCAGCATAAAATTCTATGTCGATTTAGCGATGTCCGTCCGTCTGTGGAAATCACTCTAGCTTCCGAACGAAATGAAGTAGATGAATAAACTTTTACTCAAATGCATATTATGTCTGCAGGACTTTTGGTACTGAAAATGGGCCATGTAGGTCCACGTTTTGGTATAGTCCCCATATGATGGTACCTACCTATTTTCGGTATTTTGTTGATTGTTTCAAATTTGGTATTTGAAGTTTGTGATGGATTCTACAGCCTATGACAGAAAATTGTCTATGCAGTTTCACGAATTCGTAAAGCCCTCATATAACGGTACCTCCCTGTATTCTGTATTTTGATGATTTTAGCGGCATGATTCACCGAAATTATTTCAAATTTGGTATTTTAAGTTCGTAATGGATATTACAGCCTTTGACAGAATATTGTCTGTGCAGGTCCACTTTTGTATTCCCCTATGTAATGATACCTGCCTATAATCGGTATTTTGATGATTTTAGCTATATTATTCACCTTTTTTTTTTTTTGAAGTTTCGCATTTTAATACTGTAATGGCTTGTGACAAAAGTTGCCTATTCGGGGCCACGTCGTCGTATATACACTAATATAAGGGCTACATTCGGTACTTTTAAGATTTCAGCTGAAGTTTTAACGGATTTTATTTTTTTGAAAATTGCCAGATTTGTTCCATATGGTGAAGGGTATTAATAGTTCGGCCCGGCCGAACTTACAGCTTTATTACTTGTTTATTTTTATATGTATTTTTTAAAAATTTATATTTTATAGGTTTAAAAAATAGGATTTTGTCGAGCCGTCCAGAAAGACGTTTGGAATTAGATCCAAAATGATTTGACTCCGCAGCAATTGTCGGAACAATCAACTAAAAATTTCGAAATTGTTGCCATTTTTAATCGTAATTTTATACACATATGGGAAGTTGAATGTCATTCGTCTTTGAATGACTTAGATTACCAGCATTAGGTATATTGGCCACAGCTACAACTCAACATACACGAAGTATATAAGAATGGCGTAAAGGTTAAGTAGCGTATACCATTTTTCGTCTTCTTGAGGTCTTGTGAGGCTTTCCTATACAGCAGTATTTCCCAGTTCTTTAAAATATATTTGAGTCAATTTTTTTTCGTTTTGAGCCCAAAAATGCAACAGCCAGGGCTTTAAATGTTGCACAACAGAATTTGTTATTACCTTTATCTAAATTATTTTAGTGTGAATGAGGATAATGTTTATCAATTACACAAAGAGGGACCAATAGTTTATCAGGAATTGAAATTTTAGTTTCACGTTGTTGAAATTTGTTTTTTTTTTTTTCATTTATGATTTACATTCATTGACTAACAATGGACCGTAGGGATCGACTAAAAACTTAAAATCCTTGTTTTTTAAATATAATAAATTTTTAAAAACTCTTGCCTACTTAACCAAAACCAATTCGAACCCAATCTCAGTCACACAACTTTGTTAACTGATGATGAAAATTTTTCCAGCATGTTGGTCGTAAATTTATTGCAGATAATGTTGTTGTTGTTCGTGTCTGGCAGACCAACTGACAGTACGTACAGGCAGCATCAAAATTATTGCCAAAGGTAAAACGATATCTTCCATACTTCATAACAAACGAAACACAAACGTGAAATGGAAATTAGGTTACGTCTCTGTGGACAGTTACAACGGTTCCATGCGTACGAATAAAATCCAACACGTTGCGGCTGAGGCTGCGACCACTGTTTTTGTTTTTGTTGCTGTCGCGGTCGTCGTCGTCGTCGTCAAACCAATAGCAAAGATTCAATAAATTCCGTTGGATATGATGACATTTTTTATATTTTCGTATATATTGTGCATTGGTTTGTTTTGTTTCATTTTTTTTTCAATTTCAATAAAAAGGGAAAGTTACACATTGAAATGCTATCATTCGTCCGTCCATCGTTGTGGACGTGTGTATGCGACTGCGACGGCTGCTGTTGTTATTGCTTTACAAAAGATGCGTGTGTTGTCAGCTAGCCCAGCCATCTATCCAGCATCCGTGGACTGTGAGACACAAAACCGGGGATTGTTCGTTCGGTGATCACACATTGACCATCATCATAATAATACCCGTTCATCATTAATTCCATAAACTGGACAAAAAAATTTTAAAGAAACCGATCACTTTTATTTTTTACAACAATAATAGCAACAACAACAACATAAACACCTGCAATATGAAAAGAGAAAAACAAAATTATTTCTTTGCTTATTATTCGATCATGTGTACAGGTTGCGTCGTAGCTGTTAGACTCAATTGAATAGTAGACTGGGTCGTCGTTTTTTGTGATGATTTGCACAACAATTAGCAATAAAGTACAAATTGATAAATCGCTTAAAAATGATTGGAAATGATAAGTATTCGATTCAAACTAAATTTAGGCGAGAAGGTGTCAAAATGATGCGATGATGACCCAGATATTTTCCAAATATTAGAGCAAAAAACATAATAGCTTGTTTATAGTAGAAATCAGCATAGAAGAACAAATAACACAAGTTGTGGGAACAAATTCTTTACTTGGTTACTCTAAGCATCCAAAAGAAGAATAACGAACTACACTCTGCGACAAAATGTAATTATTTCACTAATTACCGGCGAAATCGAAGCGTGTGTGTTGTAGTTTTAAAAGTCTACGTTGGGAGGTAACCAAAATAGGGCATGGAATTTTCAGATAAAATACATATGGGAGCTATATCCATATCCGAACCAATCTCGATAAAAGTTGACAGAGGTATTTCTGAGCTGTATTTGATATATTCCCCAATTATCATTATTACGGATGTTTACTGCAAAACTAACAAATCGGATTAAAAATACATATGAGAGCTATAGTTATATCTGAACCTATTTTTACCAAAATTTGAAGCACTTATTTTTGGCATCAATTTGGTGCAATATGCCAAATTCCATCCTATACATACTTATATTACACATTTTGTGCATAATAAATTTTGACTGATTATCTCCAATTTCAAAAATCATCAAAATTCCGAATATCGGGAGGTATCATTATATTTGGGGCTATACCAAATCATGGACCTATATATGCAAAGTTTAGCCACCGGAGCTAGAACCCATTATGACCAACATATACCAATTTTTAGACAAATCCATAAAAAAATGTGGCAAAAATTATTAAAACACCGAATATCGGAAGGTACCGTTATATGGGGGCTATACAAAAGCGTGGACCTATACATGCAAAGTTTCGCCACCGGAGCTAGAACCCATTATGACCAACATATACCAATTTTTAGACAAATCCATGAAAAAATGTGACAAAAATCATCAAAATAACGAATATCGGGAGGTATCAATATATGGGGGCTATACCAAATCAAGCCACTGGAGCTCTAGCTATATCTGAACCGATTTGGCATTCTTATTTTCAGGCTGAATTGGGTGTGTGTGCAAAATGCCATACTATTCGGGCCGATATTACACGTTTGGTGCACGATATTACACGTATGGGAGCTATATCTAAATTTTGACCGATTATCTCCAATTTCAATAGAGTTCGTCCTTGGGCCAAACAAATGATTGGTGCAAAATTTCATCCGGATAGGGTAATAAATGCGAACTGTACTTTGTTTTCAAAAATACATGGACAGACATACAGACGGACGGGCAAGCATAAATCGACTCAGAATGTAATTCTATGCAGAGCATCAAAAGGAACTATGGGTCTATCTAGTTTCCTTTTCCCTGTTACAAACAAATGCACAAAGACATAATACCCTGACCACCTTGTGGTGTAGGGTATAACAAGTAAAAAAGCTGTAAGTTCGGTCGGGCCGAACTTTGAATACCCTCCACCATATGGTACAAATTTGGCAATTTTCAAAAAAATAAAATCCATTAAAAATTCTGTGAAAATCTTAAAAATACCGAATGTAGCCGGATATTAGGGTCTATACGACGACGTGCACAGACAATTTTCTGGCATAGGATGTAGTATCCATTACGAACTTCAAATACAAAATTTTAAACAATTCCAGTAAATAATGTCGCTAGAATCATCAAAATACCGAATATCAGAGGGTACCGTTATATGGGGGCTATACGAAGACGTGGACCTGCACAGACAATTTTCTGTCATAGGCTATAGTAAAGTAATTAAAAATGTCTCTTAACAGTAGTTCCAGAAATAAACAAACAGAACAATGTTGACAACTTTGAGCATGCGAAAACCACTTACAAACACTTAATATAAGAGCGTTCGCTCTGAAATTTTCTATCGCAAATTGGAAATGGCAGCGTACGACGCTTTTCATTGTTTCATTTCATTTCATTGTTTTAAATACAGCGTTTAGATTAAAATATATGTAGTTTAAAAAAAGGTGGCATAATGTATAAAAAGTGGCACAAAAATCCAAAAAATGGCTCATTTAGGATCAAAATAAAAAAGTGGCACAAAGGTATCAAAGCCCAAAAAGGTGGCAAAATTGATACCTTAGTTACACAACGGTCACGCTGTCGGGACATACTAAACGAATATTTGTTCACAAACAAATTATAAAGAAAATATTGTCAACATTTGGTTTCACGCTACCTGCCATATAGACAAAGCTACTCTCGATATTAAACAAGTTAAAAAGCGGCCGGGCCGAACTTTTAATACCCTCCACCATTTGCAACGAATTTGGAAATTTTCAAAAAATAAAATCCTTAGAAAATTCTGTTATATTTGGGTCTATACGACGTGGACATACATAGGCATTGTTTGTCATAAGCCATTACCATATTCAAATTCAAAACTTGAAATAAACGGTGAATAATGTAGCTAAAATCATCAAAATATCGTATATAAGGAGGTGCCGTTAAATTGGAGCTGTGCGAAGACCTGGATCAGCATAGACAATTTTCTGTCACACGAACTTTACGAACTTCAAATACCACATCTCAAACAATTTCGGTGGGTATTGTACCTAAAATCGTCAAAATACCGAATATAGGGAGGTACTGATATATGGGGCCTATACGAAGACCTGGACCCGCACAGACAATTTTCTGTCACAGACTGCAGTTCCCATAATAACAAAATAACGAACTTCAAATACCAATTTTGAAACAATTCCGGTGAATAATGTCGTTAAAATCATCAAAATACCGAATATCGACAGGTACCGTTATATGGGGGCTATACGAAGACGTGGAACTGCACAGACAATTTTCTGTCTTAGGGTGTAGTATTCATTACGAACTTCAAATACCAAATTTAAAATTACTTCCGGGAAAAAGGTCGCTTAAATCATCAAAATACCGAATATCGGGAGGTACCGTTATATGGGGGCTATACGAAAACATGGACTTGCACAGAAAATTTTCTATCTTAGGGTGTAGTATCCATTTGGAACTTCAAATACCAAATTTGAAATAATTCCAGTGAATAATGTCCCTAAAATCATCAAAATACCGAATATAGGGAGGTACCGTTATATGGGGGCTATATGAAAAGGTGGACCTACATGGCCCATTTACGAACTTAACCTGCCTACTGGAAAAATAAGAATGTGTGCAAAATTTTAGCCATCTATCTCAATTCATTCGAAAGATAGCGTGATTACAACAGACAGACAGACGGACAGACAGACAGACGGACATCGCTAAATCGACTTTGAATTTTACGCTGATCAAGAAGATATATACTTTGTTGGGTCTGACATGAGTACTTCGAGGAGTTACAAACGGAATGACAAAGTTAATATATCCTCCATAGTATCAACAAAGAATAGGGTGCGCCAAATATTTTTTTTTTTTGCATTTTATAATATTATATTTTGCCTGTTACACTATTATTCTGAATTTTATTAGGAAGAAGTGATCATACAGGGTGAGTTGAAAAAACTGCAACCAACTTCAGACTGCTGTCATTTCTAAGCCACTCGGCTGACAGCTGTTAAAATTATTCCGGTGACAGCTCATTATACTGTTTACAAGCGTACAAAAGAATTTTAGGGAGAATTTTCCAGAAAAAAAGTTATTCGTGATGGAATTCAAGCGTGATAGTGTGATTTCTTTATATTTGGATGGAAAACCACAAAGGCTATCGTTAGGGAACTCCAGCATTTAAAATTGAATAAACCTTTTGTGTCGCTCCTTAACGTGATACTAGTAGAGTAGACCGACGTCAAGGAAGTGGACGGAAGAAAACAGCAACATCAACAGAAATGGTTTGAAAGTAAAGAAGCGACTTGATCGAATCAGTGCAAGGCCATACTTCATACCAGAGACGACAAATTCTAACAAATTTAAACTTATTCTAAAATTGAATGCTATTTTCGACATTTTTTGCTTTCATTCAATAAAATTAAAAAACTTTAAAAATTATGGCGCATGACTTTGTTGCAGTTTTTATACCCTCCACCATACTATGGAGGGTATATTAATTTTGTCATTCCGTTTGTAACTCCTCGAAATACTCATGTCAGACCCAACAAAGTATATATATTCTTGATCAGCGTAAAATTCTAAGACGATTTAGCCATTTCCGTCTGTCTGTCTGTGTGTCTGTCTGTCTGTCTGTCTGTCTGTCTGTCCGTCTGTCTGTCTGTCTGTTGTAATCACGCTATCTTTCGAACAAATTGAGATAGAAGGCTAAAATTTTGCACACATGTATATTTTGCCAGTATGCAGGTTAAGTTCGTAAATGGGCCATGTAGGTCCAAGTTATCATATAGCCCCCATATAACTGTACCTCCCGATATTCAGTATTTTTATGATTTTAGCGACATTATTCGCCGGAATTGTTTTGGCATTTGAAGTTCGTATTGAATACTACAGCCTAAAACAGAAAATTATCTGTGCAGGTCCATGTCTTCGTGTAGCCCCCATATAACGGTACCCCCCGATATTCGGTATTTTTATGATTTTTGCGACATTGTTTACCGGAATCGTTTCAAATTTGGTATTTGAACTTCGTAATGGATACTACATCCTAAGTCAAAAAATGAGCCATGTAGGTCCACTTCTTCATATAGCCCCCATATAACGGTACCCCCCGATATTCGGTATTTTGATGATTTTAGCGAAATTATTCAGCGAAAACGTTCCAAATTTGGTGTTTGAAGTTCGTAATAGATACTGCAGCATAAAAGAGAAAATGGGCCATATAGGTCCACGTCTTCATATAGCCCCCATATACCGTACCCCCCGATATTCGGTATTTTGATGATTTTAGCGACATTATTTACCGGGATTGTTTCAAATTTCGCATGTGAATTTCAGAATGGATACTTCAGCCCATGCCAGAAAATTGTCTGTGCAGGTCCATGTCTTCGTATAGCCCCCATATAACGGTACCCCCCATATTCGGTATTTTAATGATATTAGCTAGATTATAAACAGATTTTTCTTCAAGTTTCGCATTTAAATAGTGTAATAACTTATGACAAAAGTTGCCTATGCTGGCCCACGTCGTCGTATAAGCATTCGGTATTCTTAAGATTTTAACAGAATTTTTAACGGATTTTATTTATTAGAAAATGCCAAATTTGTACCAAATGGTGGAGGGTATTAAAAGTTCGGCCCGGCCGAACTTACAGCTTTTTTACTTGTTTTTATCTCACCCTGTATACTAAAACCTAAAATTTTTTCTGTACAGTTCACAATTAAAGACCAATCGACGGAATTACGCATGAGGTTAGAGCTTTGAACATGGTAGAAGCCTACCATTTTATAAGGCCATCGAATAAAATTAGGGGCTAAAATGGAACACATCTTTTAGGTGAAATCGATTTGAATACCTATCAACACAACAGAGGGCGTAAATATAGGGCTAATTCCGCCGGTCAAAAGCGAAAGCATGCAGAGCTGTATGGCAATATTTCAAAAAAGGGAATGGACAAAAGTTTCCAATATATTATAGTAATGTAGGGTATCACATGGTCGGCTCCGTGCCTCTAAAGACTTTTTCACTTATTTTATCGTGACGTTAACCATTCTCAGGTGATTTATTTTCACACAATATTTTTAATGAGAGCTAACATAAAATGTTTTACGAGTTTACACATAAACTTCATAGCAATTTATTTTTGGTCGTATCATTATTTCTCGTAACTCATTTACCAAGTTACATAATGCTCGACCCACTCTAATGAATATTTAGACTTTGTTATATTTAATCTGTCCCTAATGATAACTAAGATTTTGTATAGAAACACAAAAAAAGTAACAGCAAATTATGAAACGCTCAAACATGTCACAGTTTGTTGTTTATATCTTCTTTATTGGGCGCCGTTTTGGCTTTTCTTTGACCGGCCTACCCGAATTCTTTTCCCAAAAACATGCAGGTGATGATTTGAATTTTTATTTGCAGTTACAGCAAGAAATTTTTTTTATTCCGTTACGTCGTCGAGAAGAAGTGGTTGGTATGGCGATTTTTTGTTATTATGTATATTTATTTTTAAGCTTCATTTGGTTTAGGGTATTTTAATTTGGTTGGTGTGGTCGTGTTATTTAATCGAAATCATTTATTTTAATGTATTCATTCATAAAACAAAAAACAAAACAGAAAAAGAGTTCAAAAGATTTACGCGCATTGTGTCATAGATTCCCCCCACTCGTTTTGCGTTAAGTGTGTCACGCCAAGTATTTCAGTTCAGATTGGATTGTACGACATTGAAATGTTGAAACAAAAAAAATATATATATTATTTTAATTTCGATGTGGGAAAGTCATCATCCAAATGGATTTCATATAGAAACCCCAGTCATTTGAATGAATTCAACGGAATGATTTTTGATTTGTGATGAAACAAATGAGATGGAAATGATGTTGTTACCTTTTCAGGTTGTGTGTGTGTGTTGTTTTTTTTCTCCTTTTCAGTCTAGCGTTATTTGGAGCAGCCATAACATTTGAGAAAAGGTGGCATGTAAATACTTTTGAAAACAAACGCTTGAATAACGAGGAAGTAAAAGATGTAAAAGACCTTGAACATGTGTCTTATTGGTTTTGTATTAATTTGAGAAAGTGTTGAAATTTTTTAATAGAAACCAAGTCATAATGACAAGTATTTATGTTAAAAATCCACGAATAAACTCCAAAATTTTTTGGCCTGAGAGATTATGAATAAAATTAGAGTCTCGATTTTTTAGGAGGAGGAAGTCTTTAAAAATAATCTTTAAAGTCCACGGCTAATACTAGAAAAACTTTGGAAACAAGATGCTTTGAGCGAAGAAACTCCTTAAAAATTGTGAAAATCTATGAATATTGAGAAGGAAGTCCTAAAAATGAAGTTATAATGTCTAAGATTTTTAGATATGTAGTTATTTAATAGAAGAAGTATATATAGAAGTATTTTTAAAAATCCACATTTTTTAAAATTATTTGGATGTATCAGAACTAGCCCACTATTTAAAATTCCATATTTACACGGTATCTAACATTGTCGAAAATCTTGATTTTATGACCAAGAGTTAAAGATTTGCTTGTTTTATATTCAGAATTTTTGGTTAATAAAAAGGAGCACCTTTGTCGACGAAGAATTTTAAGAATTTTTAAAGAATCAGTTTTTTTATACCCCCCACCTTTAAAGAAAGGTATGCTAACTTTGTCATTCCGTTTGTAACATCGTTAAGTGTCAGCATAATGGGTTCTTGCTCGGGCGGTGAAACATTGTATTTATGAAGGTAAATCCCGATATTCGGCATTTTGATTATCTTTGTCACATTTACATAGTATATATAGGTCAACGTTTTGGTATATCCCCCATTTAATAGTACCTCCCCATATTCGGTGTTTTGATAATTTTTACAACATTTTTCCACGGATTTGTCCAGAAATTGGTATTTGTAGTTCGTAATGGGTTCTTGCTCCTGTGGCGAAACATTGCATGTATAGGTCCACGTTTTTGTATAGCCCCATATAACGGTATCTGCCGATATTCGATATTTTGATGATTTTTGCCACATTTTTTAACAGATTTGTCTAAAAATTGGTATTCATAGTTCACAATGGGTTCTAGACCACTGGCAGAACATTGAATATTTAGTTCCACGTTTTCCCGAAGTGCACATATAACGATACCAACCGATTTCGGTATTTTGATAATCCTAGTCACATTTACCCACGAAATTGTTTCAAAGTTGGTATTTAAGAAGACTTGGTAGATGACAATCCTTGAAGATTAAAGTTGCCTATAGAGGTCCGCCTTTTGCGATGGCAATGTTTTTATACCATCCACCATATTATGGAGGGTATATAAAGTTTGCCATTTCATTTGTAACACCTCGAAATTTTATATTTAGACCCCACAAAGTATATATACTCTTGATCAGCATAAAATTCTATGTCGATTTTGCGATATCCGACCGTCTCAAAAGTATATTATGTCTGCAGAACTTTTGGTATTAAAAATGAGCCAACTAGGTCCACGTTTTGGTATCCCCACATAATGGTACCTCCATATTTTCGCAATGGATACTAAGTCCAAGTCTAAGACAGAAAATTATCTGTGCAGGTCCTCGTCTTTGTATAGGCCCTATATAGTGGTATCTCCCAAAATTCGGTATTTTGGTGATTTTAGCGACATTATTCGCCGGAATTATTTCAAATTTTGTATTAGAACTTCGTAATGGATAGTACAGCCTAAGACAGAAAATTTTTTGTGCCTGTCCACGTTTCATATAGCCCCCATATAACGGAACCTCCCGATTTTCGGTTTTTTGATGATTTTAACGACATTATTCACCGGAATTGTTCCAAATTTGGTATTTGAAGTTCGAAATGGATGCTGCAGCCTAAAACAGAAAATTGTCTGTGCAGGTCCACGTTTTCGTATAGCCTCTATATAACGGTACCTCCCGATATTCGGTATTTTAGTGATTTCAGCGACATTATTCACTGGAATTGTTTCAAATTTGGTATTAGAAGTTTGTAATAGAAAGTGCAGCCTAAGACAGAAAATTGTCTGTGCAGGTCCACGTCTTCGTATAGCCCCCATATAACGTATCTCCCGAAATTTGGTATTTTGATGATTTTAGCGACATTATTCACCGGAATTGTTTCAAATTTGTTATTTGAAGTTCGTAATGGATTCAACAGCATATTGCAGAAAATTGTCTGTGCAGGTCCACGTCATCGTATAGCCCCCTTATAACGGAACATACCGATGTTTGGTATTTTGATGATGCAGGTCCACTACGTCGTATAGACCTTATTATAACGGCTACATTCGGTATTTTTAAGATTTTAGAAGAATTTTTAAGGATTTTTTTTTGACAATTTCCACCCTCGTTCCATGTGGTGGAGGGTATTCACAGTTCGACCTGGCCGAACTTATAGCTTTTTTGCTTGTTATTACTGTGATATGTATGTCGTATCACCAGTAACTCTCAAAATATGGCACCGCAAAGCCCGTCATTATGGCTTTAAAAAATTAATTCTGAAATAAATCGAAATCAAACACAGCCCTTCCTTTTCTTTCCTTTCACACTGAAGCACTTGCACGGACTTTGTGCAACCGAACTAAATTTATTTATTAATTCTGTGCCAAAAAAAAAAAATACAATATGCATTCAACCAAGTAGCACAGTATGCGTGCGACTGTCTTTGTGCCTGGCATTTCCTCACAAGACAAAAATTTTCCCCGTTGAGAAATTATGAGAATATTTTTAACTAAATCAAAATGATTAAGTGTGACCCCAATGCAGACTGCACCCTTGGAACATGGAACATCTGTAATTACCAGCCAAAGATAAACAAAAGCCGCCAAACAATGCAAACATGGAAACGACAAAAGATGCCAAAGAAACCAGCTAAGGCCCAGACTGAAAGTTTATGGAAAAGGTGTAATTTGTTGTCTGCATCGAACGAACAAGTGAGCCGAAATCAACAGAAAACAATAACAGCAACAACAACACCAGCGACGACAACAACAACCAAACAGACAAAATAAAAAGTAAAAGGGAAAATAATAACAAGTGCCACAAATCTCGGATACAAGTACTCATCATAAAATAGCTGTCTGCAATATGTGAGATCACATTGTTAATATGAGTGGATGCTTTTGTTATGAGCTGTACATGGCTTTTATTCATAAATTTTACAATGCCCTTCTTAAAAAGACCATCAGCATAGAAATCTACTGCCATGCATACATGTGTATGTTTGTACCTGGAATGGCAGTAAAAAGCGAAAGTATTCATATTTTTTTTTAAACAAAAAAAAGTGAATTGTTTTCGTTTGACACTTAAGTAAAGTTATATGTATACTAAGAAGAGGACATAACTGCATTATTTCGAAGATCCTTTGGAATGAGTATGAAATTCCGAATAAGCTTGAGCAATATTGTTCAGGAATTGGAAAATATACCTAATTGGCAAGCTAATTGTATGATTCTGGTTTTAGGGAAATTAGACTTTTCATTGAATTATGAAAGTACAGGAAGAGATGAAAAAAATGCAACCAACTTCAGACTGCTGTCATTTCTATGCCACTCGTCCAACAGCTGCTTAAAATATTCCACTGACAGCTCATTTTATTGCTTACAAGCGAACAAAAGCATTTGATGAAAATTTTCCAGAAAAAAAGTTATTCGTTATGGAATTCAAGCGTGATTCAAGTGTGATTTCTTTATATTTGGCTGGAAAACCACAAGTGGCTATAGTTAGAGCACTCCAGCATTTAAATGTGAATAAATCTTTTGTGTCTCGTACCATCGATCATAACCGTGATACTGGTAGCATAGCCCGACGTCAAGGAAGTGGACGGAAGAAAACAGCAACATCAGCAGAAATGGTGCGAAAAGTAAAAAAGCGACTTGATCGAAACCCGCGTCGCAGTGGTCGAAAAATGGCTTGTGAGCTGAATATATCGCAATATTCCACTCGCAAATATTGAAAAATGAGCTCGGGGTAATGCCATTGAAATTCCAAAAAGTGCAACTGCCGAAAGTGGTGAACTTCCGAATTGGTTGTCCAGCTGTTTTTAAACAAACAATATTATCGTGTTTACTTGCCAAAGAGGTCAGCTGAAAATGTGCAACTTCTGTTGGTCATCAGATCTCGAGCGCCGGCCATGGTGATGGTGTGGGCCGCCATAAAGGCCTATGGTCGCTCTTCGGGCAGCGTGTGACGATTTCATTGGCCGTTTGAAGGCGATAATTCGTGCCAAGGGGGACCAATTCCAACAAATCTAAACTTATTCTAAAATTTGATGCTATTTCGACATTTTTGCCTTAATTTAATAACATTAAAAAAATTTAAAAATTATGGCATTTGACTTTGTTGCAGTTTATATCTCACCCTGTATTGGATCTTCTTATCTCTCCGTCTGTCCCTCTGACCATGTTAATTTGTAATCACTCAACATGTCGCAATTTTGGCCCGATTCTTACGAAATTGAAAATTGAAATTGAGGGTTTATGGTCAGAATAGTGATTCTTTTGGAGGTTAGGGGTTTAAATATAACAAAAACTGATACATTTCCTCATGGAGCTACAGCTTAGGACTGGGCAGAAGCCTTCCAATTTTGATGGTCATCAGGTAATATTTAGTGGGTGAAATAGACCATAACATTTGTTTTAACAAAATATAATTTTCCATTAAACCGAGAATATTTTAACCCCGGCATATCACAATCACAAACAGATGAAAAGGTCAATTCTGACTGTTACGTAGACGCCGAAAGTAAAGATATAGGATATATGTAGCGAAATATATACAATGTATATATACATAGGAAGGGGATGTTAGCTAGAATGACTGGGCCGATTTTGGCAAATTTGTCAATTCGGTATGCCCTCTTGGCATAAAAGAATAAAATCTAAAAAAAATCGCATAAAAAATGCCTATAATGATGTTAATATAGATTTTGTAGTATTTTGTGGTATTTTTTTTTTCATATTTTTGTATCGCATGCAATTTTTTTAATTTGAATATATATATATTGTAATATATATATTGTAATATTTTTCACTTTACAACACAGGTTGGGGTTATTATACAGAGATTGCAGTTATTGTCCGTTCCTCTCGAAATTAGAATAGGGTTAGGCTCAAAAGGACTACCCCTATTATTTTTAAAAATGTCCGCAATATATTTTGAGGTTGAAATATACCAAAAACTAAAAATGTTCCTGCTGTTGCAGCAGTTATAATGGATACATATAGGAAACAAAGAGCACGAAATCTCGCATGAAGTTAGAGTTTAGAATGGGCCACTACCTTTGAGTGAAACAATACCAACAATCTACTGAAACGCTGAAAATAACTTACAGGCAATATCCAAAATACACAAAAGGCGAACTTCTAGCTTTTTTATGCTGATTTCGTTGAAAAATATCGTAGACAACCAAACTTTATAAATGAGTCTAAATTTGGAAATACGGAAGAGTTGCTTGCTTTTGTAGATGATCGCAAAAGATTAAGGGGTTCAAAAGAACCAAAAACAGAACATTTTTCCTGATCTCACAATTGAAACCAATTGACACGGAATGTTGTCTTAGAAGAGTGTTAGGAACAGCGAAGAATTCCAGCATTTTGGATGACCATTGGATTATATTTAGCAGTAACTAACAACACGACAGACTGGGTAAATATTGGGCAAATGGTCTTGGTCAAAAACATAAACATAACTTCAAAAGCGAAATCTTCCAAAATGGGTTTGGCCATAAGAGGGCTTCTAACATATTGTAGTGTTGTAGGGTATTACATGGTCGGCACCGCACGACTATAGCCTATGCATACTTGTTTAAAGTTATGATTATTTAAAAGTTTGATTTTTTCTTATTATCCATTTGCACCAATAAATCTGAAGGAAAAAAAATCACAAAATCAGCTATCATACGAAGTCAGAAACATTTGCTCTAATATAAATTTATACGTTTGCTCAAATAAACAATTGCATTTCTATTGAAAATTCTTAGCTTAGAAGTTTAAGATAGTAAATTATCCCTTGGCCCTTATTGCACATATATGATATTTGTCATTTCCAAGTTTTTAGTACGTATTTTCAAATATATTGCTCTATGTACTATTTACAAAATTTTAGAAGAGTTACGGTAAAATTTTTAAATTAATTTTAAATTAAAGAATGGATGAGCCGGCATTTAATCCAAAGATTATAAAAAATTCAAAATTCCTTGCCTTCACTTTAAAATATTTTATCTTGCCCCTGGTAATTTCCTTTCGATTTCAAAGTAAATGAAAATGATGAAATACTGGATATAAAACATTGATAAAATCGGACAGCATCCAATGCGTGGATATGACAAACATAAAAGATAACAGCAACAACAACAACAGCTCACAAAAAAAGAAAAAGTTACAAAGGAAGCTATGAACATTTAAGGAAGATTGCTGGTCTCAGCACTGAATTCATTTTTATGGTTGAAAATCAAAACGACAAAAAAAAATGTGCGAGCACATATACAAACACTTGCAAACAGTAATAACAACCTGAAGCCATTGAAAGTTGGTAATGTTACATGAATTTGTTGCACTTAAGTTGAAAGAAACAATAACAGCAACAACAACCCGAAATGAAAATAAACAGTTTTTAGCGAAAGCATTTTTTCGAATGGTCTAAGAGAAGAGCAGCCTAAAACTGGTTTTCCTACTGAGATATTTTGCCAAAAAGTCAGTATCACAAAACCATAATAACAACAACAATAACACGTGTTTGTGCGGTAGCCGTGGCAGTGGCAGCATTTAACAAAATCTCCAAAAGAGAAATAAGTGTGAGCCAAAACGAAAGACTTAAGTTACAAACGCGAATAAACGAAGCTGGCGTTGATTGTGGTGCCGTTGCCGTAGCGTTGCGTTGCGTTGCCGATGACTTTGACTTTGGCCATAACGTCTTCGTCGTGTATGTTGTTGTTTTTGTTTCATCTGCCTTTTTCCTATGGCAGAGATATAGCACTGCTGCCGGGTTGGCTGGCTAGATGACTGCTTGGCTGAATGCATGAATGAAAGAAGAAAATGTTGTTGAGCAACTCTGGCTTGGCATGAAGCTGGCTCAGCTCTTCAACTAGCTGACTGACTCGCTGGCTTTATGCTTATGGCCATGTTGAGCTCATTGCGTTAGGCTTTCGTATATAAATTGTTTAGACCATGGGGAAATTGTATCATTTCATCCTTACTCGTTCAAACGTTAACACAAGCGTTTCGGCCAACCAACCCAAAAAAAAGAAAGCTAGCGACGGTGTGTTTATCGTGTTTACGACGAACGGTTACGAATCAGAGAAAGTGTCGTGTGGTGTGCAAATTTAACGAATCAAAATAAGGACTATAACGAAAACGTTTGCTTAAAACCCAAACAAAAAACATTACGCATACAAAAGAAAATAGAAAAGAGAAATACGCACGAATTCTAACCAAACAAAAAGAAAATGGCTCACAAATTTGTTACAATCAGTGTTGTGTGTTTAATCTCACTGGCAGCAGCCCTACCCGCAGAAGAGACCCGAGGCCATGCCCGTAATGCTGTGGGCTCCGATAACGATATCGTGGATAGTATTTACAATGATTGTCTGCGCAAGGATTCCGTGTCATGTGTAAAGTATAAGCTGTTCAACTTTGTGGACAAAGTGCTGGGAGCTCGCGATCAATTCGCTTTGACCGAAGGTGTTACCGTTGTACGTTCTCCTGATGCTCCCGCCCAAGATGCTGCTGCCCGTTCCATTTCTGGTAACGAGTCTTTCGAATCATTGGCCATGAACCGCATTACCAGCTTCTTGAACACCCACACCATCAAGGTTGAGTTGAATGGTGCCGATATTGTCAATGCTGTCAGCTCCACCGGCCGTGCCTTGGAAGATGTTAGCGAATCTTTGTTCGGCTCTGATGACCCCAATGCTCCCGAAGAAAGCCGTGGCAAGAAGAAGAAGGCCGCCAAAATCTTGGGCCCCATTGTTGCCTTGATCGCCCTGAAGGCTGCCGCTCTCTTGCCTTTGTTGTTGGGTGCCATTGCCTTGATTGCCGGTAAGGCCTTGTTGATCGGTAAAATCGCCTTGGTTCTCTCTGCCGTTATTGGTCTCAAGAAATTGTTGTCTCAAGAAAAGCACGTCACCTATGAAGTTGTTGCCCATCCCCATCACAGTGCCAGTCACTCCGTCAGCCATGACTCCTATGGCAGTGGTTACAGTGCTGATGTTGGTTCATCTGGCTCATATGGCAGCTCTGGCCATGGTGGTTGGGGCCGTTCCTTGGATGCCCAAGATTTGGCCTACAATGCCCAAAAACCCAAGGCCTAAGCGCAGTAGACACCAGTCATCAGAATTTAAGAAAATTGTCACAACGCTAAGCAACCCAACGACAAATCTAAAAATGATAACGAACTTTGTGTAATGCAAAGTACTGACCAGGAACAGGACGACTACAATGACCTACGATGACGTGACGTGACGCGACACGAGAGAAGAGAAAGTTTTCCCCGCCAATTGAATTAGCCAGCAGTGATACGAGCAGGGTAAAGAGCGTAAGTTATAACATTGAGCTTAGATGTCGTTTTCTTTTAAGAGTCTTTGTTGTAATGTGACTTTTCACTTTTTTATCCTTGCATTGCTGCTGGCGGATGATTTGAATGGTGAGGGGGAACTCAAATCAAACTCCTCAGACCATAAGAAACTAGACTTTTTTACATACTTTACGCAACTTAAGTTTAAACTACAAACGAACAAAACAAAAGAGAAAATGTTTTTTTATCTATTTTGTCAAATATTTGTTAATTTATTGTATTTATTTAATTTATTTTATTTATTTGTAATAATAATAATTCACCTCCAAGCCACATATATATCACATAACCGCATGCCTACTACAATGAGATCTAATAGATCTCCAAAAAATATCACAAAAAAAAATAAGACAAGAAAATAGTACTGAAGATGATGTTAATGATGATGACAAAGAAGCCAAGATGTAGAGAAGCCACCAACACCACCCATCAAGCGATCGATAATAGTCGATACGTATTGAATCACTTCAAGTAGAGAAAATTGCAAAACAAAAAAAAGACAACACGAAGCAGTGTAAGTGTGTGCACTTTGTATTCACTATCTCTCTGTCTCTTTATAATATTTATATAAGAGTTTTTATATATTACATAATATTATGTATAACTTAATATGTGAAAACTTGAGCATTGTTTTGTAAAAGACGGTACTAAGACGAAATAATGCAGCATTTATGAAAAATCAAAAAAAAAATCTACAAATACTCAATTCAATTAGAAAAGAGCTAAACACAAAATAGAAAACTGATTAGAGAATGGCCTTGCTGAAATGAGTTTTTTCTCCTTGCCTCTTAAGGTAAAGGAAAAATTCATTGACTTTTCACTTTTCATTTCTTTGCTATACTTTCTCTTTTAACTTTACTTTCACTTTCTCTTTCGATTTCACTAACTATCTCCATCACTATCTACAGTTTTTCTCTCTATCTCTTAATATTTCTCCACTGTTTTCTCTTTTGATTTTTCTCTTTTCTACTATTTCTCTATCTCTCTCTGCATTACTTTTCTTTATTTACTTTTCAAACTAAATTCTTGCCTCTTTAGCTTTTAACTTTATATCTCTCACTATCTTCCAACTTCGTCTTTTTTCCTAAGTCTTTCTTCATTCTTATTTCTTTGTCTTATTCTTTTCTTTTTACATTTTTCTACTATTTCTTTCATATTTTCCATCACTATCTAGTCTTTCTATATTTCTATTTTCCATCTCTCTTCTAAACTATCTTATTTTTGTAATTATCTCTTATTTTAAATCTAGTCTTATTAAATAAAACAATATTTGTTTATTTTTTATAATTTTCCATAGCTTTATTATCAATTTCCAACTTTTCTTATATTCAAATCTATATCTTTAACTTTCTCACTCTATGACTTTCTTTTTTTTCTCTCTTCTATCTCTTTCAATTACTCTTGTTTACTGTCTTTAACTCATTTTCATATCTTTTAACTTCATTTCCATCTCTTTTCATATCTTGTATTATTTTTTATAGTTTTGTTTATTCTCTCTTTAAACAAAACGCCATAACTTGCCATAGTTTCTCAGCTTCATAAAAACCAAATTACTCTCTAAGCTTCTACTTCAGAATCCAACAAAACCTAGATCATTTTTAAATGTCTACAGGAAAACCATGCCGTTTTCTCTTTCTGGACTCTGCTATACTCATGAGCTAAATCTATCTTTTTTTAATACTCTTTACAATACTCTTATTTTTTCATAACTCTTGCCTACCTATCACTTGCATTCAAATTCTCATTTTGTTCTTTTTTCTCTCTCTCTCGCTCTCTTTAAATCTCATTCTCATCTCCATGACTTTCTTTCAAGTTCTCACTATATTTCTCTTCATAACTTTTCTTGTATCACTCTCATTCTTTGCAACTTACCTCGAACTGTTCTCAGCTCTGTATTTTTCCTTCTCTTTTCTTTTACAACTGATCAATAGCCGCTCAAACCTAAAACACACAAAGACAAAAAAGTAAATAAAAAAGCACATTTTAATCAAAACAAAAGAAAAACATAAAAGTTGTAACAATATTTGTTTTAAAATAGTTGTAATAATTTATTAATTATTATTTATTTGTGTAATAGTTTATAGTTCTACAAATACAACCACAACGAGAAAAACAACACACGCACACATGCATAATATTATTTATTGAATAAAAAAAAAACAAGAAATACACTTCTTCTAACAATAACATATCATAAACTAAGTTATCAATTTGTCATAAAATTGCATTTCATTTTAATATGAAAAAATCATTACAAAAAAAAATCACAAAAAACGAATAAAGTAATTTATTGTAAAAAACAGTTTTTCGAAAGCATTTTAATTTTTTATGGAAAATAAAATCGCTTCTACACAGCGTAGACTCGGAAATAACGCCCATTAGAAATTTTGGATGTCAGAAGTATTTTTTCTTTTTCAGCTGAGAGCTTTAAAAAAGGATTTAAGACTTTAGAAATCTACTCCCGCTTGAAGATGCCGGCGTTTATTCGGCAAATCAAAGTTTTTAATAAACCTGAAATTACTTAGAGTTTTCGCTTCTTAATGAAAATAAGTTCAGCTACTCTACAAATAATAAGGTTTCAGCTTATTCTTTTGTTCATTTAACAGTTTGAAAACTAATCCATTGCATTCCATTCCATCCAGCCAACGAAATATTTTTCAACTCAATTTCCTTCCACTTCATATTCATCTACCCCACGAAATTTCTCCAATACGCTAAATTCCAAGCCAACAAAATATTTGTGGAATTCTCCAGACTACTCGCTTCCCCCAAACAATACAAAAAACGGCATAGCACGATTTCGAAAGTGCATTACACAATAGGGTCGTAAATATTTCAATGGGTAAGATTTTAATATTCAAAAGTTTATATATTTTTTTTACATAATAACCCAAAACTTTTGCCAATCATTGTTTATCATTAACAATATAAGAGATGAAAAAACAACAACCACTTCCAGCTCATTAAAGTCAATTCATTAATAATTTCATAAGCCATAAACACCTTTCATTTCATTTCCAATTAACAGAAAAATACCAAAAAAATAATCAAAGAAAGAAAAAAAAAACAACAACAGACGACTAAATGAAGAAAGATTTGACGAGGAGACTGTCCTCAAAGTGAAAACTGTGAAAAAAATCATTCATTCGTTTAAAGTTTTTAGGCATTACACAGATATACAACAATATATATACCTCGTCATTGGCTGTTTTTGTCATGACCAAGATGATTATTATGCTGCTGATGATGATGTTGTTGTAGATGATGAAGAGCCGCCAAACGACGTCTCTTGTCATAACCATTAATGACAATAACGTTGTGACAGTGAAAGTAGTAGTTTCTCACCTGAATTTTGTTTTGTGCATAAGTCAAGACCCCTACGGTCATAGAGGTTGATGGTCTGCAGCACCACATTTTGTCAGTATGTATAATGTCCGTTCACTCATTCACTCACTCACTTGCTCTTTATGTATATTGCTAAACGGCAGCCCAACGAAAAAAAAAAACACTTTTTTTATTAATAATTGAAACCGCTGCTGGGGATGGGGATGTACGGCAGATTCAAGAAGAAGCTAACGGCTAGCTATCTGGCTGTCATTAGTTATTCTTGTTGTTGATGAATAGTGAATAAATTTAAATTTGAATTTTTTCATTAAAAATGAAATCATGTCAGTTATATGAAAGTTTTATTTACACAGCTCATACAGTAGCTCACACGGTAAATATTGTCGAAGTTTGTGCTAGTTTCCAACAAAAATTGCGATGCCAAGAGTTTTTGGGCAAAACTTTTAGGGTGACCACGGAAACGCTTTATTAAAATATTTGTGGTTTTATTTACAAACTTCGTTATTATTTATACTGAAAATAAATTAAGCTTTTGCTTGATGAGCGTTAAATTCTCAGCGACACAGCCGTGTCCACCAAGGAGATTAGGTAGAGTTCTGAACATTTTTGCACATAATATAAGGATTTTGTTTAAATAAATGCCATAATCAAAAATTGACTGCATCGATGCATGCATTGAACCATTGTTCCAATCATGAAATTTTTGGCCAACATTTATATGAAGTTTCCTAATTTTATACCCTACAACACTATGCATTGGGGGTATTATAAGTTTGATTGGGCCAAAAATTATGTAACACATTGAAATATCGGGCTGAGTCGATCTAGCTATGTATATCCGTCCGTCTATCCCTCTGTCCATGTTTTTTTGTAGTCAAGCTACAGGTCGCAATTATGGCCCGATCCTCGCGAAATAGAAAATGGAGTTGGGATTAAGGTCAGAATAGAAGCCTATTGATTTTGGATATGATTGCATAATATTTTGGGGTTGAAATGGACTAAAAAAATCCTGATTTTAAAGTTGCTATCCAGGTCGCAATTATAGACTCATAGCAGCAGCAGAGCAGAAACCTTCCAATTGGAATGGTCATCGTCAATATTTAGTGGATGAAATAGACCATAACATTTGTGTTAAATAAAAGTCAAATTTTCCATTAAACAGCGAATATTTTTAATCCAGACCGTTATATAGATGCTGATAGTAAATATATCGGATATATAGCGAAATATATACAAAGGAATGGGATGGTAGCTAGAATGCTTATATCTCAAGAATGGCTGGACCGATTTTGATAAATTGTCAATTCAGAATGCCCTTTGGCATAAAATAATAAGATAATGATGTCAATATAGATTTTGTAGAATTTGGTGACCTTTTTTTATTTTTTCGTATATTTTGTCGCATGCGACTTTTACAATTTGACATAATATTGAAGTATACATTTTGTAATATTTTTTCACCTTACAACACAGGTTGGGGTTATTATATACAGATTGCAACTATCGTCCGATCCTCACGAAAAATTTCATAAGGGTAGGGTTAGGCTCAGAAGGGCTAGGCCTATTGTTTTTAAAGATGTCCGCAATATATTTAAGGGTTGAAATGGACCAACAACTGAAACTGTTCCTGAGATTGCAGCCGTTATAAAGGCCACAAATAGAAACCAAAGGACACGAAAGCTCGCATGAAGTTAGAGTTTAGGACATCGGGTAGAATGGATCACTACTTTTGTTTGAAAATATACCAACATTTCCATTCTACCGAAACGCTGAAAATAACTTACAGGCGAAAAAACAAAATACACAAATGGCAAACTTCTGACTATTTTATGCTAATTTCGTTGACGAATATATTGATTGCGGGTCACTCTTGGTCCCAAATTGTTAAAACACGCTGGGTTTTTGGAAATTCTTACTAGAACAGTACAAGAAGTACCTAAAGGTACCAAATATGATAGTTTTTGTTTTTGACGAACCAGTAGAGGTAGCACTCATCATTTTGGAATAAGGGTCACTGATGGAGTGTATGATGGATGTACCAAAGGTTTTTTGGACATTCGCACTATAAGTGTACGAAAAGTAATAAAATGTACTACATATGGTACCATTTCTTATCATGTGAACGTTTAGAGCTAAAAACTTGAAGGTTGTAGGGAGGTAGGGAGGGAAGGTTTTGGAAGTGTGTACTCATGTATACTAATAGTATTAAACGGTACTAAATTTGGAACTTAAATTCAGATTACTGTTGGACTATAGGATTGGGGTATGTAGGAAGTTTCGGAATTCCATACTTATGTGTACTACGTGGTACAATATGGATTCGGGTGAAACGATAGGGCTGGGATCCTGAAATTGGGAAATAAGTTTTAGTTTGGATTGTACGATGTAGGTTGTAATAGAAATTTGTACTGAAGTGTACTACAGGGTCAGATGAAAAAACTGCCACCAACTTAAGACTGCTGTTATTTCTAAGCCACTCGTCTGACAGCTGTTGTGGACGGAAGAAAATGGTTCTAAAAGTAAAGAAGCGACTTGCTCGTCGCAGTGGCCGAAAAATGGCTCGTGAGCTGAACATATCGCAATATTCCATTCGGCAAATATTAAAAAATGAGCTCGAGGTGAAGCTATTGAGATTTCAAAGAGTGCAAGAATTTACACCGCACAGAAAGGAAATAGACTCAAAAGAGCTAAAGAACTGCCGAATTTGTTTTTTCCCAATGAGAAAACATTCGTTGTCCAGCAGTTTGTAAACAAACAAAATTATCGTGTTTACTTGCCAAAGAGTTCACCTGAAAATGTGCGCCGGCCATGGTGATGGTGTGGGCCGCCATAACATCCTATGGTCGCTCTCCGCCCGTGTTAATCGATCGTGGCATCAGAATAAATGCCGAATATTTTCTCCAAAAAAATTCTGGAGGGTGTATTAAAGCCTTGGGCACGCAAACATTTTGGCCGCAGACTTTGGACATTAGGACTCCGCACTATCGCACTCAGCACGCGCCACCCAAGAATGGTTATACAATGAAGTTACTCACTTCATTTCCAGCGCACAAAGGCCACCAAAATCTCCGAATACCAATCCGTCGATCCGTCCGTGTCGATCACCTCAAGAAAGCGCTTCGCCAGGAATGGGCCAAAATACCGCAGAGCAATATTCGGGCAGCGTGTGACAGTTTCATTGGCCATTTGAAGGTTATAATTCGTGCTAAAGGTGACCAATTCTAAACTAATCTTATTCTAAAATTTGATGCTATTTCCTACATTTTTTGCTTTCATTCAATAGAATAAAAAATGTAAAAATTATGGGGTTTGACTTTGTTGCATTTTTTTATCTTACCCTGTATATTGGAAATTGTTATGTTGTGGAAGTGGGGATCATTTTGTCCCAGAAATTGGTAAAATAAATTGCTGTTGTTTTTGTTGTTGTTTTTAATGGGATTAACTACGTCATTTCGTATCAGAAATATATTTTAATTAAATTAAAATTGTTTTGACTTTGAAGCTACGAGTAAATCGTTTTGATGATGAGTTAATATATAAAGGGAATCTCTCTGATTAAGATATTGTTCAATTTGTTAAAAATGATTGGGGAAAACTTGCATCTTATCTCATCGAAGATGTATAGAAGTGCATCAAAACATGGACCCATATTCAGGATTTATTGTAGTCTTGTTTAATATCCACAAAAAACTTTATTAAATCATTTATATTTTGATAGGAAAATAGGCTTTTAAAATTTGCATTTTTAATATCAGCAAATAACTATCTACAAACAATCGTGAATGTATCTTAATCTTTCCAAAAGTTACAGATCTTTGGCCAGGGAAAGAGGATTCTGAATCCCTCTGCAACTTAGTATACGCTATGAGATTTTTAGCAGAAATTAAGGCTAAGCTTCTTATGTTATGTTCGCATGGTTATAGCTAGAAAAAATATTCATTAAACTCGAATCTTATACACTTAAATAGGGAATTTTATCACGTTTTCAGCAAATCATATTCGCCTGAAACGTATATTAATTACCACGAGAGCCACTGTCCATAAAGCCAGTTCATTGCCTAGTTTTCATAATGTTATGTGTACATATAATTGTGTTAATTATTATTTATTGTTGTTGCTTCTGGTTTCTTGTCGACATTAACAAACAAAAAATGTACATACATAGCATTGCTTTTGCACTGGTACATCATTAATTTATTATTAATTTGAAAAACTTTTCTTTTACAATAACACGAAATTTTCTGATGTGAGTATGAGGAAATATTAAAAATAGAATTTGCAAAGTAGTTGAAGAAGATTAGCATGTTCAAATTGGCTGCTTAATGAATATTGACTGAAAGGTCGTTATTAATTATTTATTAGAATTTGTTTGACATTTTGCGAATTTGAAATAATGCGATAATTTATTTTGAAGAACTTGAAAAAAGTGATCTATTGTCTTGCTGTACAAATATTGTATTCTACAAATGCGGGACATAGATATAGTAGAGAATAGTTTGATGTCATATTCTAGCTACCTCTGGGGTACGTAATATCTAAAGTATGTAATATCTGTATTATATATATGACAAATGGCAGGGATATTTTTTTAATTTTCCAGGACTTTGAAATTTTTCGAATCGTAATCGGGAAAGGACAATTGTAACCCAATTACAAATTGGATAAACCATTATGTCAATCTTAGTTTAGAATATAGCTTCTGTTTCAAAATTACGATGCCCCAACTAAAACTATTAAACAACTAATGTCTTAACTTTGTCATGATAATTTTCACAGATTTTTATACCCTACACCACATAGTGGTAAGGGTATTATGTCTGTCTATCTGATTGGGGTTTAAAGTGCCTCACAAGCGTATTATGCATTCCACAACAAGGATATTTGGTACCAGATATCAGATACAGCTCTGAAATAAGTGTATCAAATTTTGTCAAGATCCGTTCAGATGCTGATATAGCTCCCATATATATCTTCAACCGATTTCGGGTAAATTGTGCACAAAATGGCCCATACCAGTTCACCTGAATCTTGGCATATACGACCGAACTCAGTCTAGAAGCAAGTACATTACATTCATTAAATTAAATGATATTTGGTATCAGATATCTTATAAAGCTCGGAAATACCTTTGCCAAATTTTATCGACAACGGCAAGGATTTGGATATATCTCCCATATATATATATATATATATATATATATATATATATATATATATATATATATATATATATATATATATATATATATATATATATATATATATATATATATATATATATATATCTTTAATCCGATTTCAGCTTCATTGTGCAAATAATGGCTAATATCAGCCCAAATGGAGTGAATTTGGGACCTACGTTTTCATTTTGTGAAACTCGGCTCCGACATATATATTTGTACCCTCCAACACACGTACTATGGAGGGTATATTCATGTTGTCATTTCGTTTGTAACTCCTCGAAATACTCATGTCGGACCCAACAAAGTATATATATTCTTGATCAGCGTAAAATTCGAAGTCGATTTAGCGATGTCCATCTGTCTGTCTGTACTTTTGTCTGTTGTAATCGCGCTATCTTCCGAACGAATTGAGATAGAAGGCTAAAATTTTGCGCACATGTTTATTTTGCCAGTAGGCTGGTTAATGTCGTAAATGGTTCATGTACGTGCACGTTTTCATATAGCGCCCATATAACCGTACCTCAGGGTATTCGGTAGTTGATGATTTTGGCGACATGATTCATCGGAAGTGTTTCAAGACAGAAAATTGTCTGTACAGGTCCACATTTTCGTATAACCCCATATAACGGTACACCCTTTATTCGGTATTTTGATGATTTTAGCGTCATCCATACATCAGTACCTCCCTAAATTCGGTATTTTGGCGATTTTAGGTACAATACTTACCGAAATTGTTTGAGATGTCGTATTTGAATTTCGAAATTGATGCTACGGCCTGTGACAGAAAAGTTTCTATGCTGGTCCAAGTCTTCGTAAAACTCCGATACAACGTACCTCCCAATATACGGTATTTTGATGATTTTAGCTACATTATTATTTCAAGTTTCGAATTTGAATATGATAACGGCATATGACAAACAATGCCTGTGTAGGTCCACGTTGTATAGACCCCAATATAACGGCTATATTCGTTTTTTTTAAGATTTTAACGGATTTTTGAAAATTTTAAAATTCGTTTTTTAATGGTGAAGGGTATTCAAAGTTCGGTCCGGCCGAACTTACTGCTTTTTAACTTTTTTTAAAATATAATCCTCCTCCAAGTGATATTATGCATTCTATAGCAAATTAGAATTGCTCTAAAGCCAATCTGTCGAATGCATTTCAAGTAAATAAATTTGTATGACAAAATCTTATATGAAAAAAGCTAAGGTTTCTTCGCTGAGAAGACTTTTTATACCCTACACCACATAGTGGTAAGGGTATTATGTCTTTGTGCATTTGTTTGTAACATGGAGAAGGAAACGAGATAGACCCATACTTACTTTTGAGAACCTTCATAGAATCACTTTCTGAGTCGATTTATGCATGTCAGTCCGTCTGTCCGTCCGTCCGTCCGTCTGTCCATGTATTCTTGTGAACAAAATGCAGGTCGCATTTATTATCCGATTGAGATGAAATTTTCCAAACAATATTTTTTTGGCCCAAGGACGAACCCTATTGAAATTGGTGAGAATCGGATCAAATTTAGATATAGCTCCCATATATATCTTCATCCGATTTCGGGTTAAATGTGCACCAAATGGCCGATATAAGTCCAAATGGACTGAATTTTGACACACCCAACCGAGTTCGGCCTAGAAACAAGTATATCAAATTTGGAGAAAATCGGTTCAGATATAGCTATAGCTCCCATATATATCTTTCATCCGATTTGATCTTTAAGTCCCTCACCTTCCTACTATGCACTCCACAACCGTGATATTTGGTACCAGGTATTAGATGGAGCACAGAAATAGCTGTTTTAAATTTTATCGAAATCGGTTCAGATTTGGATATAGCTCCCATATATATCTTCATCCGATTTCGGGTTAAATGTGCACCAAATGTCCACTATCAGTCCAAATGACCTGAATTTTGGCACACCCAATCGAGTTCGGCCTAGAAGCAAATACAACAAATTTGGAGAAAATCGGTTCAGAAACAGCTATAGCTCCCATATATATCTTCATCCGATTTCGGGTTAAATGTACACCAAATGTCCACTATCAGTCCAAACTAACTGAATTTTGGCACACCCAACCGAGTTCGGCCTAGAAGCAAGTATATCAAATTTGGAGAAAATCGGTTCAGATATAGCTATAGCTCCCATATATATCTTTCATCCGATTTGGTGTTTAAGCCTCTCACATTCGTAATATGCACTCCACAAGAATGATATTTGGTACCAGATATAAGATACAGCCCAGAAATAGCTGTTTGTAATTTTATCGAAATCGGTTCAGATTTGGATATAGCTCCCATATATATCTTCATCCGATTTCGGGTTAATTGTGCACCAAATGGCCGATATAAGTCCAAATGGACTGAATTTTAGTACATCGGACCAAATTCAGCCTAGAAGCAAGTATATCAAATTTAGTGAAAATCGGTTCAGATATAGATGTAGCAACCATATATATGTTTCATCCGATTTAGAGTTTTAGTCCCATACATTCGTAATATTCACTCCACAACCGTGATATTTGGTACCAGGTATTAGATGGAGCACAGGAATAGCTGTTTTAAATTTTATCGAAATCGGTTCAGATTTGGATATAGCTCTCATATATATCTTCATCCGATTTCGGGTTAAATGTGCACTAAATGGTCAATATCAGCCCAAATCACCAGTCTAGAAGCTAATACGTAAAATTTGGAGAAACCCGGTTCAGAGATAGCTATAGTTCGTAAAATGCACGATAGAATTAGATAGATTTTGATTTTGTACCAAATATCTCATAGAGCTCTGAAATGCCCTGTATAAACCTTTTTACGAGAGCTCTACTAAATATGCATAGTGGTGTAGGGTAACATATAGTCGGCCCCGCCCGACTTTTGAGCTTTCCTTACTGGTTTATTTTCTATTAGAAAATCTACAGTATTTTTTTAAGAAATAATACAGGAAATTAGAGAATGGCCTACCATGCTTCTATGAAGGGATATACAAATGTTCAATGAGAAGATCTGCAATCAAAAATTCCATGAAGAATTCTACTTATCCACATATTCTGCGATAAGATATACAGATCGTCCTTGGGAACTACTGCAGACCTACATAGATGGCCAGAAAATTTCCAGTTGCCAAATACATGCATTTCTTCTCCCAATTAAAGATCTACAAATCAGGTATTCTGTAAAAAGTGTGTTACATTTTTTTACAAAATTAAAATATTTCTTTAATTTATTTTTTTCTTTAAAATTCCACTTTAAATTATAAGCGACATACATTTAAAAATTCATTGACACAGAAACTTTCCATAAAAAACCGCTACTGACAAACGACTCATTCAGGTCCCATAATTAACAAATTATCAGACAAACTCCCTTTCGTTATAAACAAAAATATATGAATTTGTAATGGTAATGTATGTTCCGTGTTAATTGTCCATGTAAATTTAAACTATAAAAAATTAACGTTTTTATTTCACTTAACACCCCGAAGTAAGGTAAATAAACAAATCACTTAATTTACAACAGACACAAATTACACGCATGAGAAGCCCCACAACTCAGGCAGAAACAATGGTGAAAAGAAAAACAAAACGTTGTGGCATCTCAACTAATTACAACTTTAAATAGAGTTTTCATTTCATTTGTGGTTTCCCAAATACCACAAATTGAAGTCCCTCCCCTCACCAGCTGGTAGCTGATACAGTCAATAAAGTCATTACATGGTAAAATGACATTTGTATAAATGGTCTTTTGTTTGCTCTACAAACCATGTGCAACGAGTATTAACAGAGAAGTTCCTTTTTATTTTTTTTTTTTTACAAAAAAAAAAGTATGGATTTATTTATTTAAAAGGTAATCAAAATTGATCAATCCACTCCCACAAACGACCCATTGTTGCTTCTGTAAACACAATTACAAAATTATGTAGCTAATTGTCAAACGATTGTCTTCATCATCCAACTCCATACATAATTTATTCCCATTTGGTATCATTGCAATGATTGCTTTTAATTTACCACAACCGGTTTTCAGAATTATAGTAATCAGAACACCAATCGATTAAAACAACGGAATTGAAAATTAATCAAATTACTAAACCCAAACCAAAGCCATGTATGTGCCATCAGGTAGATGATGTAGAGAGATGAGTCGACGGTAGCTATGGGGAATTTGTAATGCCTGTCTCACAGGTGGAAAAATTATTTGTTCAGAACATTGCACCACTTTCATATCTAACTCGATTGTTGTTGGAATTGGTTGTGATGTTCTGCTGACATAGTTTTATACACTCGTGCATAAAGCTGCCAAAGCACTTGCATGGATTTTTATTAACTCATGTGGCAGTTGTAAGATTATTTGAAGGGTTGCCAACGTCTTAAAAAATATGAGTAAATTTTGGTATTGTGCACGTACAACATTTATATATAACTAGATGGCCCGGTCCGTACTTTTAGTCTTTAAAGCATAATAAATCACAGATCTGACTTATGTAGGAGGCACAATTTTGATTATAAGTAATGATGCCATTATAATTACTCCAATTTTTTTTGATTATAAGTAAAAGCATTCAAATGAGCTATAATTTGAAATTTGTATTTCCAACGTTTAAAATCCCGAACTGCGTGGTATTCAGTTTTGTCCACCTCATACTTGAAGGCAGAATTTTGTCAGAATAGCAAAAAAATTACTCTTTTGCTCCGAATACCGTAAGATGGGCATTAATTGTTTGTCATTTAAATTGTGCGGCGGAGATAATTTCGTATTTTTTCATGTTTCTGCCACAATTTCCGACTGAATGAGTCCCAGATTGACATTTCAGAGTTTATTTCATATATACGTACATCCCAAATCTACGTTCCCAACCAATATTCTCTTGGGGGTTACAAATTCAATAGAATACCAAATTTTCTTTTCTGACCACACATTGGTTGGGAAAGTGGACTTGGGGATATACTAATGTGGGGACTATACTTAAATAAATTCCTATGAGGATAATTATCTGTAAGATGATTTTCTACCCCAGGGTTTTTTACCCCAGGTAGCCTTAAGACTAAGATGCGCACTTTTCCGAAAAATAAAAATTTATAAGAAGAGGTTTTCTTCCCCTTAGAAACAAAGATGTCAAATAAGGCCAAAAAATAAAAAAAAAGTGGCCAAGACCCCGAAAATACCTTAAATCATATGATGGTGATACCAAAACGTGATCATTTTTTGCAAAGATGGTTTCTTCTTAAATTATCAACATAAGCTAAAATTAGTATGAAAAATATGGTTAAAATGTAGAATATACTTGAAATCGGGTTGTTCCGTTATCAGGGGTTATGATCCATATCATGACCTGCAAAAGCGATTAAAGATATCTTGAATGTTTAGGTCGAATTTCAATTTTGCGTTCTTTATAGTCGGTATTTGACTGATTGCAGTCCCAATGTATTTTGCATTTTGTGTTCTCATTTGACAATTTATTGTCATATGACAGAAGCAGGTCCACTTTTTGAAATTAACCCCATAACGCTTCTTCGGTCATTTTTGTTTGTTTAAATGTGTTCGCATCTTCCAGCTGAAGCACGATGTAGGTCCTGGAGTAGAAAGCTTTTAACATCGTATTGCGCCCTCATTTCATTTTTAATATTATTCATTCAGAATTCAAACCAATAAAAAAATGTGCACTGCAATATAGAAAAAAGAAAAAGAATCTTCAACTGGTCCGCTGATTTTTTTGCTGCAAATTTTTAAAGGTGATTACGAAGTTTGTCGGTAGAATGTACTATTATTTTGAAATTCGATTCCATTGAAAAATTGTCGATTTTTCCCGATTTTAGAATTTTCATATAAAGCGACAACGGATAAAATTGTTATTTATAGATTTTATGTATCTATTGGGTATTACGAATAAATACATAAAATCTATAAATAACAGTTTTATCCGTTGTGGCTTTATATTACCCAAAAAAAACCTACACATCACATTAGAATTAAAAAAAAAAAAAAAAAAAAAAAAAAACACTACAAATGTACATTCGAAAATATAAAACATTACTATTGTACATTTTAAAAGTCAAAATGAAAATGTTCAAATTTCACATTTTTACGCCATTTCTTTGGATTTTATTCCTTACTGCGAAGAGGTAATTCCGAATTTGTCTAAATCGTTAAAATCAGACCGGCGGTCTTTATGTTATAAGAGTAGTAACTAATACAACTTTCTTTTACATACAGAGAGATAGATTTAAAAGTAGGCGCGTTCCTCAGCCCCTAAATAAGTACTTAGGGTTGGATGGAAAGCCAACAGCATCTCGTGTAATAATTCTCAAACCGATATCTTCACTATTTTGGCAAATATAAAGATTTTAGATAAATCGTAATAGTGGGCGTAAAATGAGGCGTGGTCAATATTTTTTTCTTTAAAAACCTAACTCGGTGTATGACGAACGTTTGTACAAAAAATTATGCAAAACGGTCCAGCCGTTTTCAACTGATTACGTTACCAACAAACAACAATTGATTTTTATATATATAGATGTACGTTTTGGGGCTCATATCAAAACGTCCAATTAGAACTCAAAATACAAAGTTCCTTGGGACTGCAATCAGTGAAATGCCGACTAGAAAGAGGCACTGCAATACGCAGCCTATACAAAATGATAGAGCTAATTGAAAAATAAGTAAGAAAAGTATTAATATACTCCGAAAATTCCTCGGAAAACCCTCAAGATACATGGTACCGTAATGCGCGAGACTATGCGAAATATCTAGTAATGATAGTCCCAACCTGGGGATTGGAAAATTTTTAAGTGGATAGAGTTAGGTCAGTATATAAAAATCCCAAAAGGATTTTGGATTCCGAGGGTCTCAAATATTTTGCTATGTAATTCGTAAAATTTACGATAAAGCTTTACATTTGATACATTTTATATTTTGGTATAGCCATAACTTACTTTGGTATAGCCATCACAATTCTAAATGTTTTTGTATATTTTTGTCATATTTTTCAAACTATTTTGATAATTTGAGTTTTAAAAACCTTCAATAGGTCTTCCTTTCAAAAATTATGGTATAACTTTCATCCTCTGATTTTGATTTGACCCTTATTGGGCATCTTGGCTTCTAAGGGTGTAGGAAACCTCATCGCAAAAAAATTTTGATGTAAGTCAATGTTTTAGAGTAGCGCCTATAAAGGTATCTTCTGATTTTACCTATTTTGAGGGTCGATTTGCCTAAAATGAGTATCTACACTAAAATGAGTGTTTAGAAAACAGAAAAATTCAATAAAGCCAAACACCATAATTTTTACATTTTTTTTTTAAATTCTATTGAATGAAAGCAAAAATGTCGGAAATAGCATCATATTTTAGAATAAGTTTAGATTTGTTTTAATTAGTCACATTTGGCACGAATAAAATATAAAACCAGTAAGGAAAGCTCAAAAGTCGGGCGGGGCCGACTATATGTTACCCTACACCACTATGCATATTTAGTAGAGCTCTCGTAAAAAGGTTTATACAGGGCATTTCAGAGCTCTATGAGATATTTGGTACAAAATCAAAATCTATCTAATTCTATCGTGCATTTTACGAACTATAGCTATCTCTGAACCGGGTTTCTCCAAATTTTACGTATTAGCTTCTAGACTGGTGATTTGGGCTGATATTGACCATTTAGTGCACATTTAACCCGAAATCGGATGAAGATATATATGAGAGCTATATCCAAATCTGAACCGATTTCGATAAAATTTAAAACAGCTATTCCTGTGCTCCATCTAATACCTGGTACCAAATATCACGGTTGTGGAGTGAATATTACGAATGTATGGGACTAAAACTCTAAATCGGATGAAACATATATATGGTTGCTACATCTATATCTGAACCGATTTTCACTAAATTTGATATACTTGCTTCTAGGCTGAATTTGGTCCGATGTACTAAAATTCAGTCCATTTGGACTTATATCGGCCATTTGGTGCACAATTAACCCGAAATCGGATGAAGATATATATGGGAGCTATATCCAAATCTGAACCGATTTCGATAAAATTACAAACAGCTATTTCTGGGCTGTATCTTATATCTGGTACCAAATATCATTCTTGTGGAGTGCATATTACGAATGTGAGAGGCTTAAACACCAAATCGGATGAAAGATATATATGGGAGCTATAGCTATATCTGAACCGATTTTCTCCAAATTTGATATACTTGCTTCTAGGCCGAACTCGGTTGGGTGTGCCAAAATTCAGTTAGTTTGGACTGATAGTGGACATTTGGTGTACATTTAACCCGAAATCGGATGAAGATATATATGGGAGCTATAGCTGTTTCTGAACCGATTTTCTCCAAATTTGTTGTATTTGCTTCTAGGCCGAACTCGATTGGGTGTGCCAAAATTCAGGTCATTTGGACTGATAGTGGACATTTGGTGCACATTTAACCCGAAATCGGATGAAGATATATATGGGAGCTATATCCAAATCTGAACCGATTTCGATAAAATTTAAAACAGCTATTTCTGTGCTCCATCTAATACCTGGTACCAAATATCACGGTTGTGGAGTGCATAGTAGGAAGGTGAGGGACTTAAAGATCAAATCGGATGAAAGATATATGGGAGCTATAGCTATATCTGAACCGATTTTCTCCAAATTTGATATACTTGTTTCTAGGCCGAACTCGGTTGGGTGTGTCAAAATTCAGTCCATTTGGACTTATATCGGCCATTTGGTGCACATTTAACCCGAAATCGGATGAAGATATATATGGGAGCTATATCTAAATTTGATCCGATTCTCACCAATTTCAATAGGGTTCGTCCTTGGGCCAAAAAAATATTGTTTGGAAAATTTCATCTCAATCGGATAATAAATGCGACCTGCATTTTGTTCACAAGAATACATGGACAGACGGACGGACGGACGGACAGACGGACTGACATGCATAAATCGACTCAGAAAGTGATTCTATGAAGGTTCTCAAAAGTAAGTATGGGTCTATCTCGTTTCCTTCTCCATGTTACAAACAAATGCACAAAGACATAATACCCTTACCACTATGTGGTGTAGGGTATAAAAATGTAAAAATAATGGCGTTTGACTTTGTTGCAGTTTTTCTATCTCACCCTGTATATGCAAATCTGAACAAATATCAACATAATTTGACAAATTTATTTGTAGACCAAATTTAGTCGCTCATTCCAAATTTTATTGAAATTATAGATTTATAGCGTGTTTGGTGAATCTAATCATGAAATCGGACGAAAATGTATGTGGGAGCTATGTCCAAATCTGAACCTATTTCAATATAATTTGGGGAATTTTTTTGTACCAAATTTCTTCACTTATTCTAAATTTCATTGAAGTCGGTCATACATATCGAGTATGATGTATCAAATAAACGAAATCGGCCGAAAATATATGTGAGAGCTATATAAAAATTTGAACCGATTTCAATACGTTTTGGCAAACTTATTTTTTTTTCTCAAATTCCGTCACTCATTCTAAATTACATTGAAATCGAACAAACATATTGTGTTTCGTGCTTCAAATAAGCGAATTCGGTCGAAAATATATATGGGAGCTATATTCAAATCTGAACCGATTTCAATATAATTTGGCCGATTTCCGTTACACATTCTAAATTTGGAGACTGTCTCTATAACCGATCATTAGATATGTGCATTCAAAAACTACATTTTCTGGGGGTACCTCCGATTCTGATGCAAGTGGAATTTTAAAAACTAATATAGCTTACGATACTTTCGGGTGATGCTGCAGTGTTTATGGACATTTTAAGGAAAATTTGTTTAGCAGTTTTTGAGTCTATAAATTACAAACATACAATCAAACAAAGTGCCAAATGCTCAACTCCTATCATATGACATGGTCAAATTAGCATATATTCTTGGCCAGCATAAACATCTATGACGATATAGCCTTTTGTATAGTCGGCTGTTAAAATATATAGCATAAGTTCATATTTAGTAGAGATCGATTCCGAGTGGGATCATATTTAGTTTCCTTCGATTCCAAATTATTGCTGATCTAAAGCCATAATACGTTTTTAAAAACGATCATAGTGGTTTGGACCACATACATTTCCAATATTAACGTTTATCGTATATAGGGTATCGTATATCCGGCCGCACCCGACTTTTGATATTTTTTATATTTTTTTTATATTTTATATTTTTTTTTTGTTTGTTTACAAGAGGTTTGAACCAGTGTCCTTAGATGTTAGAGTTGGATAGGAAGAACTCACTATTTTTATACCCTACACCACAAGGTGGTCAGGGTATTATGTCTTCTTGCATTTGTTTGTAACATGCAAAAGGAAACGAGATAGGCCCATAGTTCCTTTTGATTATCTGCATAGAATCACTTTCTGAGTTGATTTATGCATGTCAGTCTGTCCGTCCGTCTGTCCATGTATTTTTGTGAACAAATGCAGGTCGCATTTATTATCCGATTGAGATGAAATTTTCCAAACAACATTTGTTTGGCCCAAGGACGAACCCTATTGAAATTGGAGATAATCGGTAATATTTTAGATATAGCTCCCATATATATCTTCGTCCGATTTGCCTTTTAATGTGCACCAAACTTGTAATATCAGTCCGAATATTATGATAGATTTTTGCACATACAACCAAATTAGGCCTGAAAATAAGTTCAGACATAGCTTTAGCTCCCATATATATTGCTCATTCGATTTGTTATTTCTGTCCTCCGCAGCCGTAATATGCACTCTGTAACAACAATATTTGGGGAAATATATCAAATGTAGCTCAGAAATACCTTTGCTAAATTTTATCGAGATCGGTTCTGATTTGGATATAGCTCCCATATATAACTTGGTCCGATTTAACTTTTATTGTGAAAGAATTTGGCACATACGACCGAATTGAGTCTAGAAGGTAGTATGCCAAATTTGGTGAAGATCGGTTCAGATATAGCTATAGCTCCCATATATATTGTTCATCCGATTTGTTGTATTTGTTACCCACAGCCGTAATATGCACTCCGTAACAACGATATTTAGGGAAATATATCAAATACAGCTCAGAAATATCTTTGCCAAATTTTATCGAGATCGATTCAGATTTGGATATAGAACCCATATATATCTTTATCTGACTTCAAATTAATTTTGCACCGAATGGGCAATACAAGTCCGAATTTAAGAGATACAAATGTTTCGGCATATTTAGTCCTTTGAATTTTAAATTATAATTATAATCATAGGGAGTATTATTGAATTCTCCCATAAAAACTTTTAATTGTTGGCTGGCTATGTTATCGGTAGTGTATTACTTTATTGAATTCTGGTAATTACATTTATTTCCCAATACTATGGCAACACTTAAATGTTTTCCTATTTACCATTTGATCTGTTGCATGCCTTACAACGACACGAACTAGCATATGTCTGAACGTACGTACGTACTCGTACATACATTATAGATGATGATAATGATGACGAACTTGATGATATTGACTTTGATATCATGGCAATGTTTTATTGTGTTTGGCAGCCAATAGCCAGCCAGCCAGCAAATGTTGGCAGAATTTACTCGGCATTATGTGCCAAGTGCATCATCATCGTCGTCGTCGTCATCATCCATCCACATTGCTAACAGACGTGCTGGGTAAGTGACAGTGAAAATAAATTTTCTTTGGAAATAGCTGGAGCTGTTACTTTTCAATTCGAGCAAGAGTTGCAGGCAATTTGTTATTGCAATACACGTTTGTTTTTCGGTTGGTATGTCTCTGGCTTAGTAGAGCGTATCTGGAATGAATCGTGTCAATTAGTTTCGTTTGAACGTAGGATTCATTGTCAATGTTGATGTTGTACTATTCTAGTGTATTAAAATAATTATATTAAGCATTTTGGATTTGTTTACAACAATTTTGTTAATTGAGTGAATATATGAAAGTTTGAGATAAATAGGGAGTTAGATAATGTAAATAGCAAGTCAAATATTTTTTAGTGCTCAAACTTCTCAATAAAATTTCATATCCTGCAAAATTTCATTTCATATCCTCCAAGTTTTATACCTCTATCTCCACCATTAGGAGACTATATTTTTTTTACAAAAATCTCAATGGGACCTTACTGTGAGGAGGAGAATAAACACGTTCATTTTGAAAGAACAGCGATACATTAAAGACTAGAACAACACTCTCTTTAGAAATATGCTGAATCTTTACAGAATAAACACCGGTCATGAGGTTGCTTAGTTCCACCATCTCAACGTATTTTTAATGCTCCAAACCATTATTATTATTCTGTATATATTCTGATGCAATGGTATCCCTTTTGATTAAAACAAATTAATATTTTGTCAGCATACAGAACGCATTGGTAGCAGATAACATTGATTTTGTGCTTTTTGGTCAAATTATTATTCCTTCACATCAATATCCAAATAATCTTTGCTATGAGTCAAAGACTCTGGACCATTTTGCATTATTGTCTCAGTGTAAAAAGAATTTAATCGTGTTCTCGTGTCGTTTCAATCAAGTGAGATAAGGTACTTTTATTGACTAAGGTAACTTGTTATTATTGCAGTTTTCAGAATCCATGAAAATAACATACAGACAATGAGATATCCTCCTTACAAAAGCCATAACTTGGTACCTGGGCATGTTGCCCTTGAGGCAATTGCAATTATCGTAGCGATTTAGTTTGGTCTCCTAGATATAAGCCTTAACCACTGAAAGGCGCATGATCGTGCAACTTTAGCATTGTTGATCCAGATTCTTCGGCACTTGGAAGTTTGCCCTCGAAATTCTCAAGACCTAATTATAATTACCCTCCACAATAGTATGGAGGGTATATTAAATTTGTCATTCCGTTTGTAACACCACGAATTATACATTTTAGACCCCACAAAGTGTATATATTCTTGAACAGCATGAAATCCCATGTCGATTTAGCTATGTCGGTCCGTCTGTGGAAATCACTCAAATTTCAAATCATCAAATTTTACTCAAATGTATATTATGTCTATAGGATTTTTGGCATTGAAAATGGGCCATGAGGCTTATGACAAAAGTTACATATTCAGGTCCATGTCGTCGTATAGACCCTAATATAACTGCTACTTTCGGTATTATTTGTTTGTGAAAATTGCCAAATGGTGGAGGATATTCAAAGTTCGGCCGGGCCGAACTTACAGCCTTTTTATTTGTTAAAATTCGTAGATAGCAATCATGCTCCCCGAAAGCTAGACCAAAAAACAGTACCCTTTCAATGTTTCAGCATGACAATGATCCCAAACTTGCAAAATATTGGTTGCGGGAGTCAAAAATCGATGTTTTGTCATGGCTGGCACAATCACCCGACCTTTGAAGTATCGTAGACATGAAGATCAAGCGAGATTCGGAAACAAATGAGCACAACATTTTCCAAAGAATTCGGGGTGCCTAGGAAAGCATACCCAAGTATCGAATTGATAGATTCAATGTCTTGTAGGTGTGCAACTACTATCAAAAATAATGGATGCTATCGACTACTAGCCAAAATTTAATTATTTTAAAATAAAAAATTAAAAAGTTTTGACCAAGCAAAAATTGGGTCATTTTAGTTTCCCATATATTTTTTTTCGTTCAAAATTATTTTTGTATTTTTATTTTTAGTGTCTTAAAAGTGAATTGAAGACCTCATTTAAAACTGGAAAAATAATTACGATTTGTTTATTTTTGTAAAAGTTACAGGACATTTATTGTCTTTGCAATTTTAGTTGCTTTAGTTTTGGCCACCAGTGTATATACCAATTGATTCTGATTACATGTTGCCAAATGCGATTCAAAATATACGACAAATATCACACATTTATGACTGCAAAAATCCACCTTCAATTGCAGTATTCATGCATTATCAGTATTTCGTTTGCAACACCTTGGATGTTCCGTAACGTATAAAGCAGTAAATTCTACTTTGATTTGACTGTGACCTGATTTTGTCCACCTATTAATTTTTAATATATTAGAATAATCTAACATTTGTTATATATGTCTTCATCATGGCGAGTAGAAAAATGCTCAGTTTGCTTCTACTTTACGCATCTTGCAAGTTCGATGGTGCTGGAAGATTATGCCGGCAACAAAATATAAATAATTAACAAAGCAAAAGATAGATACAGAAACTGTGATGACTAGTTTACTGACTTTTGTACTGTACAAACTTAAACAGGGTTTGTGTCTTAAATCTTTCGTTTGTTTTTCTCATTGCGCCGCAAAATATGCAGCACATCTTGAATGTTTGCTTCTTGACAATATGGTTTCTTCGTACCATCAACAAGAAATGGCAGTGGAATAATTGATTATTTATTATTATAATATTACTATTTAATTGTTATACTCTACAACACTATGTGTTGGGGGAATTATCAGTTTGATTGCGCCAAAAATTAAACATTTCGAAATATTGGTCTCCCACATAGGAAAGTATATGTGGATCTTCCTATGTCGCCGAGCTGGGTCGATCTACCTAAGCATGTCCGTCCGTCCGTTTGTCCGTCTGTCTGTGTTAATTTGTAATCACACTATCGGTCGCAATCATGGCCCGATCTTCACGAAATTTAGAATGAAAGTGGGGCAAGGGCCGGTATAGAAGCCTATCACTTTTCGAGATGATTGCATTATATTTAGGGATTGAAATGGACCAAAAACTGAAAAATTTCCTGATTTTACAGTTGTCATACACGTCGCAATTATAGACCAATCGAAGTAGAAGTTTGCATGGGGCTAGAGCTTAGGACTGGGCAGAAGCTTTCCAATTTTGATGATCATCGAGTAATATATAGTTGGTGAAATAGACCATAATATTTGTGTTAAATATAAGTAAAATTGTCCATTAAGCCGCGTATATTTTTAATCCCGGCGAAATCACGAACAGGCCAATCCTGACCGTTACGTTGATGCCGATAATAAATATATCAGATATATGTAGCGAAATATATATAATGTATATATACAAAGGAAGGGATTGTTAGCCAGAATGCTTATATCTCAAGAATGGCTGCATCCATTTTGATTAATTTTGTCAATTCAGAATGTCCTCTTGCCATAAAAGTATAAAATATAAAAAAAGTCGCATAAAAAGATGCCAATAATGATGTTAATATAGATTTTGTAGTATTTTGTGACATTTTTTTTATTTTTTCATATTTTTTATCGCATGCGATTTTTTCAATTATATTAATATTAATATTTTCTCACTTTACAAAGGACCGCTGCATTTGTGTGAAAAATGCCAGGATTATTTACAGGCGATATCCGGAATACATATTGTAATCTTGTACTTGTTTATTATATAATATTACTAGTATTTTTTGTTATTATAATAGTTCAGTTTAGTTCTAACCAGTTTAGTTCAGTTACTGGTTAGTTCAGTTTAGTTTAGTTCAGTTTAGTTCTATGGATAGAAAAAAATATCCTCAATATATATCACCCTGCAAGCATTTAGAAGTGGGTTACTCACTTTCCCCCTAAGATGTCACTTCTGCGACGCTTCTAATCCTAACAAAACCGATAGCATGGAAATTTACAATAACAAAACTACTGTTTTTGTAACGCTGGATACTATATTTTGCCACGCTTAAAACTATGGCGTTGTTCATTTCTCTCCGAATGATGTAATTTCCACGATGAGAAATCGATATCAAACGCTATGATGTAACACCCGGGATATTTTTTGCTTGCAGGATAGAAAGATATGCAATTTCTTGGTGTAGGCATTATGTAAGGGTACTTGGATGAGATTCACTTACACGAAAAATATCAAAATATATAATTTAGATCAAAATATTTCAAAATTGTATGATTGGTGAAATGTGTAAAAAACACATTTTTGCAATATCCGTTAATAAAGAAAATATGGGAATTGTCAGTGTGTGAACTTTTGTATCCATAAAATATTGACTCCACTCGCAAAAATTATTAAAAAAAAATACTAGAGTTATGATGAAGTGGTGAAGAATGATCCTGGATGGTTTTAAAGATCTTTGGTATCTGTAGAAAAAACTACTACTACTAAACTACTAAAAACCACTTGCACAAATCAGAGGCGAGGAATTCTCTTGAAAATTAGTAAGAATTCAACGAATGTTACAACATTCGAAAGTAATGGAGACAAAATAAATAATATACCAACATTAGTTGGAGAATGTGATTTTATTCCAACATTATAAACGTTGACTAAGGTCACGGGAAAATAAAAGTAAAAAATTGAGTGTATATTATGACTTTAGAAAGTCTTCAATGTAAATTCGTTCGAAATATTCTTGCTGCAGATAATGCTATACCTAAACCGATTTGACTCAAACTGATCGAACTTCAGACTTATCCTTTTTATTAAATTAACTATATATGGTAGATATATATATATATATATATATATATATATATATATATATATATATATATATATATATATATATATATATATATATATATATATATATATATATATATATTATACATATATATATATATATATATTATACATATATTATATATTATATAAAAATATTGCAATTCTATTAGTTGAGAGTATTATAAGTTTAATTGAAACAAAATGCTGTAATACTTCGTAAATATTGTCCTAGACCCACCATATAGTGTATCAATCCTCATATTTTGCTAAGCTGAGTCCATCTAGATATATGTGCCCGTATGTGCTATGCTAAATTGTAATTACCATACCCATACTCATAAAATTTTGCATGGAGTTATTTTAAGAACTGAAGCGTAATGTTCGAAATATAAATAAGATTTACCAGAAACAGCACATTTTTATTAATTACGGGTTACATATCTGAACCGATTTTCACTAAATTTCATGAACTTGCTTCTAGACTGAATTCGGTCTTATGTACCACAATCTATTTTATCAGATATACAGCAATCCGGTGAATACCCATGCTCATATCTGAAAGTAGTATTGGCAATTTCAATTGGGCTCGTCCTAGAACCAGAAAAAATTGAATTGTGTAAAGCTTTGTTTCAATAAATGCCACTTGCATTTGTTTATACATATACATACATAAGACAGATGTGCGGACATTAATAAATCGTTATTTAAGTGTAACACTTCCACCGTAGTAAAATTGGCTACAAATTCAAACAATTTTTTATTAATTTATAATTTTTGGCCATATACTTTAAGAGGGTCTATACAAAACTTTTAATACATACTGTCAGGTTTTTGAAAATCAAAGAAAATAAAACAACATTTTAAAGTACTTGGTTTGGTGGCAAATTTATATGAGAGATATTTGAAAGCGCTCATACTTGGAAAGCCCAAATTCGGACTTGACATCCCGTCCGACAAAATATACAGACTGAGATAAAAAAATTACAACAAAGCCAAACGCTATAATTTTTCACCTTTTTTTAAATTTTATTGAATGAAAGCAAAAAATGTCGAAAATACCATAAAATTTTAGAATAAGTTTAGATTTGTTCGAATTGGTCACCTTTGGCACGAATTATGGCCTTTAAATGGCCAATGAAACCGTCACACGCTGCCCGAATTTTGCTCTGCGGTAGTTTGGCTTATTCTCGGCGAAGCGCTTGCTTGAGGTGATCGACACTTTTGTATTTTTTAGTGTCAAACTTGCTTTGCAAAATACTCCAGAAATAATAGTCCAAAAGATTGGTATCCGGAAATTTTGGTGGCCATTGCGCGCTGGAAATGAAGCGAGGAATCTCATTTTGTAACCATTCTTAGGTGGCGCGTGCTGAGTGCGATGGTGCTGAGTCCTGGAATGTCCAAGATCTGCGTCCAAAATGTTTGGGTGCCCAAGACTTTAATACAAACTGCAGAATATTTTGGCGATAACATTCGGCATTTATTCTGATGCCACTGTCGATTAATACAAGCGGAGAGCGATCGTCGGCTGTTATGGCGGCCCATTAACATGGCCGGCGCTTGAGTTCTGGTGGTCAACCGAAGGTGCACATTTTCAGCTGACCTCTTTGGCAAGAAAACACGATTATTTTGTTTGTTTACAAACTGCTGGACAACGAATGTTTTCTCATCGGAGAAAACCAAATTTCAAACCAGTTCACCATTTTCGGCCAAGCGAAGCAAGTCTTTAGCTCTTTTGAGTCAATTTTTTTCTGTTGCGGTGTAAGTTCTTGGACTTTTTGGAATTTCAGTGGCTTTACCACGAGCTCATTTTTTAATATTTGCCTAATGGAATTTTGCAATATGTTCAGCTCAAGTCGCTTCTTAACTTTTTGCACCATTTCTGCTGATGTTGCTGTTTTCTTCCATCATCTTCCTTCCTAGGCTACCAGTATCACGGTAACGGGTGATGGTCCTAGACACAAACGATTTATTCATATTTAAGTGCTGGAGTGCTGGAGTTTTGCAGTCAAATATAAAGAAATATTTTTCTGGAAAATGCTTACCAAAATGCTTTTATACACCTGTAAACAATATAATGGGCTGTCATTGAAATAATTTTAACAGCGGTCGGACGAGTGGTTTGGCAGTCTGAAGTTGGATGCAGTTTTTTCATTTCGCCCTGTACACATCTGCGAAGTGACAGCTTTTTGTTCCAATTCTTCGATACATTATATATCAGACGAACATGATTTTATTATTATACTCTTATTTGAAATACAGCCGGATATTCAAAGCTAAAATGTGGACCTATATAAAAACATTTGGCCGAGCAGTCTATCGTAATTCGTTCGGAAAATAGCTGATTACAACAGACGGACGAACGGGCATGGCTAAGTTGTATTCGAATTTTACACTGATTATGAATATATATATACTTTATTGGGTCTAAGATCATTACTTCGATTGCAAACGACAAAACTTTATATACGCTCCCTTTTATGGAACAGGGTATAAAAACTGAAAAACTGTAACGTCCTTGTTCGGGCTTTTACTTAGATAAGGGACATATAACATTCAGTAAATCTAAAAGAGCTCTGATGCCGGCGTACTTTTAGTATTTAATACATTTTTTTGCAGCATAATAAATCACAGATCTGACTTATGTAAGCGGCAAAATTTTTATTATAAGTAATGACTCCATACCGTCGGTTTTAGATGTTTTGAACAGATCAGGTTATTCATTTTTTAATTTTCAACTATGGGTTTTAATTTGAGTGTTACAAACCTATTTGATATTGAACATCTATAATAGCCTCTTGTGAAAACTCAGCTCAATTTTTGCTACTATAAAAAGCTTAGCAACATTTTCCATTCAACAACTCATTGTATTTCATTCCCATTTTCTCCATTCTCCGTTAATAAGGAAAATAAGTTATTTTGTTTTGTATTTTTTGGAAGAATTACCCAATATTTTCAGGTATGTCGAGACAACACAAATTCGCCTGGGAGTATACAGTGAAATTTTAGTCATTAGACTTCTTATATCCTACACCACAAGGTGGTCAGGGTATTATGTCTTTGTGCATTTGTTTGTAACAGGCAAAAGGAAACGAGATAGACCCATAGTTCCTTTTGATGATCTGCATAGAATCACATTCTGAGTCGATTTATGCATGTCCGTCCGTCCGTCCGTCTGCCCATGTATTTTTGAAAACAAAGTACATTTCGCATTTATTGCCCTAACCAGATGAAATTTTGCACAAATCATGGCCCAAGGACGAACCCTATTGGAATTGGAGATAATCGGTCAAAATTTACGTTTTATTGTGCACCAAACGTCTAATATTTGTCCAAATACTACCTTCATATATTTGTAATTTGTTCATGTTTCCACAAATTATTTCATATTGATGTACATCCCAAATCTACGTTCCAAACCAATATTCTCTTGGGGGTTACAAATTCAATATAATACAAAATTTTCTTTTCTGACCACACATTAGATGTGAAAGTGGACTTGGGGATACTCCAATGTGGGGACTTTACTTAAATAAATTCCTATGTGGCAATTATCTGTATGATGGTTCCCTACCACAGGGTAGTATTAAAAAAAAAATTTAGCCAAATCAATTGATGAATGTGGTCAAGGGCAATATGGGCCCTACTCTGAAAATTTTATGCGAAGAGGTTCTCTACCCCCTTAGAAACAAAGATTCCAAATAAGGGCCAAAAAATGAAAAAAGTGGCCAAGACCACAAAAATAGCATACATCATACTATGGTTATATAAATATGAAATCGGGTTGTACCCTTATCCGTGAGTTATGAATGTTTGGGAAGAATTTCTGGAAGGATAGAAATCCTTTTCTTACTAAAAGTCCAATTCGCTCTATTATTTTGCACATTTTAAATTTGGTACTTTACTGATTGTACTCCCAAAGAAATTAGCATTTTGAGCTCTCATTGGACGGATTATTTTCACATGAAAGAAGTAGGTCCAGGACCACGATGTAGGCCCTGGAGTTGGAAGGTAGATGTCAGTTAACATCGTATTTCGCGGTTATTTTACTTTTTTGGTGAAAAATTTAAAATAGTGAAAAATTATTCTTTATTTTGTTCACAAAAAATCCACTGAATTGATTATGATAATATAAAATGAAAAAAAAAAAAGACAAAAGAAGAATAACAAATTGAAAAAAATTCAACTTATTCTTATTTCAACTTATTATTTTTCACAGCAAATGCTTAAAGATCTTTGCAAAGTTTGTCAATAGAATGTACTATTATTTTAAAATTCGATTCCATTGACATTTTTTTCGATTTTTTCCCGATTTGAGAATTTTTGTAATGAGATCACTTTTTCGTGATTTAGCTATTTTGAAAAAGTAATTATCTTTTAACTTTGGTGTGACCACGTTAAATTAGTTCGATATCATCTATTCCGTTTCGCCACCACATAATTCGGTACTACACTTCCATATAACCCGCCATCAATTTCAGTTCTCAAGAAATCAAGTCAATTAAATAAATTGGTATTAATATTTGGATTCAAAAATAAAATATAAAAAACACTACAAATGTACATTAGAAAAAAGTAAGTCAAAATGGAAAAAAATCATCCAAAATAAAACATTACTATTGTACATTTCAAAAGTCAAAATGAAAATGTTAATATACCACATATTTACGCGATTTTTTTTTTTTTGGGTATAAGTCTTTTCGGACAGGAGACAATTCCGAATTTGTATGAATCGTTAAAATCAGTCCAGCGGTTCTTAAGTTATAAACGTAGTAACTAACACAACTTTCTTTGTGTATGTTGAATTCTCCCATTAATACGTTTAATTGTTATGCGAAGCTCTACTAAATTAGCAACGTGGTGTAGGGTATCATAAAGCCGGCCCCGCCCGACGTTAAGACTTTGTTTGCTGGTTTTTATTTTAAGGATATCAAATTGTGGAGTATATGACAATAAAAAGTATGTGGAAATAAAATTTCTTATAATTACACAGAAGTGCTTTCTTTATATCTCAAACAAATGTCAAAGGAAATCAAAATTTCTCTTGAAATTTTTAAAAACGTATGTCAGTATTTCCTTTTTTGCCACTTACAAACTTGTAACACTCCAATTAATTTTTTGAGTGCGAACAACACATCGCAAAAAAACTCTTTCCGAAACTGCATTTTGTTTTCTTATTTCTCTTTTCCATCTCATACATGAAAACTAGAACAAACTTTTCATTATTTATTGAAGGCCTTCATCAGAATTTCTTCTTGTTTTTCATTGTAATGTATTTTGGGGAGAGAGATTTTTTTTCGTTCGATGATCTGATTATAAACAATAATGAACAAAACATTCGGTAAACACGCAATGAACGTAAATGAACATTTAGATTTTCGTTTGTGCTGTATGGAAGTCTGCTGTGTCTTCTTCGTTGCGGCAGGCTGGTTACATTGGCCCCAGACATGAAAGTGCACCAGCATGAAACCGATGAAGAAAAAGTGCATAATTATTGAACAGATCATTATGAGCAGCACAGCACATCTTTACATCGTTTTTAGCAAATTAAAAGAGGGGTAGGTGCAATGCGGCTTGTTAATAACAGAAAAAACAATTGTTAGGTTTGGTCGGATTGCTGGGTGGCTGAGTGGTTGGTTGGTTGGCGTTAAACACAGCACTTTGTGGGTATATAGGTTTGTACATTTGCTTTTGCTATATTCCAACAATATGTTCACATTTTGTGAATCAGATGTTTTATTACACTGAGAATAATAAAAAATTGCTAGTTAACTATCTTACACAAATTGTCCGAATACTGAACCGATCGAAATCTATCTATATTAATAAAAGAGTAAGGTGATTGACTGACGGACTTAATGATTTATCAAAGTCCAGACGGAACGGCTAAAGCTACAATTTTGAAATTTTGGTGAGGGTCACTCTTAGTCCGAAGGTGTCAGATAAAGCTTGATTTTTGAAAGTTCCTACTAGAACAGTAAGAAAATTACCGAAAGGTACAAAATACAGAGTGAGATAAAAAAATGCAACAAAGTCAAACGCCATAATTTGTAAATTTTTTAAATTTGAATCTTATTGATTGAAAGCAACAAATGTCGGAAATAGTATCAAATTTTAGAATAAGTTTAGATTTGTTGGAATTTAACACCATTGGCACGAATTATGGCCTTCAAACGGCCAATGAAACCGACACACGCTACTTGAATGTTGCTCTGCGGTATTTTGGCAAAAGATTTTTTCACATTTAAATGCTGGATTGCACTAACAATAGCCACTTTTAGCAGTTTCTTTCATCTCACCCTGCTAGAACACTTAAATATGTAATAAGGGCACTTATGGTGTGTATGATAAAAATACCAACGAGTTTTTAGAAATTCACACCATAAGTGTACGAAGTGTACTGTAAAGTACTACATTGGTACCATTTTGTATAATGTGAATGGACAGAGGTAGAACCTTGAAATTTAGAATGGGAGTCAAGGTTGAATTGTATGGTAGGAAGTAGTTTAAGAAGTGTGTACTCATGTATACAAAAGGTACTAAATGTAGTATAATTAGAATTTGGAGGAATGGGTGGAGCTGGAATTTTGAAATTTGAAATTAATATTACTGGTGGAGTGTACGATTGGGATATGGAGGTAGTTTTCGAAATTTTGTACAGGGTTGCCCATATTCGACGGACCCATGTTTTTTTCGATGACTGTTTGGGCCCATTCCAATCGACGAGGCTTGTCCGCAGGCAACATTCTTTGCGTCAATTGAATTTTGTACGGGAACAAATGCAAATCAATGAGAATAATCGTTGTAAACTGGACCGAGCCATGCCCAACTGCTGAGAACGGCGTTTTTGGGATGTTCTTGGGGACCTCTCAACACTGGCTCGTACGCTAGCGATATTCTCGGCCGACCGATCATTAAGCGATGTGACATCTCTGTCAAAAGTTATGGCGTTGCCAGATGGGTCCGTCGAATATGGCCAACCCTGTACTTATATGCACGAAAAGTACTAAATGATACTAAATTTGGTACAATTTTGATTTGGGTGAACCGATAGAGCTGTAATTTGGAAATTTGCAAAACAGATTACAAATGCATTGTAGGACTGACGTATTTAGGTCGTTGTGGAATTACATTTTTGGAGTACCGTTAGAGTTTGAACCCTGAAATTTGGAAATATGATGTCTGTTTATGTAAGTAGATATGGAAATTTGTACTTATGTGTACTAAATGGTACTAAATTTGGTAGAAATTATTATTGTGGTGAGCCGATAGAGCTGGTGTTCTTAAATTTGGAAATAGGATAAAAAGTAAAGGATAAAAGTAATATAAAGTAAAAGATTTGGAAATTCGTACTTAAGTGTACTAAATTTTGGTACAATTTGAATTTGTATGAAACGATGGCACGTGTTTCAATGTTGGCGGGTTGGGTGAAATTAGGCTGGGTTTTTGGAAATTCAGACTAGAAGTGTACTTATTCTTCGGACTAGAAATGTACGCGTGAACTTTGGCGTACGGATTACTTCTAGTGTGTAGATTTGAGATTCATAGGTTGTTTTGCAAATATGTGTAAGAACTGTACAAAATGGTCCTAATTATAACCTACACCACAAGGTGGTCAGGGTATTATGTCTTTGTGCATTTGTTTGTAACAGGCAAAAGGAAACTAGATAGACCAATAGTTCCTTTTAATGATCTACATAGAATCACATTCTGAGTCGATTTATGCATGTCCGTCGACCCGTCCGTCTGTCAATGTATTCTTGTAAACAAAGTACAGGTCGCATTTATTGCCCGATCTAGATGAAATTTTGCACAAATCATTTGTTTGGCTCAAGGACGAACCCTATTGAAATTGGAGATAGTCGGAAAAAATTTAGATATAGCTATCATATATGTCTTCGCCCGATATGCCTTTTATTGTGCACCAAACGTGTAGTATCAGCCCTAATAGTATGTAATTTTTAGTTCTGGAAATAAAGATGCCAAATTTGATCGAAATCGGTTTGAATATAGCCATAGCTCCCATATATATTGTTCATCCGATTTGCTTTTTTGTCCTCCTCAGCCGTAACATGCACTCTGTAACAACGATATTTGGGGAAATATATCAAATACAGCTCAGAAATATCTTTGCTAAATTTTATCGAGATCAGCTCAGATTTGGATATAGCTCCCATATACAACTTTGTACGATTTGGCCTTCATTGTGCACCAAACGTGTATTATTGGCCCAATGGGGAACTTGGCACTTACCACCCAATTGAGCATAGAAACAAGTATGTTAAATTTGGTAAATTCGGTTCAGAAATAGCTATAGCTCCCATATATATTGTTTCTTCCTATTTGTTATATTTGCTCCCCACAGCCGTAATATGCACTCCGTAACAACAATATCTAGGAAAATATATCAAACAAGGCTCAGAAATACTTTTGCCAAATTTTATCGAGATCGGTTCAGATTTGGAAGGGATTGGGTGAAGGGATAGAGTAGTCTGTGGTTGATATAAGGAGCTGGTTTTGGATATACGTATTATAAATGTACTAAATGCTTCTAAATTTAGTAATGGAAGAAATTAAAGACCGGAAATCCTGAAAATGGATATTAATGTCACTGATGGTATCTAAGTTTGAGATATGCAGATTTTTTTGGAAATGTATACAAAAAGTACTGAATATTACTAAATTTTTCCGGTTTTGAAAAAGTTCTAGATTGCATTATTTTCGGATCTAAATGTAGTTTGTTTTGGATATGCGCATTAAAAGTTACTAATTTGGTATTGAGTATAGGGATAGAGCTGATACTAATATTACCCTCGGTACACTTCAAAATTAATGTTATTGAAGACTTTTTGGTATGAAAGTATTCCTATTATTCTTTTCGAAAAAGGGAAAAAGTTGAATAATATACAAAGAGAGATAAAAAAACTGCAACAAAGTCAAACGCCAATATTTTTACAATTTTTTTTCTTTCAATTTTATTGAATTAAAGCAAAAAATGTCGGAAATAGCATCAAATTTTAGAATAAGTTTTAATAAGTTTAGATTTGTACGAATTATGGACTTCAAACAGCCAATGAAACCGTCACACGCTGCCCGAATGTTGCTCTGCGGTATTTTGGCCCATTCCCGGCGAAGTGCTTGCTAGAGCTGATCGACACAATAGTCCAAAGTAATGGTATCCGGAGATTTTGGTGGCAATTGCCGAATGGAATATTGCGATATGTTTAGCTCACGAGCCATTTTTCAGCCACTGCGACCCGGGTTTCGATCAAGTCGCTTCTTTACTTTTCAAACCATTTCCTCTGATGTTGCTGTTATCTTTCGTCCACTTCTTTGACTTCGGGCTACGCTACCAGTATCACGGTAAAAAGCAATGGTACGAGACACAAAAGATTTATTCACATTTAAATGCTGGAGTGCTCTAACGATAGCCACCTTTGGTTTTCCAGCCAAATATAAAGATATCAGACTATTACGTTTGAATTCCATCACGAATAACCTGGAATATCTATAATCTGGAAAATTCTCACCAAATATTGTAAACAAAATAATGAGCTGTCACTGGAATAATTTTAACAGCTGTCGAACGAGTGGCTTAGAAATGGCAGCAGTCTGAAGGTGGTTGCAGTTTTTTCATCTCACCCTAATCGGTCTCTTATTTATCATTTTATAAATGTTATGATTACTAGGACACCGCCAGATCAACTTGGCTACAAATCGTTATTTCGGTAAAGTACATTTGACATATACCCCGAGACGTATTATCCCTTTGCCGTTTTCACTTTTTATACCCTCCACCACACTATGGAGGGTATATTAATTTTGTCATTCCGTTTGTAACTCCTCGAAATACTCATGTCAGACCCAACAAAGTATATATATTCTCGATCAGCGTAAAATTCTAAGACGATTTAGCCATGTCCGTCTGTCTGTCTGTCTGTCTGTTTATTGTAATCACACTATCTTTCGAACAAATTGAGATAGAAGGCTAAAATTATGCACACATGTATATTATGCCAGTAGGCAGGTTAAGTTAGTAAATGGGCCATGTAGGTCTAAGTTATCATGTAGCCCCCATATAACGGTATCCCCCGATATTCGGTATTTTGATGATTTTAGCGACATTATTTACCGGAATTGTTTCAAATTTCGCATGTGAAGTTCGTAATGGATACTACAGCCTAAGACAGAAAATAATCTGTGTAGGTCCACGTCTTCGGATAGCCCCTATATAACGGTACCCCCCGATATTCGGTATTTTGATGATTTTAGCGACATTATTTAACGGAATCGTTCCAAAGTTGGCATTTGAAGTTCGTAATAGATGCTGCAGCATAAAACAGAAAATGGGCCATGTAGGTCCACGTCTTCGTATAGCCCCCATATACCGTACCCCCCGATATTCGGTATTTTGATGATTTTAGCGACATTATTTACCGGGATTGTTTCAAATTTCGCATGTGAAGTTCGTAATGGATACTTCAGCCCATGCCAGAAAATTGTCTGTGCAGGTCCACGTCTTCGTATAGCCCCCATATAACGGTACCCCCTATATTAAAGACCGGAAATCCTGAAAATGGATATTAATGTCACTGATGGTATCTAAGTTTGAGATATGCAGATTTTTTTGGAAATGTATACAAAAAGTACTGAATATTACTAAATTTTTCCGGTTTTGAAAAAGTTCTAGATTGCATTATTTTCGGATCTAAATGTAGTTTGTTTTGGATATGCGCATTAAAAGTTACTAAATTTGGTATTGAGTATAGGGATAGAGCTGATACTAATATTACCCTCGGTACACTTCAAAATTAATGTTATTGAAGACTTTTTGGTATGAAAGTATTCCTATTATTCTTTTCGAAAAAGGGAAAAAGTTGAATAATATACAAAGAGAGATAAAAAAACTGCAACAAAGTCAAACGCCAATATTTTTACAATTTTTTTTCTTTCAATTTTATTGAATTAAAGCAAAAAATGTCGGAAATAGCATCAAATTTTAGAATAAGTTTTAATAAGTTTAGATTTGTACGAATTATGGACTTCAAACAGCCAATGAAACCGTCACACGCTGCCCGAATGTTGCTCTGCGGTATTTTGGCCCATTCCCGGCGAAGTGCTTGCTAGAGCTGATCGACACAATAGTCCAAAGTAATGGTATCCGGAGATTTTGGTGGCAATTGCCGAATGGAATATTGCGATATGATTAGCTCACGAGCCATTTTTCAGCCACTGCGACCCGGGTTTCGATCAAGTCGCTTCTTTACTTTTCAAACCATTTCCTCTGATGTTGCTGTTATCTTTCGTCCACTTCTTTGACTTCGGGCTACGCTACCAGTATCACGGTAAAAAGCAATGGTACGAGACACAAAAGATTTATTCACATTTAAATGCTGGAGTGCTCTAACGATAGCCACCTTTGGTTTTCCAGCCAAATATAAAGATATCAGACTATTACGTTTGAATTCCATCACGAATAACCTGGAATATCTATAATCTGGAAAATTCTCACCAAATATTGTAAACAAAATAATGAGCTGTCACTGGAATAATTTTAACAGCTGTCGAACGAGTGGCTTAGAAATGGCAGCAGTCTGAAGGTGGTTGCAGTTTTTTCATCTCACCCTAATCGGTCTCTTATTTATCATTTTATAAATGTTATGATTACTAGGACACCGCCAGATCAACTTGGCTACAAATCGTTATTTCGGTAAAGTACATTTGACATATACCCCGAGACGTATTATCCCTTTGCCGTTTTCACTTTTTATACCCTCCACCACACTATGGAGGGTATATTAATTTTGTCATTCCGTTTGTAACTCCTCGAAATACTCATGTCAGACCCAACAAAGTATATATATTCTCGATCAGCGTAAAATTCTAAGACGATTTAGCCATGTCCGTCTGTCTGTCTGTCTGTCTGTTTATTGTAATCACACTATCTTTCGAACAAATTGAGATAGAAGGCTAAAATTATGCACACATGTATATTATGCCAGTAGGCAGGTTAAGTTAGTAAATGGGCCATGTAGGTCTAAGTTATCATGTAGCCCCCATATAACGGTATCCCCCGATATTCGGTATTTTGATGATTTTAGCGACATTATTTACCGGAATTGTTTCAAATTTCGCATGTGAAGTTCGTAATGGATACTACAGCCTAAGACAGAAAATAATCTGTGTAGGTCCACGTCTTCGGATAGCCCCTATATAACGGTACCCCCCGATATTCGGTATTTTGATGATTTTAGCGACATTATTTAACGGAATCGTTCCAAAGTTGGCATTTGAAGTTCGTAATAGATGCTGCAGCATAAAACAGAAAATGGGCCATGTAGGTCCACGTCTTCGTATAGCCCCCATATACCGTACCCCCCGATATTCGGTATTTTGATGATTTTAGCGACATTATTTACCGGGATTGTTTCAAATTTCGCATGTGAAGTTCGTAATGGATACTTCAGCCCATGCCAGAAAATTGTCTGTGCAGGTCCACGTCTTCGTATAGCCCCCATATAACGGTACCCCCTATATTCGGTGTTTTGATGATTTTAGCTACATTATAAACAGATTTTTCTTCAAGTTTCGCATTAAAATATTGTAATAACTTATGACAAAAGTCCACATCGTCGTATAGGCATTCGGTATTTTTAAGATTTTAACAGAATTTTTAACCGATTTTATTTTATTTTTTTTTTTTGAAAATTGTCAAATTTGTACCAAATGGTGGAGGGTATTAAAAGTTCGGCCCGGCCGAACTTACAGCTTTTTTACTTGTTGCATTTTATATTTCCCTATTAAACCAAAATTGATATATTTAAGTATTGAATATTATTAGTGTTATTTTCTTTAAGTGCATATAGCATGCTAGGTGATTTAGACTAAAACAAACGTTTAGTACACAATTTTCTTTCCAACATATGAAAAAGAAAATTTTTAATTTATATGATAAGTTGTTGTTGTTTTTGCAATTTATTTTTAGTTTTTCTCCCTCCGAACCAGATGATCTCTGCAGATAATACGTAAAAATCATACATCAGATAAAGCACCATTGCAATGATGAAGATGATGATGTTGAAATTAAAACTACACCAACGCCAAATTACATTAAAAATATGGTTCGAAAACAACAAAAATATCATGAAAATGAAAAGAAAACTAAGTGGTTTCTTAAAGGTAGTATAAAAAACACGGGCTACTAAAATATCGGATCAGTTCATAAGAATACGTCACGTGATAACAAAGAGAAGTTTAGACAGTAGCAACGGAATTATAAAACGGATTATTGGCTGTAAAGCAAACGGAAAAAAGGATATAACTAAGCAGTCAAGACATTTTAAATTAACGTACAATTTTACCCTAAATGATCCTCTTAAGGATCATTTGAAATTCGATTGGAAATACAAAAGAAAAATTTAATTAATCACCCCAACAAAATACTCAACAAAAATAGTGCAACAACATGCTTAAATACACCTGGCATGTGGCAGTCGTAACAATAATTTTCTGTTGGCTTCAAACGTCGGTTGTGGCACGCAGTGCTTCAAGTTCAAGTTCGTCACACACGTCGCAACATGCAAACAGCATTGCTGACGACCCAGAGGGTCAATCGCAAACAACCCAAGCAGGCGGCGCAACAACTACAGCAAATGTCTGGAAGGATCTTTCAATGGTTTATCGGCTGTATCAGCAATGTGCGGCTGAAAATCTATCCGTCTGCCTCAAAGTTAAATTGTTAACCGGTCTAGAGAAAGTTCAACGTTCAGCTAAGAAATTGAAAATAATGGAAGGTATACAATTTGTGAAGGCCGATGATTCGGAAGAGCCGACTAAGCCGTTACTAACTGAGGCAGAGCTAGAGGCAAATTTGCCCAGGGCCTTGGATGCCAAAGAACAAGTTTTGACAAATTTAATTGTTAAGAATATTGCCGGTTTCTTGCAGCGCCATACATTACAGGTAGAACCAACTAAATCCTACTGAATTTCGTAAAAAGCAGCATAACATTTTCTTTTCAGATAAGATTCCCTGATGTGCGACCGGATGATTCGATTTCGGGCAACACTGTGGAGAGTCGTAAAAAGAAGGATAAAAAAGGTGGCGGAGCTTACATTATGATTCCATTGCTATTGGGTGGTACCTTCGTGCCCATTGCCTATGGTGCCTTGGCCATGCTGGCCGGTAAAGCTTTAATTGTTTCCAAACTGGCCCTGGTATTGGCCTCGATTATCGGCATAAAGAAACTGCTCAGCGGCGGAGGTAAGGAATCATCGCACGAAGTTGTAGTCTCATCCGGCGGACATTCTGGTTGGGGACGTGACTTTGATTTGGCCTATAGTGCTTGGAAACCATATAAGGATGCGAAAAAGACAGTTTAAAATCAACAAGCGCAAGCGTTGGAGTGGCAAATTGTTTAGCAAAAGAATCAGTCATTTATGTTAATTCCATTAAAACACGGTTTGATTTCAAAGAAAAGATAATAACAAAAAAAGTAAAAAAATAGAAAAAAGTCAATTGGAATAACTTACTTGCTTAGTCCTTAAAATAGTGTGTGTTTAGTTGTTAAGTTAAATTAAAGTTTTTTGTTTTATTTACATAGTTTTAAGGCTTAAGATCAATAAACCAAAAATGAAGTTTTTGAAAGCATTTGATGATTTAGTGAAAATAAAAAAAATGTTGGAAAATGCGTACCTAACCGGGTGTTAGATCTGAATACGGAAGAAAACCGAACAATATTTACAAAACATACGAAAAAATTCCTATAATTTAGGTTAACGTTGCATTTCTGGTACTAAGATGCTAAATTTTGTAGTTATTTAACTAAACAAAGCTTATTCAAGAATATTCTCTGATTAAGGAATATTGTAGTAAACAAATACTGTTTGTTTTTATAGCGAAATATACCAATTTCTATATACAAAGGAAGAGGATGTTAGCTAGAATGCTCATATCTCAAGAATGGCTTGACCGATTTTGACACATTTTGTCAATTCAGAATGCCCTCTTGGCATAATTGTATAAAATGTAAAAAAAATCGCATAAAAAGATGCCAATAATGATGTTAATATAAATTTTGTAGTATTTTGTAATATTTTTTTACTTTTCATCGCATGTTATTTTTCAATTTGACCTATAATATTGTAATACTTTTAAGGGTAGGGTAGGGCTCAGAAGGTCTAGGCCTATTGGTTTTAAAGATGTACGAAATATTTTTAGGGGTTGAAATGGACCAACAACTAAAAATGTTCCTGATTTTGCAGCCGTTAAAAAGGTTACAAATGGTAACAAAAGAACACGATATATAGCATGAAGTTAGATTTAAGGACAGCGGGTAGAATGGGCCTCTACTTTTGTGTGAAAGAATCCCTAAATGTACATCTCAAGAACAATGGGCTTTAAATCTTACCCTAACCCCACCCACTTGGCAAATTTCGGGAGCATCGAAAGATAATTGCGACATGTACAGGGGGAGATAAAAACACTGCAACAAAGTCAAACGCCATAATTTTTAGATTTTTTTATTCCCTCCACCATAGTATGGAGGGTATATTAAGTTTGTCATTCCGTTTGTAACACCTCGAAATATACATTTTAGATCACACAAGGTATATATATATTCTTGATCAGTATACAATTCTATGTCGATTCAGCAATATCCGTCCGTCTGTCCGTCTGTCTGTTGTAATCTCTCGAACGAATTAAGGTAGAAGGCTAAAATTGTGCACACGTATTTATTTTTCCAGTAGGCAGGTTAAGTTCGTAAATGGGCCATTTAGGTCCAAGTTTTCATATAGCCCCCATATAACGGTACCTCCCAATATGCGGTATTTTGCTGATTTTAGCGACATTATTTACCGGAATTGTTTCAAAATTGGTATTTGAAGTTCGTAATGGATACTACAGTCTAAGACAGAAAATGGGCCATGTAGGTCCGCGTTTTCGTATAGCCACCATATAACGGTCCCCCGATATTCCGTATTTTGATGATTTTAACGGCATTATTTTCCGGAAATGTTCCAAATTTCGCATTTGAAGTTTGTAATGTATACTACAGCCTATGACAGAAAATTGTCTGTGCAGGTCAACGTCTTCGTATTGACCCCATATAACGGTACCTGACGATATTCGGTATTTTAATGATTTTAGCGACAATTTTTACCGGATTTGTTTCAAATTTGGTATTTGACTTTCGTAGTGGATACTACAGCACAAAACAGAAAATGGGCCATGTAGGTCCACGTCTTCGTATAGTCCCCATATAACTGCTCCCCCGATATTCGGTATTCTGATGATTTTAGCGGCATTATTTAACGGAAATATTTCAAATTTCGCATTTGAAGTTTGTAATGTATACTATAGCCTATGACAGAAAATTGTCTGTGCAGGCCCACGTCTTCGTATAGCCCCCATATAACGGTACCCCGATATTGGGTATTTTGATGATTCTAGCACATTATTTACCGGAATTATTTCAAATTTTGTATTTGAAGTTCGTAATGGATACTACAGAACTACTATTGCAGAAAATTGTCCATGCTGGTCCACGTTTCATAACCCCCATGTTACCTCCCTATATTCGGCATTTTGATGATTTTAGCTACATTATAAACAGATTTTTTTTTTAAGTTTCGCATTTTATTATATTGTCATAGCTTATGACAAAAGCTGCCTATGGAGGTCCACGTCGTCGCATAGACCCTAATATAAGGCTACTTTTGGTATTTTTAAGATTTTAACAGAATTTTTAACGGATTTTATTTTTTTTTTTTTAAATTTGTACCAATTGGTGGAGGGCACGAATTATGGCATTCAAGCGGCCAATGACAAGCTGCCCGAATGTTGCTTTGTGGTATTTTTGCACATTCCCGGCAGAGCGCTTGATGAGGTGAACAGTATCCGGAGATTTTGGTGGCCATTGTGGGCTGGAAATGTTTGCGTGCCCAAGGCTATAATACACCGTCCAGAATATTTTCGCGATAATATTCGGCATTTATTCTGATGCCACTAATAATAACCACTTGTGGTTTTCCAGCCGAATATAAAGAGATCACACTATCACGCTTGAATTCCATTACGAATATCTTTTTTTCTGGAAAAGACTCAAAATGCTTTTGTACGCTTGTAAACAATGTACTGAGCTATCAGTGGAATACTTTTAACAGCTGCCGAAAGAGTGCCTTAGAAATTATAGCAGTCTGAAGTTTAGTTTAGTATTCACACCGAAATTGTAGAATTCCGCCGACAAAGTACGAGTAAAATAGACGTGTGGCTCTTCCGAGGTCTCGGAAACTGCAAACACTTCAATCACGCTCTTAGCAAGTTCCATGCTCATAGCAACATCCACGCTCATTGCAAGCTCCATGCTCATAGCCAGCCCCTAGCGCTCCCACTAATCAAATTTTCTACCGACAGCAACCCGAAAACTTCGGAGAACCCGAAACGACATCAACCCGAATACTCCCGAGTCGACATCAACCCGAATACTCCAGAGTCGATATCAACCCGAATCATCTCGAGTCGATACTACAGGTCACAATTAAAATTAAATCGACAGGGAATTTTGCATAAGGTTAGGGCGTAAGAGAGGGCAGAAATCTAGCATTTTGTACAACCATTGAATTATATATAGCGGGTAGCATGGACCACAACTTTTCTGAGAAAATGTTTTGAATACCTATGGGCATGACAGAGAGCGTAAATATAGGGCAAATGTCCCCGATTAAAAACCAAAGGTAACATTTGTGCAGGGCTGTATAGATTTTTTTTGTTTTTCAAAAAATCTGGTAAATTATACCTATGTATCAGACCCAAATCGTATTTCTGATTTGTATATATGTAACTCCTCGAAATACTCATGTCAGACCCAACAAAGTATGTATATTCTTAATCAGCGTAAAATTCTAAGTCGATTTAGACAAGTCCTTCTGTTTGTCTGTCCGTCTGTCTGTCTGTTGTAATCACGCTATTTCTCGAATGAATTGAGATAGAAGTCTAAAAATTTGCACATGTGTTTATTTTTCCAGTAGGCAGGTTAAGTTCGTAAATGGGCCATGTAGGTCCACGTTTTCATATAGCCCCATATAACGGTACCTTCCGATATTCGGTATTTTGATGATTTTATCGACATTATTCACCGGAATTGTTTCAAATTTGGTTCTTGAAGTTCGAAATGGATACTACAGCCTATGACAGAAAATTATCTGTGCAGGTCCACGTCTTCGTATAGCTCCCATATAACGGTACCTCCCGATATTCGGTATTTTTATAATTTTAGCGACATTATTCACCGGAATTGTTTCAAATTTGGTATTTGAAGTTCGGAATGGATACTTCAGCCTAAGACAGAAAATTGTTTGTGCAGGTGCACGTCTTCGTATAGCCCCCATATAGCGGTACCTCCCAACATTCGGTATTTTGATGATTTTAGAGACATTATTCATCGGAATTGTTTAAAATTTGGTATTTGAGATTCGTAATAAATACTACAGCCTAAGACAGAAAATTGTCTGTGCAGGTTCATGTCTTCGTATAGCCCCCATATAACGGTACCTCCCAAAATTCGGTATTTTGATGATTTTAGCGTCATTATTCACCGGAATTGTTTCAAATTACGTATTTAGAGTTCGTAATGGGAACTACAGTCTTTGACAGAAAATTGTCTATGCAGGTCCACGTCTTCGTATAGGCCCCATATATCAGTACACCCCTATATTCGGTATCTTAACGAGTTTAGGTACAATACCCACCGAAATTTTTTGAGATGTCGTATTTGACGTTCGTAATGGATTCTATCTATTCTATTCTATAGTCTGTGAGAGAAAATTGTCTATGCTGGTCCAGGTCTTCGTACAGCTCCTATATAACGGTACCTCCCTATAAACGATATTTTGATGATTTTAGCTACATTATTCACCGTTTATTTCAAGTTTCGAATTTGAATGTAGACCCCAATAAAACGGCTATATTCGGTATTTTTAAAATTTTAACAGGATTTTTTAAGGATTTTTTTTTTTGTTTTGAAAATTTCCAAATTCGTTCCAAATAGTGGAGGGTATTCAAAGTTCGGCCCAGCCGAACTTATTGCTTTTTAACTTGTTTTCTTATTAAATATCTCATTAGTTAATACCCTCGGCCCACAGCTATTACGAAAAATTAGTGTCTATGACTTTCTGCGACTAGAAATCTTAGAAGCGTATATGGTGAAATTAAGTAAGTCATACCCACTACAGTATCTTCTTCGCTAACTTACCTAATGTTAAATGCTTGGTTATCGATACTTGTCCTCAATTATGTCGGTAGAGTTACACAATTGTTTTATAGGGCGTCTATTCATAAAATACAATTCTATTGAGACTCTACTTTTTCTTTCAGTTTTTTTTTTTTTTTATTGGAATGAAGAGAAATGTTATAACACTTAGTCAATATGTGGGTTACATGATGATATTTTTTTCCATCAATTATTAATTTTCTATTCAATTAGCTATTGTTAAAAGATGACGAACTTTATTAAATGTAACTGCCTGTGTACGTAACGCTTAACATTATTAACACATTTTACAAACTGTCTTATCACCGCCGCAAAAAGATGAGACATCGTAAATTTCGCCTTCAATTTCACTGCGAATTGCAATGATACGTGTAAACGCAGATGAGTTCTTTTGTTTGTATGATTTTATGTAAATCTCATAGCGGACACGTAACAAAATAATTTGCTACATGACGAACAGGTCCATTAGAAAGAGTGGTAGCTTCATAACAATACATATCAACAACACAAAGTAAAAGTATTATTTTTACCTAATAACTGTTAGCCATTAAAATATGAGTATACGCGGAACAGTTATGACAATATAAATAGCAAACATTATGGAGTTCTTGTGGTTTCGCAGTGGAGATTGATATATTGTTAGTGGGATTCTGGTTAGAGAATAATGTATTTAGGTCAGGGCGGTATGTGGGGCGAGAGCACTAGACGCTTGGTTATTGTTCGGAATTTGTATACCCTACAACACTATGTGTTGGGTATATTATAAGTCTGATTGGGCCAGAAATTATGTAACACCTCGAAATATTGGTTTCCCACATAGGAAAGTATCCTATCCTATCTCACCCAGCTGAGTCGATCTAGGTTATGTCCGTCCGTCTGTCTGTCCATGTTAATTTGTAATCACGCTACATGTCGCAATTATGGGCCGATCCTCACAAAATTGAAAATGAAGGATATTATTAGTGTAGGAGGTATGTAGGAGGAGAGAACCAGGTGCTCGGATGTTGTTAGGATTTTTTTGTATATTCTGTATCGAAGTGTTATTTTTGGCTCACGTCGAATTTCGGTCGGGCCGAAAGCTAAAATCATCAAAATACCGAATATAGGGAGGTACCGTTATATTGGGGCTATACGAAGACGTGGACCTACACAGACTATTTTCTGTCATAGGCTGTAGTATCCATTACGAACTTCATATATCATATTTGAAATAATTGAGGTGAATAATGTCGCTAAAATCATCAAAATACAGAATATTGGGAGGTATCGCTATATGGGTGCTATACGAAGATGTGGACCTGCAGAGACAATTTTCTGTCATAGGCTGTAGTATCTATTACGAACTTTAAATACAAAATTTGAAATAATTCCGATGAATAATTTCGCTAAAACCATCCAAATACCGAATATCAGGGGTTATCGGTTTATGGGGGCTATACGAAGACGTGGACCTGTACAGACAATTTTCTGTTATAGGCTGTAGTATCCATTACGAACTTCAAATTGCAAACAATTCTGGTAAATAATGTCGAAAAAAGGGAGGTACCATTATATGGGGGCTATACCATAGCCCTACATACGTGGACCTACATGGCCAAATACCAAAAGTCCTACAGACATAATACACATTTATGTAAAATTGTATCAAACAATATATACACAAGGAAATATCGGAAATTCCCTTATCTTAGGCAAAATGCAAATTTTAGATTTTTTAAATGATATTGCCATAAATTCAAACATAGCTGTATTTTACTCATTACAAGTGCATAAAAAGGTGTGTGTGTATGTTCATTTCAACACTTTTAAAAATATTTCTTCATAACTCGATAATGGCGAAGATAATTATTTATTTATGCATTTAGGAATTTGACAGTTTCACTTTAGTTCATTGTCGTTGTTGTCGTCATTCAAAAATCAATTAACATGCGTGACTTTCGTTTGCGACTGTTACGGTCGAAAGCCAGCGGTGAGATGTACGAATAACAAGCCTCCAATAGCGACACATTTTATGGGCCACACTTTATTTGTTAACAAGATTCTTTAGACATAATGTCACTTGCACCCATAATGACATTGGAGTAGCTTGAACCAGAATTACATCATTATTGAGAATGTTTTGCTGGATGAATATTTTAAGTCTATTTATTTGTACCATAAGAAACACGTGTAGGTAAATATTCATTATTTTTTCAAAATATTCTAAAACAAAATAAATTACACTATCAATATAGTATGGGCACGCTTGACATTTGAATAAACTCCAAAATAAAATAATAAACATAGACGACTATTGCACACTTGCAATGACCTTCACTCCAGTTCAGAACAATGAAAGAGTAGTATGAAAGTTAAAGATGTCATTGGCGTGAGAAAATAGTGTAGTCCCAGAAAAATATCATGTGCATTTTAGCACCCGCAACTCTTTGACAAACAAAAATTTCAACATGAATATGTAATAGAAAAAAATTGATCTTCCTATCTCGCCGAGCTGAGTCGATCTAGCTATGTATGTTCGTCTGTCCATGTCAATTTGTAATCCGATTTTGACAAATTTTGTCAATTTAGAATGCCCTCTTGGCATAAAATATAAAATCAAAAAAAAGTTGCATAAAAAGATGTCCATAATTATGTTAATATAGATTTTGTTGTATTTTGTGATTTTTTTTTTCATATTTTTCATTCATTCGATTTTTTATACCCTCCACCATAAAAGGTATGGAGGGTATATTAAGTTCGTCATTCCGTTTGTAACTCATCGAAATAATCATTTTAGACCCAACAAAGTATATATATTCTTGATCAGCGTAAAATTCTAAGACGATTTAGCCCTGTCCGTCCGTCTGTCCGTCTGTTGTAATCACTCTACAGTCTAAACGAATTAAGATAGGAAGCTAAAACTTTGCACAGATCTCTCTTTTGTCTGCAGGCAGGTCAAGTTCGAAGATGGGGTATATCGGTCCACGAAATCGTACAGCCCCCATATAACGGTGCCCCCGATATTCGGTATTTTGATGATGTTAGCCACATTTTTCAATGGAATTGTCTGAAAATCCACACAAGTAGTTCCTTAAGGGTACTTTATACCTCGGCAGAGAATTATCTATATAGGTCCACAATATCGTATAGCCTCCATATAACGGTACCCCCCGGTATTCGGCATTTTGATGATTTTAGCCATATTTTTCAATGGAATTGTCTTAAAATCCACACAATTAGTTCCTCGCGAGTAATTTACCCCCTGAGAGAGAATTTTCTATACAGGTCCACGATATCGTACATCCCCCATATAACGGTACCCCCGATATTCGGTATTTTGATGATTTTACCCACATTTTTCAACGGAATTGTCTGAAAATCCACACAAGGAGTACCTTGTGTGCACTTTATCCCCTAGAAGAATCATTTATATAGGTCCACAATATCGTATAGCCCCCATATAACGGCACTCCCCTATATTCGGTATTTTGATGATTTTAGCCACTTTTTCCAATGGAATTATATGAAAATCCATACAAGGAGTTCCTTGTGAATACTTTACACGCAGACATAGATTTGTCTTTATAGGTCCTCAATATCCTATATCCCCCCATATATCGGCACCTTCCTATATTAGATATTTTAAAGATTTTAAAAGAATTTTTATTGGATTTAATTTTTTTGAAAATTTTCTAATTCGTTCCAAATGGTGGAGGGTATTCAAAGTTCGGCCCGGCCGAACTTACTGCTTTTTTACTTGTTCAATTTAACTTTTTATATTGTAGTGTATATTTTGTAATATTTTTTCACCTTACAACACAGGACAGGGAAGAAGTCTAGCAGTTTGAATGACCATTGGATATTATTTAACTGTAAAATGGACCACGCCAACTAACAGGGAAAATGTGAATGGTGAAATGTGAAAAATTCTTAGCGTAATATCTAGACATAATTTCAAAAGCGAAGTCTTCCAAAATGAATGCGGAAATAATGGGGCTTCTAACATATTGTAGTGTTGTAGGGTATTACATGGTCGGGCCGCACGACTATAGCCTTTTCTTTCTTGTTACATTTTTCTTTAGATTTGTTCGAATTGGTCACCTTTGGCACGAATTATGGCCTTCAAACGTCCAATGAAACCGTCAGACGCTGCCCCAATGTTGTTCTGCGGTATTATGGCCCATTCCCGGCGAAACACTTGCTTGAGGTGATCGACACTTTGGTATTTTTAGTGGCATTTTTTACTTCCAAAATACTTCAAACACAATAGTCCAACGGATTGGTATCCAGAGATTTTGGTGGCCATTATGCTCTGGAAATTAAGCGAGGAATCTCATTTTGTAAACATTCTTGGGTGGCGCATGCTGAGTCCTGTTGGAATGTCCAAGGTCTGCGGCTAAAATGTTTGCGTGCCCAAGGCTTTAATACACACTCCAGCATATTTTCGCGATAATATTCGGCATTTATTCTGATGCCACGGCCGATTAATACGAGCGAAGAGCGACCATCGGCTGTTATGGCGGCCCAAACCATCACTATGGCCGGCGCTTGAGTTCTGTTGGCCAACCGAAGGTGCACATTTTCTGCAGACCTCTTTGGCAAGTAAATACGATCATTTTGTTTGTTTACAAACTGCTGGACAACGAATGTTTTCTCATCGGAGAAAACCAAATTCGACAGTTCACCACTTTCGGCCAAGTGAAACAACTCTTTATTTCTTTTGAGTCTATCTTCTTTCTGTTGAGGTGTAAGTTCTTGCACTTTTTGGAATTTCAATGGCTTTACCCCGAGCTCATTTTAGCTCACGAGTCATTTTTTGGCCACTGCAACGCGGGTTTCGATAAAGTCGCTTCTTTACTTTTCGAACCATTTCTGCTGATGTTGCAGTTTTCTTCCGTCCACTTCCTTGACGTCGGGCTACGCTATCAGTATCACGGTAACGAGCTACAATACGAAACACAAAAGATTTATTCACATTTAAATGTTGGAATGCTCTAACGATAGCCACTTGTGGTTTTCCAGCCAAATATAAAGAAATCACACTATCACGCTTGAATTCCATCACGAATAACTTTTTTTTCTGGAAAATTCTCACCAAAATGTTTTTGCACGCTTGTAAATAATATAATGAGCTGTCACTGTAATAATTTAACAGCTGTCGGACGAGTGGCTTGGAAATAACAGCAGTCTGAAATTGGTTGCAGGTTTTTTTCGTAAAGCCCCCAAAAACTGTATCACTCGAAATTCGATATTCTGAAAATTTTGTCAATATTTTTTAAGGAAATGGTTTCACATGTTCTATTTGAAACTCGAAGTAGATATACAAATTTATATTTAAATGTTTTCTTTGCTTTATGGCGGATGGCATTAAATTCTTTTTAAACTTATTTTATCTCGAAATGTTCTGAAAACATACTCTGGAATACTTTGTATGTTTTTTTTGTGGTACTCTCGAAAACGTAATAATCATTTGTGCAGCCATGAAACCATGCTGGTTTGTTAACACATAATAATCCCTATTAAATTCCAGTAGTCGAAAATTCACTCTCTTTAACATTTGGTATTTCCGTTCAATGGAAAGCCGCATGTTATTTTCTTCCAAACACAACACTATTTGTCACCACAAACGTTTGGTGTTGGAATTTTTAGCACGCACGTTTCTGGCAAATGTAATGGTTTCAACTAACGTTGGTTTTCAGCGCTCCGATCATATTGCATTCATGTTCATGTAATAAATATACACCTAAATATTTGTCTAAAAATGTACAATTGTGCTTTGAATACACATTTCATATGTATATCGCTTTGTTTGGTGCGCCATAAAGCACCGAGGTGTCGAGGTGTTCATAATGCAGTTTCAAAATTAAACATTAGGTCTTATGTACTCGTAAAAAATATTTTTGTCCATCAATTTGAAAGATTGAGTGTAACTCAGAGGGAAATCGATTGTGCTATTCTTTACGAAAAGGTAGGCCACGCAAATGGTCGAGAAGGTACTTATCCAACACTAGCTCCTAAAAAAGAATATTTTGATAAGATCCAGAAAAAGCGATGGGGTTCGTTATCTCAAACATAAGAATTTCCAAAATTAGAGAAAGACGTTCCTTCCAGCAAAATCCTTCCATTTTTTTGGCATGTCGTATGTTTGGCAACATAACTGATAACAATACGAAGATTGCTTAGGTTGAAAGTGTCAACCATCAAGTAAGTCACCAAGTGGGGTCTTTTGGCCCTTTTTCAAAATAATCTCAAAAACTCCTCTTAAGCGGGAGTGTAGCAAGTCAATATATTCTACAAGTGTAGATATCTTAAAATTCCGCATAGGTACCAGAATAGATCAAAACTGTAAACATCACCTAATGCCAGGAATTTATTTATATTTAAAAATACGTTTTAGGATTAAAACCGTAATTTTTATGTGATTACAAAATATCATTTTTGAAGGATTACGCCGAGTCGGCCTTTTTTTCAAGTTGATGCATCAAATTAAGATACTACTTAGTTTCAAAGGGATAATATTAAAAAAAAAATAATATATAAAATTTTTATGTAAATCTTAGATTAATCTATAAACCTATATATCATATTTTGTAATACCATTATTTTCGAAATTTATATAATACAATTTTGTCATAAAATGTCTGAATTTTTACTGGTTAATTTTATTTATTGGGAAGAATGTCAAAGAAAGAAAGAAGATGATTTGAGTCTTTAGTATTTCTTCGAATTCCTTTCAAATTTTCTTGTTATTATATTCTCCAATCGTTAGTATCGTTTGTGGAAAATTCCAAGTGGTACGAAGTATTTTGAGATCTTTATGCAGGGTGAGATGAAAAAACTGCAACCAATTTCAGACTGCTGTCCGACAGCTATAATTATTCCACTCGTCCGACAGCTGTAATTATTCCAGTGAATTTTCCAGAAAAAAAGTTATTCGTAATGGAATTCAAGCGTGATATTGTGATGTATATTTGGCTGGAAAACCACAAGTGGCTTTCGTTAGAGCACTCCAGCATTTAAATGTGAATAAATCTTTTGTGTCTCGTACCATCGCTTGTTACCGTGATACTGGTAGCGTGGGTCAACATCAAGGAAGTGGACGGAAGAAAACAGCAACATCAGCAGAAATGGTTCGAAAAGTAAAGAAGCTACTTGATCGAAACCCACGCCTCAATAGTTTAACATATCACAATATTCCATTCGGCAAATATTGAAAAATAAGCTCGGGGTAAAGCCATTGAAATGCCAAAAAATTCAAGAACTTTCACCGCCGCAACAGAAAGTAAACAGACTCAAAAGAGCTAAAAAGTTGCTTCGCTTGGCCGAAAGTCGTTGTCCAGCAGTTTGTAAACAAACAAAATGATCGTGTTTGCTTGCCAAAGAGGTCAGCTGAAAATGTGCACCTTCGGTTGGCCACCAGAACTCAAGCGCCGGCCATGGCGATGGTGTGTGCCGCCATAACAGCCGATGGTCGCTCTCCGCTCGTAATAATCGACCGTGGCATCAGAATAAATGCTGAATATCACCGCGAAAATATTCTTGAGGGTGTATTAAAGCCTTGGGACTCAGCACCATTTCACTCAGCACGCGACACCCTAGAATGGTTACAAAATGAGGTTCCTCGCTCCACCAAATTCTCCGGATACCAATCCGTGTGTCCAAACTGTCGATCACCTCAAGCAAGAGCTTCGCTTGGAATGGGCCAAAAAACCGCGGAGCAACATTCGGGCAGCGTGTGACGATTTCATTGGTCATTTGAAGGCCATATGTGCCAAAGGTGACCAATTTGAACAAATCTAAACCTATATTCAATAAAATTAAAAAAATGTAAAAATTATGGCATTTGACTTTGTTGCAGTTTTTTATCTCATCCTGTAAATATTTCATTCGATTTTTTTGTTTAAGACCTCTCAAAGTGATATTGGGCTCTCAAATATATTAAATTTGGTATGAAAGGCCAAATACAGCATAAAAATAATTCCGTCAAATTTGTTGGAAATTGATTTTGATTAGACATAGTTGCAACATCAATCCGATTTTAAATTTTAACCGTTTTAAAGCTGCAATACGCAATCAATAACTATCATATTTGGTATGATTTTTATAACTCAAATTCCCAATATAAACGAGTATTAGTTACGCATAGTGTTGTAGAGCATCGCATAGTCTTCCCAGCCTGACTTTTGTCCTTTCCTCACTGGTTTTCTTCGAAAATTGGCATGTTGGATTTCAATTTCTGTTAAGAAAAGAATGCCCCGATATGAGGTGATTAAAAGTTAAATATGAAAACACTTTCCCAATACTTTACCAACCAAATTTATGACTCATGTAGCTTTCAGTTATCTTTGATGTTATATTTATCCGGAAATATATTTTTCATAGGAAATTTAATTTTGGTTCAAAAACATATTATCAAGCGGCAAACTCTCAAGTAGAAAAAAGTTGTGAAAGTGTTTCCATAAAATGAAGACATCTGTTTTTCTAGAAAGTAAAAGTAACCCATCGCCGGGAATGTTTGACGTGAATACATAAGTACCAGCTTTCATGGTGATGGGCATGACATTCCACTAAGATGTCATTACGGTTGTTCTAGATACATGTTCAACGACATTAAAAAAAAAACGTATGTATGTTGTACGTGTTTTACATCTCAACTCAAGGAGGGTGATGAATGCGTTGTAGAGACATCCACCGGCATGATATAGAAGTTGAGGGAATTGGCAATGGATAAAAGGAAAATATGCATATTTTATGAGAGAAAATTATTCCATTAATTCTCTTTAGGAAATTTTATAATTTATATAAATAATTATAGATACATTTTTGATAATACATTGGCTTCTCTTCTTATTGACCCCATTGCCTAAATGTAATAGAAAATATTCACAAATAAATAAAACAACATTAAAACCCCATACGACGGCTTTGATGACAATTTGAAATCCCCCCACGAGATACTCACAGTGAATGTTAATCATTGTGAAATCTTCAAAAGGAACTGAAGAACAGACCTAATCCCAATTTAAACGCCAGGCAATTAGGTTCATTTGTTTTTGTTTTGTTACCATGAAAAATTCCATTTCTTTTTTTTTGGCAGACTCTCTCATGATTAGGTCGGGATAAAATGACAAACTAAATATGTACGTGCACATAATGCATAAACGATAAGGTTTTGCTTTATTGTGGATTTTTTTTTTAATATTTTCTTGAAGTTGTTTCACTCTCTCCCACATTGTGTGTGTGTGTGTGACCACCACCCGGGTGCGCAGCATGAAGGCAGGCAGTCATCAAATAGCGGAGCACATTCATCATCACGTGTCTGCAATACTTAATCAGGTGCGTCAACAATTTACGCTTTATTTTGTAGTGATAGTGTTGTTGCCATTTCTCTTTTTACGCTTTTACGGTTTCATTATTACGCTGTGACAGCATTAGCAACAAAATAACATAAAACAAGCTTAAGTGACGGGCTACTCCCATATGCCCGCCATCGCCAGCACCTCCACCTTCATCAACACCATACGGTTAACTCCCAAGACGCAGCCAGTAGTAGCTTCAAATTAGTTGTGGTAGTAGTTTGTAGAAATGTTCCACAAAAGCCACAGAAAAGCCAGACCTGCTTACCAATACTCTTTATTGTAGTAATTGTTGCTGTTAATGGATGAAATATATGATCACACACATCAACTGATTGATAGATGACAATGTATTAGACCCCAATATGTTGTATCGCTTTTTTTCTTGATTATCGCAGCTACTGCCGTCGTTGTCATTTTCATCTTCATTTTATTAAGAGGCGTTGTCAGCACTATGTTGTGCGTCTGCTTAGACAAGTTTCTTTCATAAATTATGTTTATATAACGGTAAGAGGCTTGGAGACAAACAGTAGGCAGTAATGGAGATTATAATAAACGGAGCATATTCCTGTTTAAGGAACAATGAAAATTGGAGAATAGAATCACAAAGTCAATTATCTGTACAAAATATATTTTTTCAACGGATTGAACTGATCTAAGAACTTTTTTTCTTTCTGGTTGGCATGAGAAAGCAAAGCTTTTATACACTGAACATTTCCCTTAATCCCACAATACGATGCATAACCCTTCAAAGGCACGCTAACAACTGTATATAACCATACCTAGTTGGGAGAGGTTTTGCACCAATTTTTTTATACCCTACACCACATAGTGGTAAGGGTATTATGTCTTTGTGCATCTGTTTGTAACAGGGAGAAGGAAGCGAGATAGACCCATAGTTACGTTTGAGGATCTTCAAAGAATCACTTTCTGAGTCGATTTATGCATATCAGTCCGATATACCCATAGTTACGTTTGAGGATCTTCAAAGAATCACTTTCTGAGTCGATTTATGCATCATCAGTCCGCCGTCCGTCTATGTATTCTTGTGAAGAAAATGCAGGTCGCAGTTATTATGCAATTAAGATGAAATTTTCAAAACAATATTTGTTTGGCCCAAGTACGAATCCTAATTTAATTGGTTATAATCAGGTCAGATTTAGATATAGCTCCCATATATATCTTCCACCGATTTCGAATGAATAGTGCACCAGATGGTCAATATCTGTCGAAAAGTCTTGAATTTTGGTATATCCGACCGAATTCAGTCTAAAAGCTAATACATCGTATTCGGAGAAAATCGGTTCAGATATAGCTATAGCTCCCATATATAGGTTTCAATCGATTTGGTGTTTAAGTTCCCCCCATTCGTAATATGCACAGAAATACCTCAACCAATTAATATCTAATATCAGCCCGAATGAATTTCGAGAGGTATTTTGTGGAACTCCGATATATATTTCTTTAATATAATCTTCTCATGTATTCTATAGCAATGTTATTTGTTATAAAAGATTCAAGTGTCTTCGTCAGTTTTAGTGAAAATCGATTCAGAAGTTGATATGCATCCCATATAATAGATCTCTCTCAAACCCAACTATAACTGCTCTAATGCTACCAAATGTTAAAAGGAGGTATGATCTACTTGAAATAAATTCTTTTGTTACCGGAGCTGTACTAAATATGTACTAGTGTAGGGTATCATATAGTCGGCCTCGCCCGACTTTTGACTTATCCTTACTGGTTTTCGATTTGGAACTATAATCTGGTATGCATTTTTGCGATTTATGTTAAATTTTCGACAGGACATCCTGAAACTACCGAAATGTTATGATAGCCTATAACACTATGCACATTTGGAAGAGCAACCCATTAAAAATTAACGCCTACTTTGGGAATGTAAGTGAAGAGCGTCAAAACAACTATGATCGTTATATACTGCGTATAAGAGCGGTTGATCTTTGAAATAGGATGAAAGTAACATATGGAAGCTATGTTCCAATCTTAAGCAATCCCCACTTAATTTGACAGAGGTAGTTCTATGTTCTATATGACCTCCCGTGCCAAAAATGCAACCTAATTAGACAAACGTGGTATATTTTAGAATAAGTTAAGATTTGTTCGAATTTGTCACCTTTGGCCTTCAATTGGCCAATGAAACCGTCACACGCCGCCAGAATGTTGCTCTGCGGTATTTTGGCCCATTAGCGGCGAAGCACTTGCTTCAGGTAATCGGCACTTTGGTATTTTTAGTGCCAACCTTGCTTTCCAAAATACTCCAAACACAATAATCCAACGGATTGGCATCCGGAGATTTTGGTGGCCATTGTGCGCTGGAAATGATGCGAGGAACCTCATTTTGTAACCATTCTTGGGTGGGGCGTGCTGAATGCGATGCCCAAGGTCTGAGGCCAAAATATTTTCGTGCCCAAGGCTTTAATACACCTCCAGAATATTTTCGCGATAATATTCGGCATTTATTCTGATGCCACAGTCGATGAATACGAGCGGAGAGCAACCATCAGCGGCAATTCACAACTTTCGGCCAAGCGAAACAACTCTCTAGTTCTTTTGAGTCTATTTTCCTTCTGTTGCGGTGTAAGTTCTTGCACTTTTTGGAATTTGAATGGAATATTGCGATATGTTCAGCTCACAAGCCATTTTTCGGCCACTGCGACGCGGGTTTCGATCAAAACGCTTCTTTACTTTTCGAACCATTTCTGCTGATGTTGCTGTTTTCTTCCGTCCACTTCCTTGGCGTCGGGCTACGCTACCAGTATCACGGTAACGAGCGATGGTACGAAACACAAAAATTTATTCACATTTAAATCCAGGAGTGCTCTAACAATAACCACTTGTGATTTTCCAGCCAAATATTAAGAAATCACGCTTGAATTCCATCACGAATAACTTTTTTTTCTGGAAAATTCTCACCAAAATGCTTTTGTACACTTGTAAACAATACAATGAGCTGTCACTAGAATAATTTTAACAGCTGTCGGGCGAGTGGCTTAGAAATGACAGCAGGCTGAATTTGGTTGCAGTTTTTTTCATCTCACCCTGTATTATTATAATAGCGGATATTGGGAAAATATACGAAGTCGTGGACATGTTTTAGCAATTTTTCCTCATATTTTGAAATAAATTAGAGTAAGAGGTTAATTCTTCGGCAAAAACAAGTGAAATTGATATAAAATCTTTTCTGATTTGCAATAAATGTTACCAACAAATTATTCCTGCATTACAATTTCATTCAAAATTGATATAATTTTCACTTTCCAATAGCAACAATACAATCGCAAATAGACACAGTATTTTTATTAAACATTAAGGATTTCTAACAAAAATATATGCCAAACCTGAAGAGGAAACATTAGTGCCTAAGTAAAATAACTAAATTTATGCCATTCATAGCGGTGTGCAGAAATTATAATTTCAGTGAAATGAAAACTGAAATCAATATTTCCAACGCATATGTACTTTGGCAGAGAAATTCTTTCGGAGAGTAATTCCCTGAGAAATCGAAATTGCTTTAAAAAGAAAGAGTAATTGGATAACGTTCAATAGCAACAGTAGTTTGTCAAATGATTTAATGGCAATAAAAATTGAACGCAAACAAATGCTCGAAAGTGACAGAGTAAAAACTAAGCAAAACTATGGCAGCGACAACTAAACGGCAGTTTTATTTGAATTGCTTGGTATCGGCAACCGACGCAGAATGAAATTGCAACTTATTTAAATTCTGAACCAGAGTTTCTTTAAGACAAAGCTAATGTTTCGATTACTCCGACCCATTATACCGCTAGTGGCCGTAAGCAGGCATGCTTTGGTTTGTTTGTTTGTCTATACCCACTTTGAATGATAATGATGGCTCTTTACTACCGAATTAAGCCAATGAAGAATGTTGTTGCTGCAACACAAAAATATGTCGATGTAGTCAGCGCAGCAGCTGAGGCAGCGAAGTAGCTGGACAGCACAGCATTGTGGTACGAAGTAGAAATATTTGTAAATGGTTATTGGTCATTAAGAGCAATAAAGAAGGGACGATAAATTTCGAAGGAAGAAACCGATTTCGTCTAAAGTTAGTACATCGTAATATAAATATTAAACCTACAGGGTGAGATAAAAAACTGCAACAAAATCAAATGCCATAATTTATATATATATATATATATATATATATATATATATATATATATATATATATTTAATTTTATTGAATGAAATGAAATTAATGAAACCATCACACGTTCCCCGAATGTTGCTGTGCGGTATTTTTGCCCATTCCCGGCGAAGCGCTTGCTTGAGGTGAGGGCTTCGCAAATACTGACCCGTGACAATACTCCACGGGTTTGTATCCGGAGATTTTGGTAGCCATTGTGCGCTTGAAATGAAGGCAGAAACCTCATTTTTAACCATTCATAGGTGGCGAGTGCTGAGTGCGATGGTGCTGAGTCCTGTTGGAATGGCCAAGGTCTGCATTCAAAAGGATTTAATACATCCTCCAGAATATTTTAGCGGTAATATTCGGCATTTTTTTAGCGACCATTGGATTCTCGCGGCCCACACCATCACCATGGCCGGCGCTTTAGTTCTGTTGGTAAAGTAGTAAAGACGATCATTTTGTTTTTACGAACTGCTGAACAACCTATGTTTTCTCATGGGAGAAAACCAAATTCGGCAGTTCACCACTTTCGGTCAATCGAAGCAACTCTTTAGCTCTATTGAGTATATTTTCTTTCTGTTTCGGTGTAAGTTCTTGCACTTTTTAGAATTTCATTGGCTTTACCCCGAATGGAATATTGCGATATGTTAGCTCACGAGCCATTTTTCGGCCACTGCGACGCGGGTTTCGATCAAGTCGCTTCTTTACTTTTCGAACCATTTCTGCTGATGTTGCTGTTTTCTTCCGTCCACTTCCTTGACGTTGGGCTATGCTACCAGTATCACGGTAACACAGTAACGGGCGATGGTAGGAGACACAAAAGACTTATCCACGTTTTAATGCTGGAGTGCTCTAACGATAGCCACTTGTTGTCTCCAGACAAATATAAAGAAATCACGCTTGAATTCCATCACGAATAACTTTTATCTGGAAAACATTAGAATGAGCTGTCACTGGAATAATTTCAACTTCTATCGGACGAGTTTCTTAGAAACTATCTGATTTCAAGATTTGCTATAAAAATTGCCAAGTAAATTTCCATATTCTCCACAATAGTATGGAGGGAATATTAGGCTTGTCATTCCGCTTGTAACTCATTGAAATAATCATTTACGACCCAACAATTCTTGATAAGCGTACAATTCTGGTAATAACGACTTGCGATAATAACTAAGATTTCGCACAGAGTTTTCTTTTGTCTGCAGACAGGTCAAATAAGAAGATGGGCTTTACAGGTACACGATATCGTGTAGGTTCTGCATAAAGATACCTCCCGATATTCGGAAATGTTTTAAGATTGGAAGTTTTTAAATAAATTAGTCCACGTTTTCCTAGAGCCTCAATATAACGGGATCTCCCAACATTCGTTATTATGATGATTTATGTCACATTTCGTCGGCGGATACAGGGAATTTCTTGACTTTAGCCACATTTTTCAAATGAGTTATCCTCCAATTTAGTGTTTAAAGTTGGAAATCGATCTGCACATACAATTTTCTCTCATAGGCTGTGGTATCCAATACGAACTTCAAATACAAAATTTGACAAAATTCCAGAGAAAAATATCGGTAAAATCACCAAAATACAGAAAATAGGGTGGTACTGCTACCAAATGGCCTATACCAAAAGTCCTGCAGACATAATATACATTTGAGTAGAATTTCATAAACCTACTTCATTTCGTTCAGAAGTTAGAGCGATTTCCACAGACGGACCGACATCGCTAAATCGACATAGAATTTTATGCTGATCAAGAATATATACACTTTGTGGGGTCTAAAATGTATATTTCGGGGTGTTACAAACGGAGTGACAAGCTTAATATTCCATCCTTACTATGGTGGGGTGTTAAAATCTTTTCAATATGAGCTGATATTACTATATATCACTATATTATTTAAAAGCGGAGAAAAGAATTTCGTTGAGAATTTTCCAGAAAAAAGTTATTCGTGATGGAATTCAAGAGTGATAGTGTGATTTCTTTATATTTGGCTGGAAAACCACAAGTGGCTATAGTTAGAGCACTTCAGCATTAAAATGTGGACAAATCTTTTGTGTCTCGTACCATCGCTCGCTACCGTGATACTGTTAGCGTAGCTCGACGTTAAAGAAGTGGACGGAAGAGAACAGTAACATCAGCAGAAATGGTTCAGAAAGTAAAGAAGCGACTTGATCGAAACCCGTGTCGCTGTGGCCGAAAAATGGCTCGTGAGTTGAACATATCGCCATATTTCAATCGGCAAACATTGAAAAATGAACTCGGGGTAAAGCTATTGAAATTCCAAAAAGTGCAAGAACTTACACCGAAACAGAAAGAAAATAGACTCAAGAGAGTTAAAGAGTTGCTTCGCTTGACCGAAATTGGTGAACTACCGAATTTGGATTTCTCCGATGAGAAAACGTTCGTTGTCCAGCAGTTGTAAACAAACAAAATTATCGTGTTTACTTGTCAAATAACTCAAGCACCGGCCATGGTGATGGTCGCTCTCTGCCCATACTAATCGACCGTACATCAGAATAAATGCCGAATATTATCGCTGAAATATTCTGGAGGGTGTGTTAAAGCCTTGGGGAGCAGACCTTGGACATTCCAACAGGACTCAGCACGTCCCATCCAAGAATGGTTACAAAATGAGGTTCCTCGCTTCATTTCCAGCGCACAATTGTCACCAAAATCTCCGGATACCAATCTATTGGACTGTTGTGTTTGGAGTATTTTGGAAAGAATTTCGCCACACTCAATTTTACAAAACAAAAAAAATGTCATTCAATTTGCTAATATATTGCACTGGTCGAAAGAGAACATGAAAACCACTGTGCAAAGAAAAACGGCACCAGCTAATATTTGCTGTAACTGCAAACAAATGCTCTCTTGCCCATGACAGAGATAGCAATGCCAAGGTAATACCGAGTATGGTAATTGTTTGTTGTCGTTACCCGTGCAAGTGTCTCTTTGCTTTCTCAACGCTGACAACGAGATGGTGGCAGCAACAAGACTGCCAATAGATATAAGTATGTGTTTTTGTATAGGCAACTTGCTAACTTGCCGACAACTACCATAGTGACTTGTAATATTAGCCAACAACCAACTTTACTACAGTGTGACAAACGAGAATTTTTGCATTGATTTTGTGGCACAATTTGGTCTGCGAAGTTGACTATTTATCTACGACTGTAGCGTCGTTTGCGGCCAACGGTGTCGGTATCGGTGTCGCAGCCGTTGCCGCTGCGCTATATGTTATTGTTATTGTCGTGCGTATGACTTGAGTTGTATGTTGGGAATAAAACTCGATCAACGAGCGTTTCCTAGTCACAGTTTACCGGTTGCCTTCTGACCGATCAATCGATCGCTGTAAGTGGATTATTTAGTTTTTATTTTTTTTAATTTTCAATATGAAACATTAAAACGAAACGGACAATAGTGACCATTATTAAAACTGAAAAGAAAAATAATAATTTAATTAAAAAAAGTTATTAAACACCCCACTAAGAAAAAGGATATTTATGGATTATCATCAACCACCAACATCATAATCAGTGTCACCATATAATTAAAATAAATTTAAACTCTCTTTTAATTCAAGATAATCAATCAATCATGTTCAAATTTGTGTGTTTATTTGCCCTGGTGGCAACATCTGCGGCTGCCACCCACTCAGCCTCTGAGGCCGATAGTTTGCTGACAAGTGCATTAAAAATGGTTAAAGAATGTGGTGATCGTTCAGTGGTGTTGTGCCTTAAGGTAAGCAGTGTTTGAATACATTTTAAGCAGTAAAATAAACATGTGTTGAGGATAATAATGTAAAATGAATATTGAAATAATGATGAGGAACTAAAATTGACAAATGTGCCTAAATGGAAAATATATAACGAAGGGATGATAAAACATATTTAAATACTTTTAAACATTAAGTGCTATAAAGTGGTAATATGAACCAAAGAAGGAGAATGATTTAATTTTGAATGGTTTTTATTAATAGCGTTCATTGCTTTTTTATACATATCAACTGCTTTAACAGCAAGTTCAATGCAATATCCTCTTTCCGTGTGATTTCTTTTTCCATCACACTATAGTCCTGTTCTAAAGTTACTGTGACAATAGATATAGTCTCTAAATCATAAATTATAGTTCCTGTTTACGATCAACAAAGATTTTTCCATAATTTCAATGAAATTCTGCAATATATTCGGGTATTATGCTGCGAAATGTAGGATATTATTCACTAGTAAATATCAATAGAGGTGAGGTTATCATTCTTTCCAAACATTAAAATTCGTTCTCAAATATCTGATTGTAAGAGGTTCGTATTTATGCTTGTAATATAATAAAATCGGATGTATTTATAATCCATTAGAGTTAAGTTTAAATATTGTCTAGAAACCCTACATTCTCTTGTAAATTTGAAATAAAAGCAATGGTGTACATTCTCACTCTTGAATATCGAATGAATTTCAAAAAAAATATATATTTCGAAGTTGGAGTTACGTATATATTTACTTATATATCCGATCTCAGACATTATATGTCAAAACAAATACATTAATGTAAAAATCAGGAGTTTCTCTTTCCATGTATATGTTATTTAGCGAGTAAGGGACATTCCGCATTACAAATAGTTGAGATTATCATTCAGAAGTAGCGTCGATCAGAATAAGATTTCATGTCGATTTTGCCCTGTCCATTCGTCTGTCTATTGGGGCGTTTTTGGGAGTCACACTGGTTTCCGAACGGTATAAAGTAGGTTGATAAAAGTTCCACAACCTGTGCTATATTTTACAATTTTACAATTTTTTCTTAACCCCGTTCCCATACGAGCAAAATAAATAAAGCAGACACAATTTTGGCGTTCTCCTTTACAAATTTTTACTAGGAGAATCTGGTCGATAATGAAATATTAGCATGATTGACAGCTTCTGATTGACTGAAATGTTGATTTTAGATGACAATCCAATATTAAAATTTTTACAAGTTTTTGTTCCCGTACTTTCTAGACAAAGCTGTTCTCACATAGCAAATGTATTTTTTTGTATTTTCATCAGTAAATAAAGTAGGAGTACAAAAAAGATAATTTCTACAATTGCAATTGAATTTGCTGCTAATATGCAGATTGTGTTCCCAGCGAAAAGAAAACATCCTTAGGTATATAGGTACAGGTAGAGACCTCATTTAATGGTACCGCCCGATATTGCGTATTGGTATAATTTAGTCACCGTTTTCAACTATTTTTTTCTAATTTGGAATAGGTATCTTCTTCCAAGGCAGGAAATTATCTTTTCATATTGAACATATTCTAAGAGAAGGAATTTTAACTATTGAGCTTCCAAACAATCAATTTATGAACATTGCGATAATGATTCTTAAATTCCTTTAACTAACCACAATCAAAATATCGAAATATCACGCTTAGAAACGATCATCCGATTTTGTTCAAACTTTGCAAATCCTAGTTTTTATACCCTACAACACAAGGTGGTCAGGGTATTATGGCTTTGTGTATTTGTTTGAAACGAGGTAGACCCCTAGTTCCTTTTGATGATCTGCATTGAATCACATCCTTAGTCGATTTATGCATGTCCGTCTCTCCATGTAAACAAAGCACAGGTCGCATTTATTGCCCGATCCAGATAAGATTTTGCACAAATCATTTGTTTGACCCAAGAACGAATCCTTTTGAAATTAAATATAATCGGTCAAAATTTAAATATAGCTCCTATAAATATCTTCATCCGATTTGCCTTTTATTATGCACCAAACGTGTAATATCAGCTCAAATAGTATGCAATTAGCCTGAAAATAATTAATAATTTAATTTGATCGAAATCGGTTCAGATGTAGCTATAGCTTCCATACATATTTTTTATCCGATTTAGTATTTTTGTCCTTCGCAGCCGTAATATGGAATTTTTAACAACTTCGCTAGATTTTTGTCGAGATCGGTTCAGATTTGGATATAGCTCCCATGTGCACCAAACGTGTAATATTAGCCCAAATGGGATGGAATTTGGCACTTACATCCAACGTGGGTCTAGAAACTAGTATATCAAATTTGTTTAAAATCGTTTCAGATATAGCTGCCATCTATATTGTTCATATGATTTATTAAATTTGTCCTGCACAGCCCTGATATGCACTCGGTAACGATATTCTGGGAAATATATCAAATGCAGCTCAGAGAGATCTTTGCTAATTTTAACGAGATCGGTTCAGATTTGGATATAGCTCCCATATATATCTCGATCCGATTTCAAAGCCGAATTGAAAAGGCCCAAATGCCTCGGTTAATTTAGTAGAAGTTGACTCAGAGGAGAATATTAGTTCCATTGGTCTTTAAATTATAAATATAATCATAGTTGGTATGATTTAATTCTCACAAATACCGTAAAGTCGGCCTCGCCCGACTTTAAGACTAACTTTACTGGTTGTATATCACTACAAGGTCTGGTGTGAAAATGGACGATTTCGCTCAATCCTTCCAGTATAATATTATAAAATATGAAATAATAGGTCGATTGTCTTCAAACAATACAGGATCTGGTATAACGATATGATAGAATGGACCATCACTTCTTGTACCTCCCCCACATGGGGTTAACATTTTGAATAACCACAAAGTAAAATGAGCATCCGCTCTTTTTCAAATTTGGGTCATCCTAATGTTGCTACCCCTTTTGGTACCTCCTCCACAAAGGGTAAAAACTTTGAATAGACATAAACAACATTTTTCTACCCACGTTATAATTGCATTTCGAATCGGACTCCACTCGAATGGGGAATCTTAATTACAGCTATTAACAAAGATTTTCTGTTTCCTTATGTTTTAGGATATTACTAATCCGGCCAAGATAAACGTAAATCCTTTTCAAAATCCTATTACCCCCTTTCATTATCCTTTTGAGATGTAATCAGACAAAGTTATTTTTTTTCGGTTTCATTTTGATTTCATACAAACTTGATGCCGTTTGATCCGTCTGATCGGTCTAACATCCACTCAATTTACTATGAGAACAATCGGAAGGAAAACATTTCTACTTTTTACATAACCACGGTGATGCATTACATTTCCGCCGATCTAGATTTTTTTCATATTGCTTTTCCCACTCACATTGGAATGAGGCAAGGACATGAAAGGAGTATTGAATAAATACCAAGAGACTCAACATCGCTTCTTAGAAAACCATTTTATTTTTCCTGGTAGTGTAATATTCCTTTCAATGCTTTTCGGAAATGTCCCCACCTTTTTACTCATATAAAATTAATGAGAAATTATTTTCTTCAACTTTTTTCTTTCATTCCAGGAACGTGCCCTCCATTATTTCGATACAGAAAATGGTGATGTAAAACTAACTGAAGGCATTTCACTGGTGAAAACCGATGACATTCCTGTGGGAAGATCTTTGAATGAAATTACATTACCCGAAGAAAATGAAGCTCGCGAAAATGAGGTCGACACCTTGTTGGTTGAACGCATTGCACGCTTCTTTGGCACACATACTCTGCAATTCAAGGTTCCCAAAGACTCAATTCAGGATATGCAACGTGCATTGGAAGAATGTGAGTATATATGAAAACAAGTTTACCCCCTACACCCTCGTCTAGTTGGCTAGGTTTCTTTGCAATTAAAAACAACAAGTGCTACAGAGAAAGAAACAGAAAACAACGCACTGCCAGATAAAAACTTCACAGGAATTCATTGTGAATTGGCATTGCAAAAACCAGAAAACTAATATCCAGCTAGAGGACGCACAACAGCACAGGACAGACAAAACATATTTCCTACTAACCTCAACACACTGCATCTTCACAATATAAATCAAACGTTGTTGGCCTTCAAAGTAGGTTAAAACGGGCAACATTGAAAAACAAACACGCCATGGTTATTTGAATCCTGTTTTGTGTTTTCCTCAGTTTCAAAACTATCCAGGTGTCTAGGAGAGGAAGCAGACAGACAGACAGACTGACTGACTGACTCTCCGACAAATGTTGACAACCTGTATTAATAGCCAAAGCTCAATGTTTCCACCAACTGATGCTTCGTGTTTTGATATCTTCTCTTCTTTCAGTTTTTGTTTTTTGAGGTCAGTGTAACGGATAAAATAATTTCTTGCTTTCATCTCATAACAAGTTTAAGCGAAACACTTTGAGGAACGAGAAAAGATGTTGAAAAGCAAAAAAAAAAAAAAAAAAAATGTTACAACTACGTACGCTTTCATCTTCTGGTTTTTATGGCATTAATTAGTGCTGCGTTCAATTAAAAAACTTTACAAAGTGTCGTCTACTTTTTAATTGAAAATAGTTTACGTTCTCGTCGCACACACATAGAGAAATATTGCGATGAGTAAATAAGCAACAATATTTTGTTCGAAAATATTCGGTAACAGGAGAAAATAGAGTCGGGTATTGATTGAAGAAAAGGTAAATAATCAGCGAGCAACTGGGGAATGGGAGTGGAATGGGAAAGAATATGTCATATAGATATTGCAAAGAGGCAGCATTTATCATCAGATTTTTATACACATAAATAAAAGAAAACAGTTGTATTAAAAATGGAAAATATCGGTCCAAGTCATTAAGACACTTTCAATTTTCCAACATTTTGAATGTTCAGCGTCAGTTTGTTACAGAATGATCTGTAATTTAGCACTAAGAAACTTCAGTATGTAGAAAAAAATTCAATATAGTTTCACTATCTAATACTGTACTGAAACCGTTACATGCTGCCCGAATGTTGCTCTGCTGTATATTGGCCCATTCCCGGCGAAGCGCTTACTTGAGGTGATCGATACTTTGGTATTGTTTAGTGCCAACCTTGCTTTCCAAAATCCTCCAGACACAATAGTCCAACGGATTGGTATCCGGGGATTTTGGTGGCTAATGGTCTTAATATTCAGCATTTGTTCTGATGCCACGGTCGATTGATACGAGCGGAGAGCGACAATCTGTTATGGCGGCCCACACCATGGCCGGCGCTTGAGTTCTGGAATCCAATCGAGTTCTGGAAGCCATTTGCAGATGACCTCTTTGGCAAGTAAACACGATCATTTTGTTTGTTTACAAACTGCTGGACAACGAATGTTTTCTCATCGGAGAAAAACAAATTCGGCAGTTCACCAATTTCGACAAAGCGAAGCAACTCTTTAGCTCTTTTGAGTCTTTTTTTTTCTGTTGCGGTGTATGTTCTTGCAGTTTTTGGAATTTCAGCGGCTTTACACCGAGCTCATTTTTCAACATTTGCCGAATGGAATATTGTGATATGTTCAACTCACGAGCCATTTTTCGGCCACTGCGACGCGGGTTTCGATCAAGTCGCTTCTTTACTTTTCGAACTATTGCTGCTAATGTTGCCGTTTTCTTCCGTCCACTTCCTTAACGTCGGGCTACGCTACTAGTAACGAGCGGTAACGAGCGATGGTACGAGACACACAAAATTTATTCACATCTAAATGCTGGATTTCTCTAACGATAGTCACTTGTGGTTTTCCAGATAAATATAAAGAAATCACACTATCACGCTTGAATTCCATCACGAATAACTTTTTTTCTGGAAAAGTCGCACCAAAATGCTTTTGTACGCTTGTTGCATATGAGGTTTCCCTTTGTATAGAATATTTGCCTGCAAAATACTTCAGCTTCCAAATTCCATAAGGACTTTTTTTATTTATTTTGACATTTAATGTGTTCATTCTACAAAATATTGCCAACATCTGAGACAGTTTTTTTTTTCTACAAGCTCCATAATCGGTCGATTATGGCAAGCCTTTTTATTGAAGTTTCTCTGGAGATCCAGATCTCCCAAAAGTTCGTCTAAACACGATTTTATGCGAATGAAACTTCCAGAGATAAAATATCTTCTAACTGGGCTCCTTCGGAAGTCATCTATCGGTTGGAGATATACAGAAGGTCATCCATTAAAGAAAGACCACAGAAGACTTTACAAAGATGTTTCATAACATGAATACATCTAGAATGGTGGGGGACATTAATCCATCGGTAAATGATATGTAGAGGGTCATTCATCAAAGAAAGGCTTCCATTAGCAGAAGACCTGCAAAAGGTGTTCCGTTACTAGAATTCCTCTAGAATATTATTCAGACCTCCACATTTTTTTCCATCTGTAAAGCACTTAAACAATAACTTCTATGCGTATAAGAACTGTAGCAGATTCAAAGATGACCACTGGAAGGTGTGATATCGGTAGAAGGCCTACAGGTGGTCGCCTTTACTTCAATAATAGATATATTTTTTGAATTAAAATGCTGTCATGTATGAAGCCCGTAATCTGCAGAAGACATCCACAATGCATTCTACCTACAAAAGTCCTAAAAGGCTTCCAGATGGTACACTATCCATAGTAGAAAGTCGAAAGGTATTCTAAATGTATTTTAGAAGGGTATTCCTATAAAATATTTCCTGAAAGTGTTTATACCCTCTACCATAGTATGGAGGTATATTAAGTTTGTCATTCCGTTTGTAACACCTCGAAATATACATTTTACACCCTTCAAAGTATATATATTCTTGATCAGCATAAAATTCTATCTCGATTTAGCGATGTCCATCCGTCTGTGGAAATCACTCTAGCTTCCGAACGAAATGAAGAAGGTCGATAAAATTCAACTCAAATATATATTATGTCTGCAGGACTTTTGGTATTGAAAATGGGCCATGTAGGTCCACGTTTTGGTATAGCCCCCATATGACGGTACCTCTCGATATTAGGTATTTTGATGATTTGAGCGACATTATTCACCAGAATTGTTTCAAATTTGGTATTTAAAGTTCATTACGAATACTACAGTCTAAGACGGAAAATTGTCTGTTCAGGTCCACGTCTTCGTACAGCCCCCATATAACGATACCTAACGATTTTCGGTATTTTGATAATTTTGGCGACATTATTCACCGGAATCGTTTCAAATTTGGCGTTTCAAGTTCATTATGGATATTAAGGCTTAAGACAGAAAATTGTCGATGCAGGTCCACGTCTTCGTACAGCCCCCATGTAACGAAGCCTTCCGATATTCGGTATTTTGACGATTTTAGCGAAATTATTCACCATTTTTTTAAGTTTCGGTATTTTTAAGATTTTAACAGAATTTTTAACGGATTTTATTGCTTTTGAGAATTGCCAAATTTGTTGCAAATGGTGGAGGGTATTCAAAGTTCGGTCCGGCCGAACTTACAGCTTTTTTACTTGTTTCATCTATATAACACCTATAAAAATGTTCATATTGATGAAAGTACACCAAGAAATAATAATTCGATTTTATCGTTTTTCCATAGAAAGTTTTTTTTTATAGAATAGCTCCATAAGAACTGTCATCTATAGAAGACCTCCGGAATGCACATTACTTCGTAGTGCAAAAGGTCACCTCGATCTACAGAATTTATTCTGCTAACCGTCGACTTAAACAATACCTTTAAAGCATGTACCACTTACAAAAAAATTGTTGTTGTGGTTATTTCTATAAATCTAAGGCTCCCAAAATTAGTATTGCTAAAACGTTGAAAATGCACATTCTACAAGTCATATTTTGTATGAAGTTAAAGTAATTTACAGTACCTACCAACCCAATAATACAGGTTAAAAAAATAATACATTAATTTATTACTATTGTTATAGTAATAAAATTTAAAAATATTTAACGTAGTATTATAGATGATCATTTCAACTTACACTTAGGAACTGTAACTATACCTCATACATTGTTTGACGTACCTGAAACAGAAGAAAACAAAAAAACTGATAAAATTTTATGAAAAAGTAATCAAAAATAATAAGCTCTGAGATTTTTAATTCCGCATCAAAAAGGCCTTCCCTTCTTCGTGGCATATCTGTAGATGAAATAAAAAAAATGTTATTGTAATTCCCACTATAAAACCATGTTTTACTAGTCCCCTCAAATTAACAAGAAGCTACTTCCCAACAAGTCAATAAATTAATTAAAAACAAACTCTTGGGACCTCTAGACCATAAAATGTCAAAATACCAAAGATTGGCCATTTTTTAGAAATATTCTTGGCAAGAGCATAACATTATTTATGTTTGTATGTAAAATATCTATTAAATTTTGAAACTTTATTGCAAAAGTCGTAACATTCAATACCACAATAGATGGAAAAAGTACACAAACTTTCTTTTATAAGGCCTTTAAGCCCGTTCTGCTCCTACCACCAAAATTGGAAGGCAACACTTTAGTTTTGATGGTGGTAGCTAAAGTAAACTTTTAAAAAAAGTTTCGTTTCAGTTTTTTTTTTTTTGCTGTGTGCTTTAAATAAATGTTAATAAATACAATTATTTTTGTATTTTTGTTTATCTATCATTGTGTGGCAATAAAACATTAACACCTACATGGTGGGAGTATTTCTGCTATTAATACAGAAAAAGAAAAGTTCAAACATCTCGACATGTTGTTATGTGTTATCACTTGGTTACTATTCGCCTGGAAATCGCAAACTTTTAATGGCAATTATTATATTTGTTCTTTGTTTTCCCAAGGGAAATTCAATGAATGCGTGTGGCTTATCCCAAAAGCCCTCTTTGTTTTTTTTTTTTTTTTTGACTTCTGCTAGTTTGCTTAGCCATCTCGAAAAATTGCCTAAAGCAATAATCAATCATTTTACTGGGGCCAAAATCGAAGATAAAAATGACAAGAGCATTTGTGACAATACGAATGGAAAAAGAAAAGAAAAGTTTTCTTCTTGTTACTTGTTTACATTTACTAACTAGTCGGAAAAGCAAAATTATTGTTGGGGTAAAATGAAAAGTTTTCAAGTTAAAATGCAATTTCAAGTTACCGAGAAAAGGCAATTTAATTTGTTTCTGATAGATATTGCCTTTTCCAAAAAAAATGGGGTTTTATTGTGTAGGAATTAATTTTGAGCAGTTTTACTTTTTTTCTATTGTTTATTTAATTAGGCCGAAATACAGTAATACAGCTATTTTTCCCAATGAATAAAAAAAATTTGCATTTATTATAGGTATCTACTAATATTTTCAAGTAGAAATTTCACAGTAAATTAAACTGGGGGAATTATCTCCCCCATGCACAAAAATACAAAAAAAAAAAAAAGTAAAACAGAAACTAAATTCGGCCGGGCCGAACTTTTTATACCCTTCACCGGAAACTACCACTTAAATGAAAACTGTTGTATGGAGACCATACGAAGACGTGAACCAGCTTACGAAATTTTTTGTCACAGACTGTAGTACCCATTACAAACTTCAAACACCAAATTTGAAACAATTCTGGTGAATAATGTCGCTAACATTATCAAAATACCGAATATTGGGATATACCGTTATATGGGAGATATAAGAAAACGTGAACGAGAAAATTATTTCGGAGCTATGACATTTATACCTTAAATAATTCTTTCAAAAGGATATTATAATTTTCACTCTACAGGGTGGGATAAAAAAACTGAAACAAAGTCAAACGCCATAATATTTACATTTTTTTTTTTAAATTTTAGAAAAAGTTTAGATTTTTTCGAATTGATCACCTTTGGCACAATAAATGGCCTTCAAACGGCCAATGAAACTGTCATACGCTACTCGAATGTTGCTCTGCGGTATTTTGGCCCATTCCCGGCGAAGCACTTGCTTGAAGTGATCGACACTTTGGTATTTTTTAGTGCAAACCTTGCTTTCCGAAATATTCCAGACACAATAGTCCAACGAATTGGAATACGGATATTTTGGTGAATATTGCGCGCTGGAAATGAAGCGAGGAACCTCATTTTGTAACCATTCTTGCATTCTTGGGTTACGCGTGCTGAGAGCGATGGTGCTGAGACCTGTTTTGATGTCCAAGGTCTGTAGCCAAATTGTTTGCGTGCCCAAGGCTTTAATACACCCTTCAGAATAATTTCGTGATAATATTTTGCATTGATTCTAATGCAACAGTCGATTAATACGAACGGAGAGCGACCATCGGCTGTTATGGCGGCCCATGTCATCACAATGGCCGGCGCTTGAGTTCTGGTGGCCAACTGAAGGTGGACATTTTCAGCTGACCTCTTTGGCAAGTAAACACGATAATTTTGTTTGTTTACAAACTACTCGACAACAAATGTTTTCTCATCGGAGAAAACCAAACTCTTTAGCTCTTTTTTCTGTTGCGGTGAAAATTCTTGCACTTTTTGGAATTTCAATGGCCTTACCCCCCCGAGCTCATTTTTCAATATTTGCCGAATGGAATATTGCGATATGTTCAGCTCACTAGTAATTTTTCGGCCACTGCGACGCAGGTTTCGATCAAGTCGCTTCTTTACTATTCGAGCCATTTCTGCTGATGTTGCTGTTTTCTTCCGTCCACTTCCTTGACGTTGGGCTATGCAACCAGTATCACGATAACGAGCTACATTAAAATGTTGGAGTGCTCTAACGATAGCCACTTGTGGTTTTCCAGCCAAATATAACTCTTGAATTCCATCACGAATTACTTTTTTCTGGAGAATTCGCACAAAAATGCTTTTATACCCTTATAAACAATATAATGAGCTGTCACTGAAATAATTTTAACAGCTACCGGACCAGTGGTTTTGGAAACTACAGCAGTATGAAGTTGGTTGCAGTTTTTTTATCTCACCCTGTATGATAACGAAATCATTGCATCGATGTGAATTTCAGAAGTGATACTTTCAAGGATTTGTGATTCCTTCTAGAGCTGATTTTTAATTTGAGGTGAGATTTGCAATTCAAAATTACTCGCCAGAGGGAACTGTACTATCTTTACACGTAGTTTGCTCTATACACTTTTGTTTAATGTAGGAACGATCGCGTACTACTCTTGTTTGAAAAATAAAAGTGGGAGTGAAAATACTCAATATAGGGTACGAGTTTACTCTAGGTGTAGTGTAGGTACAGATTGGCAACATTGTTCTTTTATATGTTTGGCCTGGCATCGTTTGCGCCTTGGATTGAGGAAAACACATATTTACATATAAAACAACAACATGACAAAATCTAAGCTCTCCCTCTAAAACGAACTAAGCCTACTCTCAGTTCTTTGAGTGGCATTGAAAAATAGAGTATACTTGATTTTTTAGTCCCGCTGGAATTTGAGTAAAGAGTGAAACTCTCTAAATCTATGATATTTATACCTTACACAACTCTTACAAAAGGATATTATTATTTTCACTCTACAGGACTAGGTTCAGAATAGAATGTTATAATAACACGTAACAGTTACCTCGAGTCGAAATTTCGCTTGTGATAACTATTTATGACAGGGTAGTAGCCTACAATTTTCACTTTCTTTGCAGCTGTAAATATTTCGATAGCTTAAAGTCACTTTCTGGGGAGGTCACAAATACATGAATATCTTTAAATCTGACTTTTGCATTGATGATGATTTCATTGTCATATGTATTCAGCACGGCAGAGGACCTAAATATAGGGCAATTTCTCGTGAGTACAGTTAAAAACTAAAACTTCGTAATGTATAACCTCTAGAAATCATTTCGAATGATTTTTGAAGTAGTCCAACTATGTCCTACAGTATCTTGAGGAACAAACTGTTGTAATTTTCTCCTACAGTGGTTTTTTATTTATTGAAAGCTTTAAAAACCAAATTTGAAACAATTCCCTAAAAGAATGTGGTTAAAACCAATAAAATATCAAATGTCGGGTGATACCGTCATATGGGGGCTATTCCTAGGGAAGGGCCTATTTGTAACTCTTTTTGACTGAGAGGTTGATATACATATATTAAGAAATTCAAATGACAAAATTCAAACAATTCCACTGATAAATGTGGCTACAGTCAAAATACCTAATATTGAGAGGTATCGTTAAATGCGAGCGAATTTAACCTGTCTGGAGACAAAAGATTATTCTGTACGAAATATTAGCTTCCTACCATGAGTCGTTTGGACCCTTGCTTGATTACAAGATATGCACGGACAAACAGACCGACAGGGCTTAATCATCTTAGAATTATATGCTGATGACGAGTATGTATACTTTGTGAGTTCTAAAATGATTATTTCTATGAACTGCAAACGAAATGACAGATAAAATGGTGGAGGGCATTAAAAATTAATTGAATCAAACATTCATGTTTCTTATTTCAATTTGCCTTTTTATTTTCGGATTGAAATCTCCTAAAAAATACATAATTAATGACATTTACGATTTCTCCCTTAGATCTCATTTCGAATTGATAAAAATAATATTACATTAAAAACCTTAGATAATCTCCCACAAATGCTACTCTATTAATTACGGGACTAAAAATACAAACATTTCACTAAATTCAATATTAACAATGCCTAATTATTCAATTTTCCCATCCACCTTTGTAATCCAATATAATTCCAGTCTTGCGTGAGTGTTGTGTTTTTTTTTTTCATTTTCCTTCAAAGATTATTTTAATTAGTCCTAATTAGCTAATTACCACAATTGGCAAAGTTCTCCCCATTGGTCAGAGTTGTTGGTGTATATTTCAATTTGTGCTAATTTTATGCCGTTTCTCTGGGCATAGACATCATGTTATTTGGCTGATTTATTATTCATTTGTGTGAATTATTAACGGGATCACAACGGGCCAACTGTTGGGTATGTTAAATATGTCTAATGCTAAAATGGTATCACACACACACTCACTCACTCACCTACAATGCATATTTTATGGGTTTTGTTTGGTAATTATGACCATTATGACAAATGTTTGAGGTTTTTATTGTGGAATTCAAAGCGTTCGATAATAATTCAAACAAAAATATTTTTACGATAATTCGTTTATAATAATTGGGTTCATGGTAGAATTACAAGGTAGCCCTATCAGGCCAGCTGTAGGCAACTTAATATGTCAAACAAATTGTTGTAATTCGAATTCGCCTTACATATACACAAAGAGAAAAAATATAGCAAATAATTATTCACATTGAAAATTTTGGAATAGTAAATTTTGAGGTATTGTATGGTTTGTAAAAGAACGTATATTGGAGGACAAGCTAAGTCCAATACTTTCCTTAAGTTAACATTTGTATAAATGCATTCATGATTGTCGTCACGAGTCACACAAATAAAAATCGCCAAGCAATTCCCTTTATCCATATCTAGAGGCAGTTATAACAAATATAGTTCTTGTCTGTTTCCTAATATTCAGCATTATAAGATTTCTTCTCTATCCTTAAAAATTGAAATTGCAAACCAATTTTAAAAAGAAAGAACCCTTATAATATTCCGAATGGACATTTATTGATAATGATGAGGGCTAAAGTAAATCATAACAGCTTCACGATTATAGACTGTAGAAGTTATTCAAAAAACACGAATTGAACCGCAAATATGTTTTAAAAATCTGTTATTTAAGAACCGCAGTTATCCTTAAAATAGCCGCAATTTGAGACCCTAGGATATTCTTTAAACTTTACGAATTGAGATCCGGAATTTTTCTTCAAAATCTATATCACAACAAAACAAAATGTTCTTGCAAAAATTGATTTTTTTTAAATTTCAATGAACCAAAACAAATTATTTAATGTCTCAAAATAAAATGTTCTGATTGGTGCATAACAATTTACCCCCGATTTATATTTGTCAATTGAATTCGCCTTGCTTACAATTTTGACATATCAAGTTTCCAGAAAAGTTGCTTTGTTGTAATTTTCGCCTATGTTGCTACCTGGTATTTCTACCATGATTGGGTTTATTGGCCACATAAGTTGGATATTCAGTGCGGGAATTATAGCCTTTGCCAAAACTATGGAAAATGTATGAAAAGAGGAATAATCGAGAATTTTTTATGGTTATCGATTATTGCAAATATATTGTCAACACTCATAACATTTTAAGAAAAGGAATAAAAAATTACATGATGATGATGATAGGAACAAATTTCAAGGTTAAAAAAAAACATTAGCAGCGTCTTTGATAGAATGTGAACCTTAAATATATCTTTTTTCGAGAGACACTTAAAAACTTCTTCTGGTATTACAAATGGAATTGATAAAACGTCATTCCAAAATGAACAAATTTGAAATACATGGTATTTTTTAAACTTTTGAGCTGTGGTGTATGAGGAGTGCGATGTGCGAAGATTGGACCGAATTCGAATAGTTAGTTTAGATTAACTTCTAATGGGCTATTCGACTCATATTGAGATGCGGTTGTTTTTGGAAGCGTTAGACTGGATTTTTGTACCCTTCGGAACAATAAGAAATTGTATAAATGGTTGGTAGGTGATGTCAATTAACAAATAAAAGTAAAAAGCAGATAAGTTCGGCCGGGTCGAACTTTTAATACCCTACAACATTTGAGAGGAACTTGAAAATTTAAAAAAAAAATCGAAAACTACCTTCTAGATTAAAACCATTACATGGGGACTATACGAAAACGTGAACCTGCATAAGAAATTTTTTGTCATAGGCTGTGATACCCATTACGAACTGCAAATAGGAAATTTGATACAATTCCATTGAATAATGTAGCACAAATCATGAAAATACTGAATATTGGTAGGTACCGTTATATGGGGGCTATACGAAAACGTGGACCGACATGGCCCGTTTACGAACCCAATCTGCCTACTGGTAAACTAAGCATGTATGCAAAATTTAAGCCTTCTATCTGAATTCGTTCGAAAGATAGCGTCATTACAACAGACCGACGGACATCGCTTAATCGTTTCAGAATTTTACGCTGATCCAGAATATATTTACTTTGTATGGTCTATTATAAATATTTCGAGGAGTTACAAATGAAATAACAAAGCTAATATATCCTCCATAGAATGGTGGAGAATATAAAAATACCATTATACAGGGTGAGATAAAAAAGCAACAAAGTCCCATGCCATAATTTTTACATTTTTTTTTAAATTTTATTGAATGAAAGCAAACGTCGGAAATAGCATCAACTTTTAGAATAAGTTTAGATTTGTTCGAATTGGTCACCTTTGGCACGAATTATGGCCTTCAAACGGCCAATGAAACCGTTGCACGCTGTCCGAATATTGCTCTTCGGTATTTTGGCCCATTCCAGCGAAGCCTTTGTTTGAGGTGATCGACACTTTGGTATTTTTAAGTGCCAACCTTGCTTTCCACAATAGTCCAACGGATTGGTATCCGAAGATTTTGGTGGCCATTGTGCGCTGGAAATGAAGCGAGGAACCTCATTTTGTAACCATTTTTGGGTTACGCTTGCTGAGTGCGATGGTGATGGAGTCCTGTTGGAATTTTCAAGGTCTGTTGCCAAACTGTTTGCATGCCCAAGGCTGTAACACACCCTCCAGAATATTTTCGCGATAATATTCGGCATTTATTATAATGCAACGGTCGATTAATACGAGCGGAGAACGACCATCGGCTGTTATGACGGCTCACACCATCACCATGGCCGGCGCTTGAGTTCTGGTGGCCAACCGAAGGTGCACATTTCAGCTGACCTCTTTGACAAGTAAACACGATCATTTTGTTTGTTTATGTTCAGCTCACCAGCCATTTTTCGGCCACTGCGACGCGGGTTTCGATCAAGTCGCTTCTTTACTTTCCGAACCATTTCTGCTGATGTAGATGTTTTGTTTCGTCCACTTGCTTGACGTCGGGCTACGGTATCAGTCTCACAGTAACGTGCGATGGTACGAGACACAAAAGATTTATTCACATTTAAATGCTGGAGACCTCTAACCGTAGCCAATTTCGATTTTTCAGCCAAATATAAAGAAATTACACTATCACGCTTGAATTCCATCACCAATAACTTTTTTCTGGAAAATTTCAAACAAAATGCTTTTGTACTCTTGTAAACAGTGTTGTGAGCTGTCACTGGACTAATTTTAACAGCTGTCGGACGAGTGGCTTTGAAATGACAGCAGTGTGAAGTTGGTTGCAGTTTGTTCGTCTCACCCTGTATATTAAGACAATGGTTGTACTATTTTCCAAAAAATAAAGAAATATGTGCTGATTATTTTAGTGACCGCTAGTTAATACATTAAGTTAACATAACATTTTAGGCAGAAAGTGTCAAAAGATGAATAATTCTACACAATATTTCACTATCAATCTCAGAAAATGCGACATATATGTAGGCATAGTGGTTTTTAAGAAGATTTTTTGATTTATAAATAAATCTTTCTATATCTATATATCTATCTAATCTATATATATGCATAGTAGGGTCTTAAAACATTAAATATTCATTTCATCACTTCTTGATATCAAAAAGATACATGTACCACAAACTATACACTATCTGATTTCCAACTTCATAACGATTGCATGTTTACTTCCATTCTAGGTTAGAGATCCACTCTTTTACCATTATATAAAAATCTTAAATTTAGTTTAAAGTCTTCTCCGTACACTTAAATATCCCAACAAACGTTGCAAATTATGTAAAATATTTAATAGCGATGACATGGAAACTGTAAATATTTCGCAGGAAAAAAAATGTCACAGGAAATGCCTCGGGCTTTTATAGTTTGTGGTGTTTTGTTTCGTTTTATTTTTCCTGCTCTTTTTTATTTTCTTTGCAAATTGTTTCTAAGTATATGCTAATTTTTCTTTTGCATTCTTTTCTCCACCATTCTCTCCATCCTAACAGCCCGTGGCAAGAAGAAGGAAAAGAAGAAGTATTTGATGCCATTGTTGTTGCTCTTCAAATTGAAAATGGCCGCATTATTGCCCCTGGCAATTGGTTTCTTGGCTTTGTTGTCATTCAAGGCTTTGGTCATTGGTAAAATCGCATTGATTTTGTCCTCCATCATTGGTCTGAAGAAGCTGTTGGAGAAAAAGGAAAACTATGAAGTCGTCTCGCATCCCCACTATGATGAACACAGTTATGGACGTGCGTTACGTGATGCCCAGAATTTAGCCTACAGTGCTTACAAGAAATAAACGACGTTGACAGCTTAGCAGGCGACGGCATAGTACAATGATGGGCTAGCAAGAAAAACAAGATTGGAATTCTGGGAAAATATAATTTTTTAATATTTTCCTCGGTATTCTCCATGGTATATTTATTACTTTTTTTTTAATATTTAATGTCTAAGAGCCTCTGGGAGTGCAATACATCCTGATAATTTATTTATTTATTAAAGCGTTTATTTTTTGTATTTATTTATTGATTTAATTTAATAATTTATTATTGATGTGCAGATAATTAAACAAAAAAAAAAAATCATAGGAAAACTGAAACTGACAAATAATAGCCATTTTTTTGTTTCATTTTGCTGGATCAATTCAGCGAATGAATATCAAAGCGTTTAAATGAGAAAAAAAAAATAAAAAGAATAGTAACAATTTGTTGTTGTATCAATAGAATATAAGTTTAAAGTTTCTACCAAAAGAACAAACAATAACCATTTAAAACAACTCAATAGCTTAAACTGTTTTTCTTTTAGTAAATTAATTAACTCACGCACACTTGATACTTGTTTTTACATCTACACAATTTCTACCACAACTACTGCAACAATCTGACTTGGTTCACACTCACCGAATACCTCTTTAATCCTCTGGAATGACTGATGCTAACTAGGTATCTAGTTCATAATACTGTTACAATAGCTTTTGTTTTTTGTTTAATTTTATTTTTGTTATAGGCTATTTTCTATCTACCTACTACTGTCACTTTTACTATGAAGCTTTATAAATCCATTCAATATGATTTTCATTGAATTAAAGTGCAAAACTATTACAAAAAATATTTTTGTTTTATTTAACATATGGTTAGTTGTTTTCTTCTTCTATAACCTATTGAATAAATCGTATTTCTAGGATTATTGCAAGAGGATTATGAATAATGAAAAAATATTGCTATGGAGCAAGGCTAGGCAAAGAGTATCCCTTGGGATATCTGTGTGTTCACCAACACAATTGTAAAAAATAAATTGTTTTGAATTTTCTGTCAAGTTGGTTTTGGGAGAATATTTATTTTTTTTCGAGCAGTCGATGAGGAAGGTGCTGTCGGATATTTTTATGAATACACCGTAAGAAATATTGGAGCACATAAATATATCTTACTACATATTTGAAACAAATATTTGCGAAATTGTAAAATTACGACTTTTAAGATTTATCTTTTCTTACTGAATTATATTTGACAAAATTTGCATACGAATTCACATGTTAGAAATAGAAATGCATTTCATATTGTTAGACAAATTTATAGTCCTACCAAATTAGTGGACATTTTCATATCCCTTGATTGTTCTGAAATGGTACATACGTTGATAAAATAACAGAATGTGATGTTTGTCATTCTGTTTGTGATTCATAGAAATAATCTTTTAGGACCCAACGCAAAATATGATTTTCTGATCAGCATAAAATTCTACGACCATTTCCGTATGCCAGCCTGTGAAAATCGGTATTAAAGGTAAAGGTAAGGTAATAGAAATTATATTTTAAGACCCAACGCAGGATATGATTTTCTGACCAGCATAAAATTCTACTAGTATTTGCGTATGCCAGCCTGTGGTAATCAGTATAACTTTATAAAGGGTCAACATAGATGGTTAGCATGTTATGTCCGAAATTATTAAATAAATATAACATCAAAATTATATAAAATTTCTGAAAATGTCAACTTTATTTGAAATAATTGTGCAAATATTTCTCCGAATTGTCTGTCAAAATATTATTTTTTTACCAACGAAGTTGTTTTGAAAACAGAAAATTTTAAATTGAAAATTTAAAGATAACAAATTATTTCTCACTCTGTAAAGAGAGGCAAAAAAACACTTGCAATATTTTGTTATTTCAAAACACATACAATCACAAACATTTTTTGAGGCTCTCTGCCTAGCCCTGCTATGGAGATATGTGAGCATTGGAGAAAATATGAAACTATTAAAAAACTACATAACAATTTACGAAAATAAAGGAAAAGGAAAAGGCGTCAATTTAAAAACAAATGAACAAAAGTATTGAAAGTTATTTTGCCTTTATATATTGTGAAACAAAATAATTTAAATGCAAATATTAATTGATTTTCACTAATTTCGATTATGAAATAAATATGGATACTATTATTGGGGTATTACGAACCCCAAATACAATAAACATTTGATTCCGTTAAAAAACATGGTGATATAGGGTAAGTGCGCCTAAGGTCGGCATGTCCCATTAGTCGGCAGTTTTGAAATTTAAACTTAAATAACTAAGAATAGAGTTGACCAAATAATGAAATAATTGCAAAAAAACGTCAACAGTGTTCTCTGCTCTCTTTCTGTAAAAATAAAGACAATGAGCTCCGATCATTTATTACGAGAGAATAACGGTTTTCGTCAGTGAGTGTCTTCCAACGCATGCGATAGTGCTTGTTTGTAAAGAAAAAATTAGTGGTGGTGTTAACTTAATAATCGATTTAAGAACATTAAATTTAATACTTTTGGAATCAGAACTATTTTATAAAAGTAAATAACAGTCTAAAAATCATTTTATAACTTAAAAAATTTGCAAATCAAGCATTTTTCTGTTCAATTATTTAATGCCGACATTAAGAACAGAAAAAAGAGATTTGCCAGTAGTCGGCAAGGGGGTTCCGATTACTAGAAAAATATAATTTTTGACCTATTTCACCAAAACTTGAGAAAACTATTAAAAAAATATCCAAAAACTACACAAATAAAAAAATATTTTTGTGTCGGCAGTTGTTTTATTTGTGCTTTTTGATCAACTTTTCTAAATTAAGTAGGTTTTTTAAATCAGCTATTTGACATTTTAGATAGCGGTGGCATTTTTGAAGAAAGGAAAGATCAATTCACAAAATTCCAAATATAAGAAAGGTACTTTTTTCTTTTTTATTTAATCTCATTTTTATTTTAATTGATGGTAACCATATTATTCTTGATTTTCTACCTACATTTGGTTTAGAATGATAATTAAATAAAACTCTATTTAAAAACGAAATTAATTAATTGAACTGCGAATTAGTAATATAGCACAGTTTTATACTATTAGAAAAAAAAAATAATAATATTTTTTTTTACTGAAATACTATATGCCGACTACTGGCAAATAGACATGCCGAGCATTGGAAAATGGTGCCGACTACTGGCAAAAAACAACAATTTTAGTAAAATTGCAAATTTTGCCAATTAAAAAAAAAAAAAAATTCAATTGTTGTTTATTATTTCGAAAACTAAACAAAATTTGGAATCTGAACAACTTATTTTTTCTGCAATTGAAAGATTTCACTCAGTATGTTGAAAGATTGAAACATTAAAAATTCTAAAAGTGCCGACTACTGGTACACTTACCCTATTCAAAATACTTAAAATCGGTTGCAAGCATTTCATAGGGGCTAATTCCAAAGTAAGTTATGTTTTTGCCGTTCTTGAGTTATGAGCGTAGTAAATGTTTACAACTCAAGAACAGCAGGCCTCATTTTGGCAAATTCACACCGTTTCGAATAGTGTTTTGACAGAAAAGGATAAAATACAAAAAATAAAAAAAAGTAAAATCACAAATAACAAGTAAGCAAAGGATAAAGTCGTGCTAGGCCGACCATGTGATACCCTACAACACTACAATACGTTGGAAGCATATGTCCAAATTCATTTTGGAAGATTTCGATATGGAAATAATGTCATAGCCGCCTGCCCAGATGTTACCCTTATTTACGCACTCCGCCGTGTTGTTATATATTCAAAAAAAAAAAAAAAAAAAAAAAAAGTGTAAGTTCGGCCGGGCCGAACTTTTAATGCCCTCCACCATTTGGTACAAATTTGGCATTTTCCAAAAAATAAAATCCGTTAAAAATTCAGCTAAAATCTTAAGAATACCGAATGCTTATACGACGACGTGGGCCTGCATAAGCAACATTTATCATAAGTTATTACAATATATAAATGCAAACTTGAAGAAAAATCTGTTTCTAATGTAGCTAAAATCATTAAAATACCGAATATGGGGGGTACCGTTATATGGGGGCTATACTAAGACGTGGACCTGCACAGACAATTTTCTGGCATGGGCTGAAGTATCCATTACGAACTTCACATGCGAAATTTGAAACAATCACGGTAAATAATGTCGCTAAAATCATCAAAATACTGAATATCGGGGGGTACGGTATATGGGGGCTATATGAAGACGTAGACCTATATGGCCCATTTTCTGTTTTATGCTGCAGTATCTATTACGAACTTCAAAATTTGGAACCATTTCGCTAAATAATGTCGCTAAAATCATCAAAATACCGAATATCGGGGGGTACCGTTATATGGGGGCTATATGAAAAAGTGGACCTACATGGCTCATTTTTTGACTTAGGATGTGGCATCCGTTACGAACTTCAAATCCCTAATTTTAAACGATTCCGGTAAACAGTGTCGCTAAAATCATCAAAATACCGAATATCGGGGGGTACCGTTATATGGGGGCTACACGAAGACATGGACCTGCACAGATAATTTTCTGTCTTAAGCTGTAGTATCCATTACGAACTTCAAATGCCAAGTTTGAAACAATTCCGGTAAATAATGTCGCAAAAATCATCAAAATACCGAATATCGGGGGGTGCCGTTATATGGGGGCTATATGATAACTTGGACCTACATGGCCCATTTACGAACTTAACCTGCCTACTGGCAAAATAAACATGTCTGCAAAAATTTAGCCTTCTATCTCAAGTTGTTCGTAAGATAGCGTGATTACAACAGACGGACAGACAGACAGACATGACTAAATCGTCTTAGAATTTTACGCTGATCAAGAATATATATATTTTGTTGGGTTTGACATGAGTATTTCGAGGAGTTACAAACGGAATGACAAAATTAATATACCCTCCATAGAATGGTGGAGGGTATAAAAAAAATCACAAATGCCGTGGTCCATTTTACAGCTAAATATAATCCAATGATCATCCAATATGCTCGACATTTTTCCTGTCCCTAACTCTCTCCTTGTAGAGTGACATAACAGTAGGATTTAATTCTGACCCTAGCGCTACCCCATGCAAAATTACGTGAGGATCGGACGATAATTGCGACCTGTATATAATACCTTCAACACATAGTGTTGGGGGGTGTAGAAAAATTGTAAAAATTTACTATTCAAAATTGTTAGTCAAATTGAAAAAATCGCATGCGATAAAAAATATGATAACAATTGAAAAAAAAATGTAACAAAAAATATTCACTTTTTTATTGGCATTTATTACGCGATTTTCTTAAATGTTATCCTTTTTGGCAAGAGACCATTCCAAAATGAGGAGAATCAGTCCAGCAGTTCTTGACTTATTGGCGATCTAACTAACATTTCCTTCTTTGATATATGAGATTGTATATATCTTGCTATATATGCGAGATTTTGGATATGAGCATCAATGTAACGGTGAGAAGTTACATTTCCATGAATTTTTGATTTCGCCAGGATTAAAAATATTCGCGGTTTAGTAAAAAATTTCGTATTTTTTACAAATTTAAATATGGTCCGATGACCATCCAAACTTGTACGCTTCTGTCCAATTCTTAACTCTAATCCCATGCAAAATTCAGCGCCGATTGGTCCATAATTGTGGCCTGTAGAGCAACAGAAAAATCAAGTATTTTTTTCTGTTTTTGGTCAATTTCAAACCCTAAATATTTTGCAATCATCCCCAAATTCTAGCCCTAACCCCACCTCCATCTTCAATTTCGTGAAGATCGGACCATAATTGCGACCTGTAGCTTGATTACAAATTAACATGAACAGACGGGCTAGATCGACTCAGCTCGGCGAGATAGGAAGATCCATATATACTTTCCTATGTGGGAAATCAATATTTCGTGGTGTTACATAATACATATCCGCAATAAATTTAGGGGTTTAAATGGACCAAGAAATAAAAATGTTCCTGATTTTGCAGCCGTAATAAAAGTCACAAATAAAAACTTAAGGACACGAAATTCCAAATTTGGAGATACAAAGAAGGTTCAAATGAAGCAAAAACAGATAAATTTTTCTAATCACACATATGAAACCAATCGACTCGGAATTTTGCATGAGAGGAGAGTTGAGGACAGAGAAGAAGTCTAGCATTTTGGATGACCAATGGATTATATTTAGCTGTAACTAACAGCACGACAAAGTGCGTAAATATTGGGCAAATGTCATCAAATATTGGGCAAATGGGCAGTGCTCTATGACATAATTTCAAAAGCAAAATCTTCCCAAATGGATTTGGACATAAGGGGACTTCTACCATATTGTGGTGTTGTAGAATATCACATGGTCGGCCCCTCACGGCTATAGCCTTTGCATATTTGTTTTTTGTTTGTTTTGAATTCTGAATGAAAAATAATATTAGTGACTAATGTAGCTAAAATCATCAAAATACCGAATATAGGGGGGTACTATTATATGGGGCCTATACCACACACAATTTGCAGTCAATGTTCAGTCTTACTCTGTAGTATATATTACGAACTTCAAATACCAGCAAACAATTCTGGTGAATATTGTCGCTAAAATCATCAAAATACAGAAAATCGAGAGGTACCGTTATATGGGAGCTATTCGATGACGCGGAACTGCACAGACAATTTTCTGTCTTAGGCTGTAGAATTAATTACGTACTTTAAATATCAAATTTGAAACGTTATATGCTTAGAAAATATATATGACAATACAACATTTTCAAGCCTTAACTTTCGTATCCTATCTTAGAACGATGAAAGTTTCTTTAGTATTTTACAAAATTTTCATTTTTTTGTTCATTTGTTCATTTCATAAAGTACGCCCGTTAAATGCACTGAAAGTAAAGTTCATCGGTGCATGACATTCGATACGGGTTGCACATTAGAATACATGCTCTCATATCTGCTTTCATATGAACTAACCTGAGGAATATTAATTTCCATTTCATCATAATGTGTTCAGCGGTTGTCATAACTACGACCTTCTTTTTGGATGGTTGGCGTACTGAGTGTTGATAACGTTTTTAAGTGGCATATGAAAATTAAATATATTTAAACAGTTGTACATATTTACATATACTGTACATTTTTATGTGTAAGCCATCTCGAAGGGTTTTCATTCATATTTCAATGTAATTTTCACTTGAATGGGCAAGCACTTGCTTCAGGGCGGGAACTTTAAGAAAGTATACTTTGAATGTATCGCAAATTACAAAGTTACATTGGAGTAATGCTCCAGTAAAAAAATGGGTAGCCACATGAACGACATAGTCCATTACAATGTAATGTGAATAAGTTACTAGGCTTGGTTTTGGGAAAGTCGAACTAAACATTGTATCGCGATTATAAAATTCTAAAATATTTCAGTGGGATCCATGGTCGACAAAAACTGGTAACTTTGGAATCCAAAATGTCGATATAAAAAAGAAGTTAAAGTTGACAAGATTGGTATTTATCGGTAGGTCTTAGCGACTACTTTAATTCCGTCACTCATTTAACGAAATATTTCGTCAATTACCGAAACTAAAATCATTTTGATTCTCTCTAAACTCGAAAAATTAAAGAAGTCCGCTACTGACTCCTTATTTTAACATAGGCGTGTCGAACTTATGAAGCACTATCATTGAATTTGTGTTTAATTCCACAACACTTCTTTCAAACCAGCGCACCGTGGGCTGAGGTACTCAAAAACGGAGATTAATTCAGGGAACAATCTGTCACTCTAAAATTTTGCTCAGACATTTATATTACCCCTAGTATGTTTGGTATTAAAAATGGGATATGTCGGTCCACGATTCGGTAAGGCGCCCATATAGCGTTACTTTCTTATTTTCGGTATTTTTAATGCTTTGACCATACTTTTTAACCAAATCACGCGAAACTTTACATTTCGAGTTCTTAGTAGGTATCTAAAGATAGCACCAATATTTGGTGTAAATCTTATTTTTCTGTACCTCCTATTTTCCGGTATTTTTAAAGGTTTCGGCCACAATTTTAAACCTAATCATGGTTTTGAGTTCTGAGCTGATATCGATACAAAAATAAATTTGCCAAATTATATTGAAATTGTTTCTGATTTGGATACAGCTCAGATATACATTTTCAGCCGATTTTGAATATCTGATGCACCAAACACGATATGTAATGCCAATTTAAATGAAATTTGGAATACGTGACGGAGTTCAGTACAAAAATAATTTTTCCAAATTGTTGAGGTTTGTATATAGCTCCCATATATATATTCGGCCGATTTTACATATTTGATGCACCCAACTCGATACGTATGTCCGATTCCAATGAAATTCGGACAGAGAGACAATATTTGGTACCAAAAAAAAAAAAAAAAAAGAAAAAAAAAAATGCCAAATTATATTGAAATCGGTTGAGGTGTGGGTATAGCTTCTTTATATATATATTTCTGCGATGTTAGATTCCAATGAAATTCGGAATGTGTAGCGGAATTTGGTTACAATAATAAATTTGACAAATTCTTCGTAAATCGGTTAAAATTTGGATATAGCTCCCACATATATATTCTCAGCCGAGTTCACCTATATGATCCACCAAACACGGTATGTATGTGAGGGATTTTGGTGTAAAAATTTTATAAAATTATATTATAATCGGTTTATTATTCGGATATGATTTATATTTTATTGAAGCATTGACAGTAAAAAATTACACAACAATTTAATTGAGGATACGCCTATTACGGGAAAGTATGTTGCTACCACGAACTCTGTTATTTGCAACAGAAATGCCACTCAACTTCAAAAGATTGCAGTTTCCTGCACACTTGGTATTTGCTATAAAATTCATAAATCCGAATCACAAACCCTTCGTGTATGCGGCCTAAATTTTTTCGTATTTCCGAAAACAACTTCTTTTCCTCTCTTTCTGCCTTATACAGGATGAAATGAAAAAAACTGCAACCAACTTCAGACTGCTGTCATTTCAAAGCCACTCGTCCGACAGATGTTAAAATTATTCCAGCGACAGCTCATTATATTTTTCACAAGCGTACAAAAGCATTTTGGTGACAATTTTCCAGAAAAAAGTTAATCGTTATGGAATTCAAGCGTAATAGTGTGATTCCTTTATATGTGGCTGGAAAACCACAAGTGGCTATCATTAGAGCACTCCAGCTTTGAAATGTGAAAAAATATTTTGCGTCTCGTGCCATCGCTCGTTACCCTGATACTGGTAGAGTAGCCCGACTTCAAGGAAATGGACGGAAGAAAACAGCAGCATCAGAAGAAATGGTTCGAAACCCGCGTCGCAGTGGCCGAAAAATGGCTCGTGAGCTGAAAATATCGCAATATTCCGTTCGGCTTAAATTGAAAAATGAGCTCGCAGCAGAAAGAAAATAGACTCAAAAGAGCTAAAGAGTTGCTTCGCTTGGCCGAAATTGTTGAACTGTCAAATTTTTTGAGAAAACATTCATTGTCCAGCAGTTTGTTAACAAACAAAATGATCGTGTTTACTTGCCAAATATGTCAGCTGAAAATGTGCATCTTCGGTTGGTCACCAGAACTCAAGCTCCGTCCATGGTGATGGTGTTGGCCGCCATAACAGCCGAAGGTTCATCTCCGCTCGTATTAATCGACCGTGGCATCGCTTCATTTCCTGCGCACAACGGCCAACAAAATCTCCGGATACCAAACCGTTGGACTATTGTGCCTGGAGTATATTGAAAAGCAAGGTTGGCACTAGGAAATACCAAAGTGTCGATCACTTCAAGCAAGTGCTTCGCCGGGAATGAACCAAAATACCGCAGAGCAACATTCGGAAAGCGTGTGACGGTTTCATTGGCCGTTTGAAGGCCATAATTCGTGCCAAAAGATGACCAATTCGAACAAATCTAAATTTATTCTAAAATTTATGCTATTTCCGACATTTTTTCCTTGCATTCAATTAAAAAAAAAAATGTAAAAATTACTATCTATATCAAATTTTGTACCATTTAGTACATTTCGAACAGTTTTTTAACCCATTTCCAAAACTACATTTTTTATCCAATTTTTAGTACCTTTCAGTACTTTTGTACTTCGAATTCCCATAAACCTTGGCTGACAAATATCATGATAAATATCAAGATTCCACCTTCAACCATTTCGCATGGGCTTTGATAAATCCATCAGACACTCATTACTCTACACATTTATCAATAGAGCCATAAACCAATTTAGTATTTTTTAAATGTAAGTGTTTATATTGCGAGAATTATTAATTATTTGCTACTTTGAATAATAAAAATGTTACTACTGAAATTAACACAGAAATTACAACAAACATCAACTTATAAAATTGTCTCGTTTATACTTCAGATTAGAAAATAAAAAGGAAAAATATTGATAGATAGGCTGGTTGCTTTTTTCTACTCAATTTAATTAAGGCGGCAATCATGTCAAGACTAATGATAATGAACTAGTTTCAATTCTTTTCCATAAACATACATACGCCAAACACACACGCCAACATTGGCCACCTGAGAAAGTTTTATGTTGAGGAAAAACTTCAATAGAATTTTCACGCATTGCAAATGTGTAAGGAAAATCAAAGCAGAAGACGAAGACGACTGCGACGATTCAAAAGAAGCCGACAAAGATATTGCAATGAAATAAAAATGAAAAGTTTATTTTTCCCCTCGGTTGGTGCGTCAGACGGTTTTTCTTCTTCATCTTCTCTCATTGCTCCAACTCCAACTGTTGCAATGAAGTTTGGCTAACTAGCTGCAGTACATGCGACCAGAGCCCGCTATCTAGCTTCATCGTCTGCCTATGTATTTCTATCTGTGGTCGGTGGATTCATTACAATTTTTATTAATAGAAATTTTATCGCAACTATTTCTGACCACTGGCCACTTAAATGCACTTCGGTTTTCATTTCTGGCTTGGCTTCGGTTTGGTTTGCGAGGAGTTTCATATGACCATCATTGGTGGTGAAAGTGTTTCCACGCAGTTCAGATGTGTTTGCTATTTTATAGTAAGTCTTCTTCTTCTTCGGCTTGGTCTTCTTTGTCTTATATGTGAGTGTGTGAGTGTTTTATTGGCATTTATTCATTTGAAAACCGTTTAGTTTGGGAAAACAAAAAAAATGTTTCCATAGAAAATTTCACAATCCAAAATATAGTTGAGATGACTATTTATGGTCACAGTTGTGGGCAACTAAGTTAGTTGGAGTACAAATTAGATCCATAAAAAGACTACACAAATGGAATTTTTAATTATGTGCAAAGTATGCATGTCTATGAAGCCATTAAAAGAAGTTAAATGCAGTTTGAAATGTCAAATGTTTTTCTCTCGATTTAAAGTGCAGTGCCAAATTTTGAATTATTTTATTATAATACATATTACATTTAAGCAATCTTAATAATACACTGCATCTGTATATACCTCATATTTTATTGTTTTTATACCCTACACCACAAGATGGTCAGGGTATTATGTCTTTGTGCATTTGTTTGTAACAGGCAAAAGGAAACGAGATAGACCCATAGTTCTTTTTGATGATCTGAATAGAATTACATTCTGAGTCAATTTATGCAAGTCCGTCCGTCCGTCCGTCTGTCCGTTCGTCCGTCTGTCCATGTATTTTTGTAAACAAAGTGCAGTTCGCATTTATTACCCTATCCAGATATAGCTCCCATATATATCTTCCTCCGATTTGCCTTTTATTGTGCACCAAACGTGTAATATCAGTCCGAATAGTATGGAATTTTGCACGTACGATCAGATTGGACCTGAAAATAAGCCAAAGTATGCCAAAATTTGATCTAATTCGGTTCAGATATAGGTATAGCTCCCTTATATATTGTTCATCCGATTTGTTATTTTTGCCCTCCGCAGCCGTAATATGCACCCTGTAACCACAATATTTGGGGAAATATATCAAATACACCTCAGAAATACATTTGCTAAATTTTATAGAGATCGGTTCAGATTTGGATATAGCTCCCACATATAACTTCGTCCGATTTACTTTTGATTGTGCACCAAACGTCTAATATTTGCCCAAATTGGATGAAATTTGGCACTTACGACCGAAATGAGTCTAGAAGCTAGTATGTTAAATTTGGTAAAGATCGGTTCAGATATAGCTATAGCTCCCATATATACTGTTCATCCGATTTGTTATATTTGTTACCCAAAGCCATAATATGCACTCCGTAACAACGGTATTCAGGGAAATATATCAAATACAGCTCAGAAATATCCTTGCCAAATTTTATCGAGATCGGTTCCGATTTGGATATAGCTCCCATATATATTTTTATCCGATTTCAAATTAATTGTGCACCAAATTGGCAATACAAGTCCGAATTTAAAAGATACAAATGCTTCGGCATATTTAGTCCTTTGAACTTTAAATTATAATTATAATCATAGCGTGTATGATTGAATTCTCCCAAAAAAACTTTTGATTGTTATGCGGATTTCTACTAAATAAGCAAAGTGGTGTAGGGTATCATAAAGACGGCGCCGCCCGACTTTAAGACTTTCTTTACTGGTTATTTCATGTGTTTGATTAATTTTTGATAACGGCTACAAATAGAAATTTTAAATTTAGATATGCTGGTATTCGTAAGTTTTTTGGAAGTTCGTATTATACTTACTTCGGTATTATTGACCTTGGATGGATGGATAGGTTAACTATTGTTTGAGAGATAAGAAGGAAGTTTTGGACATTCTTATATATTTACATTAATATCATCGATATTGGATAAACAAATAAAGTCAGAATCTTGACTTCCAATTACTTGCTGTTTGGATGTTATGCTGGGATAACAGATATTCTGGAGTTATTAATAAAAAATTTTAATGGTAAAGAAATCCTCTTGAAACTACAAAGCTGGACTTATAGAGCTAGATCCTTGGGGTTTCAAATACACAGGGTGGGATTAAAAAACTGCAAAAAACTTCAGACTGGTGTTATTTCTAAGCCACTAGTCCGACAGCTCTTAAAAATATTCCACTGACAGCTCTTTATATTGTTTACAAGCATACAAAAGCAGTTTGGTGAGAAATTTTCAGAAAAAAGTCTTCCGTGATGGAATTCATGCGTGATAGTGTGATTTCTTTATATTTGGTTGGAAATGGCTATCGTTACAGCACTCCAGTACTTAAATGTGAATAAATCTTTTGTGTCTCGTACCATCGCTTGTTACCGTGATACTGGCAGTGTAGCCCGACGTCAAGGAAGAAAACAACAACATCGAAAGTTAAAGAAGCGACTTGATCGAAACCCGCGTCGCAGTGACCGAAAAATGGCTCGTGAGCTGAACATATCACAATATTCCATTCGACAAAATTTTGAATAAGTTAAAAAAGAGTAAGTTCGGCCGGCCCGAACTTTGAATACCCTCCACCATTTGGAACGAATTTGGAAATTTTCAAATAGTAAAATCCGTTAAAAATTCTGTTAAAATTTTAAAAATACCGTAAATAGCCGTTATATTGGCACATACGACGTGGACCTACATAGTCATTGTTTGTTATGAGCCATTACCATATTATAAAGAGGTATAATGTAGCATCTTCAAAATACCGTATTTAGGGAGGTACCGTTATATCGGAGCTATGCGAACACCTGGATCTGCATAGACAATTGTCTGTCACAAGCTGTAGCATCCATTACGAACTTCAAATACGTAAATTGAACCTACTCCGGTGAATAATGACGCTGAAATCATCAAAACACCGGATATTGGGAGGTACCGTTATAGGGAGGCTATACGAAAACGTGGACCTGCACAAACATTACGAACTTCAAATGCCAAATTTGAAACAATTCCGGTGAATAATGTCGCTAAAATCATCAAATTACCGGAGGTATCGTTATATGGGGGCTATATGAAAACGTGGACCTACATGACCCATTTACTGTCTATTGGCAAAATAAACATGTGTGCAAAATTTTAGCCTTTTATCTCAATCTGTTCGAAAGATAGCGTGATGGCAACAGACAGAGAGACGAACATCGCTAAATCGACTTAGAATTTTACGCTGATCAAGAATATATATATACTTTGTTGGGTCTGACATGAGTATTTCAAGGAGTTACAAACGGAATGACAAAGCTAATATACCCCCCATAGAATGGCGGAGGGTATAAAATGAGCTCGGAGTAAAGCCATTGAAATTCCAAAAAGTGCAAGAACTTACACCGCAACAGAAAGAAAATAGACTCAAAAGAGCTAAAGACCTTCGAAATTCCAAAAGGACTCAGCGCCATCGCACTCAGCACGCGCCACCCAAGAATGGTTACAAAATGAGGATCCTCTCTTCATTTCCATTACACAAAATCTCCGTATACCAAAGTAGGTTGGCGCCTAAAAATACCAAAGTGTCGATCACCTCAAGCAATCGCTTTGCCGGGAATTGGCCAAATAACCGCAGAGCAACATTCGGGCCATAATTCGTGCCAAAAGTGACCAATTTGAACAAATCTAAACTTATTCTAAAATTTGATGCTATTTCTGACAGTTTTTGCTTTCATTCAATGAAATTTAAAAAATGTAAAAATTATGGCATTTGACTTTGCTGCAGTTTTTTATCTCACATTGTAGTCACTATTTACAGGGAACAAAAGTTGTAATTATGTATATTTGGAGCTAAAATAACGCAATTGTATAAACATTTTTTGTATAAGGAGGGTGAAAAATTCAATTAATTTAAATTTCCTATTTAAGTACAAGTAGTACCGAGTGCGAAGGTCCCTAGCTATTTTCTGGTCTAAGTCTTCAAAGCAAACGGCCATATCACAATGTGAACCTAGGTAGATCAGGGTTTTCCTCAAAAGTGAGTTCCAAATATAAACCATGAAAGTACCGAATATCGGTAATACATTTTATGCTAAGTTATGGACCGATGAACCTCACTATAGATATCATCATTATATGATAAAGAGAAATATCATTTGATACGACCAATAAGTGTCTTATCGAAATGACGATTTTAGACCCTAGGTCCGTTTGTCTGGCTGGTGATGTTTTCGGTAATTCTCAAAGGGAGTATCCGATTTAGTCCAAACTTTGTACATCATAATATTGTTATAAAACTTAGGTGAAGTTCGGACAAGAGCAATATCGGTTTACCCCTTCTTGTACCTCCCGCACAAAATGTATAATAGAATTTAAAATGAACATACATTTGCTAAATTATATTGAAATCGTTTCAGATTTGGAAAATATGTATGGAAGCTATGTATATTTTCGACCGATTTCGTTTATTGATGCACCAAACACGATATGTATGTTCTATTTTAATGAAATGTGGAATGAGTAACGGGATTTTATCAGAAAATACATTTGCCAAATTATATAGAAATCAGATTTGGCTATAGCTCCCATATATATTTTCGACTGATTTCGTTTATTTGATACACCAAGCGATATCTCCCATATATGTTTTCGGCCAATTTCGTTTAATTCATGCACCAATTGTGATATGTATGTCCGATTCCAATGAAATTCGGGCAGAGAGACGAAATTTGATACCAAAAATTACTGGGAAAATCTAGAAGAATATTAAATTAGAGCTAAAAACGATGACACGTGTATGGGCATTTTGAAAGTTTATATTGTCAAGTAACCAAAATAGTTAATAGTTAGTTATCGCCCAACATATCCCTCGTATTTTAATCTGAAATGTACAGATTCCGAGGAATACAAATCCACGAATTTCCTAAAAAGTGGAAGAGGACGGAACTTGCCTCCCTATTTTAGTTACTTTACAATGTAAACTTTCAAAACACTGATAACACCGATTCATAATCTGCTAAATAGCCCCTGTAATTATTTTTTGTGTTACACAGTGTAATTAGGCGATGTTTCTTTTATCATTGCACAGACACATTCTTTAACATGCAATAGCTTTTGTGAGAATATTGGAATTATCCGCCAACTCTTTCTGGAACCTCTCCCAAATCTATATATATAAAAGAAAGTTTTGTTAGTTACAACGCTTATAGCTCAGGAAACGCTGGTCTGATTCTGACGATTCAGACAAATTCGAAATTGTCTTTTGGCAAAAAAGTATAAAATCGAAAAGTGAATAGGTAATGTCGAAATAATTTAACGCGGTCACCTCAAAGCAAAGGGATAATTGCTATCTTAAAATCGTTAACAAATCAAAAAGAAGAGACTAACTCATTAAAAAAATTTTAAAATCGGGAAAAAAAAATCGAGAACATTTTTTCAATGAATCGAACCTATTGGCAAACTTCTTAAGAACCTTTTAACATCTGCGAACAATTCCAAGAATCTCGTAATTTTTTCTTTCAATTTGTTATTCTTTTTTTGCCAATTTTATATAATGTACTATTTTTTTTTAATTTTTTTTAATTTGACTTATAAAAAAATGTGAGAAAAAAATATTTGTGTGACATATTTTTTTCGTAATTTTTAATATTGCGTGGTTGACATGGTTGACAATTTCCCCAAAACAACACCCGATTAGCTTTTTAATTTCTGGATTGCTATTTTTAAACACACAATTGTAAATAAGTATCAATTGCTCTTAAAAATTATTATCTAAAAATATAAATTCAATGGCATGCATCCTCATTTAAATGCCAACACAACTCTACCAGCAAAAACCCAAAACAGTTGTTCCACTCTAAATGTCGTTAAAAGATTACAAGGAAAAAAGTTGCACATCTCCAAACCTTTCCTTTTTTCCCAGTTAACGAAAATGAAAGTTAGTTGTGCAAAGTTTACAAAACCTCTTCTCATGGCCTAAACAGGGCTCAGCGGTCATGGACATCATTTCGTGCTTGTTTTTCTCACTCGACGGTCATTCACCGTCTCCTTTGTGGCATTTCTGCATTTTGCGGGCGAACGTAATTTCATCGCTTTCATGGCTCATTAAAAGGTGTTTCTCTTAAATATGTTGATGTCGAATGTAAATGGCTGATTAGTGTTGTGAGTATTTTAACAAATGAAGACATTGTAACATGTAAAATCAATTTGATACACCACAAATGGAATGTTGGTCAAAACGGGTTGCAGTTGTGATGGGGATGGGTGGAAAGTGTTGTAAAGATTTTGTCTTGATATGATGCCTAAGGAGAGGGATAGTAAGTTATACAAATTTCGTAGAATGAGCTGTATTTGTTCCTCCTGGCATGTGACCTTACTGTTTATACTTCATATCAGGGATATTTTCCAGATATTAAACCTTATCTGAATACTGAATCTCTTATTCAGGTATATACAGGCTGGGCGAAAAAAGTCAAACGCCATAATGTTTACATTTTTTTATTAAATGAAAGCAAAAATTTCGGAATTAGCATCAGATTTTAGAATAAGTTTAAATTTGTTCGAATTGGTCACCTTTGGCACGAGTTATGGCCTTTAAATGGCTAATAAACCGTCACACGCTGCCCAAATGTTGCTCTGCAGTATTTTGGCCCATTCCCGGCGAAGCGCTTGCTTGAGTACCAACCTTGTTTTCCAAACTACCCCAGACACAATTGTCAAACGGCTTGGTATCCGGAGATTTTGGTGGCCATTGTGCGCTGGAAATGAAGCGAGGAACCTCATTTTGTAACCTTTTTTGGGTGGCGCGTGCTGAGTGCGATGATGCTGAGTGCGATGATGCTGAGTGCGATGATGCTGAGTCCTGTTGGAATATCCAAGGTCTGCGGCCAAAATGTTTGCGTGCCCTAGGCTTAAATACACCCTCCAGAATATTTTCGCGACAATATTCGGAATTTAGCGACCTTCGGCTGTTATGGCGGCCCATACCATCACCATGGCCGGCACTTGAGTTCTGGTGGCCAACCGAAGGTGTACATTTTCAGCTGACCTCTTTGGCAAGTAAACCCGATCATTTTGTTTGTTTACAAACTGCTGGACAACGAATGTTTTCTCATCGGAGAAAACCAAATTCGGCAGTTCACCACTTTTGGCCAAGCGAAGCAACTCTTTAGCTCTTTTTAGTCCGTTTTCCTTCTGTTGCGGTATAAGTTCTTGCACTTTTTGGAATATAAATGGCTTTATCCCGAGCTCATTTTTCAATATTTGCCGAATGGAATATTGCGATATGTTCAGCTCACGAGCCATTTTTCAGCCACTGCGGCGCGGGCTGCGATCAAGTCGCTTCTATACTTTTCGAACCATTTCTGCTGATGTTGCTGTTTTCTTCCGGCCACTTCCTTGACATCAGGCTACGCTACCAGTATCACGGTAACGAGCGATGGCGAGATGACGAGACACAAAAGATTTATTCACATTTAAATGCTGGAGTGCTCTAGCGATAGCAACTTGTGGTTTTCCAGCCAAATATAAAGAAATCACGCTTGAATTCCATCGCGAATAACTTTTTTTCTGGAGAATTCGCACCAAAATGCTTTTGTACGCTTGTAAACAATATAATGAGCTGTCACTGAAATAATTTTAACAGCTGTCGGACGAGTGACTTAGAAATGACAGCAGTCTGAAGTTGGTTGCAGTTTTTTCATCTCACCCTGTATCTTATAAACGATTTACAGATCTTGTCTAAGAAGACCGAAAGATGTTCTCTTGCACCAAAAACAAATCTCCTGATAATACATCGGCCTACAATAAAAAAGGGCCTACAATTAAAATATTAATTGATCTGCTGCACAACTATCGATTAGAAATTCAGTTTAAGAGATCCTCCATAATTGACAATTATTCTCCAAAAAAAGTTATTTTTCGAATACAACCTTCAAGAGTCCGACAGATGGACAGACGACAACGCTAGGTTTTCTGCAACGGATTTCATTCAAAGTGACTGTAGTATAGTCAGATGGCTGATTTCAATAGCGCTTCTATACAAATGTCAGAACATTTGTTCTTCATAAAAAAATTACATATCTTTTCAAAGACTTGAATTGAGAAATACACTTGGAAGGTTATTCCGAGATTTAGATATCTTCTAGTTGGAGACTATTTGGAGAATTATCGGTGTGTAAATCTTTTGTAAGAATATAGGCAGATTTTCTTGTATAAGAAAGACGATAGGTTTTCCAGAAGTACCAAAGATCTACCGTAAGAATATTGATATCATTTACAAGATGAACTATAGATCATGCACAAAAAGATCGTTAGATATACCACGAAAATCGATAAATCTACTGTAATAGGATAATACTTCATAATAATTTATTTCTGGTAGTAGAGTTATGCGAGTGCAATACAAATAGCAAAATTAATTCTCAAATTTCGTAGAAAAATTCCGAATATCTGCTCAAATTAAATGCCAGGTTTAATGTTTCGAGCCATGTCAAGCATATGTCATTCAAATATTTTAGGAGAATTCAAACATGATTACAAAATTAACATTACCCTCACCTGTTTTTGAAATGCTATGAAAAATTCTACCGCATTTTGTAGATAAGCCAAACTAAATTATGATTCCTCATATTTACTACATGCCTAAAAATATGCAATATAATAGATTAAAACCTCAACAGTGTGGTTGTGGTGCTTGTAGGAATTGCCATCCTAACAATTTTCTCCAATAAATAAACCGAAAAATTTAATTAATTGCAAGTGTAGGAAATCACAGTAAAGCCACATAATTTATAGCACAAGAAACATAGTTTCTATGGATGTTCTGCAAAATTAGTTATATTATGAAGGTAAGGACATAAAATTAATTACTTGACCAACAATTAAAATAGTCCTGGCTGGAGGGTGGAGGAATTATGAATGGGCTATGTGACTACGAGGTAAATAAGTGAATATATGTGGGCATGATAATTATTAATATGTGCATAAAAGTCTTTAGTATATAATTGAGTTAATAAAATTTATCAGAAGTTTGCACAACTTTAACATAATATCGAGATGAGCAAAATTAGAAGTCTGTAGGTAATAGCATGAATGTAACATTATAAAAGATGGAATTCTGAAAAATAATAATTATAATCAGTATTGTTTCATTGGAACGGATAGAGATAAAGCTCTGAATATTCACATATAATTTATTCTATAAAAATTCTGTACCAAATCTGCTTTAAAGGCCTTTTTTAACATTTTTATTGAACGATTAGGATAAAGATCATATGTGTAAATAGTGGATAAAAATAAAGTTTCAAATTCGTAATGAATCCTATATAATCAATATTATATGTACCTTTGCCAATGATAAATATACTAGTAAAGGAAATTTTGCGTCCCGGAATGTTTCGGAAATACGTTTTGAAAGCGATCATAGCTTTTCGGAAAGAAATAACTTATTACAATCATTTGCAATGTGTAGAGATTCAACAATATGATAGTTACTATTGTTCAGACCGATATTACCCTGGTGTAAGTACATTAGCTGATAGAAGAAGTGGACTAAAATTTTTATGTCAAAAATAAATATAACCACAAGCCCAATTTTAACTTTTTTATTTTTTGGGTGGAAGTTATAGGAATGTGTTAGATATGTCTAATTATTTCGATGTTCAAAGTTCGAACGTAAATCAATTCCGGTGTAATTGTTTAACATTTTACAAGAGGTACTATTATTTGAAATTTTAGATGATATGTGGGGGGGTACAAGATTCCGATTTCGTTCATTTACTCGAATGACCTATGGTTGAGTCAAATATAAGGATGTGCAACGTTAGAACTATATCGGGTACATTCGCTCATTATAAGATTTATATAGTTTTTATACCCTCCACCTTGGAAAGGAGGGTATATTAACTTTGTCATTCCGTTTGTAACATCCTTAAATATTCGTCGTAGACCCCATAAAATATAGATATTCATAATCAGCATAAAATTCTAAGTCGATTTAACGATGTCCGTCTGTCTGTCTGTCTGTCCGTCTGTCTGTTGAAATCACGATACAGCCCACATTATTTGACGTAGAGCGCCAAAATTTAGCAGAGAAATTTGTATTGTGGCTAGGATGGTTGGTATTGAAAATGAGATATATCGGTCCACGTTCTGGTACAGTCCCCATATAACGGTACCTCCCGATATTCGGTATTTTGATGATATATGCCACATTTTTTCACGGATTTGTCTGAAAATTGGTATTTGTAGGTCATAACGGGTCCCCGTGCGTGTGGCAAAACATTGCATATATGGGTTCACGTTTTTGTATAGCCCCCATATAAAGGTACCTCCCGATATTCGGTATTTTTATTTTTTTGGCACATTTTTTCACGGATTTGTCTAGAAATTGGTATTTGTTGGTCATAATGGGTTCCAGCTCCGGTGGCGAAACATTGCATTTGTGGGTCCATGATTTGGTATAGCCTCCATATAACGGTACCTCCCGATATTCGGTATTTTGATGGTTTTTGCCACACTTTTTCACTGATTTGTCTAAAAATTGATATTTGTCGGTCATAATGCGTCCTAGTTCGTGTACCTCCCAACATTTGGTATTTTGATGACTTATGACACATTTTTTCAAGAATTTCTCTGAAAATTGGTAGTTGTAGATCATAATGGGTCCTAGTTCGTGTGGCGAGTCATTGTAATTATAGGTCCACGTTTTGGTATAGCCCCCATATAACGGTACCTCCCGATATTCGGTAATCTGATGATTTTTGCCACATTTTTTCACGGATTTGTATGAAAATTGGTATTTGTAGGCCATAATGGGTTCTAGCTCCTTTAGCGAAACATTGTATGTGTAGGTCCACGATTTGGTATAGCCCCAATATAACGGTACCTGCCGATATTCGGCATTTTAATGGTTTTTGCCACATTTCTTCTAATGTTTACTTTACCCTAAAATGGAGGGTATTAAAAGTTTGGCCCGGCCGAACTTAATGTTTTTTTTTTACTTGTTTTCATCTATTGTCTTTTTGGGAGATGTATCAGATATAGAGGATTGGTATTGCCCATATAGGAACTCATTTTAAATTTGTTAAAAATATTACGATGTACGAAGTTTGATAAAAATCGAATACTCCCTCGAGAGTTATTGTGATCAAAAAAAGACGGATGATCAAATTTAAAATTATTGGTATACCATACAATTTTTCGATAACTTAGAAATTAATTTCTTTAATGGTATAAAAGTTCCCAAAGTGCCCTCTTTTCAAATTATAGCCACAAGTAAGTACATATATCTACGTCAGGTCAAGAAGAAGAGAGTGTGTTCACCAACATAATTATAAGAAGTAAACAAGCAGCTTAGTTCGGCCGGGCCGAACTCCCTCCACCAATTTTGAAAAATGTTGAAAAATTTCAAAGAAAAAAAAAAATGCATCGAAACATACCACTTAAATGAAAATCGTTATATAGGTGCGATACGAAAACGTGGATCTGCATAATTTTTTGTCATATGCTGTAGTACCGATTCCGAACTTCAAATATGAAATTTGAAGCAATTCCGTTGAACATTTCGCTGATATCATCAAAATTTGAAACAATTCCGGTGAATGATGTTGGCAATATTATCAAAAATTGAATAAAGGAGGTGCCGTTATATGGGTGATATACAATATCGTGAATCTATATATAAAATTCTCTTCCAGGGAGTGAAGTGCTTAGAAGACACACATGGTGTGGAATTTCAGACAATACCTTTGAAAAATATGGCCACAATCATCAATATACCGAATAACGGGAGGTACCGTTATATTTGGGGGATATACGATATCGTGAATCTATATAGACAATTCTCTTGTAAAGCACTCAGAAGGAACTCCTTGTGTGGAATTTCAGACAATTCCATTGCATATGTGGCTACAATCAAGAAAATACCGAATACCAGGAGCTACCTTTTTATGGAGGATATACGATATGGAGGGCCTATAGAGACAATACAATTCCAGGGGTAAAGTTCTCAAAAGGAACTTCTTGTGCGGATTTTGAGACAACTCCATTGAAAAATGTGGCTAAATCATGAAAATACCGAATATCGGGTTATTGTTTTATTTGGGGGACATACGACATCGTGGACTTATATAGGCAGTTCACTTCTAAGTGATAAAGTACAGAGAAGTAACTCCTGGTGTGCAAATTCAGTCAATTCCATTAAAAATGTGGCTACAATCATTAAAATACCGAACATCGGTATAAATACTTTTTATGGGGGATATACGATGTGCAGGACCAAATCTCTTCCTGGTGGTACAGCACTCACAAATAACTCTCAAACTTGACCTGTGTACCACACAAAAGACAGATCTTTGCAAAATTTTAGCTTCCTATGTTAATTAATTTACAGGACAAAATCGTCTTAGAATCGTACGATGTTCAAGAATATACATGCTTTGTTAGGTTTAAAATTATATATTATGTATACAAATATTGTTTTTAATATTTGGTCAAAAATTGTGTAGCATAGAATATTTAATTTTTTTCGATGAGGACGGTGCTACCGGATATATTTATGAATACGCCCCTTAATGGAGTACATAAATGTAACTTCTATATTTATACCCTACAACACTATGTGTTGAGAGTATTATAAGTTTGATTGGGCCAAAAATTATGTAACACCTCGAAATATTGGTTTCCCACATACGAAAGTATATATGGATCTTCCTAGCTCGCCGAGCTGAGTCGATCTAGCTATGTATGTCCGTCCGTCCGTCTGTCCGTCTGTCCATGTTAATTTGTAATCACTCTACAGGTCACAATTATGGTCCAATCTTCACGAAATTTAGAATGGATGTGGGGCTAGGGTCAGAATAGAACTCTATTTCTTTTGGAGATAATCGCATAATATTTAGGGGTTGAAATGGACCAAAAACTGAAAAAATTCCTCATTTTGCAGTTGCTCTACAGGTCGCAATTATAGACCAATCAAGTTAGCATAGGGCTAGGGCTGGGCAGAATCCTTCCAATTTTGATGGTCATCGGGTAATATTTAGTGGGTAAAATAGGCCACAACATTTGTGTTAAATAAAAGTTAAATTTTCCATTAAACCGCGAATATTTTTAATCCCGGCGAAATCACAAATAGACGAACAGGTCTATTCTGACCGTTACGTAGATGCCGATAGTAAATATATCGGTTATATATAGTGAAATATATACAACGTATAAATACAAAGGAAGGGATTGTTAGCTAGAATGCTTATATCTCAAGAATGGCTGGACCGATTTTGACAAAGTTTGTCAATTCAGAATGCCCTCTTAGCATAAAAGTATAAAACCTAAAAAAATCGCAGAAAAATATGCCAACAAAGATGTTAATATAGATTTTGTAGTATTTTGTGACATTTTTTTATTTTTCATATTTTTTATCGCATGCGACTTTTTCAATTTGAGTTATAATATTTTTTGACCTTACAACACAGGTTGGGGATATTAAATGCATATTGCAATTATCGTCCGATCCTCACGAAAAAGGTAGGGTAAGGCTCGGAAGGGCTAGGCCCATTGTTTTCAAAGATGTCCGCAATATATTTAGGGGTTGAAATGAACCAACAACTAAAAATTTTCCTGATTTCCTGTCGAAATCTCGCATGAAGTTAGAGTTTAGGACAGTGGGTAGAATGGACCACTATTTCTGTCTGAAAAATACCAACATTACTTACAGGCGACATCCGAAATACACAAAAGGCGAACTTCTGGCTTTTTTATGCCGATTTCGTTGACGAAGATAGCCAAATATATAACCAATGCTGAGTGTAATATCTGGGCTGTGCACCGCGAAATCTTCCAAAATGGATTTGGACATAAGGGGGCTTCTAACATATTGTAGAGTTGTAGGGTATCACATGGTCGGCCCGCACGACTATAGCCTTTGCTTACTTGTTTTTTCGATGAGGATGGTGCTAACGGATATATTTATGAATACGCCCCTAGAATTAATGGAGTACATAAATGTTACTTCTATATTTTTAAAATATTTATAGGAAGGCAAAGCAACACTTGCGGAATTTTGTGTATAAAAACGCATACAAACGCATGTAGAATAGGCGAGAATATTACATTGCCTCAGATTAAGTATCATATTTTAAATCTCCAGCCTATGATCGCCAATCTAATATAAAGTTTTTAAATCCAAATTATGACCACTGGCAGATACACGTGCGAAGAGTGTTTGCCATTTTCGACAATAGGTTGTCTTTAATCCCCTTTTGGATTTCAAATCCCCTTTTGGATTTCAATCGAATAATGCATGAGTACAAAAGAAGAACTAAAATATATTGCAAACGATTTTCCCCGAGTAATTTAATGTGGTCCGTTTTTTATTGTTAAGGGCAATGTAGTATTCAGTTAAACGAACATCATTTAGATTTACAAATCACTTATCATTTGTAACAGAGCGTTTTGTTGATTATCACTGAAATCAAAAATTACTTCATGACAGACCATGAATGAATGCAATGGAACTAAATACACCATCATCATCATCTTGGTCGTCAATGGACAACGGGGCAGCCAACTAAACGGACAAACAAACACCCACAATCAACAGATTAGTGGCTCAGAAAGAAACGGGCAAATTTCAATCAAACAATAGAAGCTGGAAATGACTAGCTTGCTGACAGTTAACCATATGGAAAGCGAGTCAAATGTCCATAACGTTTATTGTTATATAATGTGCGAAAAACTTGAAGAAAATCCACAAAAATACATTTGGATGAAAAATGTTAAATAACATTTTAGCATGACACGTAAGAGCCGCAAGCTATGAAAAGCCAAAGAAAAGTACATACAGAGAAGACATAATGTGCACTGACCATGGCAATGGAACAACCATAAGTTGCTACTAACGTGAAACATGCGAACTGAACCCTAATAAAGAGGTTGACAGCTACAGTTTTTGAAAAAAAAAGAAAAAAACAAAAACAAGTTAAAAACCAATAAGTTCGGTCGGGCCGAACTCTGAATACCCTCCACCATTTTGAACGAATTTCGAAATTTTAAAAAAATAAAATCTTTAAAAAATTCTGTTAAAATTTTAAAAATATCGAATATAGCCGTTTTTTTGGGGTCTACATAGGCATTGTTTGTCATAAGCCATTACCATTTTCAAATTCGAAAACTTGAAAATATTATCAAAATATCGTATATACGGAGGTATCGTTATATCGGAACTGTGCGAAGACCGGGACCAGCATAGACAATTTTCTGTCACAGGCTGTAGCATCCATTACGAACTTTAAATACGACATCTCAAACAATTTCGGTGGGTATTGTACCTAAACTAGTCAAAATACCGAATATAGGGAGGTACCGTAATATGGGGGCTATACGAAGACGTGGACCTGCACAGACAATTTTCTGTCACAGGCTGTAATATCCATTACGAACTTCAAATACAAAATTTGAAACAATTCCTGTCAGTTTCGCTAAAATCATCTAAATACCGAATATCGGGAGGTACCGTTATATGGGGCAATGCGAAATTAATAATAATTTTTCTGTCTTAGGCTGTACTATCCCTTTGGAACTTCAAATATCAAATTTGATACAATTCCAGGGAATAATGTCGCTAAAAACATTAAAATACCGAATATCGGGAGGTACCGTTGTATCGGGGCTATATGAAGACTTGGACCTACATGACCCATTTACGAACTTAACCTGGGAAAATAAACATGTGTGCAAAATTTTAGCCTTCTATCTCAATTCGTTCGAAAGATAGACAGACGGACAGACAAATCGACTTAGAATTTTACGCTGATCAAGAATATATATACTTTGTTGGGTCTTACATGAGTATTTCGAGGAGTTACAAACGGAATGACAAAGTTAATTTACCCACCATGGTATGGGGGGGGGGTAAAAAAACATGCCTTAAGCCCAGCATCACCTTAAAACTAGAACAACAATTGTTTTTTAAACAGTCTTCCAAACGAAGACCCTATGGTCTTCAATCCAAGACCTCTGGTCTTCTAAACGAAGTCCCTATGGCCTTTTAAACGAAGTCCCTCTGGATTTCTAACGAAGAGTCTCCGGTCTTCGATATGAAGACCGTCTTAACTTCTAAACTACGGACTTTTCTACGAAGATTTTCTGTTTTTTTTTTTTTTTTTTTTTTTTAACCAAGACCTTCTGGTTTTCTATACGAAGACCTTCTGGCCTTCTACACCAAGACATCCTGGTTTCCTATGCGAAGAAATTGTGGTCTCCTATACGAAAAACTTGTGGTCTCCTACACGAAGACCTTTTGGTCTCCTACACGAAGACTTAAACGAAGACCCTTTGGTCTTCTAAATGAAGACGCTCTCGTCTTCTAAATGAAGACGCTCTCATCTTCTAAACGAAGTACCTCTGAACTTCCAAACACAGATCCTCTGGTCTTCTTTACGAAAACCTTCTGGTATTCTATACGAAGACCCTCTGATCGTGTAAATAAAGATGCTCTGATCTTCCAATCGAAAGTCCCACTGGTCTTCTGGAAGACCCCCCGGTCTTCTAAACGCAGACCTTCTGGTCTTCCGCATACCCTTTGGTCTTCAAAACGAAGACCTTCCGGTCTTTTATGTTACTATGCTCTTCTAAACGATGACCAAACAAAGTCTCTCTGGTATTGCAAAGGAAAACGCACTGGTCTTCTGCACGAAGACCTTCTGTTCATCTAAACGAAGTTCCTCTGGTCTTCAGAACGAAGTCCCCCGGACTTCTAAAAGAAGACTATCTGGCATTCTGAGCTAAGTCCCTCCGGTCTTCTAAACGGAAAACGACAATACTGTGCAAATTACCCTCGTATGTAAATAAATAATACACTGAAGTGGTCTGTACTGTTTGTTTTGATGAATTGTTCCTTCCTTTTTATGTTCTCATGTTTTTTTTTTCAACTTTGCCATTTTGGCAGATTATAGCCCAGCATTAAGCACTCAAACGTTGTTGTGTTTTGTTAGCAAAAATACAAAAACACGAAAAATGTAACATCTAATGTTTTGCATTTAACGGTAATGATGTAAACTCTCAACTCTTTCGTTCACCCAGTGACCCATTGTCTGGTGGTCTCCTATAAAATAGTGGGTGGTTGTTTTAGTAACTTTAGTTTCCGCTTAATAACCATCGAATCTTGACGCGAAACGAAATGATAAATAGTAACGAACGGTTTATATCGCGACAAATTTTCTTGTTGCTGATATTTAGTAGTGTATTCGTTTGCGGATTAACAAATTCTACAAAGAAATCAGAAAATTTACAAGAATTTAAATATTGTTTAAAGAATTTGAAACAACCCAGTATTCGAGAATGTATTGGTCGCAGTGCAATTAGTTTTCTGCAACGTTTCGATGAAAGAGACAATTATACGTTGACCATGGATTTGGTAGCCACTAAAACGGATAATGTAGCCAGCCGTTCATTGGTGAATTTTTTGGACACCGATCCAGTGGATGTTAGGTAAAGTGGCAGACATGGAAATATTTGAATATATGTGTGTGCGTTTTGCAAGTACAAATGAATGCTGCACAGTTGCCATATCTGAATGGTGATCGAATAAGGAAGTGAAGAAGTATCTGATAGGTGTATTGAAGTGTAGTAATAAATGTGTAAGATATATTATATGCAATATAAGCAGTATCGTATCTCACAGGGTGTCACTTATATGCAAATTTAAATGACTTCAAAGCACCGCATCAAGAATAGTGTTGTCTTATCTTAAGAATTACATATATTCGAAATGATTTAGGTATAACTCATGTAAAAATAGATTTTTACCCACTTTTCAAGCACAAATATAAGTCTCCCTCGACATTAAGCGGAAATGGATACTATTAAGTGGTTGACATGGATCATAATTTTGTATGGAAAATATTAAAGTTCCGTTCAACTGCGAATATTTAGTGCTTCCCGGCGGGTTCGTTTATTCTAAAGATTCCCATATCTATCGATTTTCATATCTACAGAAACGTTATATTCTTGATCAGCATAAAATTTAATGTCGATTTAGCCATGTCCGTCCATATGTGGAAATCACTCAAGCCTCCGAACAAAATAAAGTAGGTAGAAAAAATTTTACTCACATGTATTTTAGTTCTTCTGGATTTTTCGTACTGACCATATAGGTTCACATTCTGATTTCACCCCCATATAATTGTACCAACAGGTCTAGAGTATTCTGGGGTTTTAATCATAATTTAAAACTGAATCTAAGAACCGAATTGGCGTTCCCACTAAATAGGAAACATCCTAGCAGAGAACTGTCTTCATACGTCCAAGTTTTGGAATAATCCCCAAAGTACTGAACCTCCAAATACAGGGTTGCCCATATTCGACGGACCTTTGGGCCCATTCCAATCGACGAGGCTTGTCCGCAGGCAACATTCTTTGCGTCAATAGAATTTTGTACGAGAATAAACGCAAATTAATGCGAATAATCCGTTGTAAAGTGGACCGAGGCATGCCCAACTGCTGAGAACGGCGTTTTTGGGATGTTCTTGGGGACCTCTCAACAATGGCTCGTACGGCAGCGATATTCTCGGCCGATCACCTTGGTCTACTTTTATATGGCCTCTTCGGATTAGAAAGAGCCTTACCAGTCGAAAATTTTTCGTATAAACGCTTAATGGTGTTCCTAGAAGGCGCACTTCTCACATTTTTTAATGTTTTAAAAGCACGTTGAGTTTTCACAATTTACTTCTTCTGTGGAATGTAAATTTCAGAGGGCTCGCGTGTATTGGTTCATGATAAAAATCTGCTTGGACTGACGCTTCAAACGCGTTATGTCATTAAGCGATGTCACATCTCTGTCAAAAGTTATGGCGTTGCCAGATGGGTCTGTCGAATATGGGCAACCCTGTATAGGGTCTATTTATGAAATTGTTTCAAATATGGTGTTTGGAGTTCGTAATTGTTACTAAAGCCTATATCAAACAAGTAGGCAACGGCTATAGCCGTGCGGGGCCGACCATGTAATACCCTACAAAACTACAATATGCTAGAAGCTCCATTATGTCCAAATCCATTTTGGAAGATTTAGTTTTTTAAATTGTGTCACGGAACACTGCCCAGATATTACACATGGTCATCCAAATGTTAGAACTCTTCCCTGTCCTTAACTCTCTTCTCATGAGTGTTGATTGGCTTCAATTGTGTGGCCAGGAAATTTTTTCTTTATTTTTAGTAGTTGGTCCATTTCCACCTCTAAATATATTGCGGTCATCTTTAAAAACAATAAACCTAGCCCTTCTGATCCTAACCCTACCCTTGTGCAGGATCGGACGATAATTGCAATCTTTATATAAGGTGAAAAAATATTACAAAAAGTACACTTCAATATTATAAGTCAAATTGAAAAAACCGCTTGCGATAAAGAATATGAAGAAATAAAATAAAAATATCAAAAAATACTACAACCTCTATTTAAATTGTTATTGGCATCTTTTTATGCGATTTTTTAGAGTTTATTCTCTTATGCCAAGAGGGCATTTTGAATTGACAAAATTTGTCAAAACGGTCCAGATGTAAGCATTGAGATATAAGCATTTTAGCTAACATCCCTTCCTTTGTATATACACATTGTATATTCTTCGCTATATATATCCGATATATTTACTATAGACATTTACGTGACGGTCAGAATTGACCTTTTCGGCTAATTGTGATTTCGCCGGGATTAAAAATATTCGCGGTTTAATGGAAAATGTGACTTTTATTTAACACAAATTATATTATGGTCTATTTCACCCACTAAATATTACCCGATGACCATCAAAATTGGAAGGCTTCTGCCCAGCCCTAAGTTAAGATCCGCTTCGATTGGCCTATATTTGTGACCTGTACACTGAAGGAGAAAGCTTCATATCATAAATGAATTCCTACTTTCGGTCAATGAAATTTTTCATTGATTGTGAACCAACGTAGAGGTTCATTGAATGAATGAAAAAAGTTTCATTGAGTTTCATTAACGTAAAATTAACGAAATTGTTCATTAATATAATGATATTCTTCATTTAATTATTTTTCCTCAGATTTGTCTAAAAATTGGTATTTGTAGTTCGTTCCTGTGTCGGAACATTGTTGATATAGATCCATGTCTTCGTATAGCCATATTTTTCACTGGGATTGATTCAAATTTCGTATTTGAAATTATAAATTCGTACTAGAGCATATGACAAAAAAAATACTTTTGCAGGTCGAGATCTTCGTATCCCCCATATAAGGGTTTTCATTTAAGTGATATATTTCGAAATATTTTTAAAATTTTTCGATATCCCTCAAAATGGCGGAGGGTATTAAAATTTCGGCGCGGCCGAACTTTGCTGTTTTTTACTTCTACACTGTGATAGTAGGTATTACACCACACTGTGATAGATGGTATTTGTCGTTGCGCATTTGTTTGTAACAGGTAGGAATACGCGAAATAAACCATTCACAACTTTCTTTATAAAATCACATTCTGAGTCGGTTTATGAATCTCATTAAGTCTGACCGTCTGCCCACGTATTTTTATGAAGAAAATGCAGGTCGCATTTATTGTCGCCTGTTATTGAGATGATATTTTCCAGGCTTCATTTGTTTGGCCTAGAACGAACTCCATATCGTAACGTTTTATTCATTTTATGAAACTGCTTCATTAAATTGGCGAACTAATAATATTTTCACGATTTAAGCCATATTTTCGTCGGAATTGTTTCAAATTTTGTATTTAAACGACAGAATATTGCCCACAATTTTGTATGGCCCCTCTGAAAACTGAAACTCTTTATATTCGGCACTTTGCAACTTCCTTCGTCCCGGCTGAACTTAGCTGCTTTTTTACTTTTTTTTCTCATTTTTATGCCCTCCACCATACTATGGATACACGTTTTCGTATAGCCCCCATATAACGGTACCTCTCAATATTCGGTATTTTGATGATATTAGAGACATTATAGACCGAAATTGCTTTGAATTTCGTTTTAGAAGATTTTAATAGATACGTCAACCTATGACAGAAAATTGTGTATACAGGTCCACGTCTTCGTATACCCCACATACAAAAGACATTTTGATGATATTAGAAACATTATTCAAAGGAATTGCTTAAACTACGTTTGAAGGTCCAGCGAGTGTTATATACCTAAATTCATTGCAAAAAAAAAGTCACTAAATAATATGTGTCCTCCCTTTACAGAGGTATTTTGGAAAATGCGGGTGCTGTATTCAGTCAACGTGCATTGGAATGGCACATGGATGCAATATATCCAGGATTAATGTTAAAAATTGGTCCTTCGGCCGATAAGAACAGTGTAGCTGAATTTGTACTCGACCCAACGGTCATTGATGAAAGGAATTTCAACATTGAAGAAGCTTCAACAGGTTGGTGTTCATAAACTTACCCTTACCTCCAAAATAAGCAAAGACTTAACCACTAACCATTATTTTTTCAACAACTCTCTCGTTGCAGCACGCATTTTAACCAAACAATATGTCTTACCATTTCTTCTTGGCCTCAAATTCAACTTGGTAGCATTGGTGCCAATACTGTTCACCGTTATTTGCCTACTGCTAAAGAAATCTCTATTCATAGCTAAAGTAGTTGTTTATATTAGCAGCGTTTTAGGCATTGGTGGTGTTGCTGGTGCTGTTTCATCGCTGGGTGGTTGGGGTAGTCTATTTGCCCCACCATTGCCGCCAGCCAGCCCATATCCACATCAACACCATGGTGGACATTTCCCCGGTGGTTTTGGATTTGTGCCGGGCAAACAAACGGCGTTTTCACATTTCGATCAAGACGAACTACAACACACGGGTCCCTATAAGCGGCAAGATCGTAAGGTGGTATTTGAAAAACCACGAGGAAAATGAGAATAAAAATAACAACAACGTTATTGATGATAAAATTGTGCGTTCAACGTTGGCGCCTGCGTTGACTACACCACCATTGGATAATTTCTATAATTTTGAAAAACAAATGCTTTTACACGATCGCAGCGGCCGAATGAGACATGGTAGCGGCAAACTGGGCCCTTCGGCTTACGATGAGGAGTATGATGAAATGCCCGGAGTAATAAATGTTTCTTCTAATCATCGTTTTAAGACATCAAATGATAATTCTGGATGGAAAATTGTACGAGTTTAGGTTTTAAGTTTTTATGAGGCATGTGTATTGAAGTTAATCTGTATTCTTGTCAGTTAAGTCGAAATTATATAATGTTTGTTAAACTAATTATAATAAAATGCTGATTCAATTTGTATTATCAGTGGATTTTTATACCCTACACCACAAGGTGGTCAGGATATTATGTCTTTGTGCATTTGTTTGTAACAGGCAAAAGGAAACGAGATAGACCCATAGTTCCTTTTGATGATCTGCATAGAATCACATTCTGAGTCGATTTATGCATGTCCGTCCGTCTGTCCGCCTGTCCATGTATTTTTGTAAACAAAGTACAGTTCGCATTTATTGCCCTATCCAGATGAAATTTTGCACAAATCATTTGTTTGGACGAACCTTATTGAAATTGGAGATAATCGGTCAAAATTTAGATATAGCTCCCATATATATCTTCGTCCGATTTGCCTTTTATTGTGCACCAAACGTGTAATATCAGTCCGAATAGTATGGAATTTTGCACGTACGATCAGATTGAACCAGAAAATAAGTATGCCAAATTTGATCGAAATCGGTTCAGATATAGCTATAGCTCCCATATATATTGTTCATCCGATTTGTTATTTTTGTCCTTCGCAGCCGTAATATGCACTCTGTAACAACAATATTTGGGCAAATATAGCAAATAAAGCTCGGAAATATCCTTGCCAAATTTTATCGAGATCGGTTCAGATTTGGATATAGCTCCCATATATTCGTCCGATTAAGCTTTTATTGTGCAACAAACGTCTAATATTTGTCCAAATGGAATGGAATTTGGCACTTACGACCGAATTGAGTCTAGAAGCTAGTATGTCAAATTTGGTGAAGATCGGTTCAGATATAGCTATAGCTCCCATATACATTTTTAACCGATTTGTTGTATTTGTTGCCCACAGCCGTAATATGCACTCCGTAACAACGATATCAGGAAATATATCAAATACAGCTCAGAAATATCTTTGCCAAATTTTATCGAGATCGGTTCAGATTTGGATATAGCTCCCATATATATCTTTATCCGATTTCAAATTAATTGTGCCCAAAATGGTCAATACAATTCCGAATTTAAAAGATACAAATGCTTCGGCATATTTAGTCCTTTGAACTTTAAATTATAATCATAGCGTGTATGATTGAATTCCCCCATAAAAACTTTTAATTGTTATGTGGAGCTCTACTAAATTAGAAAGTGGTGTAGGGTATCATAAAGTCGGTCCCGCCCGACTTTAAGGCTTTCTTTACTGGTTTCTTTTTTTTACAGTGCCGAGAATAAACTAAAACGTCCACAAATCCCAAAATAATATCTGTAAAACAATATTCGGATATTATAAAAATGTCCTTTATGACGTTTATTACCCCAGTAACTGATAAATACTACATACCGCTGTAGTAAGGAAGGAAATTTGAAGTTTTCTATTTGTAAATAAAATATGTATACACATTTTAAATGTGCGAATAAACTTCGTTTAGATTTTAATTATTGCTTTTCTTCGTTTGATCTCTTGACCTCGTGACCAAATTTAAGAATTCTATCTCAATCCCAACAGCCAACAATGACATATTTTGTGGCATCTTACACTTTTCGTACGTTCATAGGCCTCATTTCCAAAACCACCTTATTCTCTGTATCCCTTCACCAAATACCAGATTCAGTAGCATAAAGTATATAGTACACATTTCAAAACTATCTCCATATCTCAACTTTAGATACCAATCAATTAATATCAAATTTCATTTCTGTAATTTCTCCCTTTACCATATTTTGTTCCGTTTAGTACAATTAAAATACGCATATTCCAAACCAGCTCCTTCACTCAACCACAGTTACCAACAGTGACATCCATATCAAATTTAAGGATTCCTGCTCTATCCATTCACCCAACATCAAATTTAGCCACAATTAGTACTTTTTGTACAAATATAGTAGACATATCCAAACAAACTTCACATCCAAATCCTAGATACCAACAGAGCCGAATCGAATTTCGGGATACTAGATCTATGCCTTCAACCACAATACCCAATTTAGTACTTTTCGAACGATTATAGTACATTTTTGAAACCACCTCCATATGTTCGGGCTACACATGGTACCAGAAGGAGTAGATCGATATTGTCCATCTCCGAAATCGATCCTAGTTTGATAATAATATTACTATGTATCTATTTTGAACGAAGTCAGCAATCCCTTGGAAAGTATCATGCACCCCAACAAGACAAGCAAATGGAAACCATACTATCGATTCCAAATATTTTAAAACGGATACCTATGGTCTGAGATTTCGATGAGACAATTTTGACCGTATAAAAAGATATACAGAGTGATAAAAAACAGCAACAAAGTCAAACGCCATAATTTTACATTTTTTTTAAATTTATTGAATGAAAGCAAAAAAAGGGAAATAGCATACAATTTTAGAATAAGTTTAGATTGTTCGAATTGGTCACCTTTGGCACGAATTATTCCCTTCAAACGGCCAATGAAACAGTCCCACGCTGCCCGAATGTTGCTCTGCGGTATTTTGGCCCATTCTCGGCGAAGCGCTTGCTTGAGGTGATCGACACTTTGGTATTTTTTAGCACCAACCTTGCTTTCCAAAATACTCCAGACACAATAGTCCAACGGAAATGAAGCGGGGAACCTCATCTTGTAACCATTCTTGGGTGGCGCGTGCTGAGTGCGATGGCTTTGAGTCATGTTGGAATGTCCAAGGTCTGTGCCCAAATTTTGGGGTGTCCAAGACTTTAGTACACCATTCAGGAATATTTTCGCGATAATATTCGGCATTTATTCTGATGTTATGGTCGATTTATACGAGCGGAAAGCGACCACCGGCTGTTATGGCGGCTCACACCATCACCATGGCCGGCGCTTGAGTTCTGATGGCCAACCGAAGGTACATATTTTCAGCTGACCTCTTTGTTTTTGGAATATTTCGCTTTTGAAATTATGTCATAACGCACTGCTAAGGGTAACGCATTTTGACCGGAGACATTTGCCAAATATTCACGCACTCCGTCGTGCCGTTAGTTGGTGTGGTACACGTTTGCAGCTAAATAGAATAGAATGGTCATCCAAATGCTAGACTGTCATAAACTCTCTTCTCATGCAAATTTGGTGTCGATTTGTTTCAATTGTGTGATCAGAAAAATTTTTCGGTTCTTTTGAACCCCTAAATATTTTGATATCATCCCCAAAAACAAGAGGCAGCTCTGTAATCCGAATTAATACTCATCTATATGATTTGCTTGTCTACGATATTTGGCTATATTTGGCAACGAAATCACACAAAAAAACAGACGTAGTCATTGGTGTATTTTGGATTTCGCATGAAGTTATTTGGTTGGTCCATTTCAACCCCTAAATATATTGCGGACACCTTTAAAAACAATAGGCTTAGCCATTATGAAAATGTTTCTGAGGAGAGGACGATAATTGCAATCTGCATATAATAACCCCAACCTGTGCAATTGAAATTTCCGCTCTGTGATAAATCTAAAATGCCGTTCATCCGATTTTATATCAACTGTCTGTGACCCCGCAGTTGTGCAAGATGCATCAACAATTTATTTAATTTGCTTGACCTTTGCTTTAATATTACATAATCTCTTTAAAGAATTTTAATTTTATAGAATTTTAAAGGTCACTAAACACCTCAAACATAATGACTCTAAACATCACTTACTTCATTTCATTCAAATGTACATCAGTTTACATTGCTTGATAATATTCTGTTACTTCTAAAAATAGAAATTAAAAAAATGAAAGTGAAACTGACTAAATTATAGTTTAAAACTGAAGTGACTGTCAACAACACTGCCGTTTTCAAGGTTCAATACATTACCATCGTTTTACTTCACATCTACGATTCTTTCATTTAAACTTTTGAATGATGAAAACAAGCATAGTACACATTTTGACAATGAAAGTTGTTTAAGAGGGAAATTATTTAAGATTTGATCAGAGAATACGCCATGCATAAAAATGTGGGTGTATTTTTTGATTGATGATAATTCACGCTACGCAAGGCATATTACGACTAGCGTTTTCTCCATCAGTGCCATGAAGCATACAAAGAATCAACGGGTTTAAAGACACAGGGTGAGATGAAAAAAACTACAACCAACATAAGACTGCTGTCATTTCTAAGTCACTCGTCCGACAGCTGTTAAAATTATTCCAGTGACAGCCCATTATATTGTTTACAAGCGTACAAAAGCATTTTGGTGAGAATTTTCCAGAAAAAAAGTTATTCCTGATAGAACTCAAGCGTGATAGTGTGATTTTGGTCGCAGACCTTAGACATTCCATCAGACTCTGCACCTTTGCACTTTGCACGCGCCACCCAAGCATGGTTTCAAAATGAGTTTCCTCGCTTCACTTCCAGCGTGCAATAGCCACCAAAATCCCCAGATACCAATCCATTGGACTATTTGGAAAGTAAGGTTGGCATTAAAATATACCAAAGTGTGGATCACCTCATGCAAGCACTCCGCTGGAAATGGGCCAAAATATCACAGAGCACCATTCGGGTGTGCGACGGTTTCATTGGCGGTTTGAAGGCCATAACTCGTGCCAAAGGCGAGCAATTCACACAAATCTAAACTTTTTCTAAATTTTGATTCTATTTCCGACATTTTTTACTTTCATTCAATAAAATTAAAAAAAATGTAAAAACTATGGCGTTTGACTTTGGTGCAGTTTTTTTATCTTACCCTTTTTATCTCACCCTGTAGACGTGTGAGAAAGCTGGCTTTTGGAAATTCGTACTTAAAAGTTCCGTAAAGTACTATAATGTACTAAAAATGTAATTCTTTATATTTATCAAACGGAATGAGCTAGAATTCTGCAATTTGGAATGAGAGTCACTATGATGTGCAGGATAGTACTAAACTTTAAAATGGTGTAATTTGCTATTATGAGAACGGATAGAGCTGAAATTTTTAATTTGGTATGAGAATCAAGGTTGGAAAGTATGTTTATACCCTACAACACTATGTGTTGGGGGTATTATAAGTTTGATTGGGCCAAAAATTATGTAACACCTCGAAATATTGATTTCCCACATAGGAAAGTATATATGGATCTTCCTAGCTCGCCGAGTTGAGTCGATCTAGCTATGTATGTCCGTCCGTCGTCTGTCCGTCTGTCCGTCTGTCCGTCTGTCCATGTTAATTTGTAATCACTCTACAGGTCGCAATTATGGTCCGATCTCCACGAAATTTAGAATGGAGGTGGGGTTAAGGTCAGAATAGAACCCTATTTCTTTTTGAAGATGATCGCATAATATTTAGGGGTTGAAATGGACCAAATACTGAAAAAATGTCGGATTTTGCAGTAGCTATACAGGTAGCAATTATAGACCCATCGACGCGAATTTCGCATGTAGCTAGAGTTTAGGGCGGGGAAGAAGCCTACCAATTTTGATGGTCATCGGTTAATATTTAGCGGGTAAAATAGACCATATCTTTTTTGTTGAAAAAATTCAAAATTTTTCATTAAACCGCGAATATTTTAAATCGCGGCGAAATCACAAAGTCATGACAAGGTTACTCCTGATCTTTACATTGATGTTAACATCCACCAAAAAGGATGTATAGCAAAATATGTGCGATATATATGTCTATCAAAGAAGATATGCTAGAAAGATCTCTTATATGTCGAGAACGGCTGAACTGATTTCGACAGTTCACATTAATTCAGAATGGCCTCTTGGCAGGAAAGGAAAAACGTCTAAAAAATCGCATAAAATATCTCTCTAAAGAGGAAAACATTGATTTTGTAAAATTTTCTCATATTTTTTCAATTTTGTCATATTTTTGGCATATTTTCATTTTGAATTAAACATTTGGTAATATTTCTACAGCTAACAAAAACTAAGTAGTTAGGATATCAGGATATCATATACAGATCGCATTTATGGCCCGATCCTTACGAAATTTTGCATGGGGATAAGATGAGGGTCAGAAAAGAAGCCTACTCTTATTGGAGATGATCGCCATATATTTAGGGGTTGAAATGGACCAAAAACTGCAAATTGTCAGCAGGTCGTAATTATCGCCCGGTCCTCACGCATATATGAATGGGGGTTACCGGACAGTGCAAAGCCAAGCAGTTTTGGATGGCCATCCAAAAATATTCAATGTGTGAAGGAGTTTGCCAACTTTTGTAGACAAAATACGAAAATGTCCATTCCAGTGACTTTTTGGGGAATTCACAAATATAGGAAAGACGCACTTCTGACTATGTCGTTAACGCTGATTTCTTTGAAGAATATAGTCATATGTCTGTATCCCATATAGATGCGTTTCAGTCAAAAACCAATAATAAATGTTAATCTTTTGCCACTTCTGAGAGATTATAGGTGTTTGGGAATATTGGATCCAGATCTAGGAAGACCATTTACGTGCAACATCTACCAATAAATTGGAATGAGCAAATTAGTTTAAGTTGCTATTTCGAAAATTAGAGAACGAAACCTAATGGTTTTCTTTTATTATTTGTCACAATATCTTGTGAAATTCTTCCGAGTATCTCGTCTATATAAACTGTATCGTTTATTATAGTGTTGTAGGGTATTCAACGGTCGGCCCCGCTCGACTGTAGCCTTTGCTTACTTGTTTATATATGAAGATGGTTTTAGAAATGTTTTAGAATATTACTATATTTGGTACAATTTGGTATTGGGTGAACAGATAGTGCTTGACATCAGAAATTTAGCATTAGGGGCACGCTTAGTGTATAGGATTTACATTTGAGGTGGTTTTGGAAATACGTACCAAAAAGTACTAAATGGTACTATATTTCATATTTGGGTAAGAAATTTAGTTGGAAGTCTAAAATTGGAATTTGGATCACCTTTTCTGCGGTTTGGTTGATACATAGCAGGGGATTTGGAAATACGTACTAAAAAGTACTAAAAAGAACTGAATAGTAGTGATATCTTGGTATTAGGGAACGAATAGAGGCGAAAATCTGAAATTTAGACTGAGAGTCTTTGATACTTAAATGCACTAAATTCGCTACCATTTGGAATTAAATGGATGGATGGTGGTAAAAGCTTGAATCTCTCGATTAGTATGAGAATCAATTCTTGGAAATGGAGTTGATGTAAGACGTTGGTATTGGTAATGTGTACCAAGTGTGCGAACTGCACTAAATTTGAAACAGTTTGGTTCAGGGTGAACGGATGACCTGTTGATGGTATGTTTGTGATAAAGAGGTGCTTTGGGAAATGTGTATTACAAGTGAACGAAAAGTAATAAGTAGTACTATTATTGGTACAATTTGATATTGGGTAAACAGATAGTGCAGAGATCTGATATTGTTATTAGAGTCGCTATTCATGTGTAGCCTGGACATATGGAAGTGGTTTCGGAAATTTGTACTTTTATTTATCGTAAGAGTACTCCAGCATTTAAATGTGAATAAATCTTTTGTATCTCGTACCATCGCTTGTTACCGTGATACTGGTAGCGTAGCCCTACGTCAAGGAAGTGGACAGAAGAAAACAGCAACAACAGCAGAAATGGTTTGAAAAGTAATGAAGCGACTAGATCGAAAACCGCGTCGCAATGGCCGAAAAATAGCACGTGAGCTGAACATAGACTCAAAAGAGCTAAAGAGTTGATTCGCTTGGCCGAAAGTGGTGAACTGCCGAATTTGATTTTCTCCGATGGGAAAACATTCGTTGTCCAGCGGTTTGTAAACAAATAAAATGATCGTGTCTACTTGCCAAGAGGTCAGCTGAAAATATGCACCCTCGGTTGGCCACCTCAACTCAAGCGCCGGCCATGGTGTGGGCCGCAATAACAGCCGATGGTCGCTCTCCGCTCGTATAAATCGACCGTGGCATCAGAATAAATGCAGGATATTATCGGAAAAATATTTTAAAGGGTGTATAAAGCCTTGGGCACGCAAATATTTTGGCCGCAGACCTTGGACATTCCAACAAGACTCAGCACCATCGCATCCAGCACGCGCCACCCAAGAATAGTTACAAAATGAGGATTCTCGTTTCACTTCCAACGCACAGTGGCCACTAAAATCTCCGGATACCAATCCGTAGGACTATTGTGTCTGGAGTATTTTGGAAAGCAAGGTTGGCACTAAAAAATACCAAAGTATCGATCACCTCAAGCAAGTGCTTCGCCGGGAATTTGCCAAAATACCTCAGAGAAACATTTGGTTTTATTGGCCGTTTGAAGGCCATAATTTGTGCCAAAGGTGACTAATTCCAACAAATCTAAACTTATTCTAAAATTTGATGCTATTTCTGGCATTTTTGCTTTCATTCAATATAATTTAAAAAAATTTTCAATAGTATGGCGTTTGACTTTGTTGCAGTTTTTTTTATTTCACCCTATAATATATTAGTTCGGAATATAATAGACGGTTCTAAATTGGAAGAGATAGAGCTGGAATCTCAAAATTCGATAGGGATGTTAGTGTTTGTGTCATTGTACTAAATAGTACTTAATTTGGCAGTCGGATATATTACAGATGCTGTTGGTATATGGGGCTGAGATATGGAGACTCTTTTGTAATTGTACTGTACGAAATTTGTACATTTGTAATTTTGGAAGTTCGTTCTATGAACGTACGAAAAGTGCAAAGGGCCCCAAAACTTGCTGTTGGGTGTTGGATTAGAGCTGGAATTCTGAAAATTGATATTGAGGTCATTCATTGTTCCTAGTGTTTGTTCCTGTTGCAACGAATATAAAATTTTAAGGTCGACTTATCGTTGACGAATTGGCGGGCACTTTCCAATAATATTATGAAAAAAATCTTATGAATTTCTTAGCAACCGATTCTAATTCTTTAAACAAAAACCCAGAAAGGAAAAGTAAAAAAGTCGGGCGGGGCCGACTATATGACCGCTATGCTTATTTAGTAGAGCTTCCGTAACTATCATATCATATATCACTTCGAGAAGAATTATTTTAAAAATATATATCGGAGCAGAGTTCCACAAAATGGAAACGTACGTCCCGAAATTCACTCCATTTGGGCTGATATTAGCCATTATTTTCACAATAAACCTGAAATCGGATCAAGGATATATATGGGAGCTACATCTAAATCTTAGTCGTTCTCGATAAAATTTAGCAAAAGTATTTCTGATCTCTATAAGGTACCTGGTACCAAATATTATTGTTGTCGAATGCATATTACGAATATGAGGGACTTAAACACCAAATCGGATGAAATATATACATGGGAGCTATATCTATATCTGAACCGATTTTCCCCAAATTCGATGTACTTACATCTAGACTGATTTCGGTCGGATGTATCAAAATTCAGGTCATTAAGACTATTATTGGCCATTTGGTGCATAACTGACTGAAATGCATAAATCGACTCAGAAAGTGATTCTATGAATATCATCAAAAGTATCTTTGGGTCTATTCCGCTTCCTTGTCCCTTACCACTATATTGTGTCGGGTATAATTAGAATCTTGAGCCTATAACTCCAGTTTTTAACTTACATATGTCAGAATAAAAAAAGGTCATATTGTAAAGCTCTAGTTGTTCGTTAAATACCTACAGTAAAACACAGACATGTTTTGCCCACTCTCTTGAACTCTGTTGCGGAAGGGGCGTGCTTAGCGTCTGTCTCGATAAGCACACATAATTACAGCCCTAATGACACTAAGAGTTGAAGAAAAGGTTCTTTGCGGTTGGATAAATGAAAATGAAAATAGAAATGTAATTGAAACCTGGAAAACAGAAAACATGGAAACAGAGAAGAAAATACACAGATTGGAAAATGGAGATATAAGTTAAATGCTTTCAAATACGGAAAAGAAAAGAAAAAGAAAACTAATTTCCATATAAATTATGGTTGACAATTAAAAGTGGGTTTAGTCTTATTTTAATAGCGCAAGTCAAAGGTTGCAATTGTAAAGACTTTCCAAGAAAAAAATAAATAAAAACAAATTAAATAATCCTTTCAAAAATGTTGAGAAAACTAGTGACAATTTTTGTGATCCTCAGTGTGCATTACAAATTCATATCGGCCATACATTCAACATCACAACTACCTCAGAATGCAAATCGAAAATTTTCGGCGCGTCAAATGGGCCAATTAATTGCCCAGTGCTTCGGTCAAAATGAAATTGTTAATTGTCTGGAAAATAAATTATTACAAACACTCGATATGGCCATAAAGAATAATGACACCTGGCAGTTTAGTGAATATTTTACGTTGGAGAAAAACGCCCAATCGACGGACAAGGATTATGACAAATTTCAAAATTTCTCAAGACAACAGCGTTCGCTGGGCGACACAATGGCAGTTAAATTATTACAACTGGCTCGATCGCGTTCTTTGAAATTGCAATTACCGAGCAGTGTGACATCTCTGCTAGATAAAGCTGGTATTTCCGGTGGCCTGGATGATTTTATTAATTCGTCGGACACATCACCGTCATCGACGACGTCACTACAGGAAGAAGGTACGCAACGTATATTGAATGGTCTTGTAGATGATAAAATTGCTTCAATAACCTCAAAACCCAAAAAACCTTATAAATTCAAACCCTACTTCTCTTCTTCCCCTCTCTGTCTGAATGCACCGTTATCGCTGTTGACGGATAAAAACAAAATCTGGTACCTAACAAACAAATATCGGAAAAAACCTCCCAAAGGTCGCAAAAAGAAGGACAAAGATAAAAACATGGCTATGATGGGTGGCATGGCGATGATTGCAATGGTGGCCCAAATGTTTCTGGGCAAAGTGATTCTAATAGCTGGAGCGGCATTTGTAATGGCGAAAATAGCATTGCTTGTCTCAGTATTGGTGAGTTAAATTTTCTTTCGTTTTTCTTTTCACTTTGATTTAGATTAAACAAAATGAATGAATGAAATTTAAAATTCCCCAAACCAGGTCAATAATCATTGGGATTAGAGAATAGAGAATGAAAATCCGTAACTAAGTCAATTCTGGTCTGGTCAACTAGGCGTTTATTTCATACATTGTCTGAAATACAGTTTATGTTAAAATGTTTACAAAAAAGGAAGGCTGTTATCTAGTCCCAAATAAATATTGTATTGGATCTCAGATAAACAAAATACTCTTTTATTTCTCTCCAACGATGAAGGATAGAGGGGGAGCATTTTACTCAGAAAAGAAATCAACTCAATATATTATTGGTTTGATAGTTTAGGTATAGAGGGAGATCCTTTTCTGGGCTTGTTGGGTGGGAAAAATATTTTGGGCAGCCTGAAATAAACGTCTGAGGGAAATCGTAGTTTAAAGGAAAAAGATAAGTTTTTTAACGGGCATTACTTTTTCGACATTTTAAATCCCGAAAAGTTTGATGGGACTTAACTTTCTTTTGGTTTCATCACATTGTATAAGAAAAATAAAATTTCGATAATAACACTGTGCAACAAAAAAAAAAAAGACAGTTGTAATGTAAAAATGTCCCACACTTCAATATTTTCTGAAACTTGGGCACAAGAATTCATTGGAGTCCCTACATATTAGGTATATAGTGCCTCAGGTAATTCTACAGACGACAATACACGGATTATTTAGTTAAAAGATCTAACCCTTAAGGATTAGAAGGGAAGGGTTTTTGTCTTTATTTTACAATATGGTTAAAAATCTCCCATTAAACGGTATCGCAGCAAGTCATAATAATCTACATTTTTTGTCATAATTTATCAAAGAAATAAATGTTTCCAATTGTCAGGAGTTCATAAGAATTAAAACACATTTTAGTGTTAAAGCCGTACTTCATTATAAACCAAAATGGATGACTTTTTACACCCTCCACCATTCTACGGAGGGTATATTTTGGATCAGCGTAAAATTCTAAGACGATCTAGCGATGTCCGTCTGTCTGTTGTAATAACGCTATCTTTCGAACGAATACAGAGAAAAGGCTAAAATTTTGCATACATGCATAGTTTACCATTAGGCAGGTTAAGTTCGTAAATGGGCTATGTCAGTCCGGTAGCCCCCGATATCCGGTATTTTGATGAGTTCAGCAACATTATTCACCGTAATCGTTTCAAATTTTGTATTGGAAGATCTTAAAGGATACTACAACCTATAGCAAACAAAATCGTATGCGGGTCCATGTCTTCGTATAGCCCCATATGATGGTACCTCCCTATATTCGGTATTTTCATGATTTTAGCGACATTATTTACCGGAATTATTTCAAATTTCGTATCTGGACTTCTTAATGAGTACTACAGCCTATTACAAACATTTTTGTATGCAGGTCTACGTCGTCGTATATCCCCCGTATAGCTGTTTTTATTTAAGTGGTAGTTTTCGAATTTTTTTTTGAAAATTTTAAAGTTCCTTCCAAATTGTGCTTTTTTACTTGTTCTTTTTTTTTTGGAACGTATTATGCATACCACTTTCATTTGTTTAGGGACTCACTTTGAATTTCAGTCTAGAATATTTCTTGCTTGGCAAAAAATTGTGGGAGATTTTGATGGAAATGTGTTAACACAGTAGTAAAAAGTAAGCAAAGGCTATAGTCGTGCAGGACCGACCATGTGATACCCTACAACACTACAATATGTTAGAAGTCCCCTTATATTCAAATCCATTTTAGAAGATTTCGCTTTTGAAATTATGTCATAGAGCCCTGCCCAGATATTACCCTTAGTTTTTTGACCAAGGAAATTTGCCCAATATTTACGCACTCCGCCGTGCTGTTAGTTGTTGTGGGCCTTTTTACAGCTAAATATAATGCAATAGTCATCCCTTTCCTTAACTCTCTTCTCATTTGTTGTCGATTGTTTTCAGTTGTTCGATTAGGAAAATATTTCAAGAGCGCATTCTGAATTGACAAAATTTGTCAAAATCGGTCCAGCCATTCTTAAGATATAAGCATTCTATCTAATATCCCCTTTCGTTGTATATACACATTTTATATATTTCTCTATATATATCCGATACCTTTACTTAATTTTATTGAATGAAAACAACAAATATCGGCAATAGCATTAAATTTTAGAATAAGTTTAGATTTGTTCGAATTTGTCACCTTTGGCACGATAAATGGCCTTCAAACGCCCAATGAAAACGTCACGTGCTGCCCGAATGTTGCTCTGCGGCATTTTGGCCCATTCCCAGCGAAGCGGTTGCTTGAGGTTGTAGACATTTTGGCATTTTTTAGTGCCAACCTTGCTTTTCAAAATACTCCAGACACAATAGTCCAACGGATTGGTATCCGGAGATATTTTTGGCCATTGTACGCTGGAAATGAAACGAGGAAAATGTTTGCGTGCCCAGTGCTTTAATACACCCTCCAGAATATTTTCGCGATAATATTCGGCATTTATTCTGATGCCACGGTCGATTAATACGAGCGGGGAGCGACCATCGGCTGTTATGGCGGCCCACACCACCACCATGGCCGGAACTTGAGTTCTGGTGGCCAACCGAAGGTGCACATTTTCAGCTGACCTCTTTGGCAAGTAAATACGATAATTTTGTTTGTTTACAAACTGCTGGACAACGAATGTTTTCTCATCGGAGACGGATAAAACCAAATTCGCTAGTTCACAACTTTCGGCCAAGCGAAGCAACTCTTTAGCTCTTTTGAGTCTATTTTCTTTCTGTTGCGGTGTAAGTTCTTGCACTTTTTGAATTTCAATAGATTTAGCCCGAGCTTATTTTTCAATATTTGCGAATGGAATATTGCGATATGTTCAGCTCACAAGCCATTTTGCGACCACTGCGATGCAGGCTTTATCAAGTCGCTTCTTTACTTCTCGAACCATTTGTGCTGATGTTGCTGTTTTCTTTCGTCCACTTCCTTGACGTCGGGCTACGCTACCAGTGTCACGGTAACGAGCGATGATACGAGACACTAAAGATTTATTCACATTTAAATGCTGGAGTGCTCTAACGATAACCACTTGTGGTTTTCCAGCCAAATATGAAGAAATCACACTATCACGTTTAAATTCCATCACAAATAATTTTTTTCTGGAAATTCTCACCAAAATGCTTTTGTGCGCTTGTAAACAATACAATAAGATGTCACTGGAATAATTTTAACAGCTGTCGGACGAGTGGCTTAAAAATGACAGCAGTCTGAAATTGGTTGCAGTTTTTTCAACTCGCCCTGTATATATACATAATATATGTTTATTTAAAATCTTTATGATTTCTGGAAAATGGACCTCTCTTATTCTCTTCATAGCCGTTCTAACTAAATCCGAAATCGATTCTACGATAAAGGCCTAAGGGGGTACACTCTTCGTTTTCTGTTAAAAAATTGTTTATGAAAGTTTTGTGGGAGAGGCCACCAGGAATATACCGATATTAAAAAACTCAATCTACGTTTGATTAAAAAAGTACGATATTCCAAGTTAACCAAATCGAGTACTTCCAGTTTAAGATTTGTAAAAGGCCATGAAATGGATAAAACTTTTCTTTCTACAGAAGACCTGTAGGGGGTTCTCTAAGTCTTTTATTTACAAAACCCAAAACCCATAAAATACATACATTTGCCAAATTGCTATTTTAAATCATCGAAGAGCCACCTAACAACAATAAAGATAGATTAAAATGTATATGCAAATCACTCCAACGAGTTGTCCTGATTTTAGAAACCAATTTTTAACAGCCTTGAGAGAATCAAACATATAACCCTTTCTTAAATTTTCTTTATAAGACCTATAAAAAAACCATCTAAGAGTGATTTACTTTCAGGGCAGTCTCAAAAGGGATCCAGTGGAAGCAGTGGTAGCACTGAACATGTTATTGTAACGGGAGGAGGAGGTGGTGGCGGCGGTGGCGGTGGTGGTGGCCACAGTCATGAGCACAGTTCAGGCTGGCATCGCAGCATGCCACTCCAGTATCGGCATCCAGTGACCGGACCTCCAATCGCCTACTACGAGGAGGCCGAAAATGAAGACGAATTCAAGCGGAGACAAATACCTGTCTAGGAGTTTCCAGAAAAAAAACTGAGTTAAACACACGCACGCATACATACATCAATACAATTTTTATTGTAATTATTGTTGCTTGTACAAATACACTCGAACTTATGAACTAAAAATTCCAAATCAGTTGACTTTTTTCTTTCGATATCTTAAAAAATTAACAATTAATTAAATAGACGAAATAATATTTAAAAATAAAACGAAAGCGGATTGAATGTCTTCTTTTGTTTTTTCATCTCCTTCATCTCGGCTTATGGTAAGAATGTGAATGAATATGTGTGTGTATGTTATCTGTTATCGGTTTGTTGCAAATGTTTCATTTCAGGTTGGCTGCATTTTTGGAGAAATTAGAGTGGCTCGTTCGTTATCATGCCACTCGGTTATGCTTAAATGATTCTCGAAGGTGGCTTATATGCCGATAAAATGTTTCACTTGGTTTGTAGTTGTTTTTTTTTTTAATTTTTAAGGTTAATAAGTTAAAAAATCTTTGGTAGGCAAGTGGCTGTAGGTTTTGGTGATGGTCGTTTTGGGGGTGGTTGAAACTTTCACCAGTATGCGTGACATCACTCAACCTCGCTCTCCATCTTCATGTGTGCGCGTGTGTGTAAGTGTTGCATCAAGATCGTTAGCTATTCACTTGGCTAGTTATGGGGTGGCCAAATTACTGCTTACGATGTTGTTGGCACCCAAGCATTGTAGGCCTTATCCTGCATCATCATTTCATCGTCCATGCTGCGATGATATGAACCACTTTCATGACCACCTTCGTATTCGTTCTGATGACTCGAAGAATATGTGTGACTCTGTTGGACCTGTGGATGTTTGACTATTTCATAGGTGGTCTTCTCACCACCCTCACCCGACACCAATTTCTTGAGACCAATTATGGCACTGATGATCAGAGCTATTTTGCCCACAATCAATGCCTTACCCGCCACAATGGCAATTGAATGATATGCCATTTTTAGAATGGCCGCCTTTAGCATTACGGCCGCTATAAAGGGACCCAAATACTTTTTGTCATCCTTTTTCTTACGGCCCTCTTCGACACCATCACCACCACCACCACCCACAATCTCATCGGCAGCCTCGTTGGCCTTGGCTGTGGTGGTGCTGAAGAAATTCATTATCGTTTGCATTACATCCTGGGCATTACTCTTGCCAAAGGACAAAAGACGTGGCAGATTGACTTGCAATTGTCGTGATCTGATGAAGGATGTACATCTTTCCATTAGCAGGGAATCCAGGCTTTTCGATGAAAGATTTTCCAGATCACGGTTGCTAAGCTTCATATCTATAACACTGGAACGACCCGTTCTCAATTCGCTATCATTTTTCTTAACCAATGTGACGCCCTCAACGATGTTGATATTTTGGAATTTCAGGGCACGTCCCAAAAGTTTGGCACCCTGTATTTTGAAACACCACAGCACATCATTTTGATTCAGGCAATGATTGAGAACATGATGCAATGTTCTTGAAACGGCATTATTTGTTAAAAGGCCACGCTCACTTTGTGCAGTTACCGCAACCGGTAATTCTACAGCAATGCAGCTACTGCTCAAGGCCACTGCAATCAGCACACACAAATACACCAGCTTTGATCCCATATTTTTCAGGATTAAATGTCTTTAGAATTAATTAAGTGTTTGTTTTTTTTTTTCAACTTCTCAAATCCTTTAATTTGTCTCTTCCAAATTGTGGCTTTTACTTTTCTATATTCGCAACCAAAAAATCACTTTTCTTCTTTTTTGCAGTTCTCATTCACAAACGCACCACCTCGATTTCTTAACAAAATGCAACTGATCTTTGGGCTTAGCATGGCTAAGAAATTTATACATTTTCTTCAACTTTTCATCTAATGTAGAGCTGCGGATCTTTAGACAACAATTACTGGACCTTGTTAATGCCACAACAAAATGCGCTTTTGTTTCATTTCTTTCTATTCATTAATTTTTTGTTGTGTTTTTGCTTTTAAAGTAGACTGCAGCGCATTATTGGTTATTCAGAGCATGTTAAATAAAGAAATGAAAATAATACAGCAACACCATTTCTTAAGTTTATGATATGCGAAATAGAACTGCAAAATTTATAAACAAAAATTGGAAAAAAAGGCAAAAGTTTATGTTGCTATACAAAAACTCTAAAAATAAACAATTTTTATTGTACCCCTTTAGATTGCTCCAAACCTGGATATAAGTAAAACAAATCAATAGAACTGAACAGTATTTAGAATTTAAATTGCTACTTTATTGGGGCAGTCCAGCCAGGAAAATGGCAGCATATTATCTTCAGTGGTAAGGGATCTTAACACATTGTTACAAATCTTTCAATGCCTTCTTGCCATCCTGTAAATAATGAGCAAGTGGATTCTAGAAATACTGGTCGTAATTGATGTTGATTACCGGAAATTTGAACATCAGGACAAAGCTGGCTAATTGGACAATAGATTTGAATTTTTTTTCAGATATAAGTGAATGCGAGCACAAACATCGGAATTCCGATGCACCGAACCAGAACAGACCTTTCATCTACTCTTCTCTTTTTTGAAAAATATTCACAAATAAACAAAATAGGTTTTTCAAAAATGTTCAAAATTTAAATATTCAATTGAAGTTTTAAATTAACAAATTGAACGCCATGCCCAGATAAAATTGGAAAAGCTATTTTTGACACATTATGTTACCATAAGCTGGTTTTATAGGATTACCTGTAGTATTATACAGGGTGAAAAAACTGCAACAAACTTCAGACTGCTGTCATTTCCAAGCCACTCGTCCGACAGTTGTTAAAATTATTCCAGTGACAGTCCATTATATTGTTTACAAGCGTACAAAAGCATTTTGGTGAGTATTTCCAGAATAAAAGTTTATTCAAGCGTGATAGTGCGATTTCTTTATATTTGGCTGGAAAACCACAAGTGGCTATCGTTAGAGCACTCCAGCATTTAAATGTGAATAAATCTTTTGTGTCCCGTACCATTGCTCGTTACCGTGATGCTGGTAACGTTGCCCGACGTCAAGGAAGTGGACAGAAGAAAACAGCAACATCAGCAGAAATGGTTCGAAAAGTAAAGAAGCGTCTTGATCGAAACCTGCGTCGCAGTGGTCGAAAATGGTTCGTGAGCTGAACATGTCGCAACATTCCTTTTGGCAAATATTGAGAAAAGATCTCTCCCATAGAAATTACAAAAAGTGCAAGAACTTACACCGCAACAGAAACAAAATAAACTCAAAAGACCTAAAGAGTTGCTTCGAATTTGGTTTTCTCCGATGAGAAAACATTCGTTGTCCAGCAGTTTGTAAACAAACAAAATGATCGTGTTTACTTGCCAAAGAGGTCAGCTGAAAATGTGCACCTTCGGTTGACCACCAGAACTCAAGCACCGGCCATGGTGGTAGTGTGGGCCGCCATTACAGTCGATGGTCGCTCTCCGCTCGTATTAATCGACCGTGGTGTCAGAATAATTGCCGAATATTATCGCAGACTCAGCATCATCGCACTCAGCACGCGCCACCCAAAAATGGTTACAAAATGAGGTTCCTCGCTTCGTTTCCAACGTACAATGGCCTCCAAAATCTCCGGATACCATCCATTGGACTAAAGCATGGTTGACACTAAAAAATACCAAAGTGTCGATCACGTGAAGTAAGCGCTTCGCCGGGAATACCGCAGAGCAACATTCGGGCAGCGTGTGACGATGTCATTAGCCGTTTGAAAACCATAATTCGTGCCTTAGGTGACTAATTCGGATAAATCTAAACTTATTCTAAAATTTGATGCTTTTTCCGACATTTTTTGCTTTCATTCAATAAATTAAAAAAAATTTTAAAAAATATGGCGTTTGACTTTATTGTAGTTTTTTATCTCACCCTGTGTTCGTGTCTTTGGAGGTGGTATTGGAAATGTGCGATATTTTTTCGAAAATTATGAAGTGGTACTTAACTGAGTATTGGGTGAAGCGATAGAGCTAGAATCTCGAAATTTTATATTGATGTCTCTGTGATTTAAATAAGGAGATAATTCGGGTAATGAGTACTATAATTCTACTAAAAGTAATAAATAGTTCTAACTTTGGTATTTATATGTGGATATCTCTGTTGATATTTGTGGTTAAGACATGGAGGTGGTATTGGAAATGTGTACTATAATTGTCCGAAAGGTACTAAGTGGTACTAAATTGAATATTGAGTAAAGGGATAGAGCTGAAACCCCGAAATTTGATATTGAGGTCTCTAAAATCGAGATATGGGGATGGATTTTGAAATGTACGAGAAGTTTTAAATTTGGTATTTGATGAAGGAATAACGCTGAAATCATGAAATTTGATATGGATGTCACTGTTGGTATCTGTGGTTAAGATATAGAGGTGGTATTGGAAATGTTTACTATAATTGTTCAAAAAGTACTAAGTAGTACTAAATTGGATATTGGACGAAGGGATAAGGTTGGAATATCAAAATTTGATATTAAGGTCTCTGTGGTTGAAATACGGGGGTGGTTTGGGCAATAAATACTGTAAGTGTACCAAAAGTACTAAATAGTCTTAAAATTAGTAATTGGTGTAATTAAATTTGATATTGATGTCACTGTTTTTATCTGTAGTTGAGAGAGGGAGGTGGTTTTATGGACGCATGAAAAGTGCAAACTGCCACAAAATGTGCCGTTGGGATGTCTAGGATAAAGAGCAGAAGGTGGTTTTGGACATGATTTTTAGGATTAATTCATTAATTTCTTTATAAAAAATAATGGATTTTTTGTGACAAAAATTCCCATTTAAAAACAAATCCAGAAATCATGGATTTTGTAAATGAAATTTTAAACAAATACAACTCTTGAAACCCCTTATTTTTCTGCAATACTACGTTGTGGGAGTTAATACTCCCAATATTGAGCAATGAAGTTTGTAACAACCCAGAATATTGTTTTTGGGCTCTCCATTAAATATATTTTGGTTTAAGGATGAACATCTATGCGTCAGCCGAAAGTTGTTATCTGATACTGCGTTGGCCAGCTAATAAACCTACCGCAAATCTTAGATCAGACTTGAAAATGCTGCGTTGACCAGCTAATATTCCTATCGCAAATCTTATATCAGACCTGAAAACTTATAGAAAGGCGTATGTTCTCCTTCTCGAGATTACCGGCCAGATGGTCAAGTTTACCTTGTAACTGGTTTCCAAGTCTCACATTCTACATGTTTCTTCGATGAGAGACTTCTTGAAGTAACAAATCGATATCACAATCTCATCAATTGGAATATCTGAGGACCACTCTGAGCTATTTTTTAACCACTTCATACCCCAATACGTTGCTATGACATGCGACCGAAAAAATATTAATGAATTCATATTCATTGCAATATTGCAATCAAGAATGATTGTCGATTCTATGGCACTTGACTTGATAGGTTTAAGGTCCACCTGGCTCTGCTATGCGATTACAATAGTGGATATGTTATATGAGGTTATGAGGTTACCGCCATACTGGAACGGCAAAGTAATAAAAATACTTTGGAAATGGTGTATTGTAATAAAAATATAAATGTTTTCCAAAATATTTCACTTCTAACAGTCATGGAGGAATTCTTGCAGCCACAGATTTGCATGCATCGTTGGCAATTTGGTGCATCACTTTTTAATAAACCCGGTCTTTCTCGCCGCTTCTGCACAAACACCCGGTCGGTCTTTGGCCGTAATTAAAACTGCAATATTTCATTGCTTGGTAATTAATTTAGTTTTTCATTTCGTCGCTGCTCGCAGATTGTCTGTGGCTGCAATTGGCGGTAGTGGTTTTCTCGTGAATTTCATTAACAATTTCGAATTGGTAACACTTTCTTGGGCATCGTTTCTCTAAAATAAATAACACCCACTTTCTTCTTCATTTTGTGAAGACAGTTTATGAGTGATAGTTGGGTATATAATTTCCAAAATAAATGCCTATATTGCAATACATATATACATTTAATAGGAGGTAGTTGTTGTACGTTTTCTCTTTAATCCATGTGGTGTCCCGTGATAGACATGTGTTAATAAATATGTTTCATTGTGATTTGATTTTCTATTTGATTTTGTACAAAAGTTGACGTTTGATTTGTGGATTTTAATGGGCAACACTGTCACGCAAAGACAATTAGTTTTGTATTCGTACAACACGAGCTGTTAGACTTAATTTTGATATGGTTTCAATCTATTATCTATATAACAGGTATGTTTAAAATTAGCATAAAAGTGGTGCCATAAATAGGTGTTAATATGTCAATGGGCGAGTTTTCAAGCATTCAAAATAACTATTGGGAGAGACTTCCGAAAATATATAAAATTTTCAAATTACGTAAAATAAATAAAATACAGGATTATGATTATGTGCTTCACATTGAGAAATTTTCATTCGCCGAGAGAAATAAGTGATATTTTTATGTATTAGATAATTCGGTTAGAAATTGCAACTGATACCTTAAAATCCAAAATCAAGAGTAAGGTTATATATAACCTGGACCGATACAACAATAAAAATATTGTAAAATAATACACAAATAATTAATAAAATATGAAGTTAAAGAACGCCAATTATTCGGTTTATGTGATTCCAGATAGATATAAATGGGTAAGCAGGTAAAAAGAAATGCCTATAAATATAAGAACAACACCCTTTATATTTAACCTGCTTGTAAGGGAGAAGGTTGTTTTTTTCCTAACCATTTTATGGGGTATTCGGCTCACTCGCATCCCATGTTTTTGTAAGTGTGCCTTTACTTGAACCCATATAAAATATTTTTTTTTTTTTTATCAAAAATTAGCAATTTATCAGTAGAAGTGCACAATTTGACAAAACTTCCAAGTTTGGACTTATCTGGTACATATATTTCTTTAGCCCTTTTCAACACCAAAACATGAAATAATATTTGGTACAGCGAGAGTTGTGATTTCCGTAAGAAAATAACGTTTAGGTAGGGAATAGATGTGAAACATTGAATGTGTATTACAACATTTGATCAGTATAAATTTGAAATCGGATGAAACTAACATATGGCAGTTATATCTTAATTGATGTCCACTATACTTGGCAGAGGCGTGTTGTGCGGTATGTGTCTTCACATACAGGGTGGAATAACAAAAAAAAAATCTGCAACAAAGTCAATTTGTACATTACATTCCATAATTTGTACATTACTTTTTGAACTTTATTGAATGAAAGCAAAAAACTTTGGAAATAGCATCAAATTTTAGAGTGTGTTTAGATTTGTTCGAATTGGTCTCCTTTGGCACGAATTATGGCCTTCAAACGGTCAATAAAACGGTCACTCGCTGCCCGAATGTCGCTCTGCGGTATTTGGAAATAGCATCAAATTTTAGAGTGACTAGATTTTTTCGAATTGGTCACCTTTTGCACGAATGATGGCCTTTAAACGGCCAATAAAACCCTGCGGTATTTTAGCCCATTCCTGGCGAAGCGCTTGCTTGAGGTGATCGACACTTTGGTATTTTTTAGTGCCAAACTGCTTTCCAAAATACTGTAGGCACAATAGTCCACAGATTGGTATCCAGAGATTTTGGAGGCCATTGTGCGCTGGAAATGAAGCGAGGAACCTCATTTCGTAACCATTCTTGGGTGGCGAGTGCTGTATGCGATGGTGCTGAGTCCTGTTGGAATGTCCAAGGTCAGCGGCCAAAATGTTTGTGTGCCCACGGATTTAATAAACCCTCCAGAATATTTTTGGGATTATATTCGACATTTATTCTGATGCCACGGTCGATTAATACAAGTGGAGAGCGACCATCGACTGTTATGGCGGCCCACACCATCAACATGGCCGGCGATTGAGTTCTGATGGCCAACCGAAGGTGCAAATTTTCAGCTGACCTCTTTGGGGAAGTAAACACGATCATTTTGTTTGTTCACCACTTTCGGCCAAGCGTAGCAACTCTGTAGCTCTTTTGAGTCTATTTTCTCCATGTTGCGGTGTAAGTTCTTGCACTTTTTGGAATTTCAATGGCTTTACCTCGAGCTCATTTTTCAATATTTTCTGAATGGAATATTGCGATATGTTCAGCTCACGAGCCATTTTTCTGCCACTGCGACGGGGGTTTCGATCAAGTCGCTTCTTTACTTTTCGAATTATTTCTGCTGATGTTGCTGTTTTCTTCCGTCCACTTCCTTGACGTCGGGCTAACCAGCGATGGTACGAGATACAAAAGATTTATTCACATTTAAATGCTGGAGTGCTCTAAAGATAGCCACTTGTGGTTTTCCAGTCAAATATAAAGAAATCACATTATCACGCTTAAACTTTTTCACGAATAACTTTTTTTCTGGAAAATTGTCACCAAATGCTTTTGTACGCTTGCATACAAAAATGATAATTTTAATTTAAATTTTAATTTTAAATGGTTTCAATATTTTTCTATTTCGATAGCTACTCTTCGGTACAAAAATACAGTTGATGACTCTTGTCTCAAAAAGTATAAACACAAAAAAATCGAATTTGTTTAATAACTTAAATACGTAGGGAACAAGTAATACCCTCCACCATTTTGTAGGAAAATGTCCAAAAAATTCCATTCCAAAATGTCAAAAAGTACCGCTCAATGGTAGTACCCATTACGAGCTTTAAATACGAAATTCGAAACAATTCCGGTAAAAATGTCGCTAATATAATCAGAATAATTCGGTATTCTGATTATATTAGCGACATGGAAGGTTTCGTTATATAAGGGGCTCTACAACTTTAAAAAACGCTAAAATACCGAATATCGAGAAGTACCGTTATATGGGTATGTGTGATATACCTATATGAACAATTTCCTTTAAGGAGGTAAATTACTTACAAAGAACTTCTCGGTAGAATTTCCGCTATATGGAGGCTATACGATATCGGACTCCATCTTCGAACGTGACCTGCGTGACCCTTAGAAGTATAGTGTTTGTAGAGGGGATTGGTTATTGCTACTCAATATTTAAATCATTTGCGAACAGTGGGTCTTTTCCAAGGCTTACCAAATCCGTAAAAATTACTTTTCGATATTGTTTAATTACGAAAGTGGCCAATAGATCAATCTGGAATTGATCCTAGTGTCCACATGTAACAAACTGTTGTCGCAATTGGTCTTAGTTTTCAATCACAAATTATTCTATACTTTTATTCAGTGGTATAATGGGTACTTTCAGTAACGTGAATTAATTTGATAATTATTTTTATTTAAAGCATTATCTTTCAAATTTATTCAACTCCCTCTTACAGTATTTTTAAACGGAAGTTTTATTAGCCGAAAACACACAAGTAGCAAAAAGAAAATAATTTCAGAGTTTTTGACAAAACAAACACATTGTGACCTCCACTAAACAATTAATATAGTGAAGTGTAAGACTATTGTTGCAAAAAAAAAAAAAACTGACTCATAATTCCATTCTCATATTCTCCATTTGAAGAACGAGAATTCACTGTGCTCAGAGCTACCTGAGGAAAACTCACAGTTGATCCTACCAGCGTGAATACATTTAAATTTCCTCCCCATTCCATACAAACCTCCCAATGTGCCGACAATTATTACAGCAATAATAGCCAACAAGTCGTGCAATTCAGGATCTTGTTTTGTAGTTTTATTGCAAGTCTTGTGCAACTTATATGCAGCGGGTGTTACCTTACCACAAATGGATCGAACCACTACGGTAGAGGTTAAATTATTTAATGGCTTGCCATTGTGCCGCGGTCTTGAGACTACGACCAAGAGTAAATATTTGTTTACAAACTTGCAACGTCTTTCAAACAAAAGAAACACAAATCAAATGGCGGTCATGATAATGAACTTTAAGCCGGACGGAGAAAAAATGCACAAAGAAGAAAATTCGGAAAAATAACAGCAAACAACAGACAATTGTAATTTTCAAATGGCATGTCTTAGCGAATGAATGAACCAACGAAGAATGTTATAATGTGACTGTGAGCGGGTGGATGAATGGATGGATGATGATGGCCATTGTTTTCATTCGGTTTTGGTATTGAATTTCATGCGGCTATCTAAAGTGAAAGTAAATTGGTAATAAAAGCAAACAAAAACAAAAATCTGGAAGATGATGACAACAATGCACTCGGAGAAAAATGCAATGGGAAAATGTTAAATGGAATTTTGGAAAAAAAAATTTCAGATTTTAAATACTATTCCCGGAGAGGAGTGCTAAATATCTTGTTTTTTCGATGTCGAAGGAAGATCTTCAAAGCTTATTTCGAGGAGGAGTGCTAAATATCTTGTTTTTCGAAGTCGAAGGAAGATTTTTACACCTTATTTCGAACTTAAAGCCCATATTTTTATACCCTCCACCATAGTATGGAGGGTATTTTAAGTTTGTCATTCCGTTTGTAACACCTTGAAATGTACATTTTAGACCCCACAAAGTATATTCTTGATCAGCATAAAATTCTATGTCGATTTAGCGATAGAGTCCCTCTATCCGTCTGTGGAAATCACTCTAGCTTCTGAACGAATTGAAGTAGATTAATAAAATTATACACAAATGTATATTATGTCTGCAGGACTTTTGGTATTGAAAATGGGCCATGTAGATCCACGTTTTGGTATAGCCTCCATATAACGGTACCTCCCGATATGCGGTATTTTGTTGATTTTTGCGACAATATTCGTCGGAATTGTTTCAAATTTGGTAATTGAAGTTTGAAATGAATACTGCAGCCTATGATAGAAAATTGTATGTGCAGGTTCACGTCTTCGTATAGCCCTCATATAACGGTACCTCCCGATATTCGGTATTTTGATGATTTTAGCGATATTATTTATCGGAATTGTTTCAAATTTGGTTTTAAAGTTCGTAATAGATTTTACAGCCTATGACAGAAAATTTTCTGTGCAGGTCCACGTTTTGGTATAGCCGAGGTTCCTTTCTACATTCGGTATTTTGATGATTTTAGCTACATTATTCACCGAACTTTTTTTCAAGTTTCCCATTTGAATATTGTAATGAGTTATGCCAAATGTTGCCTATGCAGGTCCACCTCGTCGTATAGACCCTAATATAACGGCAACATTCGGTCGTTTTCAGATTTAAACATAATTTTTAACCGATTTTTTTTTGAAAATTGCCAAATTCGTTCCAATTCCTGCAGGGTATTCAAAGTTCGGCTCCGCCAAACTTACATATTTTTTGCTTGTTAAACCAAAAAAAAGTACTTATTTTACTAGACTAGGATTAGGATTATCAAAATACCGAATCTCGGTGGGTATCATTATATGTGCGCTGTAGGAAAACAAGGGCTTAAATATTGAATGTTCTGCCACCGGAGCTAGAACTCATTATAAGCTACCAATACCAATTTTTAGACAAAACCGTGGAAAATTTTTGCAAAAATCATCAAAATACCCAATATCGGGAAGTAAGACCGTTCATGGGACCTATACGAAAACAAGGACCTATACACATAATGTTCCGAAACCGGAGCTAGAACCCATTATGACCTACAAATATCAATTTTTAGACAATTCCGCGAAAAAGTGTGGCGAAAATCATCAAAATATCAAATATCGGGAGGTACCATTATATGGCGGCTTTACCAAAACGTGGACTGATATATCTCATTTTCAATACCAACTATTTTAGACAAGATACAAATTGTTGTGCCAAATTTTGAAGTTCTACGTCAAATAATGTGGGCTTTATCGTGATTTCAACAGACAGACAAACAGACGGATATAGTTTTATCGACTTAGAATTTTAAGCTGATCATGAATATGTACAGGATGAGACCTGCAACAAAGTCAAACACCATATTTTTTAATTTTGTTTTTAAATTTTATTGAATGAAAGCAAAAAATGTCAGAAATAGCATAAAATTTTAGAATAAGTATAGATTTGTTTGAATTGGTCACCTTTGGCACGAATTATAGCCTTCAAACGGCCAATGAAACCGCACACGCTGCCAGAATCTTGCTCTGTGGTATTTTCGTCCATTCCCGGCGAATCGCCATCGGAGAAATCCAAATTCGGCAGTTCACAACTTTCGGCCAAGCGAAGCAACTCTTTAGCTCTTTTGAGTATATTTTCTTTCTGTTGCTTACTTTTTGGAATGTCAATGGCTTTACCCCGAGCTCAGTTTTCAATATTTTCTGAATGGCGTGTTGCGATATGTTCAGCTCACGAGCCATTTTGCGACCACTGCGACGCGAGTTTCGATCAAGTCGTTTCTTTACTTTTCGAACCATTTCTGCTGATGTTGCTGTTTTCTTCCGTCCATTTCCTTGACGTCGGGCTGCGCTACCAGTATCACGGTAACGAGCGATGGTACGAGACATAAAAGTTTTATTCACATTTCAATGCTGAAGTGCTCTAACTATAGCCACTTGTGGTTCGTCAGCCAAATAACTTTTTTTTTTGAAAATTCTCACCAAAATGCTTTTGTACGCTTGTAGACAATATAATGAGCTGTCATTGGAATAATTTTAACAGCTGTCGGACGAGTGGCTTAGAAATGACAGCAGTATGAAGTTGGTTGCAGTGTTTTCATCTCACCTTGTATATATACTTTATGGGGTATACGACGAATATTTAGGGATGTTCGGAAAACAAATATCGCAGATAATTTTTACTTCATCTGACAAGGCTTAATATTTAAGAATTTTAGCTATAAAAGTGCTTAATTCCGTTTGGACTCAGCGCCAAAACATAGTGTCTAGTTCTTTTTAGTACGAATTTATAAAAACAAATGTCTAGCTACAATAGTGACATTTTTAGATTCTAGTCCAAAAACGTTAAAATTTTAGCCTAGCAGCTACTTATAGGCATATTTACTCATCTTTTACAATTCTATATAGATTTTGACCAGGTTTTGGCGTGCTGCCAGCCAAACTCACATACCTCTCTAAAGATGAATTTAGGAGGTCAACAAAAACGAGTAATTTAGGTTCTGAAGTCAAATGCAACTAACACTTTTTATGAGTGTCAACATAAGTTCCAATGAACCTTCAAAAGTTTTTTAACAAAGGATTGCAATCGTTACAAAATGTGGCTTTTGCAACAATTGTTTACGCTCTGCCATTTTGGCTTAGGTTTTTATTCACACGGCTAGGGTTAATAATATTGGTGACATGTCATTGGAACCTGGCTAATATTTAACACTGGCGGCGGACAATAACTTTCAACATATGGTGGATGGCGGTTGGTTGAATGGTTGCACTATTCTGTTGTCTGCATGTGTCTAAAATTAATTGATGCCATTTTAGGGGGGGCGAACAGCTCTGCAGTATTATCATCATTAGGGGGAAATTTGTTTTCTCCTACATACAGGCGGGCGGCTGAATCTTCAAATATTTCATATGTGTGTAGGTGTGAGCGTATGTTTTGAAGTACAAACAAGAGAGAGTTCATTGAGTTCAATTCAACTTGTGTCAGCCTTTTTTCCCAGATGTGAACATGCTCATCCATGTGCGGAGATGAAAAAATGCTAAACGTGTTTTTGATAAACAATTTTGCTTGTAGGGTTTTCTTATTTGTGGAAAACTGAATAGAAGCAAAAGGGGTAAATATATCAAAAAATACATTAAATGCCATAGAAACTTGAAAATATTTGTAGATTTCTTTTATAAATATTGTCTGTGTGACAGACTTAAGGTATAATCAATTTAAATTTTGTATATGGCAAGCCATAGGAGGGCAATTTGATGTCCAATATAAATATATTTACGTGTAGGATTTATATAGGACTTCAGTCCTCTAATGGTGGCTAAGGTCACAACAAATATCGGAGGAAGAGTGTATATTGGCTGTCGTGCTATTTTAAAGTCTTAGAATTTTTAAAATAACCCAAAATCCAAAAATGTGGTTCTTGGAATATGATTCAACTGTAAGATTAAACTCACCACAAAGTGTGAGTTTTTGAGCTAAATTTGAGTATAAAATCCGAAAACGGAACATATTAACGTTTCTTAAAAATATGGAACCTTGTGCATTGTAGAGTACAGCTTCTCATCCAAATAATCAAATCAGACTCATCAGATTTATTCATGCCCGGTTTTCTGCCCGTTTGTGGAAATCATTCTAGATGTCTGATCAAATTTACTTACATACAGGGTGAGATGACAAAACTGCAACCAATTTCAGATTGCTGTCATTTTTAATCCACTCGTCCTACAGCTGTTAAAATTATTCCAGTGACAGCTCATTATATTGTCCACAAGCGTACAAAAGCATCCTGGTGAGAATTTTCCAGAAAAAAATTATTCGTGATGGAATTCAATCGTGATAGTGTGATTTCTTTATATTTGGCTAGAAAACCACAAGTGGCTATCGTTAGAGCACTCCAGCATTTAAATGTGAATAAATCTTTTATGTTTCGTACCATCGCTCGTTTCCGTGAAACTGGTAGCATAGCCCGACGTCAAGGAAGTGAACGGAAGAAAACAGCAACATCAGCAGAATGGATTCGAAAAGTAAAGAAGCGACTTGATCGACATCCGCATCACAGTGGCCGAAAAATGGCTCGTGAACTGAACAGATCGCAATATTCCATTCGGCAAATATTGAAAAATGAGCTCAAAGTTAAGCCATTGAAATTCCAAAATGTGTAAGAACTTACAGAAAGAAAATAGACTCAAAAGAGCTAAAGAGTTGCTTCGCTTGGCCGAAAGTTGTGAACTGCCGAATTTGGTTTTCTCCGATGAGAAAACATTCGTTGTCCAGCAGTTTGTAAACAAACAAAATGATCCTGTTTACTTGCCAAAGAGGTCAGCAGAAAATGTGAACCTTCGTTTGACCACCAGAACTCAAGCGCCGACCATGGTGATGATGCGGGCCGCCATAACAGCCGATGGTCGCTCTTCGCTCGTATTAATCCACAGTGGCATCAGAATAAATGCCGAATATTATCGCGAAAATATTCTGGAGGGTGTATTAAAGCCTTGGGCACGCAAACATTTTGGCCGCAGACCTTGCACATTCCAACAGGACTCAACACGCGCCACCCGAGAATGGTGACAAAATGAGGTTCCACGCATCATTTTCAGCGCACAATGGCCACCAAAATCTCCTGATACCAATCCGTTGGACTATTGTGTCTGGAGTATTTTTGAAAGCAAGGTTAGCACTAAACAAGTAAGCAAAGGCTATAGTCGTGCGGGGCCGACCATTTGATACCCTACAACACTGCAACATGTTAGAAGCCCCTTGGCGTCAATTGTGTGATCAGGACATTTTTTCTGTTTTTGGTTCATTTGAGCCTCTAAATATTTTGCGATCATCTCCAAAAGCAATAGGCCCCTCTGTATCTCCAAATTTAGACTCATCTATGTGAATTGCTTGCCTTCGATATTTGGCTATATTTGTCAACGAAGTCAGCATAAATAAGCCAGAAGTTCACCATTTGTGTATTTCGGATACCGCCTGTAAGTAATGCTGGTATTTTTTCACACAAAAGTAGTGGTCCATACTACCCGCTGTCCTACACTCTAACTTCATGCGAGATTTCGTGTCCTTTGGTTTCTATTTGCAACCTTTATTACGGCTGCGAAATCAGGAACATTTTTAGTTGTTGGTCCATTTCAAATATAATATATTGTGGACATCTAGATATGTTGTGGACATCTTTGAAAACAATAGGACTAGCCCTTCTGAGCCTAACCCTAACCTTGTAAAACTTTTCGCATCTTTTTATGCGATTTTTTTACATTTTATACTTTTATGCCAAGAGGGCATTCTGAATTGACAAAATTTGACAAAATCGGTCCAGCCATTCTTGAGATATAAGCATTTTAGCTAACATCCCCTTCCTTTGTATATATGTATTATATATATTCCGCTATATATATCCGATATATTTACTATCGGTATATACCAACGGTCAGAATTGACCTGTTCGTCTTTTTATGATTCTGCCGGTATTAAAAATATTCGCGGTTTAATGGAAATTTGACTTTTATTTAACACAAATGATGTGGCCTATTTCACTCACTAAATATTACTCGATAACCATCAAAATTGGAAGGCTTCTGCCCAACCCTAAGCTCTAGCCCCATGCTAACTTCCGCGTCGATTGGTCTATAATTGCGACCTGTAGAGCAACTGCAATGTCAGGAAAATGTTCAGTATTTGGTCCATTTCAACACCTAGATATTTTGCGATCATCTCCAAAAGAAATAGGGTTCTATTCTGGCACTATCCCCACCTCCATCTAAACTTATTCACGCAAATCTAAACTTATTCTAAAATTTGATGCTATTTCCGTTTGCCTTCATTCAATAACATTTAAATAATTTCATGATCTTGATCTTTGATCTTTATCAAATGTACCAGATTTAGAAATTTTTTACATTTCATTGTACCCTACACCACAAGGTGGTCAGGATATTATGTATTTGTGCATTTGTTTGGAACATGCAAAAGGAAACGAGATAAACCCATAGTTCCTTTTAGTGATCTGCATAGAATCACATTCTGAGTCGATTTATGCATGTCCGTCCCTATGTCCATGTATTTTTGTGAACAAAGTTCAGTTTGCATTTATTACCCGATCCAAATGAAATTTTGCACGAATCATTTGTTTAGCCCAAGGACGAACCCTATTGAAATTTGAGATAATCAGTAAAAATTTAGATATAGCTCCCATATATATATTCGTCCGATATCAGATATCAGTCCAAATAGTATGGAATTTTGCACATACAACCAGATTAGGCCTGAAAATATGTATGCCAAATTTGATCGAAATCGGTTCAGATATAGCTATAGCTCCCATATATATTGTTCATCCGATTTGTTATTTTTGTCCTCCGCAGCCGTTATATGCTCTCTGTAATAGCAATATTTGGGGAAATATATCAAATACAGCTCAGAAATACATTTGCTAAATTTTATCGAAATCGGTTCGTATTTGGATATATCTCCCATACATAACTCCGTCCTATTTACCTTTTACTGTGCACCAAACGTCTATTTGCCCAATTGGGATGAAATTATGTCAAATTTGGTGAAGATCGGTTCAGATATAGCTATAGCTCCCATATATATTGTTCATCCGATTTGTTATATTTGTTATCCACGGCCGTAACATGCACTTCGTGACAACGATATTCAGGGAAATATATGCAGTACAGCTCAGAAATATCTTTGCAAAATTTATCGAGATTGGTTCAGATTTGGATATAGCTCCCATATATATCTTTATCCGATTTCAAATTAATTGTGCACCAAATGGGCAATACAATTCCGAATTTAAAAGATACAAATGCTTCGGCATATTTAGTCCTTTGAACTTTAAATTATAATTATAATCATAGGGTATATGATTGAATTCTCCCATAAAAACTTTTAATTGTTATGGCGAGCACTACTAAATTAGCAAAGTGGTGAAGGGTATCATAAAGTCGGCCCCGCTCGACTTTAAGACTTTCTTTACTGGTTTATTTCTAGTACGGATTTTCAAAATAATAATAATATGTCAGAATCCCCCCTATAGAAAATAGTAACTATACATGCACTCTTCGCACAATACTAATGTACATTATTTAGTGTGATTCTGTTCATTTCATACTCTCATAGTAGGATTTTCGGAAAATGTATACTTATTTCGCACCCACGCACCAATTTCTCACATTAGCCATTTCGACTCTGCCTTGATATACAGTAATCAGTCGCACGTAACTCTTTCATATACCTACAAACACACATACATAGGGAGTAACACTGGTTCAATGACATATAAAACGAATACATTCATATGATACATTCCAATTATATTGTAGGTCATTGGCTTTAAATGAAATTGTATTTAAGCCATGGCTGTGGCATCTTAATGTGTTAATTTCCCAAAAACACGAGACTATTTTTAGAGATTTATTTGGAAAATGAACGCATTAACCAATGCTGTTGAATTTTAAAATAGCTATATGTATTAAGTTTTCAAATTAAACAAACAAAAATAAATGAATTTTAAGTTAATAAAATATAATAATCATAAAGTTATACACAGCACACCACCGAGGTCAATAGTCCGTAAATTATCAAGAGCTTAGGCTTTTGACTCCATCATATCCATGCATAAATATTCTAATTTGTTTCACAATAATTCGTTGCAAATCACTTTTCTGCTGGTAATCTCATTAGAGTAATAAAGAAAAGTTTCATTTTCATTTCGAGTGTAAAATTAAATTTGCACATTTTAAACGTAGCGCCCGGGAAAATTCACTGAAAATGCCAACAGATTAGGAAAGAAAATTTAATGACATCCATTTAAGATGTCTATTGCAACAAACAACCGAACTAAGCCCAAAGGAATGATTAATGTTAAGGATGTGATCGAAGCCAAGGGATGATGACCCTGCCACAGAGCCTATATAATTCATTCAAAACTCTCAACCAAAAAAAAAAAAAAAAAAAAAAAAAAAACACCAACCGTGGCGATAATAAATAACACACACAGGGAGGACAGGTACTTGTGTTTAAAATGAATGCTGTAAATTTAATTCAACCCAAACGTTTTAAATGTTTCTGAATATAGGCGGGAAATAAGGTAGAGGAAACGTGGTAAAGCTTTGAAAGTATGATTTTAATGTTAAATGTTTTCCCGACTGCAAAAATTCTTGGAACACTCCACTCTATGATGGGGAAGTGGAGATAACGAAATATATCAATGCTTGCCTCATTCGATATTTTCGAAATAAAGGTTCGGGTTACTTAAAAAAAAAATTATAAAGAGTGCAAATTCTAAAAGAGAAAATGTGAAATGCCTTTGCAATGTTGAAAATCCTAATCAAGCCCGCCTAGTATAGACTAAAGAAATACACACTATTACGGAAATTTTCGGAAAATTTTGATTTTTTAAAATTTTTAACATACACAAAATATCGGTACGGCGTTTTATGTCCATGTGCATATGTTTTGCAACATGCGAAAGAAAACGCGATACACCTATAGTATCTTTTGTCGATCTCTATAGAATCATATTCTAACTCGATTTATGTGTCTCCTTCCACCGACACAGGTTGCATTTATTGTCCGATTAGAACGTAAATTATCACCGTTCATATCGTCCAAGACCAACTTTTGTGTCTCGTACCATCGCTCGTTACCGTGATACTGGTAGCGTTCCCCGACGTCAAGGAAGTGGACGGAAGAAAACAGCAACATCAGCAGAAATGGTTCGAAATGTAAAGAAGTGACCTGATCGAAACTCGCGCCGCAGTGACCGAAAAATGGCTCATACGCTGAACATATCGCAATATTCCATTCGGAAAATATTGAAAAATGAGCTCGGGGTAAAGCCATTGAAATTCCAAAAATTGCAAGAACTTACACCGCAACATGGAGAAAATAACCTCAAAAGAGGTAAAGAATTGCTTCGCGTGGCCGAAAGTGGGTTGCTGCCGAATTTGGTTTTCTTCGATGAGAAAACGTTCTTTGTCCAGCAGTTTGTAAACAAACAAAATGATCGTGTTTACTTGTCAAAGAGTTCAGCTGAAAATGTGAACCTTCGGTTGGCCACCAGAACTCAAGCGCCGGCCATGGTGATGGTGTGGGCCGCCATAACAGCAGAGGGTCACTCTCCACTCTTATCAATCGACCGTGGCATCAGAATAAATGCCAAATATTATTGCGAAAATATTCTGGAGGGTGTATTAAAGTCTTGGGCACGCATACATTTTGGCCGCAGACCTTGCGCATTCCAACAGGAATCAGCATCATTGCACCTCGCTTCATTTCCACCGCACAAAGGCTACCAAAATCTCCGTATACTAATCCGTTGGACTATTGCGTCTGGAGTATTTTGGAAAGCAAGGTTGGCACTAAAAAATACCAAAGTGTCGACCACCTTAAGCAAGCGCTTCGCCGGGAATTGGCCAAAATACCGAAGAGCAACATTCGGGCAGCATGTGACGGTTTCATTTGATTATGGATGGCAGTTTGGTAAGTATTTACTTGAATTAGCATCCACGGAAACAGATGGGAAAATACAAAAATTTGGACTGAGATATGAAGATGTTTTTGCCTCAGATGCCTACTTAATACCCTACGACCGTGAAAAAAATATTCAATTTTTGCCGATTAGGTTAAATGTTCCAAAAAAAAACAGGACGTAACTTCAAATACCCTCCACCTTTTGGAAGGATTTTGCATACTTTTGAAGAAATCCATTGAAAAATATTGTTAAAATCCTAAAAATACCAAATATAGAGAGTAACCGTTATATTGGATCGTAGACGTGCACCTGTATATGCAATTTTTTTCTTAGGCCATTACGAAATACGAATCAACAACACGTCGAATATATGGAGGTACCGTTGTATGGGGGCCTGGATCTGTATGAGAATTTTTACCATAGGATGCAGTATCCATTAGCAACTTCAAATTTTAGATTTCTAAAATATTCCGGCAAAAAATGAGACATATATCATAGAAATACCGAATACCTGAAGGTACAGTTATATGCGAACTATAGCAAAATTCAAACTTATATTGACGGTTCTATGAAAGGCTGTTCGATATAGAATTTCATTCTGATCAAGAATGTATATACTTCGCGGGATCTACAATTTATATTTTAAAGGGTTACCAACGGATTGACAAACTTAATATACCCTTCATACTATGATGGAGGATATAAAAAACAAAAATACATTTTCTGAAAGTTGAAACTAGTTTGTTTTGAAAATTCGACGCATTTCACGTATTTGGGTAATATTTATATTCGAATAATTTATTTCTTGTGGTGAAAAACGTCGAAGGCGTACATCGGGTAATAGGTAGGTCTATTACTTTTGGTATTCCGCGTTTATGATAAACAACGGCACCATGAATTGATACATGTGATGATAATTTGAAATAATGCTCAGGGACGAGACCGCAGAATGGTAGTCCAAAACTCCGAAACACGAGAACTCTTAGTCTGAAGAAATCTATTGACTGACCTCTGAGTTGGCAGCTTTGCATACAATTTTACAACATTTTTGATGTCAATATTATTGATTGAAAGTATTTAAATTGCTGATAAAATATCTACGATCTACCAGACCTTCTTAAACTACTCTCCTAATTTTTCGCTACAATCCACCATTTTCACTTAAAGCATATACCTTCTCAAGACTTAGTTGCTGAAAAAATGATTTAATGATGTTAATTTGTTAAATGTGATACGATATGAACATTTTTGTTTTGTTTGGTGGTGACCTAAACCCTCAACAAACAATCCAACAAAACATTGACGGTTTTGTTAGGAAAATCTTTTCATTTTGTCTTTTTATCGTCATATTTCCATTTTGCACAGGGAACCACAACATCGCCTATGTAAACTCTGAGTGTTCCGACACTAGCTGGATAAGAGTAATTTGTTGACTAGTTGCTTATACGGTCATTATAATGGTCACGTAGCTTAGCAAATGGACAATAATTTGTCAAAAACATGTCAGGTTAGGTTGTGGCGGAAATCAGTATATAAGGGTGAAGTGAGTAGAAAGCTAACACCATAAACAATTATATTTCATTCATTTGTTTACCCTCAATCATAGTATGGAGGGTATATAGAGTTTGTGATTCTGTTTGCAACACCTCGAAATATAAATTTTAGTCCCGCAAGGTATATATATTCTTGAGCAGCATATAATTATATGTCTATTTAGAGATGCCCGTCTGTCTGTCCGTCCGCATGTGGAAATCACTCTAGCTTCCGAACGAATTGTAGTAGGTTGATAAAATTTTATTCAGATTTGTGTTTGTTATTTTATTATTTATCGCACATTCCACATTCGAAATATGCACCCCACAAGAATGATGTTTGGTATCAGATATCAGATTCAGGCCAAAAATACCTCTGCAAAGTATTGTATCAAGATCGGTTCAGACTTGGATATATCTCCCATATATATGTCTTCAAAAGATTTCGGGTAAATTGTGCACCAAATAGCTAATATCAGTCCAAATGATCTTAATCTTGGCCCGACCTACCGAATTCAGTTTATATAGAAGTAAGTACTTCAAATTTGGTATATATCCTTAATCCGATTTCAGGTTTATTGTGCAAATAATGGCTAATATCAGCCCAAATGGAGTGAATTTCGGGATGTACGTTTCCATTTTGTGGAACTCGGCTCCGATATATATTTTTTTAATATAATCCTTCTCGAAGTGATATAATGCACTCTGTAGCAATGTTAGTTGGTATAAGAGATAAAAACGTCTGCGTCAAATTTAGTGAAAATCGATTCAGAATTGGATATGCCTCTTATATAATAGTTCCGTCTGAAACCAAATTATAACTGCTCTAAAGCCAAATGTTGAAAGGTGGAGCTTTACTAAATAAGCATAGTGGTCATATAGTCGGACCCGCCCGACTATTGACTTTTCCTTACTGCTTTTGTATTTAAATTGATAAAAATACACCTGGAAAATTTTGAATATAGATATGTATATATGGTCCCATAAAGCAGGTATGTACGGAGGGTGGGTACCGAACCTCTTAGAAATGGCTACTTTCCTGCCATTTTGAGTTAATTTTGTATGAATATTTGATGTCATGTAACTCCCTTGAATTGGCCCTGAAATTAATTTTCTACGTCTCTGCCATGGAACAATGTTTTAAAGACAAATTTGAAAAATCTTAGTCTAGTTTCAAAAGCTCTTTAAAAATATAATTTAACAAATTTAAAAGATTCAAAAATACTTATGTACCATCCCAATATAGTCCAACGCCTCTAGTCACTTGTGTTCACCAAAAAAGGGAAATTCTTTTGGAAATATGCCTTTACAAATTGCTAATGGAAATAAATTTCACTTTATTATGCTGTGATAATGCATTGTACACGCATATTTGTGTACATACATATATACATACTGACATTTATGACAACTTAAGTGATATGTAGCCATATGAATTTTATGTAATTACTCTATTAGAGAGACACAGATACACACACACACACACACACAATCGCACAAGGCCAACTTGTATTTTCCTTCGACGGAAATGTAACCAGAAATGTTCTGAAACCTTAATGGCGGGGAAAGTGGTTTTTATTATTATTATTTCAAATGTACACAAACATGCGTGGAAGAAAGTCGGAACAAGTTTAAATATACATAAATGCCACATTAGGAAGAAATTTAAAGGAAAGCGTAAGTGAATTTGGACTTTTTTATGTGAATTGTACCGGTTTCAAGTGGTACATTTCTGCCGAGAACATTTTCTGTACAAATTTATTTTATGTAATGCAACCATGACTGTCTTCATACGACGACATACATTAGTACACACATTATACTAAAAATTTCGGTGAGGGGGAAATTTAAGTCAAGAAAGAAATTTAAATCGAATTGCTGTATATCAACCAATTATTTGACTTCAAAAGGCAGATAAAAGGTCATACCCAGCAGAAATTTGGAAGCTACTTGAGCCGAATAATCTATTGCAAGGCAAAATATACAAACTAACTTCTGCATTACAAAATGATTGCAAATAAATGCACACTACTTAAAAAATCCAGAATAAAATATTTCATTTTTCTCTTGAGTAACGTCGAGAATCCGACGCATAAGAAAAACCTAATAAATTACAATATTGATGAAAGACTTGAAATAATCCCTAATTTTAATTACCGTTACACAGGGTGTAGTACAGGGAAAACGGCGAGATTGGGGTTATGTGTCTCAATATAAATACTTGTGTCCTATATTTATGAAAAACTTTCAACTCCCTGCCTATAAGATCTATTTTTCTCTCAATATGTATGCTTCTACTTCCAAGGAATAGATGAGGTTGGCCAGTAAGTCACTCAGGCTACTAAGTTTGCTGTCAGAATAAATAATTGTAATTTAAAAATCAAAGAACAAGCTACAGAGTTTATTGTCAAATTGTCAAATATAGACCTTTGTATAAACAATTAGAGCTGAGACACTATAATTCTTCATTATACCATCCACGAAGTTTGTCATACCCTTTGTAACACATCAAAATATAAATTTCAGACTCAACAAAGTCAATCACCATAATTTTTAATTTTTTTTTAAATTTTATTGAATGAAAGCAAAATATGTCGGAAATGGCATTAAATTTTAGAATAACTTTAGATTTGTTCGAATTTTTTGCACTTTTTAGAAATTCAAATTGCTTTACTCCGATCTCATTTTTCAATATTTGCCGAATGGAATATTGCGATATGTTCAGCTCACGAGCCATTATTCGCCATTTCCACTGCGACGCGGGGTTCGATCAAGTCGCTTCTTTACTTTTCTAATAATTTCTGCTGATGTTGCTGTTTTCTTCCGTCCACTTCATTGACGTCGGGCTACGCTACCTGTATCACGGTAACGAGCGATGGTACGAGACACAAAAGATTTATTCACATTTAAATGCTGAAGTGCTCTAACGATAGTCAATTGTGGTTTTTCCAACCAAATTGATAAACCAGTAAAGAAAGTCCTAAAGTCGGGCGGGGCCGATTTTATGATACCCTACACCACTTTGCTAATTTAGTTGAGCTCCACTTAATAATTAAAAGTTTTTATGGGAGAATTCAATCATACACGCTATGATTATAATTATAATTTAAAATTCAAAGGACTAAATATGCCGAAGCATTTGTATCTTTTAAATTCGGACTTGTATTGCCCATTTGGTGCAAAATTAATTTGAAATCGGATAAAAATATATATGGGAACTATATCCAAATCTGAACCGATCTCGATAAAAGTTGTCAAAGATATTTCTGAGTTGTATTTGATATATTTCCCCAAATATTGTTGTTACGGAGTGCATATTACGGCTGTGGGCAACAAATACAATAAATCGGATGAACAATATATATGGGAGCTATAACTATATCTGAACCGATTTTCACCAAAATTGGCATACTACCTTCTAGACTAAATTCGGTCGTATGTGCCAAATTCCATCCCATTTGGACAAATATTAGACGTTTGGTGCACAATAAATGGTAAATCGGACGAAGTTATATATGGGAGCTATATCCAAATCTGAACCGATCTCGATAAAATTTAGCAAAGGTATTTCTGAGCTGCATTTGATATATTTCCCCAAATATTGTTGTTACAGAGTGCATATTACGGTTGCGGAGGACAAAAATAACAAATCGGATGAACAATATATATGGGAGCTATAGCTATATCTGAACCGATTTCGATCAAATTTGGCATACTTATTTTTAGTCCTAATTTGGTTGTATGTGCAAAATTCCATACTATTCGGGCTGATATTACACGTTTGGTGCACACTAAAAGGCAAATCGGACGAAGATATATATGGGAGCTATATCTAAATTTTTACCGATTATCTCCAATCTCAATAGGGTTCGTCCTTGGGCCAAACAAATGTTGTTTGCAAAATTTCATCTCAATCGGATAATAAATGCGACCTGCATTTTGTTCACGGACGGATGAAAAAACTGCAAACTGCCGTATATTATTGTTCATCCGATTTGTTGTATTTGCTACCCACAGTCGTAATATGCACTCCGTAACAACGATATTTGGGGAAATATATCAAATACAGCTCAGAAATATCTTTGCTAAATTTTATCGAGATCAGTTCAGATTTGGATATAGCTCCCATATATAACTTTGTCCGATTTACCTTTTATTGTACACCAGACGTCTAATATTTGCCCAAATGAGATGGAATTTGGCACATACGACCGAATTGAGTCTAGAAGCTAGTATGCCAAATTTGGTGAAGATTGGTTCAGATATAGCTGTAGCTCCCATATATATTGTTCATCCGATTTGTTGTATTTGCTACCCACAGCCGTAATATGCACTCGGTAACAACGATATTTGGGGAAATATATCAAATACAGCTCAGAAATATCTTTGCTAAATTTTATCGAGATCAGTTCAGATTTGGATATAGCTCCCATATATATCTTTATCTGATTTCAAATTAATTTTGCACCAAATGGGCAATACAAGTCCGAATTTAAAAGATACAAATGCTTCGGCATATTTAGTCCTTTGAACTTTAAATTATAATTATAATCATAGCGTGTATGATTGAATTCTCCCATAAAAACTTTTAATTGTTATGTGGAACTGTACAAAATTAGCAAAGTGGTGTAGGGTATCATAAAGTCGGCCCGCCCGACTTTAGGACTTTCTTTACTGGTATTATTTAGCGACATTATGCACGGGAATTGAATTAAATTTCGCATTGTATGTTCCTAGTGGGTACTTTCGTTGTTGACAGAAAATTGCCTATGCAAATCCATGGTGGAAGGTATTCAAATCCACCCGTAGTTGATTTATTGAAGTCGGAAAGACCTAAAGAACACGCAAATAAATCTTTGATATTTACGAAAACCGTTTTCCACGATTTTTCTATTTTCGAAGTATTAGTTATTGTGAATGTTATTGAAGAATTTCCATGGCCAAGGTTTTATCATGTGACATGACCTGTAGAGGGACAAAAAAATCAGGAAAATTTTAATTTTTTGGTCCATTTGAAACCTAAATATACATCTTGAAAACAATAGACTGCTATTCTGACCTGAACCGTAAGTAATGGAAAATTTAGCGTACATTGTAAATTAAGCATCATTGGGTCTATAATTGCGACCTGTAGAGGAGCTGCAAAATCGGGAAATTTTTCTGTTTTTGGCCCATTTCTGACCCACACCACACTGCCTTTTTTCATGAGGATCGGCCGTAATTGCGACCTGTAGCGTGATTACAAACTATCATGGACTGACGAACGGACATACATAGCTAGATCGACTCAGCACGGCGAGATATAGTTTCCTATGTCGGAGACCAATATATCGAGGTGTTACATAATTTTTGACCCAATCAAACTTATAATATCCCCAATATAAAATGTTGAATCATAAATATGAAACCAATAGCTTAAATATTCCCACAGAATATTATTAATATTTGGAATTCAGCGATTAAAGTAATGTTTAAAATTTGTCAAACATTACTTTATTATTTTGGATGAATAAAAAATCATGTTTTCTTTGCAAATCGTTATTTTTATATTCCAAGACTGGACGAACTTATGAAATTTTTCAAAAATATTAAAAAATTTAATTGAGTTATCTCTAGGGGGTTTTCCTATACATATTTTCTCAAATATATCACCTACATTTCCTTATCTACTTGAGTAATCCTTTTAATGCAAAAATTTATTTTTGTAATTATAATTAGAAAACATTTTAATTTAAACTTTTCCCTTGCATAGTTGAAATTCTAATTTGAATTTCACTTCGTTTTTTTTTTTTTTTTTGTTAGACAAAAACTTCTTCGAATTGTTAACCTGTACGTGATGTGATTTTCTATGCCGAAATATGTATGTACGCTGTATGCGGGCGAAAATCACTTTACAAACAGATGAACAATAAAAACACAACGTGATAACCCCCAGAGCCTTCACTTTCAATGGCATGGTTAAAGATTTTCCTCCAAATGACATCGGGGGCCAGCTGGATGGAAGATGTTGTCATTTTCCGCCAAAGTAAAAACCACAATGAATTGATGTCTTGTTGTGTGCTTGCCGGATGATTGGCTGGTTGATATTTCTCACCAAAAGTTGCGAGTGTGTGTGATTGTATGTTTTTTGAGGTTATGCTTTCTTTAATAAACATTTACTTATGCACAGCACAAATTTCAAAGTACTCAAAGTAATACTCGCTCACACACACACACACACACACACACACTCTAATCTCACTTGACATAAACCGCAATATACTCTGTAACTAAATAAAAACGAATTTTCCAAACCCGGTGTGAGTTTTAACAATAAATGTAAATTTAATGTAAAAATATGAGTGTGATCGCTAGCACTTACCTACAACTGATGGATGGATTCGTTTCGCAGCAGAATTGAAACCTGTCTGTTGGCAGGGTAGTCATCCGCAACTAGAAAATTAACAACAGAGAAACAATTATTTGCCTTAGTGTCATGCTAATTATGATAAATACAATTGCAATTTAAGTTTAAGATGCCCATTAAAGAGTTAAATTCGGAATGTTTTGTATTTGTTTTAAATCACAAAATGCAATTTCACAACGTGTACTTTTGTATGAAAGTTTTTGAGAATGAAAAAATGTTTGGTTTTGAGTTTTGTTTACTTAGTTTATTTAAATAAATTGTCGCGAAAAAATGTCGCGAAACATTTTGGTACATCAATGTCCAGAATTGATAATCTACTTTAATAAGGATTCTCCCCCTATTGTGAATTTAAAATACCCTGCAAACAATTGACAAATGGTAAAATATGGTTGGATATGACAAAAATCTATTCAATCTGGGCTGATATTACATATATGGTGAGAAATAACAGTAAAATCGTATGAAGAGGTATGTCGAAGCTATAAAAAAGAAGTAAGCAACGACGATAGTCGTGTGGGCCGACCATGTGATACCCTACAACACTACAATATGTTAGAAGCCCCCTTATGTCCAAATCCATTCTGGAAGATTTCGCTTTTGAAATTATGTCACGAAGCACAGTCCAGATATTAACCTTAGCATTTTGACCAGGGAGATTTGCCCAATATAAATATAATCCAATGGTCATCCAAAATACTAAAATTCTTCCCTGTCCTTAAGTCTCTTCTCAGGTGTGTCGATTGGCTTCAACTGTGTGATCAGGATTTTTTTTTTTGTTTTTGGTCCATTTGAAACGCTAAATATTTTGCGATAATATCCAAAAGCATCCACCTATATGATCTGCTTGTTATTGATATTTGGCTATATTCGTCAACGAAATCAGCATAAACAAGTAAAAAAGCTGTAAGCTCGGCCGGGCCGATCTTTTAATAACCTCCACCATTTGTTACAAATTTGGCAAATTCCAAAAAAAAAAAAAATCCGTTAAAAATGCTGTTAAATTTTTAAAAATACCGAATGCCTATACGACATCTTGTACCTGCATAGACAACTTTTGTCATAAGTTATTACAATATTTAAATGCGAAACTTGAAGAAAAATCTGTTTATAATGTAGCTAAAATCATCAAAACAACGAATATAGAGGGTACCGCTATATGGGGGCTATACGAACACGTGGACCTGCACAGACAATTTTCTGGTATGGGCTGAAGTATCCATTACGAACTTCACATGCGAAATTTGAAACAATCCCGGTAAATAATGTCGCTAAAATCATCAAAATACCGAATATCGGGGGGTGCGTTATATGGGGGCTATACGAAGACGTGGACCTACATAGCCCATTTTCGGTTTTATGCTGCAGTATGTATTACGAACTTCAAATACCAAATTTGGAACGATTCGCTAAAATCATCAAAATACCGAACTTAACATGCCTACTGGCAAAATATACATGTGTGCAAAATTTTAGCCTACTATCTCAATTTGTTCGAAAGATAGCGTGATTACAACAGACAGACGGACATGGCTAAATCGTCCTAGAATTTTACGCTGATCAAGAATATATATACTTTGTTGGGTCTGACATGAGTATTTCGAGGAGTTACAAATGGAATGACAAAATTAATATACCCTCCATAGTATGGTGGAGGGTATAAAAAGCTAGACGTTCGCCTTCGCCTGTAAGTAATGTTGGTATTTTTTCACACAAAAGTGGTGGTCCATTCTACCCGCTGTCCTAAACTCTAACTTCATGCGAAATTTCGTGCCCAGTGGTTCCTATTTGTGACCTTTATAACGACTGCAAAATCAGGAACATTTTTATTTGTTGGCCTATTTCAACACCTAAATATATTGCGGACATCTTTGAAAACAATAGGCCTAGGCCTAACCCTTTCCTTGTGAAAATTTTCGTGAGGATTGGATAATAATTGCAATCAGTATATAATAACCCCAAAGTGTGTGGGAAGGTGAAAAAAAATATTACAAATGGTACACTTCAATATTATAAGTGAAATTGAAAAAATCGCATGCGATAAAAAATAAAAAAAAATCGAAAAATACTACAGAATTTATATTAACATCATCATTGGCATCTTTTTATGCGATTTTTTTAAATTTTATACTTTTATGCCAAGAGGACATTCTGAATTGACAAAATTTGTCAAAATTGGTCCAGCTTTTCTTGAGATATAAGCATTCTATATATTTTGCTATATAAGCTATATAAGCATACATTGTATATATTTCGCTATATATATCCGATATATTTACTATCGGCATCTACGAAACGGTCAGAGTTGACCTGATCGTCTATTTGTGATTTCGCCAGGATTAAAAATATTCGAGGTTTATTGGAAAATTTTACTTTTAATTAACACAAATATTATGGTCTATTTCACCCACTAAATATTACCCGATGCTTTGTTGGTGCTTAATAGTCAATTTTGATGCCAATGTGGTCAGGGTATTATGTCTGTGCATTTGTTTGTAACAGAAAAGGAAGCGAGATAGGTCCACAGTTCGTTCTGATGATCTGCAAAAAATCAAATTCTGAGTCGATTTATGTATGTCAGTCCATCAATCCATGTATTCTTGTAAACAAAATACAGGGCGCATTTATTGTACAATCGAGATGATAATTTCCACAAATCATTTGATTGGCCCAGTGACGATTTGTATATAGCTCCCATACATTTTGTATACCCTCCACCATACACACACAGTATGGAGGATATATTAAGTTCATCATTCCGTTTGCAACTTATCGAAATAATAATTTTAGACCCAACAAAGTATATATATTCTTCATCAGGGTAAAATTCTAATAGGATTTAGACCTGTCAGCCTGTTCGTCTGTTGCAATCACGCTACAGTCAAAACGAATTAAGATAGAAAGCTAAAATTTTGCATAGATCCGTAAGGCAGGTCAAGTTCGAAGATGGGCTATATCGGGCCAGGATATTGTATAGCTCCCATATAACGGTACCCTCGATTTTCGATATTTTGATGAATTTTAGCCACATTTTCAATGGAACTATCAGAAATTCTACACAAGTTGTTCTTTGTGAGTACTTTACCCCCTAAAAGAGAATTGTTTATATAGGTCCACGATATCGTATAGCTCTCCATACAACGGTACCCCCGATATTCGGTATGTTGATGATTTCAGCCAGTGTAATATCAGCTCAAATAGGATGGCTTTTGGTTAAAGTGGGAGCAGTATATTTACATTTTTATTGACATTGTATTATGCTATTTTTCTCGATTTTGATCTTTTCTACCAAGAGGCCACTGACAATTGCCGTTCAGCCGTTCTCGAGTTATAAACGATCTTGATAACATCCCCTTCTTTGATATATATAGGTTGTATATATTTTGCTGTATATACTTCAATCTGATCTGGGCCAGATGGGAAGATCCATACATCAGAAACTATGTCCAGGACCAATATAATTACACATCATTTTTGGACCAATCAAACTTATAATATGAGCATGAACTTAGGGCACACTGTAGTAAATTTATAATTCCGTGAACTGCACTTGATCTAAACCTTTTAAAGGCGCAGAGCATGTGAAACCGAAAAATATTCCAAAAATGTGGCTTAAACAAATAAAACAATTTAATTTGTATTGAGATAAAAATTTAAGGACGTACTTTTAAACATTTATATTGATATGAACAATAACTTTTACTGACACCTTTATCTAGAAGCAGAATAATCTTTTAAGAAGTGGTCCCTTTGCCACTTCAGGTCCGCTTAAAATGTCCACAAATATTTATTTAGCTCTCAACGACATATTTTCACGTAATTCTAAAGTACTCCACACACATAAGCATAAGTTCAAAGTTTTTACTTTTTTGTTTATTCAACATCATCAGTTTGATGTATTTTCAACGCAAACATGAACATCTGTCGGCTGTACCTGCTGAAGAAGTCAAGGATATTCAACGTTTTTTCTTTGATGGTCGCAAGGCGAAAAGCTTTCACTTTTTATTTCATTGTTAATGTCACGATTTGCGGTTTCCATTTTCGTTGAATCGGCAACAAACAAATGATGAGCCGTGACCTAAGGAACGACGGAACTTTGCATTTGCACAAAAAAGAGAAACTTTTGAAAATGTTATTCACCGCAAAGAGTAACTTCGAACACACAAAGAAAAGAAAACAAAAAAAGTTCACACAGCATGAAAGTGGCCAAAGTACTTGGTATTTAGAAGCGGAGTGCAATGACACTCAGCTGCGCGTCCAGACAGTTGCCGTTCTTGCGGATTACAAAAGAACCTGCTTTCCAACCAGACCAGAATGCAATGCTACAATGGCTTTGTATGCAGTGTAAGATAAAGTAATTTATTCAGTTGGCATTGTTAGATTTTGTTTTCGTTTCTATTCAAACATCAACATTAATCAGAAAATATGCAAAAATATTTAGAGGTTAGTGGGCGTAAGCCAATTTTTACGCATTTCATAGTATGTTTACCAAAAGAAGAAATGTAAGGAATTGTCACTCCTTTTGTACTCATATTACATTGGAATGTTCTGTATTAACATGAACAGAAAAAATGCAAAATAAGTAACTCCTTGAGCTGATTTTCAGACAATTCCACTGAAAAATGTCGCTAAAATCATCAAAATAGAAAATATAGAAAGGTATCGTTATATGGGGGCTATACGAAGACGTGAACTTGCATACGCTATACGCGGTAGTTTCCAATACGAACTTTAAATAAAAAATTTCAAAAGATTACGGTAAGTATCTGATACCAGATACTTTCTCAACCTGCCCTATCATAGATAGTCCTATTTGAATGCATTCATATAGTCAGACTAAACAATAGTCCTCTTCTCTCGCTCTCATTTCTTAATCTTTCCCTTCTGGCTGGACGTGATACCAAAACAGGCTAGAACAGTACAGGGTTGTTTATATTCGACGGACCCATCTGGCAACGCCATAACTTTTGACAGAGATGTCACATCGCTTAATGACATACCGCGTTTGAAGCGTCAGTCCGAGCAGTTTTTTACCATGAACCAATACACGCCACGCGAGCGCTGTGAAATAGTTGAAATTTACATTCAACAGAAGAAGTCAATTGTGAAAACTCAACGTGCTTTTAAAACATTAAAAAATGTGAGAAGTGCGCCTTCTAAGAACACCATTAAGCGTTTATACGAAAAATTTTCGACTGGTAAGGCTCTTTCTAATCCGAAGAGGCCATATAAAAGTCGACCAAGGCGATCGGCCGAGAATATCGCTGCCGTACGAGCCAGTGTTGAGAGGTCCCCAAGAACATTCCAAAAAAGCCGTTCTCAGCAGTTGGGCATGGCTCGGTCCACTTTACAACGGGTTATTCGCATTGATTTGCATTTAATTGATGCAAAGAATGTTGCCTGCGGACAAGCCTCGTCGATTGGAATGGGCCCAAAGAGTCATGGGTCCGTCGAATATGAGCAACCCTGTAGTTAACAAGAGGTCGAATCATCTGCCGGAATAATTGCAACCTTACTTCAGGAGTAAGTCTGCCGCGCATCTTCATCAGCACTTGATAGCTAAAGAAAATATCTTTAGCTCTGGCCACAATAAAATAAATATGCGCTTTGACATAAAATTTCATATGAAATATAATTCTCCTTTATTTGATACTGCCACGGTATGAATACCAATTAGATTGCAAACTTGTGTTTTACCGGTAAACAAAATTACCGAACATTTTTAACGATTTAACTTGAGGATCACAAGGTAAAGTATCTATGCATGACCGTTGAAAACGCCAGAAACATATCATTTGCATATGACAATGCCAACCTCTACGAAGAACAGTATCGGCCTTAGAAACAGGTCCATTTAATGTAATAATTTTTGATGCTATACAGTATCAAGGGCGTTAGAAAAAATAAGTAATATTGCAAAAGTGATTTGCCCACATAGCAAGGACTAGAGCACAGGTTGGGTATGACATTGTATGCAGGTTCGGACGAAAATTGGCATTTTAAACAGACCTCTGAAATACTTCCTTCAGAAATACTAGTAGAGAGTGATACTCGTTCGTATTAGATCGGGAAGACTCCTGGAAGTAGAAAAAATCGGGCACAATCTTTTCGAGGTCGTTCACTAGCAATTGAGGAGATTCTACCCGTGCCGAGAACATTTGTAGACAGAATATGCCGACCGTTTACTTCTGCTGTTTTCGACTTCTTTACACGATAACCTCTACAGTCCAAAGAACCATGAAAAACGCGAGTCAAATAATTGAGTTTAAAATTCTCCTGGTATCCGATAAACTGAGGCACAAAAGAATGTTCATCCATGGACCGCGACACACATCCTACACATGGTTTTGCAGTTCGAATAACTGAGCTTCCGAAAGAATCATCCGGGCCTGCTGATACATTTTCTTTCGATCCATCCATGGTCCGCACTGCACCCTAAACATGGTCCGCCAGGGCCTTATTACCGTCGACTGTAAGAAGTCTACCTGTATTAGCAACTAACGGAATAACATATTCATTGTACAAAACCCGCAGCCTTTTTAACTGTGTCAATTGTTTTTCCTCATTTATCTGGTCCAGGTTTCTGATATATGCACTAAGGCTGCGATACCTGCCTCGACCACCTGATCTTCGGATATTCAGGCATAGTCTGCTTCTCTCTAGCAAATTAAGCTCAAAATCTTCAGAGGGAGATCTCCAAGAGTTTGGGCCCTAACACTATATTTAGGTAAAATGCTATCTATTGCGTTGCATAAGATCCCGCCTATATTTTCCACATATCTATCTACATCATCTATTTATTTCAGTATGATGTTGGTGTGCACTAGTCCAACCCCTTTCCAGCCCAGCTGATGCCTAAATCGTTCAACATTCATTCGATTAAAGTTCAGAAATGTCTGTCCTTCATGTCTCGCCAATCCTCCCAAATATGATTGAATTTGAATCGACCTGTGATCCAATTTAAAGTCAAATGTCTGTCCAAAATTCTTCCACTGCTGTCTCTTACATTACTACCCCACGAAGTGCTGTTCGCCTTCAGGCCGATTCCGACCAAAAATTCAATAAGTTTGTATGTGTCCAAAATTTGCTCGTATGATCTCCCGCACCCTTAATCATCCACCCGCACCCTCAACACACAGTATTCTATAAATCCAGATGAAAGTGGTATTCGATACCATCGCAAACAGCAACCCTATTTTTTATTGAAACTCGCATATCTTATGAGAAGGGATGGCTACATTCGACTTCCTATCCTTAGCTAACAAACTTTAATGGGGTCTCTTTTGCATTAAAAAAGTTCATATTTGCAAAAAAAAGCTACTTTAAAACTGAAAACAATCGGTAACACATAGGAACAAGGCAGACATGGTGGAGTCTATAAACTTGGGATCTGTCCCGGTTTGTCGAAATATTATTTTAAATAATACAGGGTGAGATAAAAAACTCAAACAAGGTCAAACGACATTATTTTAAATAAATTTGGAGGCTGTTGGCCTTTTTTATTTTTTAGGTCCAACCTCGCTTTCCAAAATGCTCCAGACACAATAGTCCAACGGATTTGTATCCGAAGATTTTGGTGGCCACTGTGTGCTGGAAATGAAGCGAGAAACCTCATTTTGTAACCATTCTTGGGTGGCGCGTGTTGAGTGCAAGGGTGCTGATTCCTGTTGGAATGTCCAAGGTCTGGACAACGAATGTCCAAACTGCTGGACAACGAATGTTTTCTCATTGGACAAAACCAAATTCGGCAGTTCACCACTTTCGGCCCAACGAAGCAAATCTTTAGCTCTTTTGAGCCTATTTTCTTTCTGTTGCGGTGTAAGTTCTAGCACTTTTTGGAATTTCAATGGCTTTACCCCGAGCTCATTTTTTAATATTTGCCGAATGGAATTATTGCGACATGTTCAGCTCACGAGCCATTTTTTGGCTACTGCGACGCTGGTTTCGATCAAGTCACTTCCTTGACGTCGGGCTACGCTACTAGTGTCGCGTCTATCTGTCTGTTGTAATCACTGTTGTAATTTCGAACGAGTTGAGATAGAAGGCTAAAATTTTGCATACATGCATAGTTTACCAGTAGACAGGTTAAGTTCGTAAATGGGCCATGTCGGCCCACGTTTTCGTATAGCCCCTATATAACGGTAGCTCCCGATATTCGGTATTTTCATGAATTATTTATATCTAGGAATTATTTAAAATTTCGTATTTGAAGTTCGCAATGAGTACTGGCAAAAAAATTATGCTTGTCCAAGTCTTCGTATTGCCCCCATACAACGGTGCCTCCCCATATTCAGTATTTTGATGATTTCAGCAACATTATTCTCCGGAATCGTTTCAAATTTCGTGCTGGAAGATCCTAATGGGTACTACAACCTACGGCAAAAAACTGTATGCAGGTTCATATCTTCGTATAGCCCGCATATAACGGTACCTCCCCATATTCCGTATTTTCATGATTTCAGCGACACTATTTACCGAAATTATTTAAAATTTCATATTTGAAGTTCGCAATGGTTACTACAGCCTATGACAAAAATGTTTGTATGCAGGCCCAAGTCTTCGAATAGCTGCCAAAAAACGGTACCTCCGGATATTCGGTATTTTGATGATGTCAGCAACATTATTTCATACTGGAAGATCCCAGAGGGTACTACAACCTATGGCAAAAGTTTTTGTATGCAGGTTCAGATCTTTGGATAGCCCCCATATAACGGTACCTCCCGATACTCCTTATTTTCATGATTTTTGCGACATTATTCACCGTAATTGTAACAAATTTCGTATATAAAGTTCGTAAGGGACACTACAGCCTATGACAAAAACTTTGTATGCAATTCCAAGTCTTCGGTTTTCATTTCGAAATTTAAAATTTTTCAGTTTCCTTCGGCCCAGCCGAACTTATCTGTTTTTTCACTTGTTGGAATTTCAATGGCTCATGTCTCAATATTTGCCTAATGCTATATTGCGATACGTTCAGCACACGGGCCATTTTTCAGCCACTGCGACGCGGGTTTCGGTCAAGTCGCTTCTTTACTTTTCGAACTATTTTTGCTGATGTTGCTGTTTTCTTCCGTGCAATTCCTTGACGTCGGGCTACGCTACCAGTATCACGGTAACGAGGGATGGTACGAGACACCAAAGATTTATTCACATTTAAATGCTGGAGTGCTCTAACAATAGACACTTGTGGTTTTCCAGCCAAATATAAAGAGATCACACTATCGCGCTTGAATTCCATCACGAATATATTTTTTTCTGGAAAATTCTCGCCAAAACGCTTTTGTACGTTTTTAAACAATACGATGAGCTGTCACTGGAATAATTTTAACAGCCGTCGGACGAGTTGCTTAGAAATGACAGCAGTTTAAATGGGTGGCAATTTTTTATCTCACCATGTATTTATTTTTTGCGCAGTTCAGTTTTTTTGGTCCAAGAGTGAACCCCATTGAAAATGTGTGAAAAATGTGATTTCAACTGACAAGCAATATAGTTTGCACTATGCGGATTTTTTATTAATTCATTATTTACAAGTTAACATTATATTACGATTGATACATTTTTATAGACCAGCAATACGAATATAATGTAAGCATATTAATTCCAATTTCTATACAAATTAGAACCACATACGTATGGCTGCGCTGTCTGCCTTCTGTATTACCTTGAGATTTGCAAAGAATTTCAAAATTTTTGTTTTCATTTTCCAATCTATTTTGTTTTGGTTGTTTACAAGGTATGCATTAGACATGTCTAGGCGAAACAAGTGCAAAAAGTGAAAGAAAAGTATTTGGTTGTTTCCAAGTAAAACCAAAATCATTTATTTTTTTCTTTTTTCTTCTAAACTTTCAGCAAAATAAAGAAAGTGAAATTACGCCGAAAAAAAAAAATTGCAGCGGAAAAATTAAGTGAAATTTATGAACTTACAGGCGCAGCCGTACGACGAAAATGAGTGATGTGCCAAACAAAGATGGACCGACGAAAAGTCACAAGGAGATGTTTCTTTGCATCATTTGACGGAGCTGTGGGGCTGAGGTTGTTTGTGTAAAGTTCAACATTATACAATTTCCAACCATTCAAATTGACACGCAATTTCTAGTTGGCATCGTTCGACGTTTATTTTTTTTTTTTATTTTTTTTTTTGGTTTTGGATTTGAGGAAAAACAGCCGTAAGGCCTAGGCCTGTGCAAAAAAATATGGTAAGACGAAAACAATAGCTTTGAAATTACTGAAATTTGTGGTTGAACGGAACGAATAGAAAATAACAATGGACGAGCCAGAAGATGTTGACAACAATAACACCAACATCAACGATAGCATCATAATGAAAATTAACTTAAGCTCAAAACACGACATAACATGGAGCCCCCATACAATCCGCAGCTAACAACTTCAACCATAAGGCAGGCTTTTCTCTTCAGCACAAACTTTTAATGTACTTCACACTGGCCGTTTGGGGAATAGAGTACATGCGAAGTTAGAGCCATGGAGAAACCCTCAAAATTAAAGTAAAAGTGTTGCTACTCTGTGTGGTCATGTCAAGCGTCTAAACACCAGCATGCCTCTGTGACCAAACATAACTTTTATTCTCATTGACCACATCATCGTCCGCATCACGGGCTGCCAAAAGCAATAACCTCCCAAAAAAAAGTGTTTCCAAACTGGCTGCAAATAATAGCTTCTACAACCATAACTCTTGATACTCTTCTCACAACAACAAAAAACACCAACAGCCACAACAACAACAACGTTTGCCAACATAATTACAATAATATTCTGTTATGGTTTGGTGTGACACGAAAGCAAGGAAGTCATGTCAGATGCCAGTATTTATGTGACACATTACACAAAAAGAAAAAAATGTGCTGTTGTAAGGGGGTGTTTATTAGGGTGTGTAGTAACGTTATACATTATTTATTGTGGGCATCATAAAATCCCACAGAATTTTGTACGGAGAGTGAATGCAACGAACATAGGCTAGTGTTTGATAATAGAAAGCCGAATGTATTGTATATTACATCAGGAGATCGAATATCTTAGACTACCAAGGAAGATGGAAGAGGAATGCTGGGAAACCTTCAAAACAGTTGCTGGGCTGTGATATGATTTCTCGTCCTATAGCAAAATCTAGGAATCACTAGTTTAAAGGAATTATTCCGCAAAAGGAACGGTCGCAACTTGATCAAACTTTAAGTCTATTCAGATCCACTAATGTTGTGTTCCTGAAGTATTTCTTATAGTACAACATGTAAAGGAGGAAACTGTTAAATTCATTCTGAAAAGGATGAATTTCTCAGAAGGAATGGGAAAGAAAATCATGTAAACCCAGTGAAGGAGATATACATCATACATACAGGGTGAGATGAAAAAACTGCAACCAGACTGCTGTCATTTCCAAGCCACTCGTCCGACAGCTGTTAAAATTATTCCAGTGACAGTTCATTATATTGATTACAAGCGTACAAAAAGCATTTTGGTAAGCATTTTCCAGAAAAAAGCTATTCCTGATGGAATTCAAGGGTGATAGTGTGATTTCTTTATATTAGGCTGGAAAATCACAAGCGGCTATCGTTAGAGCACTCCAGCAGTTAAATCTGAATAAATCGTTTATGTCTCGTACAATCGCTCGTTACCATGATATTGGTAGCGTAGTCCGAATTCAAAAATTTGGACGGAAGAAAACAACCACATCAGCAGAAATTGTTCGAAAAGTAAAGAAGCGACTTGATCGAAATCCGCGTCGCAGTGGCCGAAAAAGGAATGGTTACAAAAAGAGGTTCCTCGCTTCATTTCCAGCGCACAATGGCCACCAAAATCTCCGGATACCAATCCGTTGGACTATTATGTCTGGAATATTTTGAAAAGCATGGTTGGCACTACAAAATACCACAGTGTCGATCAACAAAATACCGCAGAGCAACATTCGGGCAGCGTGTGACGGTTTCATTAGCCGTTTGAAGGCCATAATTCGTGCCAAAGTTGACCAATTCGAACAAATTTAAACTTATTCTAAATGTTGATGCTATTTCCGAAATTTTTTGCTTTCATTCAATAAAATTGAAAAAAAAAATGTAAAAATTATGGTGTTTGACTTTGTTGCAGTTTTTTATCTCTTCTGTGTATGTCTGACATGGCTATACAGATTTTTACCAAATTTGTTACGCTTGCTTCTAAGATAAATGCGATCGTATGTGCCACAATCCATTCCTTTTGGATTGATATTACACATTTGGAAGAAATATAGGGAAGCTATATCTTAATCTGAACCGATTATTAGCAATTTCAGTGTGGTTTGTCCTTTGGGCACAAATTTAAAACCATTCCATGGAAAAATGTAACTAGAACCATTAGAACCCAATATGTTTAAGTTCTCACACTGGTGGCAGAGCCCATTATGAACTAAAATTGCTGAATCCGATAGAAAATGTGGTCTAAATCGTCAAAATGCAAATATGTGGAGGTACGGTTATATGGAGGCTACCGTTAGAGGTATAGCGATATAGAAAATGTTCTTCTATCGGAGTTAGAACTTGAAAATTTACAGGTGTTATAAACGGAATGACAAATGCAATAAACCCAATTTTTCGGGGTGGAGATTATAAAAGCAATAATGCCGTATTGGGTGAAGGGAGAATCCGAAGTATTTCAAACTTAGTGCATAGTTATTTTTAAATAAGATGTGACTGAGGACGAAAAATTGGCAACCTTAAAGTGGTAAATCAAAAAATGGAATAACTCTATGTACTATCTGTAGTACAGCCTTTCTGAAATGTAGATAAAGTCACACATCCAGGGTGAAAAAAACTGTAACAATGCCAAACGCCATAATTTTTAGTTTTTTAATTTTATTGAATGGAAGCAAAAATGTCGGAAATAGCATAAAATTTAAGAATAAGTTAAAATTGTTCGAATTGGTCACCTTTGGCACGAATTATGGCCCGAATGTTGCTCTGAAGTATTTTGGCACATTTCCGGCGAAGCGCTTGCTTGAGGTGATCAACATTTTGTTTTTTTTTTTTCAGTCATAATAGTCCAACGGATTGGTATCCGGAGATTTTGGTAACAATTGTGCGCTGGAAATGAAGCGAGGAACCTCATTTTGTAACCATTTTTGGGTGGCGTGTGCTGATTGCGATGGTGATGAGTCCTGTTGGAATGTCCAAGGTCTGCGGTCAAAATGTTTGCATGTCCAAGGATTTATTACACCCTCCAGATTTATATGAGCGGAGAGCGACCATGACCGGCCCTTAAGTTCTAGTGGCCAACCGAAGGTGCACATTTTCAGCTGACCTCTTTGGCAAGTAAACACGATCATTTTGTTTGTTTACAAACTGGACAACGAATGTTTTCTCATCGGAGAAAACCAAATTCGGCAATTCACTACTTTCGGCCAGGCGAAGCAACTTTTTAGCTCTTTTGAGTCTATTTTCTTTCTGTTGTGGTGTTAGTTCACGCACTTTTTGAAATTTCAATGGCTTTACCCCGAGCTCATTTTTCAATATTTGCCGAATGGAATATTGCGATATGTTCAGCTCACGAGCCATTTTTCGGACACTGCGACGCGGGGTTTTATCAAGTCACTTCTTTACTTTTCGAACCATTTCCGCTGTTTTTTCCGTCCACTTCCTTGACGTCGGGCTACGCTACCAGTATCACGGTAACGAGCGATGGTACGAGACACAAAAGATTAATTCACATTTAAATGCTGGAGTGCTCTAACGATAGCCACTTGTGGTTGTCCGGCTCAATGTAGAGAAATCACACTATCACGCTTGAATTCCATCACGAATAACTTTTTTTCTGGAAAATTCTCACCAAACTGCTTTTGTACGCTTGTAAACAATATAATGTGCTGTCACTGGAATCATTTGAACAGCTGTCGGACGAGTGTCTTAGAAATAACAGCAGTTGGTTCCAGTTTTTTCATCTCATCCTGTATTATATGGGGACCAACTGATGATAGTAGTATTTCTTGCCATTACCCACTTTGCAAAAATTTCGGACCATACAATTGAATGTTTTCGTTAGTGAAAAACAGTATGACAAAAATTTAATATATCCAGTGAATTAGCTTACTTCACGACTCTCACAACTTAAGTTCCAAATCAAGTTTTCCATGGGACTACTACAAAATATGTCACTTCGAATTAACAGTTTTAAACGTGGTCGGAAATCCTCTTGAAAGGATTATTGTATTTGGTCCATATTTAGAATATTCCAACAAAAATTGGACATAAAGAAACTAATAACAATGTCATATGGTTCTAATTCGGCACATGCTAACACTTATATGCCATATAATAAATATATAAATATACAGTTAAGGTGTTAAATATGCCATTTATCGTGCTTCTTACGCATTGACACATTTTGAATAATAATAATAATAATAATAATAATAATAATAATAATAATAATAATAATAATAATAATAATAATAATAATAATAATAATAATAATAATAATATTTTTTCATATTTCATGTTTTCATAGGAGTTCCAATATTTTACTCTTTTTCTTCGTCCCACTCTATTGTACTTTGCTAATAAATTCATTTCTATGACGCTTTGACCGCATGGTTTTCTTGGCGACTTCCAAAATTGTTGTTTCAGAGTATTTTCTACAATTATAATGTGTATGCGTGTATGCGGTTGTGTGTATGATATTCCACAACAAACCCCTGGGTTTAGCCAACCTCACGATAATTACTTGTTAGACCAACCAACACCATCAGTCACCAGCCACAATGCCTTTGTGGTGTTGGAAACAGTATTGCTATGGGACCAGTTGTGGCCAAATTGTTGGTCGTTCTGCAGCGTTCAGATGATTTTGTTAACTGGTAAGGAAAAACTTACGTGCATACATACATATACATATGTGAGTATGTATGGAATTTTCTTCTATCAAGAAAAGTCCGTCATTAGGCAGACACAGTAGTGACCAACATTCGGTTTCAGTAACCAATTTATGTTAGCTTTTTGGAATGTTAATACAATTACACACTCATGAATAATTCACTTTCATCGGGCATTAAAGCAGTTGACCAGAACGTATGGACGTATGGATATAAAAACAATACTTGATGTGATGTGTCTTTGAACTTCATTTATATTGATCACAACAACCATCACCCGGAATTGTAATATTATTAAGAATTTGCCATTGATTAACACAACCAGAGATATGTATATATTTAGCTTTAGGGTATATAACGGAAGTTCATTGGTTTTGTAAGGATGAAAGCTTAAAGGATTTCCAGGAATTTGTAGGCAATTTTGAAGGATACGTAAGTATAGAGTGGTAAATTTGATTAAAATCAAATGGAATAGTAAATCATATGAATAAGTTTGCAAAAAAAATTCCGCCGAGAAATTGAGGAAGGCGAAATAGGAAATTCTGAAATTTGAATTTGTGGAATTTCTAAAAGTGTACATAAAAACAAAATGCTCTTTTACCGTATTTAATAAGAAGGTAAAATAGCTTGGGAAAAAACAGTAAAGTTAATACACTTTATGTCAACTGCTGCCGTAAGTAAAAATTGGTTCTGATACAGCTCAAACTCATTCATTACTATATTTATCCATTCTGTAGATTAAAATTCAGAAAGAGTTTTGGGTTCTTAACTCAAACTTTATTGGAGTATTTATGCATCCTGAACCATATACAAAGTACCCTATTATTATACCCTATCTCGACGAGCTGAGTCGATCTAGCTATATATGTCCGTCCGTCCGTCTGTCCATGATAATTTGTAATAACTCTACAGGTCGCAATTATGGCCCGATCTACACGAAATTTTAAATGGAGGTTTGGCTAGAGCCAGCATAGAAGCCTATTGCATTTGGAGATGATCGCATATTATTTAGGAGTTGAAATGTACCAAAAACTTAAAAACTTTCTGATTTTGCAGTTGTTGTAAATGTCGCAATTATAGACCAATCGACGGGGGAGTTAGCATTGGGCTAGAGCTAGAGCTTACGTAGATGCTGATAGTAAGTATATCGGATATATAGCGAAATATATAAAATGTATTTATGTGTTAGCTATGTGTCAGCTAGAATGCTTATATCTCAAAAATGGCTGGACCGATTTTGACAAATTTTGTCAATTCAAAATGCCCTCTTGGCATAAAAGTATAAAATCTAAGAAAAAAACAGTAAAGTCTTAAAGTCGGGTGGAACCGACTTTATGATACCCTACAACACTTTGCTAATTTAGTAGAGCTCCGCATAACAATTAAAAGTTCATACACGCTATGATTATAATTTAAAGTTCAAATATGAATATGGCGAAGCATTTGTATCTTTTAAATTCGGACTTATATTGCCCATTTGGTGCACAATTAACTTGAAATCGGATAAAGATATATATGGGAGCTATATCCAAATAGGAACCGATCTCGATAAAATTTGGCAAAGGTATTTCTGAGCCGTATTTGATATATTTCTCTGAAAATCGTCTTTACGGAGTGCATATTACAGCTGTGGGTAACAAATATAACAAATCGGATGAAGAGTATATATGGGAGCTATAGCTATATCTGAACCGATCTTCACAAAATTGTACATACTAGCTTCTAGACTCAATTCGGTCGTAAGTGCCAAATTCCATCCCATATGGACAAATATTAGAGGTTTGGTGCACAATAAAAAGTAAATCGGACGAAGTTATATATGGGAGCTATCCGATCTCGATAAAATTTAGCAAATGTATATCAGAGTTGTATTTGATATATTTTCCAAAATATTGTTGTTACAGAGTGCATATTACGGCTGCGGAGGACAAAAATAACAAATCTGATGAAAAATGTATATGGGAACTATAGCTATATCTGAACCGATTTCGATAAAATTTGGCATACTTATTTTCAGGCCTAATCTGGTTGTATGTGCGAAATTCCATACTATTCGGGCTGATATTATACGTTTGGTGCACAATAAAAAGCAAATCGGACGAAGATATATATGGGAGCTATATCTAAATTTTGACCGATTATCTCCAATTTCAATAGGGTTCGTCCTCGGGCCCAACAAATGATTTGTGCAAAATTTCATCTGGATAGGACAAAAAATGCGAGCTGTACTTTGTTTACAAAAATACATGGACAGACGGACGGGCGGACGGGCATGCATAAATCGACTCAGAATGTGATTCTATATAGATCATCAAAAGGAACTATGGGTCTATCTCGTTTTCTTTTGCCTGTTACAAACAAATGCACAAAGACATAATACCCTGACCATCTTGTGGTGTAGGGTATAAAAACGCATAAAAAGATGCCTATAATGATGTTAATAAAGATTTTGTAGAATTTTGTGAATTCTTCTTATTTTTTCATATTGTTTATCGGATGCGACTTTTTCAATTTGACTTATAATGAATTGAAGTACATATTGAAGTACATATATTTTGTAATATTTTTTCACCTTACAACACAGGTCGGGGTTATTATATACAGATTGCAATTATCGTCCGATCCTCACCAAAAGTTTCATAAGGGTGGGTTTAGGCTCAGAAGGGCTAGGCCTATTGTTTTTAAAGATGTCTGAAATATATTTAGGCGTTGAAATGGACAACTAAAAATGTTCCTGATTTTGCAGCCGTTATAAAGGTCACAAATATAAAACAAAGGACAGAAAATCTCGCATGATGTTAGAGTTTAGGACAGCGGGTTGAATGGACCACTACTTTTGTTCGAAAAAATACTAACATTTCCATTCTACCGAAACGCTGAAAATAACTTACAGGCAAAGTTAAACATACACAAAAGGCGAACTTCTGGCTTTTTTATGCCAGAAGCCAAATATCGTACACAAGCAAATCATATAGATGAATCTAAATTTGGAGATACAGAGGGGCTTCTTGCTTTTGGAGGCTATCGCAAAATATTTAAGGGTTTAAATGAACCGAAAACAGAAACCGAATGAACCGAAAAAAGAAATCGACACACCTGAGAAGAGAGTTAAGGAAAGGGAAGAATTCTAGCATTCTGGATGACCGTTTGATTATATTTAGCTGTAAAATGGACCACAACAATTTCTCCCTGGTCAAAATGCTGAGGCTAATATTTGGGTAGTGTCTCGTAACATAATTTCAAAAGGGAAATCTTCCAAAATGGATTTGGACATAAGTGATCTTCTAAAGGGTAGTAGTGTTGTAGGGTATCACATGGTCGGCCCCGCACAACTATAGCCTTTGCTTATTTGTTTCTTTACTGGTAATGTCGAAGATGTCATTATTTTTGTGATACTATTAATCCAGAGGGTACGTACTACGTAGTTGTCCACATTGTGCTACTATGTTACACACTTATGTTTTTAATTCAATTGGTCATTCGTTTATTGTAGCTCATATAAGTTCAAAGCAATTTGACAATTTAAAAACTTATTTTTTATTCTAACAAAATGTCCCTTAATTTTTGTTGCAAGCTTTACTTTGCGCAACGATACACGGTATTGTAAAAACCCTTAATATATATGTAGGTACCAACTCTAGTATACAGGGTGAGATGAAAAAACTGCAACCCACTTCAGACTGCTGTCATTTCTTAGTCACTTGTCCGACAGCTGTTAAAATTATTCCAGTTACAGCTCATTATATTGTTTACAAACGTACAAAATCATTTTTGTGAGAACTTTCCAGAAAAAAAGTTATTCGCGATGGAATTCAAGCGTGATAGGGTGATATCTTTAAATTTGGCTCGAATTAAAGCCATTGAAATTCCATAAATGCAAGAACTTAACCGCAACAGAAAGAAAATAGACTCAAAAGAGCTAAAGAGTTGCGTCGCTTGGCCGAAAGTGGTGAACTGTCGGATTTGGTTTTCTCCGATGAGAAAACATTTGTTGTCCAGCAGTTTGTAAACAAACAAAATGATCGTGTTTACTTGCCGAAGAGGTCTGCTGAAAATGGATACCTTCGGTTGGCCACCAGAACTCAAGCGCCGGCCATGGTGATGGTGTGGGCCTCCATAATAGCCGATGGTCACTTTCCGCTCGTATTAATCGACAGTGACATCAAAATAAATGTCTAATATTAACGCGAAAATGTTCTGGCGGGTGCATAGCCTTGGGCACGCTAACATTTTGGCCGCAGACCTTGGACATTCCAACAGGACTCAGCACCAACGTACTCATCACGCGCCACCAAAGAAAGACAGGAAATGAGGTTCCTCGCTTCATTTCCAGCGCACACTGACCTCCAAAATCTCCGGATACCAATCCGTCGGACTATTGTGTCTGGAATATTTTGGAAAGCAAGGTTGGCACTAAAAAATACCAAAGTGTCGATCACCTCAAGCAAGCGCTTCGCCGGGAATGGAGGAAAATGCCGCAGAGCAACATTCGGCAGCGTGCGACGGTTTCATTGGGCGTTTGAAGGCCATAATTCGTGGAAAAGGAGACCAATTCGAACAAATCTAAACTTATTCTAATATTTGATGCTATTTCTGACAGTTTTTGTTTTCATTCAATAAAACTAAAAAAAATGTAAAAATTGTGGCGTTTGACTTTGTTGTAGTTTGTTTATCTCACCCTGTAATGTTCATATTTCATTTTAGAATTTGAATTTGGAATTTATTTTTGCATTTCAACAAGAGTTCTACACTTTGCAATGAGTTTTAATGTTTTTGATTTCTTTTTTTTTCGGATGTAATTGACAACATAAATTCAACTAAACAGCCTGCACGTGTCAATACAAACACAACTGCAAACACAGACAGAGTGGTTTGTTTTAAAAAGATATTGCTGTTTTTTTTTTTTTTTTTTTTTTTTTTTTTTTTTGTAACGGAAATAACATATGAAATTTACATATGGATGAAAAAGTTTCTAGCAATTTCCTAGGAACAAAACGAAACACAAAATTCAAAATTGAATGACAACAATTTTAGGTCATTGTTCTAGAAATGCACATGGAAATGCAAAACAGTGATAAATTGACGCTGTCATAACAAAACCATCAATTTCATGTTTTATTTGATTCACAGAAAAAAAAAAAAACAAAAAATAAGTGTATGTCCTTTCCTCTTACCAGAATTTCAATTTCCACCTTTTAAATAACTATCAGCAGATGTATGTAACAGTGTGCTTTTTTATCGGTTTATTTGTTGGCCTTTAAACGCATATAAAAGTGAAAATTTTATTATTTCGCACACTGGCAATGGCTTTAATCATTCAGTGTTTGCACGAATTGTAGTTTATTTTTTACGGTCATATAATACTTTTCGAACAATACTTCGTGATAGAGTGCATACATATTTTATTATTGTTGGTACACAGTTTATTCCCCTGAATCCGAAATAAAACCAAGCAGAAGAAGCAACGCACTTCACACGAAATCAATTCCATGCCAGAGGCAATTAACCATCGGAGAAGAAGAAGCAGAATGTAAATAAAGCCGTGTTGGAGGTGAGCAACATAAACGACATGGTTTTGCGTCGCTGCCAACACCAACATCATAATCATCGTCGACGAAAACAAAGATTTACAACTTTTTTAAGAGACATGATGACATGCCGAACATTTTATGGTGTTACGAGATCATTAAAGCTAGGAAAGAAGAAGAAGAAAAACAAATAGGTAATTTATGAAATTTTTACTACTATATAGGTGGTAATTTGATGGCGAACAAAACTTCCAGCAATTTAATGATGCTCATAATTTTATGGGACAAAATGAAGATATTTGAGGGAAATGTGTTCTACAGAAGAAAAGGTGTCACTAGTGAATTTGAGCATTATGGCAGTGAAATTATTGATAATGGTTCGAAATGCTAAATCGCTGGCCAATCGAATTTAGTTCTAATACCCTACACCGCATAGTGGTAAGGGTATTGTCTTTGTGCATTTGTTTGTAACAGGGAGAAGGAAGCGAGATAGATCAATAGTTACTTTTTCGTCCGTCCGTCCAGGTATTCTTGTGAACAAAATGCCGGTCGCATTTATTATCCAATTGAGATGAAACTTTGCAAACAACATTTGTTTGGCCCAAGGACGAACCCTACTGGAATTGGTGATAATCGGATAAGATTTATATATATATCTCCCACATACCGTCAACCGATTTCGTGTTAATTGTGCACCAAATGGCCAATATAAGTCCTAATGGCCTGAATTTTGGTACATCTCACTGAATTCAGTCTAGAAGCAAGTACATCAAATTTGGAGACAATCGGCTCAGACATAGCTAAAGTTACCATATATGTTTCATCCGAGTTGGAGTATTAAGTCCTCATATGCGTAATATGCACCGCAGAAGAACGATATTTGCTACCGGACTTCAGATACTGCTCGAAAATACCTCTGTCAATTTTTATCGAGATCGGTTCAGATTAGGATATAGCTCCCATATATATATCTTTATCCGATATCAGGTTTTTTGTGCACCAAATGGCTCATATCAGCCCACATGGACTGAATTTTGGTAATTATTACTGAATTCATCCAAGAAACTAGCACTACAAATTTGGTGTAAATCGGTTCAGATATAGCTGCTATATATATATATATATATATATATATATATATATATATATATATATATATATATATATATATATTTCATCCGATTTCTTGTTTAATTCCCTACTATTCGTAATATGCATTCGACAACAATGATATTTGGTACCACATATCTTATAGAGCTCAGAAATACCTTTGCCAAATTGTGTCAAGAACGGCTATGATTTGGACATAGCTCCCACATCTAACCTTAATCCGGTTTCAGGTTCATTGTGCAAATAACGACTAATATCAGCCGAAATGGAGTGAATTTCGTGTCGTACGTTTCCATTTTGTGCAACTCGACTCCGATATATATTTTTTAATATAATCCTTCTCCAAGTGATATCTTACACTCGACAGCAATGTTATTGGGCATAAAAGATTAAAATGTCTCCGTAAAAATTCAGTAAAAATCGATTCACAATTGGATATGCCTTTTATATATTAGTTCCGTTTGAAAGCAAATTATAACTGCTCTTAAGCGAAATGTTGATAGGTGGTATGATCTACTTCAAATAAATTATTTAGTTACCGAAGCTCTTTTAAATACGCATAGTGGTGTAGGGTATCAAACAGTCGGCCCCGCCTGACTTTTGACTTTCCCTTACTGTTTTTTTTACAATTTACCATAAGATGAAGTGTATATTAACTCCGTTTGAAACAATTCGAACTTTTCGGCACAAAATTCTAAGTCAATATAACCAAAAATGATTATGCCGAATAGATGTTTGTAATTCCTTAGATATTTGGTATTGAAAATGGCTTAAATCGGGCACATAATATACAGCCACAAAATGTATACAACAGTAACTTTTCATATTCGATATTTCAAACGTTTCGACATTTGGGTAGCTTTTTTGTCTTCTCGAAAATTATGCAATTGGTACAGCCCCTTATTAGGGAATTTTGATATTTTAAGGATAGCAGACATTTCAGAAGGTATAAAAATTTCTTGAAATGCGAACTTAACGTAGGAGCGTGCCTGATGCTGGTCAAACTTGTCACTTGGTAATTTGAATATCAAGCGAATGTCACGAGTGAGAATTGTCAATCTTGGCAACCTCTTTCTGATCCTTCTAACACCAAAAACTGAAGATTTTTGCAATAAAGGGTGAGATAAAAAAAGTGCAACCAATTTCAGACGGCTCTAAGCCACTCGTCCGACAGCTGTTAAAATTATTCTGGTGACAGCTTATTATCTTGTTTACAAGTGTACAAAAGCATTTTGTTGAGAATTTACCAGAAAAAAAAAATGTTAGTGATGGAACTCAAGCGTGAAAGTGTGATTTCTTCATATTTGGCTGGAAACCACAAGTGGTTATCGTTAGAGCCATCCAGCATTTGAATGTGAATAAATTTTTTGTGCCTCGTACCATCGCTCGTTACCGTGATACTGGTGGGATAGCCCGACGTCAAGGAAGTGGACGGAAGAAAACAGCAAAATCAGCAGAAGTGGTTCGAAAAGTAAAGAAGCGACTTGATCGCAGGCCATGGTAATGGTGTGGGCCGCCATAACAGCCGAAGGTCGATCTCCACTCGTATTAATCGACCTTGACATCAAAATAAATGCGAATATTATCGTGAAAATATTCTAGAGGGTGTATTAAAGCCTTGGGCACGCTAACATTTTGGCCGCAAACCTTGGACAATCCAACAGGACTCAGCACCATCGCACTCAGCACGCGGCACCCAAAAATGGTTACAAAAGGAAGTTCCTCGCTTCATTTCCAGCGCACAATGGGCACCAAAATCTCCGGTCACCAATCCGTTAGGCTATCGTGTCTGGAGTATTTTGGAAAGCAAGGTTGGCACCAAAAAAATATCAAAGTGTCGACCACTTCAAGCAAGCGCAACATTCATGCAGCGTGTGACGGTTTCATTGGTCGTTTGAAGACCATAATTCGTGCCAAAGGTGACCAATTCGAACAAATCTAAACTTATTCTAAAATATAATGCTATTTCCGACATTTTTTTGTTTTCATTCAATAAAATTAAAAAAATTTATATGTATATCCTAAGCCACCTTCTTAAATGTTAACCTTGTACGAAAGTTGCTGTCTAAAATATTTTTTATGTTTGTTTTCGATCATTAGTTAAAAAAACTTTTATAGCAATTTCCAAATCGTACAATAATCTATTTACCATTAACACCTCAGTAACTTGCATCTGCACCATTACAACTTTGTTGATCAGTCCACATATCAACGAATCGGACAGTTGCATTTTCTTTTACTTTTGATCCGTAAGCCACTTGCCTATTTACATGCATTTGCACCAATACAGTCCATCAAATGCTCTTGGATAAGACAAGTGTTCTATGTGGCACATGCATAGGGAGGGTATGGCTCAACATCAGGCAAGACAGTCTAACATGGAACAATTTCAAGGTCTATGTAATAGCAAATGAAGCATAAGATTGACCGTAAGAGTTAACGGTCGATATACGTTTTAACAGACGTAGGTATGTAGAGACGGTAATTCAATAGATCAGTATTTTTAAATTACACCATGTAATCGATTTGTCTGCCAAATGGAAATACACCGTGAAAAGTGGAGGAATTTTTCCAACGTAACAGTATATACCTGAGAAAAATATTCATAAAAACTGACATCACAAATTATATTGTTGACGTGTTCTTTAGTGTCCACAGAATTTAAAAATTGATTCATTGTTGCATTTATGGGATTTTTTTTTTTTTGCGGTGTACAAAAAGTCAAAGCACTTTTATTGCACAGAATTGATTTGTAATGAAATGCTATTTTTTCGCTGGCATCCAGAAGCTGCCTAAATGCAATTTGTTTCCACCGATTTCCACATTAGCTTTGTTCAATTATGTGAAATTGATTTTTGTGGTTAAAGGTACATATTTACTACTACAGTACATTGCTGTTTATTGGAAACCTTTCCAAAGACTTAATAAGCGAAAAAATTACTTTCCCTTTTTATGATTTTGACAACAGGTGATTTGGTAAATTGATTGTGCATTAACGAGTTATCAAGGGTCGATGCTTCATGTAAAAGGAAAAGAAATCTCTAAACTTCAGTGGCTGAGTTAAGCAGATATTGAAACCTATTTCAATAACAATGTTTTAAGTAAGGTAAGCTAGGATGTATTCTACTACTAAATATCAAATAATAGAATTTACTAACAGTTACATAAGTATGGCAAAGACGGTGTTTGAGTATTTATACCCTAAAGCACATAGTGGTAAGGGTACTATGTATTTGTGAATTTGTTTGTAACATAGAGAGGAAAGCAAAATAGACCCATAGTTACTTTTTAAGATCTTCATAGAATCACTTTCTAAGTCGATTTTTGCAAGTCGTCTGTCCATACATTATTCTGAAAAAAAAAATGCATAGGATGAAATTTTGAAAACATTTGTTTGGAACACGGACCAACCTTATTGAAATTGGTGAGAATTGGTATATAACTCCCATATACATTCTCAACCGATTTCGGGTCAATTGTGCACCAAATGGGGAATATCAGTCCAAATGACCTGAATTTTGGCACATCCGACCGAATTAAGTCTGTACATAAAATTTGGTGAATATCGGTTAAAATATAGCTCACTATAGCTCTTATACATATGTTTCATCCGAGTTGGGATTTTAAGTCCCTCAAATTCGTAATTTGCAGTCCACAAGAATGAACTTTGGTACCAGATAACTTATGGAGCCCAAAAATACCTCTGCCAAATTTTATTTAGATCGGATCAGATTAGCTTCCATACTAATATTTATCAAATATCAGGTTTATTGTGCACTAAATGGCTAATATCGGCCCAAATGGATTGAATTTTGGCATTGAATTCATTCTAGAAACAAATTTGCTAAAAATCGGCTCAGACTTAGCTATAGCTCCGATATATATGTTTTACCCGATTTTGTATTAAACTCCATCACATGCGTGAGGGATATCAGATATAGCTCAGAAATACAAGGTGAAATAAAAAGAACTGCAACAAAGTCAAACGCTATAATTTTTAATTTTTTTTTTATTGTTGCAAAATGGTCAAGCTTAATCCCTTTAATTGTTGTTTTTATAAAAACAACGTTTGTTTATTAGTGGAGAACATTTTTTTTTTGTTTTATTGAATGGAAGCAAAAAATGTCGGAAATAGCATAAATCTTTAGAATAAGGTTAGATTTTTTTGAATTGGTCACCTTTGGCACGAATTATGGGCTTCAAATGGGCTATGAAACCGTCACACGCTGCCCGAATGTTGATCTGCGGTATTTTGGTCTATTCTCGGCGAAGCGCTTGCTTGATGTGATTGACACTTTGGTATTTTTTAGTGCCAACCTTGCTTTCCAAAATATTCCAGACACAATAGTCCAACGGATTGGTATCCGGAGATTTTAGTAGCCATTGTGCGCTGGAAATGAAGCGAGGAACCTCATTTTGTAACCATTCTTGGGTGGCGCGTGCTGAGTGCGATGGTGCTGAGTCCTGTTGGAATGTCCAAGGTCTGCGGTCAAAATTAAAACCCAAGGCTTTAATACACCCTACAGAACATTTTCGCGATAATATGCGGCATTTTTCTGATGCTACGGTCGGTTTATACGAGCGGAAAGCTACGATCAGCTGTTATGGCGGCCCATACTATGAAGGTGCACATTTTTGCACTCTTTGGTAAGTACACGCGAGCATTTTGTTTGTTTACGATCTGCTGCATAACAAATGTCTTCTCATCGGAGAAAACCAAATTCGGCTGTTCACCACTTTCGGCCAAGCGAAGCAACTCTTTAGCTCTTTTGAGTCTATTTTCTTTCTGTTGTGGTGTAAGTTCTTGCACTTTTTTTTCAATATTTGGAATATTGCGACATGTTTAGTTTAACGAGCCATCCCATATATTAGTTCCCTTTTATTCCGAACTATAACAGGTCTAAAGCCATAGTGCGATTCAAAAAGGTTCATAGTTGGTATGATCTATTTCACATAAATTCATAATATAAACATGTATTTGTTACGGGTAGCTATTCTAAATATGCTTATGATGTAGGATATCACATAGTCGGCCCCGACCGACCTTTGTCCTTTCTTTACCTGTCTTCGGAAACACCTTTTGTTTTCACAGATAAACCTTCCTACAAAAATTATAGGTGTAGCTCTTTCCGTACACATTGTAGAATATTTGGTGTTTTTTTAGTATTTTTCGTACGAACTGTAAAAAAAAATGTGGAAGAGTCTATGTACAGCGCTATCTCCTTGGCGTTAATTGTATGTCTTCATTACACTTCTCTTTTATGTACCACGCTATAGTGAAGGGTATTATAGCCAGAGTATGAATATAAACGAAACGACTAACATACTGTTCACACGAAGTCACAAACTTTTAAATTTGTATACTCTCCACCATACTATGGAGGACCTTCCGTTTGATACTCCTCGAAATACTCATATTAGACCCAACCAAGTACTTATATTCTATATCAGAGTAAAATTTCCAAGATAGTCTTGCCTTTTTCATAAGTGGTGAGAGCCACCATCGGTACCCTTAGATTCATTTAGAATATTTTTTCCACGAGTTATCTAATTGTTGTCCTCCTTACGACAACAAGATTGAGCACCACCGACCAAATAAATACTTTATTTAACATATTGGACATAATTTCTATTAATTGTTTATTGCTGAATATTGTTTATTGTGGTAGCTACACTCAATCAATATTCATCAATCACTTTTAAACATTTGCAGATCATTCACTCCTATTTGCTGTGGACGGACCACGCTCTTCCATCACACACACACAAACAACTAATTTCAAACAGTTCCACATTATTGCTTCATCAATGTCAACCAACGCCAAAACGCTCGATGCGGTTTCTTTTTGGTATTTTGAAAAATATATTGAAAACATTTTATCTGCATTTTAATTGAACAATTTCAATTCGAAGCACGAAACAGACATATTTTTCCCCAGCTGATTTGACTTTGGCACAAATTATGAGGCAATTGTATGCAGAATTTATGGACATTTTCACTTTTATCCTCGCTCGGCGCTGATACGCTGAGCAAGTGGAATGCAAGAGATATGCCAAAAACTATAGGCGTACTTAACTAAGGCACACTGCTTTCAGTTGGTTTCATGGAAGGAATGTTGGTTAAAGACAATTTGCACGCAGTTGGCAGATTTAAAGTTGGAAGCTAAAAATGTATTAGTTTATTAAAGTTTTTGGTGTAGCTGATAATCAATGTGATAACTTACAAAAGGAAATATATTATTGAAAGACATGTTTTGGTTTTGGTAAATTATGAATTCAGATATAAAACCAGTAAAGAAAGTCTTAAAGTTGGGCGGGGCCGACTTTATGGTACCCTACACCACTTTGCTAATTTAGTAGGGCTCCGCATAACAATTAAAAGTTCATACACGCTATGATTATAATTTAAAGTTCAAAGGACTGAATATGCCGAAGCATTTGAATCTTTTAAATTCGGACTTGTATTACCCATTTGGTGCACAATTAACTTGAAATCGGATAAAGATATATATAGGAGCTTTATCCAAATCGGAACCGATCTCGATAAAATTTGGCAAAGATATTTCTGAGCTGTATTTGATATATTTCCCTGAAAATCGTCGCTACGGAGTGCATATTACAGCTGTGGGTAACAAATATAACAAATCGGATGAACAATATATATGGAAGCTATAGCTATATCTGAACCGATCTTCACCAAATTCGACATACTTGCTTCTAGACTCAATTCGGTCGTAAGTGCCAAGTTCCATCCCATTTAGACAAATATTAGACGTTTGGTGCACAATAAAAACTAAATCGGACGAAGTCATTTATGGGAGCTATATCCAAATCTGAACCGATCTCGATAAAATTTAGCAAATGTATTTCTCAGCGGTACTTGATATATTTCCCCAAATATTGTTGTTGCAGAGTGCATATAACGGCTGCGGAGCACAAAAATAACAAATCGGATGAACAATATATGGAAGCTATGGCTATATCTGAACCGATTTCGATCAAATTTGGCATACTTATTTCCAGGCCTAATTTGGGAGTATATGTAAAATTCCATACAATTCGGGCTGATATTACACGTTTGGTGCACAATAAAAGGCAAATCGGGCGAAGATATATATGGGAGCTATATCTAAATTTTGACCGATTATCTCCAATTTCAATAGGGTTCGTCCTTGGGCCAAACAAATGATCTGTGCAAAATTTCATCTGGATCAGGCAATAAATGCGACCTGTACTTTGTTTACAAAAATACATGGACAGACGGACGGACGGGCATGCATAAATCGACTCAGAATGTGATTCTATGCAGATCATCAAAAGGAACTATGGGTCTATCTCGTTTTCTTTTTTCCTGTTACAAACAAATGCACAAAGACATAATACCCTGACCACCTTGTGGTGTAGGGTATAAAAAATGGAGATTAATTTATAAAATTAAATTTGACTTTTCCAATAAATTTTTTCAACTATTATAGAACACCAAATTCTACTTCAGTACCGAATATTGGTGTGGGGTATACCACATAGTGGTAAGGGTGTTATGTTTTTGTGCATTTCTTTGTAACAAGGAGAAGGAAGCGAGATAGACCTATAATTACTTATGAGGATCTTCATAGAATCACTTTCTGAGTCGGTTTATGCATGTCAGTCCGTCCGCCCGTCCGTCCATGTATTCTTGTGAACAAAATGCAGTTCGCATTTATTATCCTATTGAGATGAAATTTTGCGCAAGGACGAACCCTATTGAAATTAATGATAATCGAATCGGATTTAGATATAGTCACATATCTCTTCAACAGATTTCGGGTTAATTTTGCACCAAATGGCCAATATCAGTCCAAATTATCTGAATTTTGGCACATCCAACCAAATCCAGTCTAGAATTAAGTAGATCAAATTTGGTGAAAATCAGTTCAGATATAGGTAAAGCTCCCGTATATATGTTACATTATTAATCCAAATGACTTGAACTTTGGCACATCTGATGGTGTGGGCCGCCATAACAGCCGATGGTCGCTCTCCGCTTGTATTAATCGACAGTGGCATCAGAATAAATGCGGAATATTATAGCGAAAATATTCTGGAGGGTATATTAAAGCTTTGGGCACGCAAACATATCTAAACTTATTCAAAAATTTGATGCTATTCCCTACATTTTCTGCTTTCATTGAATAAAATTAAAAAAAAAAAACAAGTAAAAAAGCAGTAAGTTCGGCCGGGCCGAACTTTGAATACCCTCCACCATTTGGAAAGAATTAAAAAAATTAAAAAAAAAAAAATAAAATCCATTAAAAATTCTTTTAAAATTTATCTAATAAAGGAAGGTGCCGATATATGGGGGGATATACGATATTGTGGACCTATAAAGACAAATCTATGTCTGCATGTAAAGTGCTTACAAGGAACTCCTTGTGTGGATTTTCAGATAATTCCATTGGAAAAAGTGGCTAAAATCATCAAAATACCGAATATAGGGGAGTACCGTTATATGGGGGATATACTATATTGTGGACCTATATAGACAATTCCGTTTCAGGGGTAAAGTGCTCAGACAATACGATTGTGGCTAAAATCATCAAAATACCGAATATCGCGGGGTACCGTTATATGGGAGCTATACGTTATCGTTAACCTATATAGAGAAATCTCTGTCGGGGGATAAAGTGCTCACAATGAACCCCTTATGTACAAAGAACCCCTTGTGACCATTCCGTTGAAAAATATGGCTAAAAACATTAAAATGCCGAATATTGGGGGTACCGTTATATGAGGGCTATACGATATCGTGGACCTATATAGATAATTCTCTGCCGAGGTATAAAGTACCCACAAGAAACTCCTTGTGTGGATTTTCAGACAATTCCGATGAAAAATGTGGGTAAAATCAAAAAAATACCGAATATCGGGGGTACCGTTATATGGGGGATATACGATATCGTGGACCTGTATAAACAATTCTCTCTCAGGGGGTTAAGTACTTACAAGGTACTACTTGTGTGGATTTTCAGACAATTCAATTGAAAAATGTGGGTAAAATCATCAAAATATCTAATATCGGGGGGTACAGTTATATGGGGGATGTACGATATCATGGACCTATATAGATTTCTTTTTCTTTTTTAGGGGGTAAAATGCCCACAAGGGACTCCTTTTGTGGAATTTCAGACAATTCCATTGAAAAGTGTGGCTAACATCATCAAAATACCGAATAGCGGGGGTACCGTTATATGGGGGCTATACGATATCGTGGACCGATATAGCCTATCTTCGAACTTGACCTGCCTGCAGACAAAAGAGAGATCTGTGCAAAATTTTAGCTTTCTATCTTAATTCGTTTAGACTGTAGCGTGATTACAACAGACGGACAGACGGACGGACAGGGCTAGAATTTTACGCTGATCAAGAATATATATACTTTGTTGGGTCTAAAATGATTATTTCGATGAGTTACAAACGGAATGACGAACTTAATATACCCTCCATACTTTTTTGGTGGAGGGTATAAAAATAAAAATTATTAAGTTACTCATATTTGGGTTTGAAATTGAGTCGAAGTCTTCCAAATATGTACCGAAAAATAGGATGCACAGTAATATGGGGTCTATACCAAATACTGGACCTTGAACTTTTTTAATGTAAATGTAAATTAATTTTTAATACCAAACATAATAGAGCTAATATAAATGTCTGAGCAGAAATTCAAAGCGATTGAGTTAATCTTCGTTAATTTTAATGTGTGATGTAGTCAAGCAGTGACTCGGGTGTCTGGGCCCGATCTCCCAAAATGGTAATTTTTTTGATTTTTTTTTTTTTGAAAATCGTATTTTTGTTGTTAAAGTTGAGTTCAGCTTTGATTGAACATTTAAACATTTTAATATCAATCCAATTGCGCCAGATGTTGTTTCCTTAACAGTGTACGTATATATGTGTTTAATTCAAACACTTAAATTTGGATTACAGTTATATACTTATACATACATGTGTATCCCAGCACTTACTTAGCCCTTTACACCATGACAACATTTGACTTCTGTTATCTCAGACATTGTGATCACATGGCCCTCCGTCGAGCTAATTAACTAATTAAGCTAAGTATGCTGACCAAAAATTCATTACCCACAAAGAAAAACCAAAAACGAAAAAGAGTAGTAAAAGTAATTAACTTTCGCTTTGGTTTTGCAACTTCTACACAATATCTAAATCAACTAAGGCAGGGAGGGATCACAGCACAGATGCTTGGTACTATTTCAGCAGTTCAGTATCCAGAAAGATCTCCAAGTAATTGTGTGGCTCATTTGAGTTATGCAATGTTATTTCAAAGAAAATTTCATTAGAAAGTTTGAAAAAAAAAAAAACAAATAACAACAAATGTGAAAGGCATTGTTTTCCACTCAAATACCAAGTCCATAATTCAATGTCAAAAATTCTGTTTTTACTTATTTTCTAGAAAATACAGCTGTGGCTAATATATTTTATAAAAATTATGATTTTATTTGTTTTCCCATGAATGATGGTAAAAAATGAGTTAATTAAATTTACAATAAATTTATTTATTAAAATATCTTAATCTATTTATAATTGCTTCCACTTAAAGCGGTATAAGCCCACATAAAATTAAAAAAAAAAAACAAGTAAGCAAAGGCTATAGTCGTGCGGGGCCGACTATGTTATACCCTACAACACTACAATATATTAGAAGCCCCCTTATGTCCAAATCCATATTGGAAGATTTCGTTTATTTCAAGGATTTTGACTAGGGACATTTGCCCAATATTTATGCGCTCCGTCGGGCTGTTAGTTTTTGTGGTCCATTTTACAGCTAAATATAATCCAATGGTCATCCAATGTTTGAATTCTTCCCTGTCCTTAACTCTCTTCACAGGCGTGTCGATTGGCTTCAATTGTGTGATCAGGATTTTTTTTCTGTTTTGGTTCATTTGAGTCCCTTAATATTTTTCGATGATCTTCAAATGCAAGGCGCTCCTCTGTATTTAGACTCATTTATATGATTTGCTTGTCTACGATATTTGTCTATATTCGTCAACGAAATCAGCATAAAACGCCAGAAGTTCGCCTTTTGTGTATTTCGGATATCGCCTGAAAGTAATGCTGGTATTTTTTCACACAAAATTAGTGGTCCATTCTACCCGCTGTCCTTTGATTTCTATTTGCGACCTTATAACGGCTGCAAAATCAGGAACATTTTTAGTGGTTGGTCCATTTCAACCCCTAAATATACTGCGGTCATCTTTGAACACAATAGCCCTTCTGAGCCTAAACCTACCTTTTTAAAATTTTCGTGAAGATCGGACGATAATTGCAATCTGTATATAATAACCCCAACCCGTGTTGTAAGGTGAAAAAATGTACATTTCAATATTATAAGTCAAATTGAAAAAATCGCATGCGATAAAAAATATGAAAAAATAAAAAAAATGTCACATAATGCTACGAAATCTATAATAAAACCATTATTTGCACATTTTTATGCGATTTTTTTTTAGATTTTATTCTCTTATGCCAAGAGCGCATTCTGAATTGACAAAATTTGTCAAAATCGGTCCAGCCATTCTTGAGATATAAGCTTTTTAGCTAACATCCCCTTCCTTTGTATATATGCATTGTACATATTTCGCTATACATAACCGATATATTTACTATCGGCATCTACGTAACGGTCAGGATTGACCTGTTCGTTTTTTTGTGATTTCGTCGGGATTAAAAACATTCGCGGTTTAATGGAAAATTTGACTTTTATTTAACACAAATGTATTGGCTTATTTCACCCACTAAATATTACCCGATTACCATCAAAATTGGAAGACTTCAGCCCAGACTCCGCATCCATTGGTCTATAACTGCGACCTGTAGAGCAACTGCAAAATCAGGAATTTTTTTCAGTATTTGGTCCATTTCAACCCCTAATTATTATGAGATCATCTAGAAAAGAAATAGGGTTCTATTCTGGCCCAAACCCCACCTCCATTCTAAATTTCGTGAAGATCGGACCATAATTGCGACCTGTAGAGTGATTACAAATTAACATGGACAGACGGACAGACGAACAGACGGACGGACGGACATACATAGCTAGATCGACTCAGCTCGGCGAGATTGGAAGATCCATATATACTTTCCTATGTGGGAAACCAATATTTCGAGGTGTTACATAATCTTTGGCCCAATCAAACTTATAATACCCCCAACACATAGTGTTGTAGGGTATAATAAACTTCAACAAACAAATTGGCAATATAAATTTCCAGGAAACTCATCATCATCATTCAATGAATTGACACTTTATAAACATACTAGTATCTCCATGGAAACAACACAATAAATGTTTAATGCCTGAAAAAATCCAACAAATACAGCAGATAAAAAAAAAAAGATATTAAAACGAAAGTCATGATCCTTGACATATTGTCTAAACAATATTGTGATGATTGAAACATAGTCAGACGACATGTCACATGCAAATAGTGACCTAAGGATTTGAGATTAAATTACAAGGACAATATTTTAATTTAATATCGATTTATCATCGTAGATGAAGAAGGCTTGTTAAGTTTGTCTAGACAGAGTCAGCGTTTTAGATTTGGACAGCAGCAAAGCTATATTGACTCTACAGCACAACAGACATTAGGGAGGGAAAAATCCATTTCCAAAAATCCAATCATTTAACTTATGTGGGGAAATACAGGGTGAGGTGAAAAAACTGCAAACAGCTTCAGACTGCTGTCATTTCCAAGCCACTCGTCCGACAGCTGTTAAAATTATTCCAGTGAGAGTTCATTATATTGCTTACAATTATATTATATTGCGTACAAAATCATTTTGGTGAGAATTTTCCAGAAAAAAGTTATTTGTGAGGGAATTCAAGAGCGATAGTGTGATTTATTTATATTTGGTTGGGAAACCACAAGTGGCTATCGTTAGAGCACTCCAGCATTTAAATGTAAATAAATATTTTGTGTCTCGTACCAACGCTCGTTACCGTGACACTGGTAGCGTAGCCCGACGTCAAGCAAGTAGACGGAAGAAAACAGCAACATCAGCAGAAATGGTTCGAAAAGTACAGAAGCGACTTCATCGAAACCCATGTCGCAGTGGCCGAAAAATGGCTCGTGAGCTGAACATATCGCAATCTTCCATTCGGCAAAATATTGAAAAATGAGCTCGGGGAAAAGCCATTGCCAGAACTTACACCGCAACAGAAAGAAAATAGATTCAAAAGAGCTAAAGAGTTGCTTCGCTTGGCCGAAAGTGGTGAACTGCCGAATTTGGTTTTCTCCGATGAGAAAACATTCGTTGTCCAGCAGATTGAAAACAAACAAAATGATCTGTTTACTTGCCAAAGAGATCAGCTGAAAATGTGCACCTTCGGTTGGCCACCAGAACTCAAGCGCCGTCCATGGTGATGGCGTGGGCCGCCATAACAGCCGATGGTCGCTCTCCGCTCGTATTGATCGACCGTGGCATCAGAATAAATGCGAATATTATCGCGAAAATATTCTGGAGGGTGTATTACAGCCTTGGGCATGCAAACATTTTGGCCGCAGACCTTGGACATTCCAACAGGATTCAGCACCATCGCACTTAGCACACGCCACCCAAGAATGGTTACAAAATGAGGTTCTTCGCTTCATTTTCAGCGCACAATTGCAACCAAAATTTCGGATACCAATCCGTTGGACTATTGTGTCTGGAGTATTTTGGAAAGCGAGGTTGGAACTAAAAAATACCAAAGTGTCATTCACCTCAAGCAAGCGCTTAGTCGGGAGTGGCCCAAAATACCGCAGAACAACATTCAGGCAGCGTGTGACGTTTTCATTGGCTGTTTGATGGCCATAATTCGTGACAAGGGTGACCAATTCGAACAAATCGAAACTTATTCTAAAATTTGATGCTATTTCCGACATTTTTTGCTTTCATTCAATAAAATTAAAAAATAAATGTAAAAATTATGGTGTTTGACTTTGTAACAGTTTTTTGTTATCTCACCCTGTAGATTTGATCCGATTTGGTCTTTAAGTCCCTGAAATTCGTAATATGCATCCGATGATGTTTGGTACCAGATATATTAAAGCTCTCGGAAATACCTTTGCCAAATTTTATGGAGATCGTCCAAGTTTCGGATATAGCTACCATATATATTCTTAATCCGGTTTCCGGTTTATTGTGAAAATAATAGGTAATATCAGCACAAATGGGGTGAATTTCGGGACGTACGATTCCATGTTGTGCAATTCGGCTCCGATATTTATTTTTTTAAATATAATCCTTCTCGAAGTGGTATCATGCACTCTATAGCCAACTACAACTGCTCTAAAGCCAAATGTTGATAGGTGGTATGATCTACTTGAAATAAATTCTTTTGTTACGGGAGCTCAACTACGTATGCATAGTGGTGTAGGGTTTCATATAGTCGGCCCCGCCGGACTATTCCTTACTGGTTTTTTATTATATTTAAGTTATGTGGGGAAATAGAAAATGGTATCCAACTAATTAATATGCAACCAATTTCATTTAAAACCGACAGCTCAGTGGGGTACAGGGTATTATGTCTTTGTGCATTTATTTGTAACAGATAGAGTCATAGTTCCTTTTAATGATTTTCATAGAACCATATTATGGCCCGTTTTATTCAAGTCCGTCTGTGTTTTATATACCCTACACCACAGTGTTGTCAGGGCATTATTTTTTTGCATTTGTTTATAACATAAAGAAGGAAGCGAGTTAGAGCCCTAGTTCCATTTGATGATCTGAATAGAATCACATTCTGAGTCGATTTATACATATCCGTCCGTCCGTATGTCCTTGAAAATGTCCATAATATGCACTCCATAAAAACGATACTTGGAGAAATATATCAATCACATCACAGAAATACTTTTGCCAAATTTTATAGAGATCGGTTCAGATTTGGATATAGCTCCCATATACATCTTTACTTGATTTCAAGTTTATTGTGCACCAAATGGTTAATATAAACCCGAATCGAATGGATTTAAGCAAATACTAACTAGCTGAGCCTGGAAGAAAGTGTATGAAAATTTGTGAAAATCGGTTTATATACAGCTATAAGTCCCATATATGTGTTTCATCCGATTTTGTATTTTACTCCCTCCCAGACGAACTTTGGCATTTCATTACTGTTTTTTACAGGTAGTATTATATTAATGTTGATTTCATTGGTCCAAGGTCGGACCCTGTTGAAATTGTTGTCACTTGGAAAAGATTTGGATATAGTTTTCATATATACATTCGTCCGATTCACGGTTTATTGCGAACGAAATATATAATATCCGCATGAATGCATGCATTTTAGCTAATACATCCAAATTTAGTCTTTATACCAAGTATGGCAAATTTGGTGAAAATCGGATGGAAGGATGTGTTTTTGATTTTCTTTAAATTTTGGTGTCAATATTACATCATCATAAAATTTGTGTTCTTACAGTATTTTTTTGACATTAGCATATTTCCAAAATAATTAGAGACATTTAGAAAAATTAAATGACACAAGTTAAATTTTCTTTGGAATATAATTGCCAGTTTTACGAATTTTGAAAGAAAAGAGTCCATACTTTGGTACTTAATATGCTTAGTGATGTGGGTATCACGATTTGTCATTTCTTTACTGGTTTTACAGCCCATGGTTCTATGGTGTACATTTTATTTGTTTAAATTTATTTTAAGAATTGAATATGCTTACGTTAACATCCTTTTAACAAGATTAAGAAAACCCGAATACCACATACATGTTATCAATCATATTAATATCAACAATATTTTATAATAGAATAGACTTTGTATTAGCTGCAATTTACTTCACTCAATGATGATATATGTGCATGTGTTCACCAACATCTGTCTGAAAGTCAACACTTTCTGTAAACATTGCTTTTTCATATGAGGTTGGTATATTAATGACATTTAATATCATATGCATTAAGAACCGAGCATGAAAAAAATATTGACCATTTGGGGGAGGTTACACACTGCAACATATTTTGTCGATAGACATTTTGGGTTTAAACCCGATATTTTGATTAGGCGCAGTATCAAATAATATGTACCCTATGTTGCCATACGGCTGAGACTACACAATTTTCAGTTTGGAAATATAACAAACCTGTCAAAATCACTTTTAATTTACAGGACCGGTGCAGAACTTGGTAGAAGTCTCTCACGCGGTAGAAACTCTAAAGTATCAAATTGCTACACATTCACTTGAAATATGTGACTTAAGGGTGTGATGAAAAAAACTAGTTTTTACATTTTTTTTTAATTTTATTGAATGAAAGCAAAAAACATCGGAAATAGCATCAAATTTTACAATAAGTTTAGATTTGTTCGAATTGGTTAACTTTGGCACGAATTATGGCCTTCAAACGGTCATTGAAACCGTCACACGCTGTCCGAATGTTGCTCTGCGGTATTTTGGCCCATTCCCGGTGAAGCGCTTGCTTGAGGTGATCGACACTTTGGTATTTTTTAGTGCCAACCTTGCCTTCCAAAATACACAGGACACAATAGTCCAACGGATTGGTATCCGGAGATTTTAGTGGCCATTGTGCGCTGGAAATGAAGTGAGGAACCTCATTTTGTAACCATTCTTAGGTGGCGCGTGCTTAGTGCGTTGGTGCTGAGTCCTGTTGGAATGTCCAAGGTCTGCAGCTAAAATGTTTGCGTGCCCAAGGCTTAAATAGACCCTCCAGAATATTTTCGGCATTTAATATTCGGCATTTATTCTGAGTTCTGGTGGACAACCGATGGTGCGCATTTTCAGCTGACCTCTTTGGCAAGTAAACACGATCATTTTGTTCGTTTACAAACTGCTGGACAACGAATGTTTTCTCGTCGGAGAAACCCAAATTCGGCAGTTCACCACTTTCGGCCAAGCGAAGGAACTCTTTACCTATTTTGAGTCTATTTTCTTTCTGTTGCGGTGTAAGTTCTTGTACTTTTTGGAATTTCAATGGCTTTACCCCGAGCTCATTTTTCAATATTTGCCGAATGGAATATTGCGATATGTACAACTCACGAGCCATTTTTCGGCCTCTGCGACGCGGGTTTCGAACAAGTCGCTTCTTTAATTTTCGAATCCTTTCCGCTGATGTTGCTGTTTTCTAGCGTCCACTTAATTGATGTCGAACTACTCTACCAGTACCACGGTAACGAGCGATGGTACGAGATACAAAAGATTTATTCACATTTAAATGCTAGAGTGCTCTAACCATAGCCACTTGTTTTTCTAGGCAAATATGAAGAAATCACATTATCACACTTGAATTCCTTCACGAATAACTTTCTTTCTGGAAAATTCTCACCAAAATGCTTTTGTGCGCTCGTTAACAATATAATGAGCTGCCACTGGAATAATTTTAACAGCTGTAGGACGAGTGGCTTAGAAACGACAGCTGTCTGAAGTTGGTTGCAGTTTTTTTATCTCACCCTGTAGTGAAGTTGTAGGATTTACTCTGAACACGAAAATGAAAAATATCGAATAATAACTTGCGCTATATATGGGGGCTATACGAAGACCTGGACCTGCATAGACATTTTTCTGTCACAGACTGTAGTTCCCATTACGAACTCTAAATACGTAATTTGAAACAATTCCGGTGAATAATGGCGTTAAAATCATCAAAATACCGAATTTTGGGAGGTACCGTTATATGGGAGCTATACGAAGACGTGGACCTGCACAAACAATTTTCTGTCATAGGCTGTGGTGTTCATTACGAATCTCAAAAACCAAATTTGAAACAATTTCGGTGAATAATGTCGCTAAAATCATCAAAATGCCGAATATAGGGAGATACCGTTATATGGGGGCTATACGAAGACGTGGACCTGCCCAGATAATTTTCTGTCATAGGCTGTAGTATCCATTTCGAACTTCAAATGCCAAAGTTGAAACAATTCCGGTGAATAATGTCACTAAAATCATAAAAATACCGAATATCGGGAGGTACCACATATTTGGGCTATATGAAAACGTGGACCTACATGTCCCATTTACGAACTAAACCTGCCTACTGGAAAAATAAACAGGTGTGCAAAATTTTAGCCTTCTATCTCAATTCGTTCGAAAGATAGCGTGATTACAACAGACAGACAGACGGACATGGCTAAATCGAATTATAGAATTAGAATATAGAATAGATAGAATTTTACGCTGATCAAGAATATATATACTTTTATAAAATCAGGAGCTACTTTTAAAATGGAGAGCTGTACCCAAACGAGGACCGGTAAAGACTATTTTCAAAACCGTAGTATTTTTGGCAAATTTTAAAGCTCTATATAAAGTAATGTGATCTCCATAATATTGCTAAATCATCTTAGAAGTTAATGCCGATACAGAATTCCATAAATTCTCAGACCAATATTTCGAAGTGTTGCAAAGATACCTCCATTACAATAACATGTCATCATACATCCAACAATTTCCAAACCATCCTTCTTGAAAATCAATTATTTTATAACAATAATAGTAATAATTGTGTTGATGATGATCATGATAATGATGATTTTTCCATTATAATTATCATGACCATACCGACAACAACTTGGTGCAGAAAAACGTCAAAGCTGTAATTTTGTGTTGACACTTTGCTACGCTAATCAAGAGTTAGGGGAGGCTAGTCTGTCGTCGCAATTAAATATGTAATCAAGTATTCCCATAATGAATTGGTAAACAAATCCAGTTGGCTAAAGAAAAACAAGTTAATGTCGTCGTATGGCGACTACAAATATACATACATATATACATATGTATGTATGAATGAAATATGTAATGATGAAAAGTGAATCTAATTACCATAATTGGATGTTGCTAAAAATAGGAATCGCATGAGGACTTGGTCGTGGCAGCTGTAACAGGTTGTTTGGCTTTTAATGGCAACAAACTAAGTCGAATTTTCATTAGAAATGCCTGTTTGGGATGTGAAAACAATTGGTGAAACCTTTCAAAATGTCCAACTTTAAGTAATTTCAATTACATAAAAATACAGTATTGGCTAGGGTATGACAGATGGAATGGAAATTTAAATATCAAAAACAAATGGTTACTGTTGTAAGAAGACATAGGACTAGTGTTTAAAAAAGGGATAGAACTCGTTTAATGAAATGTTTGGAAAAATTTTATTCGCAGCTCATCGTGAGTCAAACAAAGATAAGTTTGAAAAATAAAACCTATTTTAAAATAAAGTAGGAAAAATATTGAAAAACACCTCCTTTATACTTTTTGTTGGTTTTTAGTTTCGAAGGAATAAATGTAGTTTAGATTTTCGAAGATTGACATGTAACTCTGTATTTCCTTTTGTTTTGAAACATTTTTAAGCTTTTCAAACCTCTTTAAAGATTTAAACATAGCATTTGAATTTTTATTTTTCTTTACTTACTTTGTTTAGCGAATTCCTTTCACTCTTGGAAAAAATGACAGTTTGAATATATACCTTCCTAATTCAAACAAATTTGAGTCAAAGATTAATGATCATTCCCAGCTGATAGAAGAAACGACCACAACATTGCAGCAAACAGCCAACCGAACAATGTTAAGTAAACATATTTTGAGTTGGAAGTACCCGAGCACTCTGTAAGCACAAGATAAGAGCAAACAACTTGTGTCTAGGAAATTAGGAGTTGCCACAATAAAATTCAATAGATGAGCAAACACACACGAAGAAAAAATTCTAAAGACATATTTTATGTACAGTTTAGGATATATATTTCAAGGTATAAAAGGAGTTACTATAATATCAATTTAAAAAAATCACACATTTGATGCACCAAATTTGATGCACTAAAAACGATAATATAAATTTTAAACAAGTAAAATAGCTATTAGTTCGGCTGGACCAAACTTTGAATACCCTCTACCAGTTGGAAAGAATTTGGCAATTAAAAAAAAAATCCTTTAAAAATTCTGTTAAAATTTAAAAAATACCGGATTTAGCCGTTATATTATGATCTATACGACGCCGTGGAGCTGCATATCGGGAGGTACTATGGGGCCTATTCCAAAACGTGAATCTCAAGAAAATTTTCTGTCGTAGACTATAGTACCCACTACGAATTTCAAATGCCAAATTTAAAACAATTCCGTGAAAATCATTAAAATACCAAGTATCGGGAGGTACCGTTATATGAGGGCTATACGAAGACGTGAACCTGCACAGCCAATTTTCTGTCTTAGGCTGTAGTATCCATTACGAACTTTAAATACGAAATTTAAAACAAATTTCGGAGAATAATGTCGCTTAAATCATTAAAATTACGAATATCGGAGGCACTGTTATATGGGTGCTATACGAAGACGTTGACCTGCACAGACAATTTTCTGTCTTAGGCTGTAGTATCCATTACACACTTCAAATACCATATTTGAAACAATGCCGGTGAAAATCATCAAAATACCAAATAACGGGAGGCAGCGTTATATGGGGGCTATACAAAGACGTGGACCTGTAGACACAATTTTCTGGCATAGACTGTAGTATCCATTACGAACTTCAAATACCAAATTTGAAACAATTCCGGTGAATAATGTCGCTAAATTCCTCAAAATACCGACTATCGGGAGTTACAGTTATATGGGGGCTATACCAAAAAGTGGATCTGCATGGTCCATTTTTAATACCAAAAGTCCTGCAGACATAATATACATTTGAGTAAAATTGTATCAGCCTACTTCATTTCGGTCGGAAGCTAGAGTGATTTCCACAGACGTACATACGGACGGACATCGCTAAATCGACATAGAGTTTTATGCCGATCAAGAATATATATACTTTGTGGGGTGTTACAAACGGAATACCAACTTAATATACCCTCCATGTTATGGAGGAGGGTATGAAAATACTAGTCTTCGCCAAATGCACATTTTTAGTACGACTTATCAAGAGCGCCGCCTTAATAATTACTAGCATCAATGCTAACCCACATGCAAATTTAAAGTTTCTTACCCTGAAATTTCGGAGTTTATTCTAAAACAAGTAAGCAAAGGCTATAGCCGTGCGAGGCCGACTATGTGATACCCTACAACACTTCGATATGTTCGAAGTCCCCTTATCTCTAAATCCATTTTGGAAGATTTTGTTTTTGAAATAAGATCAAAGAGGCCTGCCCAGATTTTACCCTAAGGTTTTTGACCCGAGGAATTTGGCCAATAATTACGCACTCCGTCGTGTTGTTTGGTATTCAAAAAAAAAATATAATCCAGCTAAATATAATCCAATGGTCTCTCTCGATTGTCCATCTTAAGAACAAATGTAAAAATTTGCAATTCAAAAATGTAAGTCAAATTGAAAAAATCGCATGCGATAAAAAATATGACAAAAATAGAAAAAATGGTTATAAAGCAAAATACACATTTAGCTATATAATCGACTTCTTGGCAATCAGCATCACTGCAGTGGTCAAAAGTGATCTTTAAATGTATTTGTGATATGTGGCTGGAATTAAAAACATTCGCGGATTAGTGACAATTTTCCTATTATCTTACATAAAAGTTAGGGTCTATTTCACCCGCTAAATATTGTCCAATGACCATCAAAATTGGTAGGCTTCTGCCCAGTCCTAAACTCTAGCTCCATGTACATTTTCGCGTAGATTGGTTCATAATTGTGGCCTATAGAGAAAATGCAATATCAGAAAATTTTTCTATTTTTGGTCCATATAAATAAAATAAATATTTTGCAATCATCCCCAAATTCTGACCCTAACCCCACCTCCATCTTCAATTTCGTGAGGATTGGACAATAATTGCGACCTGTAGCTTGATTACAAATTAACATGGTCAGACAGACATACATATCTAGATCGACTCAGCTCGGCGATATACAGTTGCCCATATTCGACGGACCCATCTAGCAACGCCATAACTTTTGACAGAGATGTCAGTCACATCGCTTAATGACATACCGCGTTTGAAGCGTCAGTCCAAGCAGATTTTTACCATGAACCAATACACGCCACGCGAAATAGTTGAAATTTACATTCAACAGAAGAAGTCAATTGTGAAAACTCAACGTGCTTTTAAAACATTAAAAAATGTGAGAAGTGCGCCTTCTAAGAACACCATTAAGCGTTTATACGAAAAATTTTCGACTGGTAAGGCTCTTTCTAATCCGAAGAGGCCATATAAAATTCGACCAAGGCGATCGGCCGAGAATATCGCTGCCGTACGAGCCAGTGTTGAGAGGTCCCCAAGAACATCCCAAAAAACGCCGTTCTCAGCAGTTGCGCATGGCTCGGTCCACTTTACAACGGATTATTTGCATTGATTTGCATTTGTTCCCGTACAAAATTCAATTGACGCAAAGAATGTTGCCTGCGGACAAGCCTCCTCGATTGGAATGGGCCCAAAGAGTCATCGAAATGGCCGAAGATGACGAGCAATTTTGGAACAAAATTATCATGTCCGATGAAGCCCATTTCACATTGAATGGGACCGTAAATAAACAAAATTGCCGTTTTTACGCTACTGAAAATCCTCAGGAGATTCAAGGAGTGCCTCTTTATGGCGAAAAAGTCACAGTTTGGTGCGGCGTTAGTGCGAAAACGGTCATTGAGCCGTTTTTCTTCCAAAATGAAAATGGCCATACTGTTACCATCAATCAGGAGCGTTATCGCGACATGATAACCAATTTTGTGATGCCAATTATTCGTCGAAAGCGTATGAGGCAGTTCTGGTTTCAACAAGACGGCGCTCCACCGCACACAAGTCGCATAACAATCGATTTTCTGAAGAATTTGTTTCCGGGCCGTTTAATGTCGAAAATTGGTGATTTGGACTGGCCACCGCGTTCGCCCGATTTGACGCCGCTTGACTTCTTCTTGTGGGGATATTTGAAGTCAAAGGTTTACGTTAACAAGCCAAGGACCGTAGAAGAGCTCAAGGACAACATTCGTAAAGAAATAGCCGCTATTCCGGCCGAAATGTTGGCAAAAACGATGGAAAATGCAGCAAAAAGGGCACAATACGTCATCAACGCCAGAGGCGGCCATTTGAGAGATATCATATTCAAAAATTGATGTAAACAAATCTACTAGGAACAAATTAAATGATTAACATTGCCAACCGCCAAATTTTTATTATTTTCTTTGATTTTTTTTTTTAAATACATGGGTCCGTCGAATATGGGCAACCCTGTAGGAAGATCCATACAGATCCTATGTGGGAAACCAATATTTCGAGGTGTTACACAATTTTTGGCTCAATCAAACTTACAATTCCATGGTGTTGTAGGGTACAAACACAGTTTATTGCATATTTTAGTACCTTTTCCTTAATTATAACCTTATCGCAAATATGGCCCACCAACGACTACCTACATGCTAGGGTCCTGTTGATATCGTTTGTTCTAGACGTTTTCTAATGATTGTTTAAAAGAGAGAGGTAGGATATTTCACGACTCTCTATGAACGAATACAAATGAACATTGCCTCGAGTAAAACACCCCCATTAATTTTTGCTGTGAAATTATTTCAAAACAAATTCATATATAGTTATTTCCAAGATGAGCTGGAAATGCAAAATGAACAACTAGGGCTAAACTAAATTTAATAACTTAAATAAACTTAAGTTTCTCTGAAAAAATGTGATATGGCAACTTTAACATTATGTTGCACGATCAAGTCAATGCCTAAGAAACTACTTGCAACAACAGAAGTAGCAAACTAACAGAGGTAACCGCATACAACTTCTAGCTGTTTGAGTTGCTTACACTGAGCCACTGAACAGAAGCAAAAGAAATTCATTGGTTTGAGACTGAAGACAACCACGATTTGAGCGCCAAACACGATGAAAGTGTTGTTGAAGTTGTTGTCGGGCGAAGAAATCATGAGAAACATGAATGAGAGATCAAAACAAAAAAGAAAATTTCTTTTTCAACTCCCAAAGTTATGAACGGTATGGCTGTTGGCCATAACTATCGTCGTATATAAACTATAGACAACGAAGGCATTCGGCATTAGTTTTATATCAGAATCTAAAGTGAACACATCAAAGAAAAATAGGAGGAAGAAGTGCATTTGTAAACTCCGGAAAAAATATATAAATATATTGGAAAAAAAAAAGTGGTTGGGTGCAACAATTGCAACCACTTAAAGGATCAAGCAACCGCATAAAGGATTAACAACTACAAAAAAAAAAAAAATAAAAATAAAACAATTAAACCAAAAACAAAGTGGAAACATACCAAAAACACAAAACTGTGTCCAAAGTGTTGAAAAATAAACAATTTTGAAAAAAAAAAAAAAACTAAAAAAACTAACGAATACCAAAAAAGAAAAAAAATCATGATCAACAAAAAGACAATGAGTTGTTGTAAATCACCATCAATGTTATTGTTGTATTTATCCCTTTTGTCTTGTTGCCTACATGGCATTAGTGCCAGCACCGAAAATATTTCATCATCGCCCTCGACATTTCAAAATGCCGGAACACGTACCATTCTGAGGATCTATGATGAGTGCAGCAGAACCGATGGTGGATTTGTGCCATGTCTTAAGAAAAAGGCTATATCCTTTATTGATCGCATCTCATTTATTGATTCAATAACTATTGCCGATGGTGTTAAAGTTGTGAAAATGCCAGCTTCTGCTGGCGCAGTACCCTATATTCGGCCGATGACTAGTGAAAATGAATTGGAATCAACTCTGTCTAGGTCTGGTGAAGATCGGGACACAAAACTGACCAATATTCTGATCGAACGTTTAAGTAATTTCTTCAATGCCCATACATTGCAAGTTAGTTTTCCCAAGTTGTCATCTGAAGAATTGGGCCGCGGATTGGAAGAAGGTGAGTTTAGTAAGATGAGAAATAATTATCAAGGAAAAGGAAAGTGTTGTGAAATGGACCATGCATGCTGGTTAGGTCATCCATAGAATATGGTAATCCAATAATTAATCGGTATGGACGTACGTAGTTAATTCTTACCTTTTAAATCTAACTAATTACACGTCCATGCTTAAAGATATGTTTTCTTAATATATTATAAAATCATATCTAAATCCTCGCAGATCCTAGGCCGCTATCCAAACTTGACAACGTTTACTTATTTCGTTTTACTCAACGTTGTCTTTGTTACAAAAAAACGAGACTGTTATGTGAGGACTTTCCATCAATTGCAGAATTCACAAAAAAACAATCGTTTATAAACCTGTAAGGAAAAGTCAACAGTCGGGCGGGACCGATTATATGATACCCTACACCACTATGACTGCAGAGCAGTTATAGTTAGCTATAGAGTGCATGATATCACTTGAAGAAGGATTATATTAAAACAAGTAAAAAAACATTAAGTGCGGTCGGGCCGAACTTTTAATAACCTTCGCCTTAGTGTAAAGGAAACAATGAGCTAGAACCCATTGTACCCTACAAATACCAATTTTTAGACAAATCCATGAAAAAATGTAACAAAATTTATATGGGGGCTATTCCAAAACATGGATCTATTCATACAATGTCTCGCCACACAAGCTAGAACATATTATAACCTACAAATAACGATTTTTAGACAAATCCGTTAAAAAAATTCCAAAAATCATAAACTATACCAAAACGTGGGCCTATACATACAATGTTTCGTCACCGGAACTAGAACCCATCATGGCCAACAAAATTCCAATTTTTAGACAGATCCGTGAAAAAATGTTGCAAAAACAATCAAAATACCGAATATCGGGAGGTACCTTGTATGGGGGCTTTATCGTGATTTCAACAGACAGACAAATGAATATTTGGGAGTGTTACAAACGGAATGACAAATTTATAACCTCTAAGGTGGATGGTGTAAAAAGATATATCGGAGCCGAGTGGCACAAAATGGATACGTACGTGCCGAAACTCATTCCATTTGGGCTGATATTAGCCATTATTCGCACAATAAACCTGAAATGGACTAAGCATATATATGGGAGCTATATCCAAATCTTGGCCGTATTCGATAAAATTTGGAAAAAATATATCCGAGCTTTATAAGATATCTGGTACCAAATATCATTGTTATCGAATGCTTATTACCAAGTGAGTGACTTTAAACCCCAAACCCCATACAAATCTCCGAATTGTATGTACTTGCTTCTAGTCCGAATTCGGTCGGAAATTCCAAAATTCGGGTCATTTGGACTAATATTGGCACATTTGGTGTATAATTTGCACGAAATCGTTTGAGGATATATATGGGAGCTATATCGAATATATTATATTATATTGTTTCGGAGCTGTATTTGATATCTAGTACCAGAGATTGTGGAATGCATATTAACCGATATTTAACCGATTTGGAATTTAAACTCCAAATCGGTTAAACAGACGAATGGGCGGACGGACGGAAATGCATGAATCGACTCAGAATGTGATTCTAACCTGATAAATAGTACCACAGCACCTTTAAAAGTCTTACCTTTCATTTTTTTTAGAATTTGCTTTTTAAGTTTCGTTTATCCTTACCTGAAAAAAAACAAAAGTTTAAGAAAATTATTTGTACCAAACATGACAACAACAAACAAACAAGTTAAAGTCATGTTAAGTTCTTAAGTTAAGTAATTATAATCAAATATACTTATATCAAACTTTTCTGCGAGAAATAAATTTACCTTCCAAGAACCCAAATTAGGGGTAAATTAAGAGATATAGTTACACGGGAGCTATCCCTAAATTATATAATTCTAGGAATAATAACAATGTGCTGTGCAAAATTATAATGCTCTATCTTTAATAGTGTAGGCTCCATCATGATTTCAGTAGTGGTACTTGACTTATTTCACATACAGTTTTTTGCTGTACATACAGGGTGAGATAAAAAAATTTCAACCGAGTCAAACACCATAATTTAAAAATTTTTTATACATTTTATTGAATGAAAGCAAAAAATGTCGCTAGTAGCATCAAATTTTTGAATAAGTTAAGATTTGTTCGAGTTGGTCACCTTTGGCACAAATTATGGCCTTGAAACGGTCAATGAAACCGTCACACGCTGCCCGAATGTTGCTCTGCGGTATTTTGACCCATTACATTGTGCGCTGGAAATGGTGGCCATTGTGCGCTGGAAATGAAGCGAGGAACCTAATTTTGTAACCATTCTGGGGTGGCACGTGCTGAGTCCTGTTGGAATGTCCAAGGTGTGCGGTCAAAATGTTTGCGTGCCCAACGCTTTAATAAACCCCCAGAATATTTTCGCCATAATATACGGCATTTACTCTGATGCCACGGTCGATTAATACGAGCGGAGAGCGACCATCGGCTGTTAAGGCGGCCCACACTATCATCATGGTCGGCGCTTGAGTTCTGGTGGCCTACCGAAGGTGCACATTTTCAGCTGACCTCTTTGGCAAGTAAACACGATTATTTTGTTTGTTTACAAACTGATGGACAACGAATGTTGCGGTGTAAGTTCTTGCACTTTTTGGAATTTCAATCCGAGCTCATTTTTCAATATTTTCCGAATGAAATATTGCGATATGTTCAGCTCACGAGCCATTTTTCGGCCACTGCGACGCGGGTTTCGATCAAGTCGCTTCTTTACTTTTCGAACCATTTCTGCTGATGTTGCTGTTTTCTTCCGTCCACTTCCTTGGCGTCGGGCTACCAGTATCACGGTAACGAGCGATGGTACGAGACACAAAAGATTTATTTACATTTAAGTGCTGGAGTGCTCTAAAGATAGCCACTTGTGGTTTTCCAGCCATATATAAAGAAATCACACTATCGCGCTTGAATTTCATAACGAATAACTTTTTTTCTGGAAAATTCTCACCAAAATACTTTTGTACGCTTGTAAACAATATAATGAACTGTCACTGGAATAATTTTAACAGCTGTCGGAGGAGTGGCTAAGAAATGACAGCAGTCTGAAGTTTGTTGCAGTTTTTTCATCTCACCCTGCACCATATGTACCATACGTATGGTATATGGTAGCCGCAGTTACTCATTACTTGGTTTCACAAAGTAATTTTGGCTCGTATAATTCTTAGGAATAACTTATTATGTTTTAAGCACACTGGTAATGCAAAAGGTATGTAGTTAAAATTATTGTTGGGATACTTTCAATGCAGAGGATATATTGTTGTCATTACAAGCACTGGAAAACGTGGCACATACGCCTACCAGGTTTTTGCTTGAATTAAAAAAAGGTTGGAAGCTGAAAATATATGCCACCAGTATGTTTTACGTGGACAGAGAGGCTGACGGCCCTGCATAAATCGTCTCTGGGATCTGAGTAACCATCCAAGTAACTATAAATAAGAGTAAAAAACACAGACACATATAGAATTGTTGATTTTCTTTGACATACCTAACGTAGCAGACCAAGATTGCAAAAAATATACAAATTTGAAGAAATCTAATTTTTTGCTTTGACATATTTGCACTCTGCCATTTAGAAAACTAGTAAAGCCGAAATTCCTTCATCTGTTGACATTTGCAGTGCAATAGTGATTTGAAAAAGGTTGGAAGCTGAAAATATAAGCCACCAGTATGTTTTACGTGGACAGAGAGGCTGACGGCCGTGCATAAATTGTCACTGAGATCCTAGTAACCATCCTAGTAACTATAAATCATTTTCAGATATAAGCCATAGGAGTAACATATAGAATTGTTGATTTTCTTTGACATACCTAATATAGCAGACCAAGATTGCAAAAATATACAAATTTGAAGAAATCTAATATTTTGCTTTGATATATTTGCACTCTGCCACATAGAAAACTAGAAAAGCCGAAATTCCTTCGTCTGTTGACTTTTACAGTGCAATATTGACTTAGGACAATGATTTTATTAAACATTTGGCATATGCTATATTTTCAATGAAGGTTGTATGTGGGTTGTGGGTTGTATGTGATATGACAAAAAATACAACGTTAATTTTAAAATTTGGACTTATACCTGCACTTATATCTTTAAATTTATATATTTTTAAATCTGGACGGCATTTTATTTTTAATAATATGCTGACAAAAATTGTTCACCCTCACTGACTTAGTTATATTCTAAAATGCAGCTGCTGCTGGTGTTTATTTTTACATTCGTCGTAGTCGATTTATGGAAATTTCACACCAACAACTTCATTCATCGTCTATGCTGTGCTAAAAGAATCCAATCCAATCCAATTTGAAGCAGCAGAACTTTGAAGTGAGTTAAGTTAACTTTTCGCTGTGTGAATTTGTGCGTAATCACTTAACATTATGCATTTAACACTAATTGGATATTCATGAAACTTTCAAATATTTAATGAAGTCTACTTGAGAATGTTTACACTCTGCACAGAATTTATTCTTCCAATCTGTATTCTTCGCAGAGTGCATTGTTAATGGAAATTACTTTGAACATCGAAAAAGAGGAATTCATCAAACAGCTGCAATTAAATAAATTTAATTATTTTTTTCTCTCTTTTTTTATTTTGCTGTTGAGACGTGCATTTGCGAATGAAGAAGATATTACATTACACTAAAATGGGTTGGTTGATATCGTTTTGAAATGCCAGATCGAATAATGCAGTTATTTCATTCAGTGTTCCTTTTTTTGTGTGTTCTAGTATATAATTATCGTTCTTTTGTTTGCATTTTTGCGCTGTTGTTGTTATTCGTTCTTTGTTACTTCACGTGACTGAAACTGTGCTAAAAAATATTAATTAAAATTAAGTTTTTGACACATTTACTGGCAGTTTTGTGAGAATCTAGAAATTGCACAACCATGTCAGAACACAAGTGAAGAAATATCAGTGTGGAAAATGTAGGTGGATTTGTGAGAACATCGGTAATGTGTCCTAGTTTTGAGAGAGACGCTTGTGTAATTAAGTCAAATTGCCAGCCGCTTCTTTGATGTTGACGTTTTTTTAAATATTTTTCTAAAGAATAAAATGTTATTTTTTGTGTGACGGGGGATATTTTGTCAAATTTTATTTTCTTCTGAAGATGGATATTTAAAGGCATAAACGTAGCTTTTAAAACTATTGCTATAAATTTGTTTTTGTTTTTTTTTTTTTGAGGGTTCAACTTGTATATTTTAAAATTGTTAGCATGATCTTTAGATTATATCATTACGTTTTTGTGCATTTGTTTGTAACATGCAGCAGGACATGAGATAGACCCATAGTTCCTTTTGGTGTCTTCCCGTAGAATCACATTCTGAGTTGATTTATGCTTGTCCATTTATTATACCCTCCACCATAGTATAGAGGGTATATTGAGTTTGTCATTCCGTTTGTAACACCTGGAAATATACACTTTAGATATATAAGGTATATATATATATATATTCTTGATCAGCATAGAATTCTATGTGGATTTAGCGATGTCCGTCTGTGAAAATCACTGTAGCTTCCGAACGAAATGAAGTAGGCTGATAAAATGTTGCTCAAATGTGTATTATATCTGCAGGACTTTTGGTATTGAAAATGGACCATGTATGTCCACGTTTTGGTATATACCCCATATAATGGTACCTCACTATTTTCGGCATTTCAATGACTTAAGCGACATTATTCGCCGGAAATGTTTCAAATTTGGTATTTGAAGTTCGTAATAGATACTACAGCCAATGACAGAAAATTGTCAGTGCAGGTCTACGTCTTCGTATAGCCCGCTTATAGCGGTACCTCCCGATATTCGGTACATTGATGATTTTAGCGACATTATTCACCGGAATTTTTTCAAATTTAGTATTTGAAGTTCGTAATGGATACTACAGCCTAAGACAGAAAATTAGTTTTGCAGGTCCACGTTTTCGTATAGCCCCCATATAACGGTATCTCCCGATATTTGGTATTTTGATAATATCAGCGAAATTATTCACCGGTATTCTTTCAAATTTGGTCATTTAAGTCCGTAATGGATACTACAGCCAATGTAAAATTGTCTGTGCAGGTCGCCGCGACGTTTTGCTATACACACCCTATAGAACTTCCCTATATTTGGTGTTTTGATGATTTTAGCTACATTATTCACTGAATTTTTTTCACGTTTTACATTGTATTGTACGAAGGCCCATGTCGTCGTATAGAACCTAATATAATGGCTACATTTGGTATTTTTAAGATTTTACCAGAATTTTTAAAGGATTTTATGTATTTATTTATTTATTTTTTTTTTTTTTTTGAAAATTGCCAAACTCGTTCCAAATGGTGGGGTTATTTCAGTTTTTATACCCTACAACACTATGTGTTGGGGCTATTATAAGTTTGTCCGTCTGTCCGTCTGTCTATGTTAATTTGTAATCACGCCACAGGTCGCAATTATGACCCGATCCTTACGAAATTTTGCACGAAGGTGGGGTTAGGGTCAGAATAGAAGCCTATTTCTTTTGGAGATGATCGCCAAATGCTTAGTTGTTGAAATGGACCAAAAAACTGCAAAATTGTCAGCAGGTCGTAATTATCGCCCGATCCTCACGCACATTTGAATGGGGGTTACCGGACATTGCAAAAGCCAAGCAGTTTTGGATGGCCATCCAAAAATATTCAATGTTTGAAATAGTTTGCCAACTTTTGTAGACAAAATACGAAAATGTCCATTCCCGTGACTTTTTGGAGAATTCACAAATACAGGAAAGACGCACTTCTGACTATTTCGTTAACGCTGATTTCGTTGCGTTTCAGTCAAAAACCAATAATAAATGTTAATCTTTTGCCACTTCTGAAAGATTATAGGTCTTTGGGAAATATTGGTTCCAGATCTAGGAAGACCATTTACGTGCAACATCTTCCAATAAATTGGAAATAAGCAAATTAGTTAAAGTTGCTATTATTCGAAAATTAGAGAACGAAACCTGATGGTTTTCTTTTATTATTTTTCACAATATCTTGTGGAATTCTTTCGAGTTTCTCGCCTATATAAACTGCATCGTTTATTACACAAATCGAATACAAACCAAGGCGGACCTTATTGAAATTGGTAATAATCGGTTGCTGTGGAAAATTGCCTACAGAGTTTAGTCTATCCCAAAATAACTGTACCACCTACGCTTCAATATATGAACAGTTTTTGACATTCTAAGTCGATGTCGATTTCAGCATTTCTGATGTAAGTATATACATATATAAATTCAAAAGCATTTTGGTGAGAATTTTCCAGGAAAAATGTTAGTTGTGATGGAATTCAAGCGTGATAGTGTGATTTCTTTATATTTGGCTGGAAAACCACTAGTGGCTATCGTTAGAGACTCCAGTATTTAAATGTGAATAAATATTTTGTGTATCGTACCATCGCTCGTTACCGTGATACTGGTAGCGTATCTCGACGTCAAGAATGTGGACCGAAGAAAACAGCAACATCAGCAGAAATGGTTCGAAAAGTAAAGAAGCGACTTGATCGAAACCCCAAAACATTCGTTGTCCACCAGTTTGTAAACAAACAAAATGATTGTGTTTACTTGCCAAAGAGGTCAGCTGAAAATGTGCACCTTCGGTTGGCCACAGGACTCAAGCGCCGGCCATGGTGATAATGTTGGCTGCCATAACAGCCAATGGTCGCTCTCCACTCGTATTAGTCGACGGTGGCATCAGAATACATGCCGAATATTATCTCTAAAATATTCTTGAGGGTGTATTAAAGCCTTGGGCACGCAAACATTTTGGCCGCATGCCTTGGACATTCCAACAGGACTCAGCACCCGCCACCCAAAAAAGGTTACAAAATGAGGTTGCTAGCTTAATTTCGCACAATGGCCACCAAAATCTTCGGATACCAATCGGTTGGGCTATTGTGTCTGGAGTATTTTGGTTTTTTTTCACCTCAAGCAAACGCTTTGCCGAGATTGGGCAAAACTACCGTAGAACAATATTCGGGCAGCGTGTGACGGTCGTTTGAAGGTCATAATTCGTACCAAAGGTGACCAATTCAAACAAATCTAAAACTATTCTAAAATTTGATGCTATTTCCGAAATTTTTTGCTTTCATTTTAAAATTAAAAAAAAAAATGTAAAAATTATGGCGTTTGACTTTGTTGCATTTTTTTTGTCTCACCCAGTGTGCATATCGAAGTGGAGGAAAATAATACCTCCATCAAATATAGTGGAAATCGACTGAAGTTAAGATATAGCTCTCATATTTTACTTTAACCTGTTTCAAATATAAAATTAAAAGCGCATTTAATAAGGAAATTTCCAATTAAAGGGTAGGTCTGCTAAATATGTGTCGTGTAGTATCGCACGCCACGCTTGACTTTCGTCCTTTTCTTACTTCTTCCGAATTGGTGACAATAGAAAATTAGCAATATAAAGTATATTTATAATTAATTTCTCAATAAATAACAAAAATTTACCAAATATAAATAGACCAAATTCAACATCGTCATAACAACAATCCTAAAAATAAAAGTAATTAAAATCCATCTTCTCCCAAAAAAATGGCACCAAATTTAAATATTATTATTTCCGCGAATACCGGGCACAAATAGGTAATAAAAGTTTTCCATGGATTTTCTCTAGCCAATGAAGTGTTTCCCATTTCCGTATCCGCCATCCACCATCAAAATTTCATACTGTGCCCATTGCAAACATTGACGGAACTTTTTGTTTTTCTTTGCTATGATGATCCATTGTGGTGGTAATAAGACAATCATTTACATTTTAATTTTGTTTTCTCAACGACCTTTAGGCATTTGTAGGCTTCTTGAAATTAACCTAAGAAAGAATGTTTCTTTTTTTCTTTCTCCAAAGTTTTTAATGCATGGAAACTTGCAAAGTGAACATCTGAAACCATTTTTATGCTGGTGACAAAAGCTTTGTCTTTTTTTTCGTTACACATTTTTTATGGCTTTTTATTATTATGTGCCGGCCCTATTGGTATTGTTGTGTGTTCAGTTTCTGTCTTTTTTGATGATGGCTTAAACATTGTTTTCATTTATTTACGTTTTTGGTTTACCACGAAATTGACCCATAAACCTTAAATTGAATGTCACCAGAATACAAGCGAAGCGGCCAACATGGCTAGTAGAACAACATTTGGCCATGAAACGCACACTTGGACTATGTGTCTCTCAGTCATTGCTTGTTTTTGAAAATGGAAAACAAACTGCTCCAGTTTTGTTACTTTTTTTTTTGTGCAAAGACAAATGAAAAATGACTTATTCCCGAACTGTTACTGTTTGGCCTTCACAGCATAGACGAAGTAGCTTGCTAGCTAGCCAACTTGGCAGGGGCATTTTAATACGAATTGTATAAAATTTAAGGGGAAGTCTTATCGTAGCAAATAATCTATGGCAGAACAATGGAAATTGGCAAATCGCATTAGGAGATTTATTTAAATTGAATTTATAACTTGTTTTTCTTGACTGCAACAATGTGTTGAGGACTTTGCAAAAAAAAATGTGAACAAGAAAATATTTATCAGATGAATACAAATTCAATAGGCATTGTTCAGATATCCATGACATTCAAACAGAAGAAGTAATAAATTAAAAAATACATAAAAGAAATGCTCATTAGAATTCTGTTGGGAAGATGCGTTTCAAAAAAAAAAAAAAGACAATATTCATAATATGAAATACAATTAGAACTTTTAATGTTCAGGGTAGATAAATCAAATTGAAATAATTTTAATTAAAAATTTTAATTTGAAATATATTTTGTTGTGAAAGAACAAGAAATCGTTTCTTACACTAACAAAATCAATATTTGCATAAAAATTTATATTTGATTTTGAAACCAAATAAAACTATATTTAGCCACTAGAAAGCTGAATGGCTACGGCAGTTTTAGGCACTAGGCCTCTTTAGATGAAATCCGTTGCAGGATCCGTTACCACAGCCTGTCAGCCCAGCTGGTGCGCACGATGGGAGTATAATCAATCTTAGATCAAGTTCGGAGATAGGCAATACCGGACATTTCATACGATGTACCCCACTCAATAGCAGAATTAGTAATAGGTGACCCAACTAGAATTTTTAATATTTCAATATAGAGAAAATATTCGATAAATTTCCCGGTCGTGTCATTTTGCGTTTCGAAGAGCAGAATTGCCCCCTAGATCGTAAGATTTAACACATTTATATGCTTTTATTTGGGCTGTTTTGAAGTCGATGGTTTATGCGAATAATCCGACAACGACTCAAGCCTTAAAAGGGGAAATTAATAACGCAGCATTTATGCACAACGGTCATCGCGTGTGTGCCAGCAAAACCACGATATCTTCCTCCAGACAAACCTCATTCTATCCACTTTACGATTATAGACCGATATATGTGGAATTTGAATGGCGATAGACAAAATCCAACACTTTTTTATGACATAATTTGAAGAAAAAATTGATCATGCTTAGAAAAAAGAGGTTTGCCTATGAGATTTGCGATCTTTCCGCTGGTGCCAATAGCTGAGATGCTAATTATACCCTACACCTCATAGTAGTAAGGGAATTATGTGTGTGCAATTGTTTGTAACAGGGAGAAAGAAGCGAGTTAGACCTATATTTACTTTTGAGGATTTTCATAGAATCATATGCATGTCAGTCCGTCCGTCCGTCTATGTATTCTGTGAACCAAATGCAGGTCGTATTTATTATCCGATTGAGATGAAATTTTCTAAACAAGATTTGTTTGGCCCAAGGGCAAACCCTATCGAAATTGGTGACAATCGGTTTAAATTCAGATATAGCTCTTACATTTATTTTCAACCGAATTCAGATTAACTATATATTAGCTATATATAATGACCAATATTAGTCCAAATGACCTGAATTTTGGCACATCCGACTGAATTCAGTGTAGAAGTAAGTATATCAAATCCCATATATATGTTTCATCCGATTTGTGGGGTTTAAGTCAGTCACATCCATAATATGCACTCCATAACTTGGTTCAGATTTTTATATATAGCTTCGATATATATATCTTCATCGGTTTTGACGGTTATTTTTTTCACCATAAATGTATTATCAGACCTAATTGAATAGTTTTTTTTTTCATATTCAACGAATTTTACCATTTGGTGATACTGGGTTCGGTATATCTATTGCTACAATAAATACTTTTTAATGTTATCCTTATCGAAATCATATCATGCACTATACAGGGTTTCCCATATTCGACGGACCCATGACTCTTTGGGCCCATTCCAATCGACGAGGCTTGTCCGCATTCTTTGCGTCAATTGAATTTTGTACGGGAACAAATGCAAATCAATGCGAATAATCCGTTGTAAAGTGGACCGAGCCATGCCCAACTGCTGAGAACGGCGTTTTTGGGATGTTCTTGGGGACCTCTCAACACTGGCTTGTACGGCAGCGATATTCTCGGCCGATCGCCTTGGTCGACTTTTATATGGCCTCTTCGGATTAGAAAGAGCCTTACCAGTCGAAAATTTTTCGTATAAACGCTTAATGGTGTTCTTAGAAGGCTCACTTCTCACATTTTTTAATGTTTTAAAACCACGTTGAGTTTTTACAATTGGCTTCTTCTGTTGAATGTAAATTTCTACTATTTCGCGTGGCGTGTATTGGTTAATGGTAAAAATCTGCTTGGACTGACGCTTCAAACGCGGTATGTCATTAAGCGATGTGACATCTCTGTCAAAAGTTATGGCGTTGCCAGATGGGCCCGTCGAATATGGACAACCCTGTAAAGCAATGTTATTTGTTATTTATATAGGGTGAGATAAAAAAAACTGCATCAAAGCCAACGCCATAATTTTTAGCTTTAATTTTATCAAATCAAATAAAATTTTAGAATAAGTTAAGTTATGTTATGGTCTGCAAATGGCCAATGAAATAGTCACACGCTGTCCGAATGTTGCTCTCCAGTATTTTGGCACATTCCCGGCGAAACGCTTGAATAAGTCGATCGTCATTTTGGTATTTTTAGTGCCAACCTTCCTTTCCAAAATACTCCAGACACAATAATCCAACGGATTGGTATCCGGAGATTTTGATGGCCATTGTGCGCTGGAAATACAGCGAGGAACCTCATTTTGTAACAATTCTTGAGTGGCACGTGCTGAGTGCGATGGTGCTAAGTCCTCTCGGAATTTCCAAGGTCTGCGGTCAAAATGTTTGCGTGTCCAAGGCTTTAGTACACTCTCCAGATTTTCGAGATAATATTCGGCATTTATTCTGTCGATTGATACGACCGGGGAGCGACCATCGACTTTTAATGCGGCCCACACCATCACCACGTCTGGCGCTTAATTTCAGGTGGCCAACCGAAGGTGCACATTTTCAGCTGACCTCTTTGGCAAGTAAACACGATCATTTTGTTTGTTTACAAACTACTGGCAAACGACTGTTTTATCATCGGAGAAACCCAAATTCGGCAGTTCACTACTTTCGGCCAAGCGAAGCAACTCTTTAGCTCTTTTGAGTCTATTTTCTTTCTGTTGCGGTTTAAGTTCTTGCACTTTTTGGAAATTCAATGGCTTTACCCCAAGCTCATTTTTCAATATTTGCCGAATGGAACATTGCGATATGTTCAGCTAACGAGCCATTTTTCGGCCACTGCGACGCGGGTTTCGATCAAGTCGATTCTTTACTTTTCGAACCCTTTCCGCTGATGTTGCTGTTTTTTTTTTCGTCCACTTCCTTGACGTCGGGCCCGCTACCAATATCAGGATAACGAGCGATGGTATGAGACACAAACGATTTATTCACATTTAAATGCTGGAGTGTTCTGACGATAGCCACTTATGGTTTTCCAACTAATTATAAAGAAATCACGCTTGAATTCCATCACGAATAACTTTTGTTCTGGAAAATTCTCATCAAAATGCTTTTGTACGCTTGTAAACAATGTAATGAGCTGTCGCTGGCAAAATTTTAACAGCTGTCGGACGATTGGCTTAGAAATGACTGATAATGATAATGTGGTATTTTGGGAAGGGATAGAGCTGGAAATTTCAAATAAGCATCGCTGAGAGGGTGCATAATGGATGAACGAAATGTTTTTTTTTTTTTTTTGGTATTTCCGACTATAGGTTTACACCTTCAAGACACATGGCTTTAATTTGGTTCACATGGAACAAAAATAAATAAATTAATTAAAACTGAAATAAATTTAACTGAAATCTCATGAGATGAAAAATATGACAAAAAAAAAAAACAAAATATATTACAGAGAAATATTCACATTTTTAATAGCTTCTTGTTTTGCAGATTTTCTAAATTTTGGATTTTCTGCCAAAAGGTCATTTTGAATTGATGAGAATAATAAAAATCCACCCAGCCGTTCTTGAGTTATAAGCGGTCTAACTCCTTGACATATGATATTGTATATTTTTTGCCATATATGCGATATCTTAGATTTAAGGTCTATTTCACCCGCTAAATAGTATTCGATTACCATTCAAATTGGTAGGCTTCCTTCCAGCTCTAAACTCCAGCCCCACAAAAAATTCCGAGTCGATTGGTCAATAATTGTGACCTCTACATCAACTGCAAAACCATGAAATTTTCGGGTTTTTGATCCATTTCAATATTCTGATTCTAACCCCACCTCCATGCAAAATTTCATTAGGATCGGGCCATAATTGCTACATGTAGCTCAATTACAATTTAACATGGACATGTGGACACACGGATACACACACCTAGATCGAGTCAGCTCGGCGATATAGGAAGATCCATATATATGTCATGGTCAAATATTTCGAGGTGTTACAAACTTTTTGACCCAATCAAACTTAAAATTCTGGGGCGTAACAATGACAAAAAAGGCAATGATGGAAAACCAAAATTGCATTGTATAACTGCAGGAGGCGAGCTCAAGAATAAATGATATTTAGAGACGTCGAAGAAAAGAAATTAACTGTGTGTGCATTTTAGAAATTTGTTTTATTCGACGAAATTTGTATTCCGATCAGAATTAGTTTTAGTGTTAAATGAAAGATGTTAGGTAAAATATGTTTCGAACGCCGTAAAATATGTCTTAGGTTAAACATACAAATATCGCAAACTTCAAACACATGATTGAAAAAACACATATATTTTAAACCAGTTTCTTAAAAAATAATCAAATGAAAATCTTCACATTTAAATTCACACACACAACCACACCACTTTGGAAAAAAATTATGGAAATACTTTATAGATTAAAAAGGCGAAAGTCAAGTGATTTACACTTCAAACCAAATATCCCCTTCAACAAAGTGTGATTGAATGATGGCAATTGTTAATCTGTATGTATGCGAGATTTTTCATTTGAAATTTTCCAAATAAAATTAAATGAATGAATGATAGCTGCAACGACAAAAAATGTAACAAGCTTTCACTCTCCATATAAAAATTTGCTTGACATTTTTTATCTTATAATATTTTTAATGGAAATTTTATTTTGTGTTTTTGTTTTTTGTCTCTTGCAGGTCGTGGTAAAATGAAGAAAATGATGGGCATGATGATTATGGGTATGGCTATGAAAATGATGGGCATGATACCCATTGCCATGGGTATGCTGTACATTTTGGCCGGCAAGGCCTTGATTATATCCAAGATTGCCTTGCTGTTGGCAGGCATCATTGGTTTGAAGAAACTGTTGTCGGGAGGTGGCAAGTCAAGCGGCAGTTCTACTTGGTCCTCCGGTGGTGGTGGTGGCGGCGGCTGGTCCTCGGGCGGTGGCGGCAGTGGTGGCTGGGATAGACGTTCCCTAAATGAGGCCCAAGAGTTGGCATATCGTAGCTATACAAAACAATATCAACAGCAACAACAACAGCTGCAGCAGCAACAACAACAGCAAGTCCAGCAACAGCAACCGTTAAAGTCATCATCAAGCGATAAGAAGCTATAAACGGTACCACAGAAAAAAAGAGCAGTAGACCGACCGATCGATGACAACAAAGACACTAACCTAGTGGAGAGCTTGTTCCAAATGAAAAAATTAATTATCTTATAGATAATTTATTATTTTTCGCTCACAAACGCAATGACACTGTGTAATTAAAATGAAATTGTAGTTCACAAATCTTTACTTCTAAATAGTTTAGCGGCACGCTTTAAGCCGAACACGCACACTCACACACATTTTTGGCATCATTCTGAAGTCGTCAGACCTCAATTTCCAATCTACTGAAGATAAATATTTCCCATTACTACTGCTCAAGCTGGCCTCGTCTTGTAACAGTTATTTGTGAAATTAGTTTTCATATCAAATTTCTCTTCATTTTTTTGCCAGACCATAGATTTCCTCCTATTTCTGTATCATCTGTCTATCACTCAACTGCAAATCTACTTTGCTTTTCTATTAAACTCTAACGTTTCTTTTTCTTCGGAACACCAGCAGCTTCAGTTCAACTTTGAACTTTTGGCTATGTTTGCGTGCAACGTCAGTCCCATACCGCCGGTATCAGCATCAAATATATCTTGGCACTCCGCTTTGGCATGTTCTGATTGTGCCACACGCACGCCTTGGCTACATGTTCCTGATGTGGAAGAAAATGTTCACTTTTTCATCTCTGCCATTTCCTCAGTTCACTGTATCATATCAAAACGCTGGTGTCTTCATTCAAACTTTTGTTAACTGTTTCATTCACTTCATCATCTTCGAAGATTTCCAGCAAGCAAGCGGTATAGCTTCCTTATTTTCATTTGCATTCTTATTTTCTTTCTTTCATCTTCAACAGCATCCATCCATTGTATCTTTTAATCCGTTAGTCACATAAGAAATGTTTCAATAATTTAATGTAGTTTTTAAGAGATTTTCAGACAAAGATTATTAACTTATGTATGAGTAAGTGTGTTTGTTTTCCTTTTCTTGTATGATTCTGTGGAAATTCCAAAAGAAAACGCTATTTTTTGTAGAATTTTCTCACTTTCGGCAGCAAGAATATCACACATCACAAACTGTGCTACGTATTTACTTAACTATTTATTATATTTATTTATTGAATGTATTTATTTAATTTAATAATAAATTATTTATAACATGTTTTTTGCGAAAATAAACGTTCAGCATTTAAAGACAAATACATTTTATTTTAATTTGTGGGAGGATAAAGTTTTGGGATCATCAGGATTTTAAAACGATTTAAATTTGAAATCGGAAGGAACTAATATATGGGAGTAATATTTCATATGGATAGTTATCCATTAAATTTTACAGAAATATTTTAGTACTTTATGTGATCTCTCATACCAAATAGCATTACTATATAGATCATATTTTGACCTTGAGAAGGCTTAATATTAAATCCGTGGAAGGAATATATGAAAGTTATAGTTATGTATGAGTCGATTTTGTCAACAATTGACATATTTTGTTCTAGGCGTAACATGATCGTATGATCGGAATTTCGACCAAATAAGACAGATCTAGAACTATTGGTAGTAATATATATACATATAAATAAACTTAAAGGAAGAAATATACATAGTGGTAAGGGTAATATGTCTTTGTGTATTTGTTTGAAACAGGGAAAAAGAAGCTAGATAAACCCATAGTAACTTTTGAGGATCTTCAAAAAATCACTTTCTGAGTCGATTAATGCATGTCAGTCCGACCATGTATTTTTTTTTAATAATGCCAGTCGCATTTATTATCCGATTGAGATGAAATTTTGCAGGCAATGTTTATTTGGCCCAAGGACGAACCCTATATTATTATATACATATATGTGCCATCCGATTTGTGGTTTTAAGTCCCTCACATGCGTTATATGCACTCCACAAGAATGATGTTTGGTACCGCACATCAGATACTGCTCAAAAATACCTCTGTCAAATTTTATCGAGATCGGTTCTGATTAGGATATATCTCCCATAGATATCTTTATCCGATATCAGGTTTATTGTTCATCAAATGCCCAATATCGACCCAAATGGACTCAATTTTGGCAATTACAACTGAATTCATCCTAAAAACAAGTACTTCAAATTTGGTATAAATCTGTTCAGATATAGCTAAAGCTACCATATATACAAATGTTTATCCTCACAAATTTTGTCAAGATCGGTTTAGATTTGGATATAGCTCCCACATATATGTTCAACCGATTTCGGCTTAATTTTGCACTAAATAGCCAACCAGAATATTTGCATATTCGACCAAATTTGGTCTAGAAGCAAGCACATTAAATTTGACGAAAATCGATTCAGATATAGCTATAGCACCTATATATATGTTTCATCCGATTTGGTATTTAGGTCTCTCACATTCGTAATATACACTCGAAAAAGTGGTATTTGGTACAGATATCAGATACAGCCCAGAAATACCTCTGCCAAATTTTGTCAAGATCGGTTTAGATATAGATATAGCTCCCATATATATCTTCAACCTATCAACCGTGCACCAAATATCAGTCCAAATTACCTGAATTTTGGCACATCCAACCGAATTCAGTCTGGAAGCAGGTACATCAAATTTTGGGAAAATCGACAATAGCTTTCACATAATCAGCTATAGTTCCCATATATATGTTTCATCCGATTTGGTTTTTAATTCCTCACATTCGCAACATGCATTCGACAACCAATATTTGGTATCAGATATAGGCGGATGGGTATGCATTAAAACACCTCAGAACCAGCAGATCACAAAAAGGAACTACGGGACTTTATTAGTTTCATTCGCTTGTTACAAACAAACTCCCCAACACAGTCTATAGTATCCATTACGAAAGTCAAATACGACATCTCAAACAATTTCGGTGGGTATTGTACCTGCCGAATATAGAGAGGTACTGATATATGGGGTCTATGCGAAGACCTATACCTGCATACTGATATATGGGGTCTATGCGAAGACCTATACCTGCATAGACAATTTTCTGTTACAGACTGTAGTTCCCATTACGAACTCTAAATACGTAATTTGAAACAATTCTGGTGAATAATGTCGCTTAAATCATCAAAATACCGAATATCGGGAGGTACCGTTATATGGGGGCCATACGAAGACGTGGACCTGCACAGACCATTTTCTGTCTCAGGCTGTAGTATCCATTTCGAACTTCAAGTACCAAATTTGAAATAATTGCGATGAATAATGTCGCTAAAATCATCAAAATACCAAATATCTTGGGGTACCGTTGTATCTCAATTCGTTCGAAAGATAGCGTGATTAGAACAGAAAGACAGACGGACATGGCTAAATCGACTTAGAATTTTACGCTGATCAAAAATATATATACTTTGTTGGGTCTGACATGAGTATTTCGAGGAGTTACAAACGGAATGACAAAGTTAATGTACCCTCCATAGTATGGTGGAGGGTATACAAAGGTTAAAATTCGGACGGACAGAAATTCAATACCCTCCACTGTAAAATAAGAAAAACCTTCAAAATGAATGCATAGGGATAAGGATTTTATATTCGAACGAATTACCAATTTTACCGGTGAAATTTCTTGGAGTTTCCAATAAAATTCATCGAAATACAAAATCATCATAATACAAAATATTCTATTCAATTGTACCTAGGATCCGTTTGGCATGTCTGCACACAATCTTGCAAAACTTGGAATAATCATTCTGATAAATAAGCCAAGGTTTGTAGGTCAAATTTTGTTCATATACATGTTGTGTCCGAATATTTTATGCGATTGAGAATTATTTTTCTACAAACCCGACATAGCGAAACCTTCCGATTTTCGTTTTTTAAACATTTTAGTAATATTTTCCAACGAAGTTGTTTGAAATTTTGTATTTATAGTTTGTAACTCATATACCGGATATACGTTATTTTTTTAAGCTCTTAAGAAAAAGGTATTAAGCTCCATATGTGCTTACAGCCCCCACATAAAAATTCCTCCGGATATTCCGTATTTTGTTACCCACATTTGGATCCAAAGGCCGTCTGTTTATATGCATGACTGGCTGGTGCGCACGATTGCTCCCGAAGGAAACGTCTGATTTCGTCCAAACTTGGTTCATAGTAATATTGTTATTAACCTTAGATCGAGTTCGGAGATGGGCAATATCAGTACACTCCTTCTGGTACCTCCCACACAATTTGTCAACAATTTGAATAACCATGACGCTCATAAAATGCGAAATGAACATCCAATATTGTTCAAACTTGACACAACCTAATATTTCTACAAACAGAAGATCTAGTGAGGGGATGGGATATATTGGTGCACATCTCCGACACAAATGTAAAGAAATTGAATATTATAGCTCTCATAACATGCGAACAAAGTCAATGATTTTCTTAAAAATTTGTTCATCACAATAATTTCACCAACAAGTTATCTGATGTGAATATATATGTGAAATTTATCTGCCTATTCCGTCTGATATCAATGGGCCATTTTTTGAATTATTATAATCTCTATACATGTGAAAAATCAAGGATTTTCTTCAAACATCTTGTATCTTAATATTTCTATCAACAACAGATCTAATTTAAATATAGGATGTATCTCGACTTAGGTCATACAGGGTGGATGAAAAAACTGCAACCAACTTCAGACTCCTGTCAAATCCAAGCCACTCGTCCACCAGCTGTTAAAATTATTCCAGTGGCAGCTCATTGTATTATTTACAAGCTTACAAAACCATTTTGGTGAGTTTTGGGTTTTCCTGAAAAAAAGTTATTCGTAATGGAATCCAAGCTTGATAGTGAAATTTCTTTACACTTGGCTGGAAAACCACAAGTGGCTATCGTTAGAGCACTCCAGTATTTAAATGTGAATAAATCTTTTGTGTCTCTCGTACCATCGCTTGTTACCGTGATCCTGGTAACGGTGTCCGTCGCCACGGAAGTGGACGGAAGAAAACAGCAACATCAGCAGAAATGGTTCAAAAAGTAAAGAAGCGACTTGATCGAAACTCGCGTCGCAGTGGCCGAAAAATGGCTCGTAGGCTGAACATATCACCATATTCCATTCGGCAAATATTGAAAAATGAACTCGGGGTAAAGCCGTTTAAATTCCAAAAATTGGAAGAACTTACACCGCCACAGAGATAAAATAGACTCAAAACAGCTAAAGAGTTGCTTCGCTTGGCCAAAAGTGGTGAACTGTCAAATTTGGTTTTCTCCGATCATCGTGTTTATTTGCCAAAGAAGTCAGCTGAAAATGTGCACCTTCGGTTGGCCACCAGAACTCAAGCGCCGGCCATGGTGATGGTGTGGGCGGCATAACAGCCGATGGTCGCTCTTCATATTAATCGACTGTGGCGTCAGAATAAATGCCGAATATTATCGCGAAAATATTCTGGAGGGTGTATTAAAGCCTTGTGCACGCAAACATTTTGGCCGAAGACCTTGGATATTCCGAAGGGAATGATATTCGAAGGGAATGAACCAACATACCGCAGAGCAACATTTGGGCAGCGTGTGACGATTTCATTGGCCGTTTGAAGGCCATAATTCGTGCCAAAGGTAACCAAACTTATTCTTACATTTGATGCTATTTTCGACATTTTTTGCTTTCATTCAATAAAATTTAAGAAAAAAATTATGGCGTTTGACTTTGTCTCATTTTTTTATCTCACCCTATAGAACTTCTTATAAATGCTGCATATAGATTCCTGATGTGTTTTGCTTATAATTTCCACGTCAATAATTGCTAAAATGTGAATTTGACAAACGACTGCCATGTGCATTATCATACCGTTCATTTTATAAATGCTGTTCAGATGGTTTTGTTAGGACATGACCCTTATACATCCATAATATATTTAGCTTTATGTACATTGAATGCATAATTGTATAATGAATATTTATTAAGAATAATGAAGTAAACTGAAGAATAAAAGAACAATGGCCATCTCATTGTATCCTTCATCATTTCTTATTTCTAAGAACAAAGAAAATTATTCCAATTCCTGGAATTGCAGCAAGCAAGAAAGAAAAAAGGACTACTCTTTTGAGTATGATATGGGGAACCCACATACATTTATAGATTATTTTTCTAGTGCAAATATGAACAAAAATCTAAAAAAACGCTTCAAGTTCAATGTTTGTATCTGTTGAAACGCCAATCACATCTAACCTCATGTGGCAGCCAAGCAAGAGTGCATAACAAAACTAAAATATTTAGTAGACGAAAAAAGTACTTTGCTGTTACAGTAGAATTTTCAATAGCGCACAAAAGTAGGCAACACTAATTGTGTGAAAAGTCCCTACCCAAGCTTAAAAGTATGCACTACAACTGATTGTCATAAAATATTTCAACAAACGCCTAACAATAAACAACAATCTATGGTACGCATGCGCAAATCTTTTTTTCTAATCAAACATGTTTGAGTTGCTAGTAGACCGCAACATTTGTTATGAATTGTGATTATCTTCGATGCCTTCTTTTTACCCAGATACCCAATTTCGAAAGCGATTTGCTGTAGTTGCGTAGCACAATTGTTGTATGTTAACGTTAGTTGGCTTTACTTGTGGCACAAGCGATATAAATTATAGATGTGGCGTGGATTAGTTCTTCAATGAATTTATAAAACATGATGACCACAGCAAATTGTTGAAGAGGAAGAACTATGCGAGTGTGCCGCATGTGTGTCAAATTACCAATTGCGGTATCACAATGCAGTTTTATTGTGGAGAAAGAAGACTATGGAAGGATGGCTATGCTAAATAATTGAATTGAAAAGGCAAAAGAACAATTGGAAGACATATTCAAATGTGATGAGATTATTTTATTGAATGCAAAGCATTATTTCATATTGATTATCTATCGTAAATTTGGTAATTTGGTACATCAACTCACACCGATCTATTTAGTTTTTTTATCAAAATATATTTAAAAACTCACATCATAAGGGTTAAAATCTTAAACCCGAATTAATAACCAAGTAGCCTTTGCTTAATAATAATAATTATATATTTGTCAGATTTTCATAGCCCACAAGTATAATAATTGGGAAAAAATCATGTAACACCTCGAAATATTGGTCCCCGATATAGTTTATATATGGATCTTCTAATTTCTCCGAGATTTCTGGTAAAGAAAAATATTTAGATATAATAAGTTGTTTATAATCGCTGACTTGTTTCGCAAGTTATGATAGATATAAGTATTGGAAATTGGGCCCAGAAGAAATGATCCGATCTCTACCATCTTTATAACTGATCTTGTCTTGATAGAAATCTTGAGATGAGACAAGTCTGTATGGAATCGGATCTTAATTTTTCGTCTTATAAGCTTCATTGACATCCAAAATTTACCAGTACCAGAAGGAATGGACCGATATATCCCATATTCACAGCAGATCTTGTATTAGTAAAAATAATGGGACGTATGAAATTTAAAGTTTTTCTTATTTTATAAACGTTTTGATTATTCAAAACTTTGACCTTTTGTGGGGGAGGTACCAGAGGGAATGGTCAAATCTCTACCATCTTTATAACAGATCTTGTCTTGATTGGAATATGGAGATGTGCCTAGTCTAAATGGAATCGGATGTTAATTTCGCGTCTTGTGAGCTTCATGGACATTCAAAATTTAGACCCTTTGTGAGGGAGGTACCAGAAGGAGTAAACCGATATATTCCATCTTCACTCCAAACCTTGGGCTAATTAAAAAAACGTGATGTGTGTAATTTGCAATCGGACACTTACATCACATTTTATAAGAGCTATAAATATTCAAAATGTTGACCCTTTGTGAACCCTTGATGTAGTGGACCATTATTGCCATTTTCACACCTGACCTAGAGCTGATGCATATGTTAGTAAAATATTTTCTTTGAAAATGTCGACCTTTTTTGGGGGAGGTACCAGAAAGGTTAAACCGATATATAATATTACGATGTACTAAGTTTGGACCGAATTGGATACTCCCTTCGAGAGTTATCGTACGCAGCAGCCAGACGGTCGGACATCTCTAGATCGACTATAAATGTCCTGAAACGGTCCAAGGAGACGTAGGGTCTAAAACCGATGAGGCACGTCTTGGCCGTATCAAATGATATATACCCTCTCTAGCTATATGGCTGAGGGTATAGAAATACGAACATTTCCAGTAATTCGCGAAAATTTTTTAATCCCGGTGAAATCAAAAATACATTAAAAAGTCACTTCGGGCCGTTACAGTATATTAGCATTAGTGTAACGGCTATAAGTGAGCCAAGATATCGGATAAATATAGCAAAAAAGATTCAATATATATTTAAAAGACATTTTGGATAAAATTCATTATATATTTGTGAGTAGAACTTTCAAAGGAAGGGTAAGATAAAAAAACTGCAACAAAGTCAGACGCCATAATTTTTATTTTTTTAATTTTATTGAATGAAAGCAAAAAATGTCAGAAATAGCATACAATTTTAGAATAAATATAGATTGGTTCGAATTGCCCTTTGTCACGAATTATGGCCCTAATGCTGCTCAAGGTCTGCGACCAAAATGTTTGCGTGACCAAGGCTTTAATACACCCTCCAGAATATTTTCGCGATAATATTCGGCATTAATTCTGATGCCGCGGTCGGTTAATACGAGCAGAGAGCGACCATCGGCTGTTATGGTGGCTCACTCACACCATCACCATGGCCGGCGCTTGAGTTCTGATGGCCAACCGAAGGTGCACATTTTCAGCTGACCTACAAACTGCTGGGCAACGAATATTTTCTCATCTGAGAAAACCAAATTCGGCAGTTCACCACTTTCGGCCAAGCGAAGCAACTCTTTAGCTCTTTTGTGTCTATTTTCTTTCTGTTGCGGTATAAGTTCTTGCACTTTTTGGAATCTCAATGGCTTTACCCCCAGCTTATTTTTCAATATATGCCGATTGGAATATTGTGATATAGTCAGCTCACGAGCCATTTTTCGGCCACTGCGACGCGCGTTGGCTGGTTTTCCAGCCAAATATAAAGAAGTTACACTATCGCGCTTGAATTCTATCACGAATAACTTTTTTCTGGAAAATTCTCACCAAAATACTTTTCTACGCTTGTAAACAATATAATGTCAGACGAGTGGCTTGGAAATGACAGCAGTCTGAAGTTGTTTGCAGTTTTTTCATCTCACCCTGTATATGAATAGGAATATGAATGTAATTCGGATTTAGTGGAAACTTAGCATCTCGTAATATTTTTGACATTGGATTACGTGTAAAACTACCACTCTTTCTTGTACCTCCCCAAAAACGATCAACTTTTGAAACATTCAAACATGACACATTGTAATATTGGTACCAAATCAGTCTGAAACGCTCAATTTTAATATTAAAATTTCACCAAATTACTTAATTTCGTAGCTAAGTTTCCTAAAAATTCCTACATATACCAAAATTGGCGTTAGTTCTTTTGTATATTACTTAAAGGGAATCTCACTAAAGGTACGAAAATTGACAACATCGGCCAATGTTTATTTGTAACTCCTTATAATGGCTCAATATTTTCACTAATCACATCGCCCGACTATAGATTGGTTTATATGTTGGTTAAAAGTTTAAAAGCAACACACTACCCTTTCCCTAGATTTCAATAATCTGAAATTAGAAGCTTTACAATCCACCTCTACTTCTTCTGGAATTGCAGCAAATTGATTTACCAATGTCTTTATTTTATTCCTAGAGAATGTGTGAATGAGAGCAATAAACATTAGTTATCTTTAATACGATATGAAATTTAATACCTTTAATTGGATTTTCATTAAAGAAATACCAATAAACCAAAGGGATAATATTACAACAATCACAATTTCTTCAAAGCTGTCTCAGGCATTGATTTCCCTTCAAGAACATTCCTCATACATCCGCAATATTACATAGTTATGCAGGTTAAAATGACAATGATATTCAATTTACCGCAAAGGTATCCTATTGTAGGCGTTTTCCAAATAAGCTTCTAATCTCTGCAACAAATCCTATCAGACATTATTATGTTATTTATGGTATCACATTTAACTATGGAACATCCGATGTTTTTGTTAACCTTTTTTCTTTATTTGGTTGTTTGTCGGAAAATAGCTTCACTTGTGACGGATGTGTCTACGGAAATTCCAAATCTGTTTGGATTATATGATATTTTAACATCATAACGATGATGATGATGTGTAAAAATGTCACCTGCTGAAATACAATATGCTGTGATTCGTTAGGCGATTTTATTCTTCCAAAATCATTACAAGAGGTGCGAGAGATCTCAACACAATTTCGTTATGAAAATTCCAGGCGAGAAAAAAGAAACGAAATAAGATTTCGCACAATTCACTTCGCATTCTTGTTGTTAAACGTGCCACCGGAATTTTACCAAGAAATGAATAAATGTTTCGGAGATAATTTTTCCTTTAGTCGGAAAAAACAAATTGCAAATGTCGTCATAAGTAGGAAGTATTTTTAAATCCATGTGATATGTCAAAGTGATGTCGAAAATCTAATTGTTTTGGTCAATAAAAGGAAGTTTAACAAATTCTTAGAAATATGGAATAATACGATTGACTTCCTAAAATGCATGAAAATCAATAAATAAAAGGCAATATTGTCAACGGGGAATTATATCTATGCAACGATTTTGGGAGCTAATTAAGAATCTTTTCCTGTGAACTTATTGAAAATATTCCCCCCTCCAAACAACAGTTTCGTAGTGTATCCATTGACCAAGAACTTCTACGGCCAAGCTAGTCAGTCATCCGAGATGTTGCAATATGGCTACAGAGGGTATATATCATTTGATTCGGCCAAAACATGCCTCGTCAAAATGACGGGTTTAGACGCTAGTTGTCTTTGGACCAACCCCATTTCGAGACATTTGGAGTCGATATAGGGGTGTACGTCTGTCTGCAGGATGATGCGCACGATAACTCTGATTTGGTCCAAACTTGGTACATCGTAATATTATTATAACATGTAGATGGAATTCGGATATGGGCAATATCGGTCCACCCCTTCTGGTACACTCAAAATGTTAATAGAAAATAATTTACCTAATAGAACAAAAAAGGATCATCCAAGTTTGCTGAAACTTTGCAAGTTCAAGATAATTCAGATGTGAAAATAGACAATATCAGCCCACTCCACTGCTTACCTCCCCCACAAATGATAACAATTTCCAATTTATTTATGTTTTATAACATGTCTACGATTGTTTTCTCAACCAGAGATCTGATGATATATCGGTCAACTCTCTCTGGTACCTCTCACAAAAAAGTTTAACGTTTTGATTATTCGCATAAGATGGGAAATACAAGTTCGATTTTCTTTACATTTTACACATCTCAAAAATGTTATCAGTAATCGATGAAGTGGAGTACTCCGCTTCTCTACATATGGCACGCTTATTTCAAAATTTAAAAAAAATTATCACTTATCTCATTAAATTTGAAGGAAGTATTCGATATAGTCGAAATCTGGCACGTTGTAATATTTATATCGGACTAAGATCACATACGAAATGGACAAACCGACCGATACTATTTGTACGATATTTAGCCAAAAAATTGAGCAATACCTTACATTTCCTTTCATTTTTGTTGGAAACTTCCGGAGTAGTGTTCGAATACAGCGCGAAAGAAGTGGCAAAAGTGTGGTTTAACAGAGTACTCAACTTCAATGTCAATTCTCGCTTCATTACCGGGACAACCCAGGAATTTCTTTTCTTCACTCCAAAGCGGCAATTTATTGAATGAAAAAATACTACCGCTAGACTACCGATGACTTAGTACCGTTTGACAACTGATGTTATTGTCATCGGACTCTTAACAGTGAAGTTTGCCAATGGATCAGTGTTTTTTTAATCGCAAAAATTTCTGCCTGGAATACACTACAGCCTTTGCCAGCACCCGAATTACATTCCATCTTAAAACCAGTATAGACAGCTACAGTACAGGGTGAGATAAAAAAACTGCAACGAAGTCAAACGAAATAATTTTTAATTTTTTTTATCCTACAACACTATTTGTTGTAAGTTTGATTGGGCCAAAAATTATTTAACACCTTGAAATATTCGTTTCCCACATAGAAAAGTACATATAGATCATCCTATCCGAGCTGAGTCGATCTAGCTATGTATGTCCGTCCGTCCGTCTGTCTATGTTAATTTGTAATCAAGCTACAGGTCGTAATTATGAACCGATCCTCACGAAATTGAAAAAGGAGGTGGGGTTTTGGGTCTGAATAGAACCCTATTGCTTTTGGAGATGATCGCATAATATTTAAGGGTTCAAATGGACTAAAAACTGAAAAATTTCCTGATTTTGCAGTTGTTCTAAAGGTCGCAATTATAGACCAATCGAAGCAAAAGTTAGCATCAATTAGAGCTTAGGGCTGGGCAGACGTCTTCCAAATTTGATGGTCATCGGGTAATATTTAGTGGGTGAAATAGGCCATAACATTTGTATTAAATAAGAGTCAAATTTTCCATTTAACCGCGAATATTTTTAATCTCGGCGAAATCACAATTCGACGAACAGGACAATTCTGACGATGCCGATAGTTAATATATCGGGTATATATTGCGAAATATATACAATGTATATATACAAAGGAAAGGGATTTTAGCTAGAATGCTTATATTTCAAGAATGGTTAGTCCGATTTTGAAAAATTTTGTCTTTTCAGGATGCCATCTTGGCATAAAAGTATAAAATCTAAAAAAATCGCATGAAAAGATGCCAATAATGATGGTAATATAGATTTTGTGGTATTTTGTGACATTTTTTTATTTTTTCATATTTTTTATCGCATGCGATAAAAATTTGACATATAATATTGAAGTGTATATTTTGTAATATTTTTGACCATACAACACAGGTTGGGGTTATTATATACAAATTTCATTTATCCGATTGTCCGAAAACCTTCATAAGGGTAGGGTTGGGCTCAGAAGGGCTAGGCCTATTGTTTTCAAAGATATCCGCAACATATTAAGGGGTCGAAATGGACCAACAACTAAAAATGGTCCTGATTTTGCAGCCGTTATAAAGTTCACAAATAGAAACCAATAGACACGAAATCTCGCATAAAGTTAGAGTTTAGGACAGCGGGTAGAATGGAGCGCTACTTTTGTGTGAAAAATTACCAACATTACTTACAGGCGATATCCGAAATACACAAAAGGTGAACTTCTGGCTTTTTATGCTGACTTCGTTGACGAATATAGCCAAATATCGTAGATTAGCATATCATATAGATGAGTCTAAAATTGGAGATAAAAAGGGGTCTCTTGTTTTGGAAATGACCACAAAATATTTAGGGGTTCAAATAAACCAAAAGCAACCTGTTTTGTAAGGTGAAAAAATATTACAAAATATACACTTCAATATTATGCGTCAAATTGAAAAAATCGCATGCGATAAATAATATGAAAATAATAAAATAAATGCACAAAATACTACAAAATCTATATGGCATATTTTTATGCTATATTTTAGATTTTATTCTTTTATGCCAAGTGGGCATTCTGATCTTTTCGTATATTTGTGATTTCGTCTGGACTAAAAATATTCGCTGTTTAATGGATAATTTGACTTTTATATAATACAAGTGGTATGGTCTATTTCACCCTCTAAATATTACCAGATGACCATCCAAATTGGAAGGCTTCTGCAAAGCCTTTAGCTCTAGCCCCATGCTAACTTCCGCGTCGATTGGTCTATAATTGCGACCTACATCGACTCAGCTCGGCGAGATAGGAAATTCCATTTATAGTTTCATATATGGGAAATTAATATTTCGAGGTGTTACATAATTTTTGGCCCAATCAAACTGATAATACCCCCAACACATAGTGTTGTAGAGTATAAAAAGCAACTAATACCTTTCAACATTTGGAAGGAAATTGAATAACTTAAAAAAATCGTCAACCGGGACAATACAATTTTCTGTCATTGGTTGAAGTATCCATTACAATTTTCCAATACGAAATTTGAAACAATTCCGGTCTGTACGAAAAAGTGTACCGAAAGTTAATATACCCTCCATATTTGGTGGGGGGTATAAAAATTAATATAAAAAATCGATTAACCAATAGTTTATACTGCTCATTTATGCCTAAAGATGGTAAGTCAACTAAGAAAAAAAATATTGAAAGAAGTCGAGTTATTTTTTCCGACCCCAACGCCAGCCAATTTGTACGACTTTGACTCATATAGGTTGCAGAGTCGAAACCTTGTACGAAACATTATAAAACGGGGATGTACAAAGAAATACATATCATTTCGGCAATTCAACTAGAAACAATTTACTTTTCCATTTAAAATATACCAAATTTACTTAAAAATTACCAATATTTTTTCATGCATATTCTCAAATCATTCAAATCTATTAATAACACATCGTTTTTCCTTTCAACTTTCTGTATTTACGTTTTTTAAATGTTTTAAATTGCTCATACTAATATTCCATTTCTAAGACGAAGGATCCTGTTTAAAACGTCAAAAGAAAGAAAGACTGATTCAACTTTATTTCATTCAATAAGGCTTAATTTCAATTTAGAAATTAACTTTAAATGAAATACGCAATTACTCACGCTGTGATAGATTTCAAATATCTCTTAATATAACAGCCTACAGTTGAAGCCACATGTGACACAGGGACATGTTCTACAAAATATCACTGAATTGAATGAAAAAAAAAACAACTAATTCCTAACATATCTATCTTTTGCCAAAGTAAACATTTTTTGGCAAACTCATGTGTCTTCGTTACGCTTGTCATAGACTTGAAAACCTATGCGTTCCATAACATATTTGGTCGTTTAGGAAAACCGAGTACAATATATTCGTTTCAAATTATGTGTAGAACTAACATGAAGCTAATCCAAAATTAAATATTAACAATTAAATCTTGAGTTAAGTTCCACCATGGAACGACTTTAATTGCACCCAAATCTATTTGATTTAAAATTCCAAAAATTATATAATACTGTTACATGAGCAAAATGCCGTATGGACCACCTAGGTCTTTGCTTCACGCAGTATTTCAAAATCTTCCCACCACATCTTCTTGATTTTTACAAGCACCTTAAAGACAACCACTCAATTTTCACTCTAACCTTGCCAAAAAAAAAAAAAACAAAACTGCGCTAAGAAAAATCATTCAAAAAAAAAAAAAAAAAAAAAACCAAAAAACATGGAAAATTACGCCTAAAGCCAAAAACATCACATGCGTCTAAAAGGTGTCACTGCCACTTTCGATACGCCACACATACACACACGATGTGATGAATAGCTTTATCATCAATCATAGTCTTGCTCCCGATTGCGTTCAAGGTGACTTTTACATAACACTCGAAATTATGTAGATGCTTTCACGGAAGACATCGAACACATTTTACCTGTTCCACCAAAGGATGGATGGGTGATTGGGTGGAAATTTCAATTTTCCATGGAATGTCTTCATTTACCTTTGTTCTGGCACATTAAGCAAAGTTTACAAAGGACAATTCATTATTTTGCTTCCTTTACTTTTGAAAGTTTTAAAGTGTATTTAAGTTATGTAAATTCGAAAGAATAAAATTCGTCCAATAGCCACTGCAGGAAAATTGTAAGTATTACAAAATATCAAACACATACATCTGGCGATAGGAGAATACCCCTTAAGATACCCCTACACCCACAGTGGTGATAATACTCCACAAGTGGAGATGAAAACTTTTGAAAACTTTATTTATGAATTTAGTAGATAAAATCCTAAACGGATTATATCGCTATACTTCGGAAGATTTAAGACAGTTCTTGGAGGAGACCATTGGTTTTTCTCCCCATATAAGGATAGCATTGTTTACGTGGTAATATGGGTCCACGATTTGCTAAAACCCACACATAAAGGTACTTCTAGATTTTAGCTATTTCGACAAACTTGTATTTTGTTTTCTAAGGTGTAAAAAATCTTCACATAGGATGAACCTTCCACGAGATAGATAAAAAGTGTACAAGTTCGGTCCGGTCGAAATATTAATACCCTCCACCATTTCCCAAGTGATAACTTCCGATTGGCATATATAATTTTAGGTTTTAGAAACATGCAATTCAAAATTTGAAAAAAAAACAGTAAGGAAGAGTCAAAAGTCGGGCGGGGCCGACTATATGATACCCTACACCACTATGCACATTTAGTAGAGCTCTCGTAATAAAAGAACTAATTTCAAGTAAATCATACTACCTATCAACATCTGGGTTTAGAGTAGATATAGTTTGCTATAGAGAGCATGATATTACTTAGAGAAGGGATATATAAAAACAAGTAAAAAAGCTGAAAGTTCGGGCGGGCCGAACTTTTAATATCCTCCACCATTTGGCGCGAATTTGGCAATATTCAAAAAAATAAAATCCGTCAAAAATTCTGTAAAAATCTTAAAAATATCGAATGTAGTCATTATATGAGGGTCCACACCACGACGTGGACCTGCATAGGCAACTTTTGTCATAAGCCATTACAATATTCAAATACGAAACTTGAAAAAAATCGATGAAAAATTAGCTAAAATCATTAAAATACCGAATATAGGTACTATTATATGGGGGCTATACAAAAACTTAGACATGTTCGGACAATTTTCTGTCATGGGCTGCAGTATCCATTACGATCTTCAACTACCAAATTTGAAACAATTCCGATGAATAATGTCGCTAAAATCATCAAAATACCCAACATCGGGAGGTACCGTTATATGGGGGCTATACGAAGATGTGGACCTGCACTGACAATTTTCTGTAGGCTGTAGTATTCATTAAGAACTTAAAATAGCAAACTTGAAACATTTCCGGTGAATAATGTAATGAAAAACACAAAAATACCAAAAATAGGGTACCATTATATGGGGGCTGTACCAAAACGTGGATTTACATGGCCCATTTTCAATACCAAAAGTCCTGCAGACATAATGTACATTTGAGGAAAATTTTATCAAAATACTTCATTTCGTTTGGAAGCTAGAGTGATTTCCACATGCGGACAGACGGATAGACGGACATCGCTAAATCGATATAGAATTTTATGCGGATCAAGGTCTAAAATATGTATTTCGAGGTGTTACAAACGGAATGACAAACTTAATATAACCTCCATACTATGGTGGAGGGTATAAAATATATGTGTCAGAGCCGAGTTCCACAAAATGGAAACGTTCGTCCCGAAATTCACTCCCATTTGGCAGATATTAGCCATTATTTCCAGAATAAACCTAAAGGATATATCCAAATTTTATCCTTTCTCGATATAATTTGGCAAATTTGAACTTAAACACCAATTTGGATGAAACATATATATGAGATCTATAGCTATATCTAAACCGATTTTCTCCGAATTCGATGTACTTGCTTCTACACTGAATTCGGTCGAATGTTCCGAAATTCAGGACTTTTGAACTATTGCCCATTTGATGTACAACAAACCCGAAATCGGTTGAAGATATATGGTATTTAAAACTATATCTGAACCGATTTTCACGAAATTTGATGTACTTGCTTCTAGTCGGATATGCCAAAATTCGGGTCATTTAGACTGATATTGGCCATTTTGTGTACAATTAACCCGAAATCGGTTGAGGATATTTATATAGGAGCTGTATCCAAATATGAACCGATTTTGACAAATGTTGATACACTAATTTCAGAGCTGTATCTGATATCTGGTACCATAGATCATTGTTGTGGAATGTATATTACGCATGTGAGGGACTTAAAATCCCAAATCGGATGAAACATATATATGGGAACTGTAGCTATATCTGAACCGATTTTATCCAAATTTGATTTACTTGCTTCTAGACTGAATTCGTTGGGACGTACCAAAATACAGTTTATTTGGACTTATATTAGCCATTTGGTGCAAAATTAACCCGAAATCGGTAAAAGATGTATGGTAGGTATATCTAAATCTGATCCGATTATCACCATTTTCAATAGTGCCAAACAAATATTGTTTTAAAAATTTCATCTCATTTGGATAATAAATGCGACGTACATTTTGTTCATAAGAATATATGGTCGGACTGACATGCATAAATTGACTCAGAATGTCATTCTATGAAGATCCTCAAAAGTAACTATTGGTCTATTCCGTCTCCATGATACAAACAAATGCATAAAGACATAATACCCTGATTATATCAGAAAAATAATAATTTTATTTTTAGGACACTAGTGGTGAATTTGTGTATAACTTCACCACACTTAATTTTTTGTTGACCGTCGTTCGGAAATTGCTGAACTGACGTAGAATTTCGTACTTATAAATAATGTATCTACTTTTTGGTGTTTAAAATTATTTCCAAGCTGTTACAAACTGAAACATAAACTTATTGTACCCTTCATTTTATGACAAGGTGAATAAAAAGTGTTTTAAAATATGCCTCCAAATCCCTTTGAAACCCTTTTTCGAAAATGTTCTTCTGTTTGTCCTAAAATATCTTTTGAGCTAGCATAGGAAATAGCAAAACCACCATGTCTTCCATTTCCCTGAGCAAACATTACGCAAAGTGAACTATAAAAGCTTAACCATTGAATTTTCCTTTTATCAGTGAGTACAGCAGTTGAAAAAGAAAACCACACAGAGCGCTTAAGCCGTAGGCTCTCGCGATTAGGTTTTTCCATCTCTGTTTTCCATTTCGGTTACACAAAAATAACTGTTATGGCCAAAGAACTACAAAAAGACAACAGCAAATGGGGAAGTATCAGATTAAAGACGAGAAGAAGACACATCAAAAGTTACAGCAAAATAAGTGTTTCTAATGGAGTGTTAACGGCTCGTCAGACACTCAATCGTAGCGTGTAATGGATGAGCGGCAACGGTGATGACGATCTTCCACCGCAAAACTTTTCGTAACAATGGAAAAAGCCAACTGCGAGTTAGTTTTATGAAAACGACTGATGGAGATTATTACAAAGTTTTGGGTAAAAGTTTATTTATGTTGAAGATTTTTTTTGTTTGTTTGATGGTATTAGTTTCACTGCCTCGGCGTTTGGTTGTTGTCAATGCTGTTGTGTAGAACGACTACGATAACAAGGTGAAGATATGAATGGATGAATATTTTGTGTGTGTGTGTGTGTGTGTAGAGTAGAGGGCAGAAATCATGATTGGCGGGTGACCACCGTTAGAAAATAATTTCTTCTTTGTTAATGTAATTGCTCTAAATGTTTCCATTGTCCTCAGATACATTTATGCAGAATTATATAGCAAATGCTCAAAGAAAGACACAAGCAAGTGCAGTAGACGATTGGTAATAACAACAAATTTAAACTGCATTAAGTTAAGGAGTACAGATGTAGATTCAGATGTAGAAACCCATATAATTGATTTATTTCGAAATCTATTCCGTCGAAGAAAATTTTTCACCTAGACTTTTGGTTTTGAATAGCCTTCATATAATGGTACCTCCCTATTTTCGGTATTTTAAAGATTTTTGGGACATTATTCACCAGAATTGTTTCAAATTTAGTATTTAAAGTTCGTAATGGACACTACAGCCTGTAACAGAAAATTGTCTGTGCATAACTCCCATATTGTCTTCGTATAACCCCCATATAACTGTTCCTCCAGATATTGAGTATTTTGATGATTTTAGCAACATTATTTACCGGAATTTTTTCAAATTTAATATTAGAGGTTCGTAATGGATACTACAGCCTAAGACAGAAAAGTGTCTGTGCAGGTCCATGATATTTGGTATTTTTATGTTTTTAGCGACATTATTCGCCGAAATTAATTCAAATTTGGTATTTGAAGTTCGTAATGGATACTTCAGCCTATAACAGAAAATTGTCTGTGCAGGTTCACGTTTTGGTATATATCTATAAAAGAGGAAAATGTTTGTACGTTTGTTTGTAATTTATGGACTCGAAAACCGCTGAATAGATTTTCCTGAAAATTTCCAAATATACTGCAACATCGCCTGAAAGTAACATAGGCTATATACATTTTTGAATTTCCGCTTGGAACTGAAGATAGCATCAGAATCGGAGGTACCTCCCAAAAATTGATTGGTTGAAGATAAAGTCTCCAAATTTGGAATACGTAACGGAATTTGGAACAAAAATAAGTTTGCCAAATCATATTGTAATCGGTTCAGATTTGGATATAGCTCCCATATATATTTTCGGCCAATTTCAAGCATTTGATGCACCAAACACGCTATGTATCCCCAATTTAAATGAAATTTGAAACGTGTGATAGATTTTATCTAAAAAAATGATTTCACAAATTATATTGAAATCGGTTCAGATTTGGATTAGCTCCCATATACATTTTCGGCCAATTTCATGTATTTGGTGGACCAAACAAAATAAGTAACGGAATTGGGAGCCAAAATGAATGTGTCAAGTTAAATTGAAATCGGTTCAGATTTGGATATAGCTCCCATATATATTTTCGACCGATTTCATGTATTTGATGCACCAAACACGCTATGTATCTCTAATTTCAATGAAATTTGGAATGTGTAGCGGAAATTAAAACAAATATACATTTGTCAAATTATGTTAAAATCGGTTCAGATTTGCATGTAGCTCTCATATATATTTTCGACCGATTTCATGTATTTTATGCACCATACACGATATGTATGTTCGATTCCAAAGAAATTTGGAATATGTAACGGGATTTTGATTAGAAAATAAATTAGTCAAATTATATTAAAATCGGTTCAGATTTGGATATAGCTCCCATATATATTTTCCGCCGATTTCTCATATTTGATGCACAAAACACGATACGTATTTCCGATTCCAATGAAATTCGGCATGAGTGGCTAAATTTGGTACAAAAATAAATTTGACAAATTATATTCAAATACGCTCAGATTTGATTATAGCTCCCATATATATACTCAGCCGATTTCACATATTTGATGCACCCAAAGGGAGAGAGACAAAATCTGGCACCAGAAAAAATTGCCAAATTATATTGAAATCAGTTGAGGTTTGGGTATAGGTAACATATATATTTCGGCCGATTTCATATATGTTATGCACCAAACATGATATATATGACCGATACCAATGAAATTCAGAATGTGTGGCGGAATTTGGTTACAATAATAAATGTGGCAAATTAATTGGAAATTAGTTAAGATTTGGATATAGCTCCCATATATATATTATCGGCCGATTTCACATATTTGACGCACCAATTTCAATGAAATATGAAAGGTGTGGCGGAGTTTGGTGTAAAAGTATTTTTTTTAATTATATTTAAATCGGATCAAATTGGGATATGATTTTAATAAGAACCATTGAACCACAATGCCTTAGGCATTGTATATATATATATATATATATATATATATATATATATATATATATATAAGATATTCGCAAAATATTATGGGTTTAAAATAGAACAAAAACAAAAAAATTGCATTGCCCATATTCGACGGACCTTTGGGCCCATTCCAATCGACGAGGCTTGTCCGCAGTCAACATTCTTTGCGTCAATTGAATTTTGTACGGGAACAAATGCAAATCAATGTGAATAATCCGTTGTAAAGTGGATCGAGCCATGCCCAACTGCTGAGAACGGCGTTTTTGGGATGTTCTTGGGGACCTCTCAACACTGGCTCGTACGGCAGTGATATTCTCGGCCGATTGCCTTGGTCGACTTTTATATGGCCTCTTCGGATTAGAAAGAGCCTTACCAGTCGAAAATTTTTCATATAAACGCTTAATGGTGTTCTTAGAAGGCGCACTTCTCACATTTTTTTTCACAATTGACTTCTTCTGTTGAATGTGAATTTCAACTATTTTAGAGCGCTCGCGTGGCGTGTATTGGTTCATGGTAAAAATCTGCTTGGACATCTCTGTCAAAAAGAGGCTAGAGTTTAGACAGCGTTGAAGCCTAGCATTTTGGATGGTCATTGGATAATATTTAGCTGGTGAAATGGATCACAATTTTGTGTGAAAAAAAAAAAAACAAAATTAACAAAACTACAAATACATGAAAAGCGCATTGACATCGACTTTTGCATTGATCCTGAATTCGTTGACAAGTAAAGCCAAATATCAGAGGTACAGGATTATATTTTTCTTCATTTTCGAATATTGTTTTGAATACCCATTTACACGACATAGGACGTTAAACCTAGGGCAGGACCATATGATATAATTTCAAGAATGAAATTAACATACAATGTTAAATATTCAGGCTTTTATGAATATATAATTTTGGTTCTTACCGAGAACCTATGTTTCCGTAAATTTTGGTCCCAGATTTATGGTGATAAATCGAAAAGAGGAGCAATTCGCTTCGACATTTTCTTTTATTTTACAGAAGGTATGGGAATGTTACTTAGTGGAATCCTAGAAGAAGAACTGAGAAGAAATTCACATTCTGAGTCGATTTATGCATGTCCGTCCGTCCTTCTGTCTGTCCGCCCGTCTGTCTATTTATTCTTGTAAACAAAGTAAAGGTCGCATTTAAATTTTGCATAATTAATTTGTTTGACCATAGAACGAGCTCTATTGAAATTAGAGATAATCGGTCAAAATTTAGATATAGCATCCATACATATCTTCGTCCGATTTGTCTTTTCCTGTGCACCAAACGTGTAATATCAGCCCAAATGTGCCATACGACCAAATTATGCCTGAAAATGAATATACTAAATTTTATAGAAATCGGTTCAGATAAAGATATAGCTCCCATATTTATCATCCGCAGTCGTAAAATGCACTCCCCGATACTTGGGGAAATATATCAAATACAGCTCAGAAATACATTTGCCAAATTTTATCGAGACCGGTTCAGATTTGAATATAGCTCCCATATATATCTTTATCTGATTTCATGTTTATTGTGCACCAAATGGTTAATACAAGCCCGAATTGTAAAGGCACAAGCGCCTCGACAAATTCAGTAGAAATCGATTCAGAGGAGAATATTGCTCTCATATATAAATTCATATAGTCGGCCCCGTCCCCCGTCCGACGTCCGAAGACGTTCTTTACTCGTTCAAATGTGCTATAATTTGATATTTGTTGTTCGTAATTGGTACCTGATGTCCCTATAAAAATGCTTGTATTGGTTCACATAGTTCCACTTTTTAAACCTCAAATTTGTAGGCACCTACATTTGTAGTAATTATTGATTTAAATATTTGAGACTGACAAGAAAAAAGAAATCAACCTATTTTAGTATTTAGAATACTTCGCTATATATATTTTTTTAAATTTTTCGATTTGTTTGCCAAATTTTGTCTTAAAATTCGAAAATATTTGTAGAATAAGAAAATTTAATATATTAGGAAATATTTGCAGAGCTAAAATTCAATTTTGTTGTTTTCAGCTCTCCCGATTTTTGTCACTGTTTGGGAACACAGTAGGGTAAACGGGCAGAAGCTCCTAGATTACTTGGTTGATCTTGTTGAGGTATGAAAATTGACATTCCCAAGACGGGGTCTAGAACAATTATTTCGTGGCGATTTTTAAACGTTGAGCAAAATAAATTATTAGAAAACTGCACCCATATGATCTTCTTTATATTATAACAACTTTGAAAGTCTGATATGGTTTAATTTCCCTCTAAATTTTATTTTTATGCTCTTTCATTTCATCCAAACTCATTGCTCTTTGCATTAACACAACTGTATTTTTTCCAGATAAATAAAATAAAATTAGCCATAAAAATCAGTGAACTACAACGAAGTTACTGCTAATACCTTAAAATTGATGGTTTGTAATGGCTAGATTTAGAAAGAAAATTTCTAATGGAACAACAACAGCAGCAGCAACAACAACACAAACAACAAATAACACTGTCAGTGTTAAATTGTTAAAAAAAGAAGAAGTTAATAAAACACTTAGGCCAACTGGGCCACGATTTATTTGCCTATCCGCCGCAAACGGAGGATGATCACCAATCGCAGGCCAGTGAAAAACTTTGTAAAATTTCTAATTAAAGTGAAATTTCTAAATAAATAAAAACCCTAAGTCTGAAAATGATTGAAAGATTGTTTCTAATCTGTTTGTTGATAATAAATTTGAATCTGCTGCAAAAGAACAGGACATGGGCTCTATTGGATAATCAGTGGTATAATTCATTGACACCGGATCAAAGGTCATTTCCATCGGCTGTGGCAGTTCAAAAAAGCTATGACTCTTGGCAGCCGCTATTGAAAACTCATAAGTGGTGGATAACAACAGCTGGTGGTGCTGCTGCCACTGGTTCATTGTCAATGAAGTCAAACGAGAATATCGAACGTGAAAATGTATCCTTTATGCTGCAGCCGTCATCTGGCGGTGTTTCAGCACCAACCCAGTATTTTACAAATCGCTTATTCATCTATAATAATCAAAACGGAAATTACAACAAAACACAAATTACCCCATTCAGTGGCGGTGCTGATGTTCCGAACACAAAATCAACATTGTCACCAATAACACATCGTAGTCGTCACCACCATCATCAAAAGCATCCATTGACAAATATTGAAGGCATTAACCGCAACGTGAAAAACAACTATCAGCCGCATAACCCCATCGAACAACAGCAGGAGCAGCAACAACAACAACAGCAGGTGAATCGTACCTATTCTTCTCACATATCTCCAAAGTATACGCAACAAACGAATATTGTCGATGCTAAACAAGCCCAACGACTACGACATATGCCAGACTCTACAACCAATCGTCAATATGTCACGACGGATGTTCAACGTCATTTTGGGGATAAATTTGTGTCAGTCCCAGCCTTAGCTCTGATTGACAACCGACTTTCACACATTTTGACAACAAAAGATCCGCACATCTCAACTAATGGCAATCACCTAGAAGCCATTTCTGATCCATCCCCCTTCCCGGCAAATAAAGAAGTTAATGTCGATGCTGACAACGACACTGATGGAATTGGCAAAATCCTCGTTCACGCTGCTTTAGGCAAAGTGAAACAATTTGGTGATATTCTTAAGGATATAATGGCAAAGGAGGATAAGAATACCGACGAAGGCAATCAAAATGAAGGAGGCCATGCTAATGAAGATGTTTTTGTCCAGAATCCACCTGACGTCGACACTGAAGGTGAGGATGTCGAAGCGTCTTTAAGATATTCAGGTGAGTCGAATGTACACATAAGCATACGTATGTGTGCCTGGGGCGAAAATTGCCATATCACCCAGTGTATAAACATATGAAGATAATATTTCTAATCGATTGGGAGGTTTAAGGTCAAGACACTTTATTCAAGGTGTTTGTGGGATGAAATTACATATGTGTATAAAGGTTTTCCTTTTCATGCAAGATTTGTGAATCATAAAAGAGTCTGTGGTGAAATTACATTACATTTCTTTGAACTTTATTCCAATCATGTATATGAAAGCATATTTAGAGTTGGTTCAGGAGAATATTTGTTTTGCCTAATCAAAGGCAAAGTTAAGCCAGCATTTATGGCGATTATAATAACCTCTGGCTTAGAAATTCAATTTAAGGTCAACGAGAAAATTGGTTACAAAGGATGTGGACCTTGAATAAACTTCACTTAAATCATAAAGTGTCCTTGTAAGTTGGAAAGGAATTTGAGCAATGTATGCTCGCTTTGGAAGGAATTCCTTTCACTTTCATGAAAAAGGAATTTTGTTTAAAACTTTCAACATTCTGCGAATTCCACTAGTATGGAAATCACACCATACAATACCATGCTGTTAAAAGGGTTGCGGAGACGGAATTCATTAGCCAGAGTCGTACAATTTTGCTGGAGCCGGAGACTAAGTAGAAAAAAGTCACGCGACTCCGGATAATAATATGTTTTTACCTTTCATAATCCTATGGAGGATACATTAAATTTATCGATCCGTTGGACCCCACAAAGTATATATATATACAGGGTGACATAAAAATAATGCAACAAAGTCAAACGCCATAATTTTTACATTTTTTTTTTTAATTTTATTGAATAAAAGCAAAATATGTCGGAAACAGCATCAAATATTAGAATAAGTTTAGATTTGTTCGAATTGGTCACATTTGGCACGAAATATATCCTTCAAACGGCCAATGAAACCGACACACGCTGCCCGAATGCTGTTCTGTATTTTGGTCCATTCTCGGCGAAGCGCTTGCCTGAGGTGATCGACACTATTTATTATTTTTATACCCTCCACAATACTATGGAGGGTATATTAACTTTGTCATTCCGTTTGTAACTCCTCAAAATACTCATGTCAGACCCAACAAAGTATATATATTCTTGATCAGCGTAAAATTCTAAGTCGATTTATGTCCGTCTCTCTGTTGTAATCACGCTATCTTTCGAACGAATTGAGATAGAATGCTAAAATTTAGCACACATGTTTATTTTTCCAGTACGCAGGTTAGGTTCGTAAATGGGCCATGAAGGTCCACGTCTTCGTATAGCCCCCATATAACTGTACCTCCCGATATTCGGTATTTTGATGATTTTAGCGACATTATTAATCGGAATTGTTCAAAGTTTGGTATTTGAAGTTCTCAATTGATACTACAGCCTAAGACAGAAAATTGTCTGTACAGGTCCACGTCTTCGTATAGCGTCTTTATTCACCAAAATATTTTCAAATTACGCATTTAGAGTTCGTAATGGAAACTCCAGTCTGTGACAGAAAATTGTATATGCAGGTCCAGGTCTTCTTATATGCCCCATATACCAGTACCTCCCTATATTCGGTATTTTGACGAGTTTAGGTACAATACTCACCGAAGTTGTTTGAAATGTCGTATTTGAAGTTCGTAATGGTCAGGTCTTCGCACAGCTCCGATATAACGGTACCTCCCTATATTCTATACTACATTTTTCGCGTTTATTTCAAGTTCCGAATTTGAATGACTCATGACAAATAATGCCTGTGTGAGTCCACGTCGTATAGGCACCAATATAACGGCTGTATTCGGTATTTTTAAAATTTTAACAAAGTTTTTTCAGGATTTTATTTCAAATTCGTTCCAAATGGTGGAAGGTATTCAAAGTTCGGCGCGGCCGAACTTACTGATTTTTTACTTGTTTAGTGCTAATTTTGCTCTGCAAACTACTCCATATACAATAGTCCAACGGACTAGTATCCGGAGATTTTGGTGGCCATTGTCCGTTGAAAATGAAGCGAGGAACCTCATTTTGTAAGCATTCTTAGTGCTGAGTCCTGTTGGAATGTCCAAGGTCTGCGGCCGAAATGTGCCCAAAGCTTTAATACACCCTCCAGAATATTTTCGTGGCAATATTCGGCATTTATTCTGATGCCACGGTCGATTAATACGAGCGAAGAGCTGATATGGCGGCCCACACTATCACCATTGCCGGCGCTTGAGTTCTGGTGGCCAACCGATGGTGCACATTTTCAGCTGACCTCTTTGGCAAGTATACACGATCATTTTGTTTGTTTACAAACTGGTGGACAACGAATGTTTTCTCATCGGAGAAAACCAAATTCGGCAGTTGACAACTTTCATGCAAGCGAAGCAACTCTTTAGCTCTTTTGAGTATATTTTCTTTCTGTTGCGGCGAATTTCTTGCACTTTTTGGAATTTCAATGGCTTTATCCCGAGCTTATTTTTCAATATTTTCCGAATGGAATATTACGATATGTTCAGCTCATGAGCCAGTTTTTGGGTACTGCGACGCGGGTTTTGATCAAGTCGCATCTTTACTTTTCGAACAATTTCTGCTGATGTTGCTGTTTTCTTCCGTATACTTTCCGCTAACGGTAACGAGCAATGGTATGAGACACAAAAGATTTATTCACATTTATATTCTGGAGTGCTCTAACGATAGCCACTCGTGGTATTCCAGCCAAATATAAAGAAATCACGCTTGAATTCCATCACGACTAACTTTTTTTCTGGAAAGTTCTCACCAAAATACTTTTGTACTCTTGTAAACAATATAATGAACTATCACTGGAATAATTTTAACAGCTGTCGGACGAGTGGCTTAGAAATGGCAGCAGTCTGAAATTGTTTGCAGTTTTTCATCTCACCCTGTATATTTATATCTTATTCACTTAACCAATAAATACATAAAATCTATAAATAACAGTTTTGTCCGTTGTCGCTTTAAAGACTACACATCATATTAGAATTCAAAAAGAAAACACGCTGCATGTGTTCATTCGAAAATGGTAAGTAAAAATGTTACATTGCATGATTTATAAAACATTACAATTGTACATTTCAAAAGTCAAAATGAAAAATTTCAAATGTCACATTTTTACGCGATTTTATACATTTATATACATTTACAAACAGAACAGCGTTGGCTTGTTTGTTCGGCATACCATAGTATTTTGTTGTTACAAAATGGTCAGGCTTAAAGGAATAAAGGGATTATTGTTGTTTTTATAAAAACAATGTTTGTTTATTATGGGAGAACGATGGTAATGTTTACCAGGTGATAAGGCAGGGAATACCTAGGTTTCGGAAAGAGCCACCAGTCCTCATCAGTTCCCTTGTTTTTGTCTGGGATATGCTCCCCAGAAGTTATTTTAAAAAGAACTTCTATGACAAAAAACTTTTTTACCCAAGTGACGAGATCATAAGTTCAATAGAAGAGGAACCAATGAATTGCATAAAACTAAAATTCTTTTGGAAACCCTTCTAAATCTTACAACCGCACTTATAAACATTTTCACCTTTCTCCACTTTACAAACTATAAACACTAAGATCCCAGTTAAAAATCTTGAGAAGTGTGTTGTATAATTCATTACAAAATATTTACTTGAGTAGATAAGTGATAAGACATACAAGTAAAACGTTTATCCTTTTGCTTTTGAAAGTCCAACTCGCCTTATTTGCATTAATCTTTTAAGGGAAACTTTAAACGTACCTCTTCTTGCACATTTAATTAAGTTTTATCCTTACCTTTTAATTTTGACGAAATAGCCGGAGAAGCAATGCTGAAAGAAATAAATATTAAATATAATTAATTTCTTGTAAGAGATTTGTCATTACGACCAAAGAAAAATCAATACAAATAATTAATAATAAATACCCATCAAAAGGGAGCAACACATCGAAGGAATGACAATGCGCAACATTATAACAATTTCCATTACCCTACTCCAAAAATATGTTATGTCTGAACAGTAAACCTCAAAAGAAACAGATTACCAAATTCGCAATAAATATAATTGAATATGTGAGTCAACATATTCCCCTGGACGCACACACAGACAAAAATAAAGATCATACAGTGAAGCCAATGAACTTTCGTATCTTCTCTTAGCATTATTTTATTCTCAATTCTAAGGGATTGATTTCATTGGAAACGACTTTAAATTTCACAAAATGAAAACAAATATCAACAAGTTGAGGGTCATTAAAAAAAGAAAAAAAAAATACATGGAGAAATGTAATGTAAAGAAAATACCATAACGAAATCCAAACTATGTTTTTGAATTTTTTTTACAAATTGCTGTACATTTTACCAAGACATCAAATTGATATAGCAATTTCAATGAATTTCATGCGAATACCAACATCAGTCTAGAATTGAGTTTTTTTTTATTTATTTATAATTTATTAATGCCCCAAAATGCCTGAACGTAAAATGAGATACGAATAACCCCCCAAGGCACAGTCAAAAGAAATATTTCATGTAATTGATTGTGGTGGTTGGAAATCTGTCTGTAGCTCATCCACAGATAAGTCTCGCACATGCAGACGAAAAGAAGAATGTGTAATTAAGATATTCAATGAAAAATAATATTGTAATTATTTTAAGGTTGCAATAACATTTGAGAGAAAAAAAATTTTCGAAGGAATCGTGTAGGCAATTTAAGCAGAAAACGTGCGAGTAGAACGGCAGAAAAGGATAAAAAAATCTACATTTTTGTACCCTCTACCATAGGGTAGGGAAAGGGTATATTAAGTTTGTCATTCCGTTTGTAACACCTCGAAATATCCATTTCACCCCCACAAAGTGTATAAATTCTTGATCAGCATAATATTTTTTGTCGATTTAGCGAAGTCGGTCCGTCAGTGGAAATCACTCTAGCTTCCGAACGAAATGAGGTATGATGATAAAATTTTACTCAAATGTATATTATGTCTGCAGGACTTTTGGTATTGAACGGACCATGTAGGTCCATGTTTTGGTATAGCCCCCATATAATGGTACCTCCCTATTTTCAATTTTGGTATTTGAAGTTCGTAATGCATACTACAGCCTATGACAGAAAATTGTCTGTGCAGGTCCACGGCTTCGTATAGCCCCCATATAACGGCACCTCCCGATATTCGGCATTTTGATGATTTTAGCGGCATCACTCACCGGAATTGTTTCAAATTTGGTATTTGCAATTCGTAATGGATACTACAGCCTAAGACAGACAAGTGTCTGTGCAGGTCCACGTCTTCGTAGAGACCCCATATAATTGTACTTCTCGATATTCGGTACCTTGATGATTTTAGCGACATTGTTTAAAATTTGGTATTTGAAGTTCGTAATGGATACTACAGCTTATGACAGACAATTGTCAGTGCAGGTCCACGTCTTCTTATAGCCCGGTACCTCCCGATATTCGGTAAAGCCATTGAAATTCCAAAAAGTGCAAGAACTTACACCGCAACAGAAAGAAAATAGACTCAAAAGAGCTAAAGAGTTGCTTCGCTTGGCCGAAAGTGGTGAACTGCCGAATTTGGTTTTCTCCGATGAGAAAACATTCGTCGCCCAGCAGTTTGTAAACGAATAAAATGATCGTGTTTACTTGTCAAAGAGGTCAGCTGAAAATGTCCACATTCGGTTGGACACCAGAACTCAAGCGCCGACCATGGTGATTGTGTGGGCCGCCATAATAGCCGATGGTCGCTCTTCGCTTGTATTAATCGATCGTGGCATCAGAATAAATGACGAATGCTATCACGAAAATATAATGGGGAGTGTATTAAAGCCTTGGGCACACAAACATTCTGGCCGCAGACCTTGGACATTCCAACAGAACTCAGCACCATCGCACTCAGCACGCGCCAATAAGATGGTTACAAAATGAGGTTTCTCGTTTCATTTCCACCGCATTCTCCGCCACCAAAATCTCCGGATACCAATCCGTTGAAATATTGTGTATGGAGTATTTCGGAAAGCATGGTTGGCACTAAAAAATATGGGCCAAAATACCGCAGAGCAACGTTCAGGCAGAAAGATTTAATGCTATTGCCGACATTTTTTGCTTTCATTCAATAAATTAAAAAAAAAAATGTAAAAATTATGGCGTTTGACTTTGTTGCAGTTTTTTATCTCACCCTGTATATAGATCATACCAAATCAAGGGAATAGAGTGCACCATTCTGTCCAAAATTTTGTATATCGCAATATTTGCAACAAACTGTTGTCGAACTCTAAAATCTGAAATTTAAGAAATAATTTCATAGTTTAATTCTTTTGTGTATTCATGTTTTACGCATTCGCCTAGGTAATCATGAGCAGATGGATCTGTTGATATATACCTTCTAATTTATTTTAGGGCCATCAAAATACATTCTGCGGAATCGTGTCTCTATTTAAAATTTAGGGCGATATTTAGACTGACAATACATTTTGAAGTACTATTTAATAATGCAATTGAAATTGTTAATGTGTTAGGCGATTAAAGGCCCTTGGAAGGAAAAAATGTGTGTTTTTTTTCATAATTTAATTTTTACTGGCTTTTCTATATAGGACCTTAAGTGTAATTTTATATAACGTCAATCATAAGCTGGTGATTTTATTGCCAATAAAATTTCATATTAAATTGAAAATCTCCTCCTCATCATAAACATCATCACTTGACTGAGCAGCATTAATACATTTTTGAAATCACACTTGGGTGTAATAAAAGAGCAAAGTACATGATCCCAGTAATTTAAAACTTTAGAAAATAGGCATTCCCAGTTTATGTTTTCGTATTTTATGTTTTAATTTTCTCTAGCCTACAATAAAACTTTGTATGTACTACACACATTTTTCATTGTTTCCCCTCATTTCTCGTTAATACAGATGAAAACGATGGCAATGATGATGACCAAGCACTTTTGCAACTTACACCTGCAGTGCTGCCCAGTGCGAGAGTCATAAAAACTACCGGAACATTAAAGACATCGCCATTAAATTTGGTAACAAAAAAAGAGATTAATAATGAAGGTCAAGGCCAAATAGATAATATTAATGATGCTGTGGAGAAAAGTTTAACGCCAGCGACGGAAAGCCCAACATCCAGATCACTGAAAGTTTTACAAACGACAGCTTGGGGAGAAACCACGCAACATGATGTCGGTACTAATCGTAAGATAAAGAAAAAAATTAAGAAGAAATTTAAAAAAGTACTTTTGCCACTTTTGTTGGCCTATAAACTTAAGTTTTTAACACTGATACCAATACTTATTGGTGGACTTATACTGCTGGTTGGCTCAACAGGTATGGCTGGTTTCTTTTTTGCCCTGTTCGCAGCCGTCATGACAATGAGAGGTGGTGACAAATATCACAGGTCCATATAGAAGCTGAGAACTTGGGTTAGTTCTATTTTAAGTTTATTGTAACTAAGTTTAAGTTATATTTTTAGAGTATTGCAATCAAAATGGTGAAATTGGGTTTGTAAAATCGAGTTAAGTAATTTTATTTGGGTATCACTATAACATACATTTTATTATTTATTTGCTAAAATAAGTCCTTATTGTTTATAACAATATTCATAAATCCATCCTATTTACTAAATTTGTATAATTTTTATTTTAAGTTTTCAATATATTTATAAATATTTAAGAAACTGCTTTGTTTTTTTTTTTAATAACCCGTCGCAAACGGAAGAATCAGTTTTAGAGGAGAACAGGAATTATTCTTGGCCAAAAACCCGCCATCACTGTTTTTTTGATATATTTATAGGGAAGCTAAGTCCGAATGGCAAACTACGACTACATCACTATTTTTATATCCTACTGGATATTATGTGTTTGTGCATTGGTTAGTAACATAACGGAGGAGAGTAAAGAGTGGACCGATATATCCCATTTTCACACCAGACTTTGGATTAGTAGAAATAATGCGATGTGTGAAATTTGAAGATAACCGGATGTTTATTTCGGATTTTATGATCGTTTTGGTTATTCCAAATGTTACCCTTGGTGGGGAGGTTCTAGAAGGAATGGTCCGATCTCTACTATCTTTATAACAAATCTTGCGTTGATGTAAATATTGAAATTTACCAAGTCTGAATGGAATCGGGTGGTAACTTCGTGTTTTATGAGCTTCATGAATATTCAAAATGTTGACCCTTTGTGGGTGAGGTACTAGAAGGAATGGACCGATATATTCCATCTTCGCACCAGACCTCGGATTAATAGAAATATTGTGATGTGCACAATTTGAAGACAATCGGATTTTTACATTACATTTTATAAAAGTTAATATTATTCAAAATTTTGACCCTTTGTGGGGAAGGTACTTGATGGTGTACACCGATATTGTCAATTTTCTCACCTTACCTAGTACTGATGAAAATATTAGGATTTGCAAAGTTAGGGGAAAATCGGATTATTCTTTCTCTTTCTGTGCAGTAAAATAATTTTATTGAAAATTTTGACATTTTGTGGCGGAGGTACCAGAAAGAGGGGAACGATATTGTCCATCTCCGAACTCGATCTAAGTTTGACAGTAATATTACTATGTACAAGTCTGGATCATATCGAATACTCCCTTCGAGAGTTATTGTGCGCACCAGCCGGCCAGACAGACAGACAGACAGATGAACATCGCTAGACTGACTCCAAATGTCCTGAAACGGATTTGTTCCAATGAGACCTAGGATTTAAAACAGTTATTTCGTTGATGCCGTATCAAATGATATATACCCTCTCTAGCCATATGGCTGAGGGTATAAATATTTAATCTGGACCATGAATTTGCTAACCTTTGGTATTTAAGGTTCTCATGACTCAACAATGCACCAAAAAATCGGTCTATATTTTGATATAGCCCCCATATAAGATATCTGTCCCATTTAACCTCTCATAAAGGTTTTAACACTTGTTTCAAATAAAATAGCCTATAATTTGGGGGTCTCATTCATAAAAAATGTAAAAATTGTCTCTTAAGAATATTCTTTAACCATATAAACGGTTAAAATGAGGAGAGGGCTACAATTTTCAAGATAAACTAGTTAATTTGGAATATATGTCTGATATCAATCATATTTACGATTAGCCTTAATATAAAAGATACTTTTGATTTTGATATTTCAAATGTTTTTGTTTCAATTCCCACCCAAATCAGCTGCAATTTGATATTAATGGCCATCAGGGTAGTTTAATTTATTTCAAAAATTGTCCACTTTTTGTTATAATTCTAGACTTTATGAGCTATATTACCGGTGTCAAGTCGTTATCTATATTGATCCACCCATATAATACTACAACCCACTATATGCTATTTTAAAGACTTTAACTGCATTCTCCAGCCGATTTCAGAGGAATTTGCAGTTTGGCACGAATATTAAATAGTTATACCCAACACCACACTTTGGTCAGGGTATTATGTCCTACAGACCCATGACTCCTTTTTATGATTTGCATAAATTCACATTCTGAGTCTGAATCTTCGACCGATTTGTCTTTTATTGTGCGTCAAATATTTAATATTATCCCAACTCGGATGGAATTTGGCATATGCAAGCAAATTGAAACATACAGGAAGCTAGTTTGTCAAATTTGGTAAAAACCGGTTAACATATAGCTGTAGCTCTTACATACAGGGTGAGATAAAAAAACTGCAACCAACTTCAGACTGCTGTCATTTCTAAGTCACTCGTCGGACAGCTGTTAAAATTATTCCAGTGACAGCTCATTATATTGTTTACATGCGTGACCTTGGTATTCCAACAGGACACACCAAGACCTTGGACATTCCAACAGGACTCAGCAAGAATGGTTACAAAATGAGGTTCTCCGGATACCAATCCGTTGGTCCATTGTGTCTGGAGCATTTTGGTAAGCATTGTTGGCACTAAAAAATACCAAAATGTCGATCACCTCAGGCAAGCGCTTCACCGGGAACGGGCCAAAATACCGTAGAGCAACATTCGGGCAGCGTGTGACGGTTTCATTGACCATTTAAAGGCCATAATTTGAGCCAAAGGTGACCAATTCGAACAAATTTAAACTTATTTTATATTTTAAGCTATTTCCGACATTTTTTTTTTTTTGTTTTCATTCAATAAAATTAAAAAAATGTGACTAGCAAATAATGGTATCCCGAATAAATAAGCCAACACTGTTTTTTTATTTTTAATTAAAAAATATGGCGTTCGACTTTATTGCAGTTTTTTTGTCTCACCCTGTATATCTTTAGCCAATTTCACGTTTGTTGTGCACCAACAGTGCAATATAAGTTCAAATACATTCAAATAGACTCCGATATACATATATGATTTAATCTAAGGAGACTGAAAGTCAAGAGACACAAATGCCTCCTCAAATTAGGTGGAAAACCATTTATAGTGGAATATACCAAATATTAATTCCTTTCAATTTAATTCTCACAAAAAAAAAAACAAATAAATAAATAAATAAAAAAAATTGTTTATTTTTTTTTAATTACGGTTAGCTCTTCTAGCTATGTGGTATAGGGTATCAATCGACGCGTAATTTTGCTTTGATGGAGATTTAAATCAGGCCAGCAGACCTTCACATTATTGTGAAACACTCCAACATTTCCATTGAATCGCTAAAATTTTTAATGAAGAAAGTTACTTTCGTATAATGTCGGATGTCGAAGATATAACAACATATAACAAATACTGGTATCTAAATTAAAAAATACCGATATGAATAAGACCAATACATACGCAAACATGAGATACATTATCTTCTCATTATGGTTAAAATAAAGAATTTTGACTGTGGAATCTTTAGCTTCAATTTTATATTTGATCCAGATCTTATGCCTGGCTGCATTCTGTCAAAAGATTCCACATTTCTTAAAGTCTCTGCATGGCCATAACACATTTTACCTAAATTGTATCACTATTATGACATTATAAGAATGTCATGGTGATCGAAAACAATACGAACGAGTTTGGCCTCTGAAGAAAACTCACTTATATATAGACAAGACGTATATTAACTTATTCTAAGCAACTACTTTTCACGCTTCGTGAACTTTGTAGCCAAGCTGTAGGGTATGTACCTAAAGCTTGCACATCGAAACCACTGTTCTCCCTTCCACCAACCTTAGTGCGATTGCATTACATGGCGGCCCAACATAATTTTGAAAACTCTGACTTAACGCATGTGAATGTAAATGAGCATTACGAATGTTGCCTACTCAGTACCAGTCATGTCTACTTAGTATGGGTGTTTACTTTGCATATAAAATATCCCACTTAATCCAAAAACACAGATAACTATTTGAGGATGCCAAATATGGAGTTTATTGAACTGTTTGTGGTATTTGATATTTACCAACTGTTACAAAATTGGAAAAAAAACCAGTAAAGAAAGTCTTCAAGTCGGGCGGGCCGACTTTATGATACCCTACACCACTTTGCTAATTAAGTAGAGCTCCACATAACAATTAAAAGTTTTTATGGGAGAATTCATGCATTGATATATCATGTATTTGATATATTTCCCTGAATATCGTTGTTAAGGAGTGCATATTACGGTTGTGGGTAACAAATATAACAAATCGGATGAATAATATGTATGGAAGCTATAGCTATATCTGAACCGATCTTCACTAAATTTGACATACTAGCTTCTAGACTCAATTCGGTCGTAAGTGCGAAATTCCATCCCATTTGGACAAATATTAGACGTTTGGTGCACAATAAATGGTAAATCGGACGAAGTTATATATGGGAGCTATATCCAAATCTGAACCGATCTCGATAAAATTTAGCAAAGGTATTTCTGAGCTGCATTTGATATATTTCCCCAAATATTGTTGTTACAGAGTGCATATTACGGCGGCGGTGGACAAAAATAACAAATCGGATGAAAAATATATATGGGAGCTATAGCTATATCTGAACCGATTTCGATCAAATTTGGCACACATATTTTCAGACCTAATTTGGGTGTATATGCAAAATTCCATACAATTCGGGCTGATATTACACGTTTGGTGCACAATAAAATGCAAATCGGACGAAGATATATATGGGAGCTATATCTAAATTTTGACCGATTATCTCCAATTTCAATAGGGTTCGTCCTTGGGCCAAACAAAAGATCTTTGCAAAATTTCATCTGGATCGGGCAATAAATGCGACCTGTACTTTGTTTACAAAAATACATGGACAGACGGACGGACGGACAGACGGACGGACGGACGGACGGACATGCATAAATCGACTCAGAATGTAATTCTGTGCAGATCATCAAAAGGAACTATGGGTCTATCTCGTTTCCTTCTGCCTGTTACAAACAAATGCACAAAGACATAATACCCTGACCACCTTGTGGTGTAGGGTATAAAAATGTTTGGCAATTCTCGTTGTTAATACCCCGGTAGGTACGCCTTTGACGTCAATGAATCGAAACATTTACGTATGCATGTACACAAGCTTTAACAAAATCCATGACAACTATGTATGCACCACCGCCAACAACAAGCAATATTAAAATATGTTAACATGAATTTACGTTTTTAGCGCGCATTATAAGTGTCGCTCATTCCCAATGGTAACCGAGGAACTTTCCGCCACCTCATTAACGGAGCGCAGCTTGAAGATGTTCGCTATGACATTGTGTCCCTATGAGACTATTCGCAGGTGGGTAATCTTGGAAGTTCTGGTGATGAACTCTGGTTTGATGGCATTTGGTGGCATGTGTCAACTTAAAATTCCGCAACATACTTACAATTTCACATGCATGTCAAATATAATATTATACATACAACACGTTTATAATTGTTAACGCTTTTGTTGAAAAAAAAAACCAAGAAGTACTTTAATTAAAACTTAGCACGTGTCTGCGCTTCCCTCTCTTGGCAAACTGTGTTTGTTTCTAATATACCCACACGTTTCATTCAATAAAGCATAATAATTCATATTCAGTTCTATTCAATATTATTAATAGACTCGCAGTTTTGAGAAATCAACATTTAAATGAGAATTAAGACACGTGCATCATAATAAGATTTAAAAAGCATTATGTTTCTTTTAATAATGTGTTACATTGCTGTTATTTTAACTTATGGATACTTCTGAGCAGGGGAACCATAGAATAGAATTCGTAATGGACATATTATAACTAGAATGTCCTCTAAAGTAAATTGTTTTCATAGACGATTCCTCAAAGGCTCTTCAAGAAGACTATTTTGAATCCATATTTTGAATCCGATGGCTACGAACTTTATGTAGCTTAAAAATAACTTGCTAAGAATAAGTTAAAATCAATATGATATGACCATGCTAAGGTCATAAGTGGAAAATACCAATGCATGAACTTGGTGCCACTTAATATTCGGATACTTAGACAGGTAGACAATTCTAAACTCAAACAAGTAAGCAAAGGCTATAGTCGTGCGGGGCCAACCATATGATACCCTACAACACTACAATATGTTAGAAGCCCCCTTATGTCCACATCCATTTTGGAAGATTTCGCTTTTAAAATTATGTCACGAAGAACTGCCAGATATCACCCCTAGCATTTTGACCAGGTCCATTCTACAGCTAAATATAATCCAATGGTCATCCAAATTGCTAGAATTCTTTCCTGTCCTTAACTCTCTTCTCAGGCATGTCGATTGGCTTCAATTCAGGAATATTTTTCTGTTTTTGGTTCATTTTTTCGCAAAAAAGTGATGGTCAATTCTACCAATTGTCCTAAACTCCAACTTCATGCGAGATTTCGTGTCCTTTGGTTTTTATTTGTGACCTTTATAACGACTGCAAAATCAGGAACATTTTTATTTGTTGGTCCATTTCAACCCCTAAATATATTGGGGACTTCTCTGAAAACAATATGCCTACTTGAGATATAAACATTCTAGCTAACATCCCCTTCCTTTGTATATACACATTGTATATATTTCACTATATAAATCCGATATATTTACTATCGGCATCAACGTAACGGTCAGAATTTACCTTTTCGTCTATTTGTGATTTCGCCGGGATTAAAAATATTCGCGGTTCAATAGAAAATTTTACTTTTATTTAACACAAAAGTTATGGTCTATTTCACCCACTAAATATTACCCGATGACTACCAAAATTGGAAGACTTCTGCCCAGCCCTAAGCTCTAGCCCCATGCTAACTTTCGCTTCGATTGGTCTATAATTGTGACCTGTAGAGCAACTGCAAAATCAGGAAATTTTTCAGTATTTGGTCCATTTCAACCCCTAAATATTATGCGATCATCTCCAAAAGAAATAGGGTTCTATTCTGACCTTAACCCCACCTACATTTTAAATTTCGTGAAGATCGGGCTATAATTGGGACCTGTAGAGTGATTACAAATTAACATGGACAGACGGACGGACGGACATACATAGCTAGATCGACTCAGCTCGGCGAGATAGGAAGATCCATATATACTTTCCTATGTTGGAAATCAATATTTCGAGGTGTTACATAATTTTTGGCCCAATCAAACTTATAATACCCCCAACTCATAGTGTTGTGGGGTATAAACAGCCAAAACACCGGAGTAGAACCCATTATGAACTAAAATACCAATTTTTATCAAAATATCGAATATCGGCAGGTACCGTTATATGGGGCTATGCCAAAACAGTGGACCAATACATACAATGTTTCACCACAGGAGCTAGAAACCATCATTGCCAACAAATTCTAATTATTAGAAAAATCCGTAAAAAAAAATTGACAAAAATCATCAAAACACCGAATATCGGTAAGTACCCTTGTATGGGGGCTATACCAAAACAGTGGACTTATACATATAATGTTTCGCCACACGAGCTAGAACCCACTATACCATACAAATACTAATTTTAAGGCAAATCCTTGAAAAAATTGGCAAAAATCATCAAAATATCGAATATCGGGGGCTATACCAAATCGTGGACCTATACATACAATGTTCCGCCACACGAGCTAGAACCTACTATACCCTACAAATACCAATTTTAAGACAAATCCATGAAAGATATGTGGTAAAAATCATCAAAATACCGAATATTGGGAGGTACCGTTATATGGGGCCGATATATCCAAAACGTGGACCGATATATCTTTTGTTCAATAACAACCATCCTAGACACAATACAAATTGCTATGACACTCTACGTCAATCGTAATTTCAACAGACAGACAGACGGACATTGTTAAATCGACTTAGAATTTTATGCTGATTATGAATATATATACTTTATGGGGTCTACGATGAATATTTAGGGATGTTACAAATGGAATGACAAAGTTAATATACCCTCCTTTCCAAGATGGAGGGTATAAAAAAGTCTTCCCTTGCTTTTTAATGGGTCTAAAATAATTTGAAGGGATATTAACGTAAAATATGGTCTTACCGAGTTTCTTAAAGTATGGGTCTCTTCAAAAATCTTCTAATAAATTGAATACCCTACACAATTTCCTATATTGGAACAAGGTGGCTTATGCAGCGCAAGCCCTAGAATACGGCTTTTGTGGTTAAGAATTAATACTAACTAAATGAATTTTAGGAGAGCCCTTATCTGAAAAGAAGACCCTGCAATTAGTAGTCCCCTCAATAGGCCTTCATTGGATTCAACCTCCTTCAAAATATTCTCAATGGAAGAGTTATTTCCGACTATTTGAAAGAAATCTTTGCAGCCAACGACTTTAGCCTGTTAACATATTAAGGGTGATTTTTAAGAACTATAAAGCATTCTTCTAAAAAAATCCATCTTTGTAGCTCTTATAGTCCTTAAAAATCTTTTAAAACACTAGCTTACAGTTATAAAAGTCCCTAAAAAAATGTTCTTAATTAATCCACGCTTATACTTCTAAAAGTCCTTAAAAAAGTCTCTAAAAATCCATGCATATAGTTTTAAAATTCATTGAAAAAATTTTCTTTAATAATCCACATTTATAACTCTAAAAGTGCTGAAATTTTTTTCTTTAAAAATCCAAAACCTAAAAGTCATTGAAAAAATTAAAAGTCCTTAAAAAATAAAAAAGTCTATAAAAATCCACGTTTTTAACTTTAAAAGTCCTTAAAACATTGAAAACAATTTATTTAAAAATCCACGCTTATAACTTTAAAAGTCCTTAAAAAATTGAAAACAATTTGTTTAAAAATCCACGCTTATAACTTTAAAAGTCCTTAAAAAAATTGAAAATAATTTATTTAAAAATCCACGCTTATAACTTTAAAAGTCCTTAAAAAATTGAAAACAATTTGTTTAAAAATCCACGCTTATAACTTTAAAAGTCCTTAAAAAAATTGAAAATAATTTATTTAAAAATCCACGCTTATAACTTTAAAAGTCCTTAAAAAATTGAAAACAATTTATTTAAAAATCCACGCTTATGACTGTAAAAGTCCTTGCTTTTTTTTAAGTCCAAAATCTAGCAGTCATTGCAAAAATTTTTCTTTAAAAATTCAAAACTTAAAATATCTAAACAAAATGTTCTTTGAAAATCCACGCTTATGACTGTAAAAGTCCTTGCTTTTTTTTAAGTCCAAAATCTAGCAGTCATTGCAAAAATTTTTCTTTAAAAATTCAAAACTTAAAATATCTAAACAAAATGTTCTTTGAAAATCCACGCTTATAGCTCCAAAGTCATGGCAAAAATTTGCATTAAAAATCCAAAAGTCATCTAATAGTACTTGAACAAAATATTCTTTGAAAATCCACGCTTATAGCTCCAATAATCCAAATTATTCTCTAAAAATCCAGGCGTATAGCTCTAATTGTCCTTGAAAAAAAAAACTAGAATTAAAAAATTCAGGCTTATAGCTCTAATAGTCCTTGAAAAAATGTCTAATAGTACTTGACTTTTTTTTGTTAAATTTTTGGATTTATTTTGGAACCTGAAGCTCTAAAAGTCCTAGAAAAGACCCCACGTTTATAGCTCTTGATGCTCTTAAAGTCCTAAAGTCATTAAACATCTTTTTCTTTAATAATCCAAAAAAAATCTTTAAAAATTCACGCTTATGTCTCTAGTAGTCCTTGAAAAAGTATTATAAAGAAATTCACGCTTATAACTCTAATAGTCCTTGATCGCTTATAGCTGTAATAGTCATTGAAAAAAGGTTTTAAAAATCCACGCTTACAGCTGTAATAGTCCTTAAAAAATGTTCTTGAAAAATCTACGCTTATAGCTCTAATAGTCATTGAAAAATACTGTTTAAAAATCCTAGCTTATGTCTATAGTAGTCCCTAAAAATATTTTCTAAAAATTCACACTATAGTCCTTTAAAATATATTCTTGAAAAATTCACACTTATAGCTTAGTCCTTAAAAAAATACACAAGAATCATTAAAATCCGAGCTTATGGCTTTGATTTTTCTAAAAATATCCAGGATACAACCAAACTCCACCTTGACAGAACACATAATTATACTGATATAAAAAAACGCCTCTGTAAGTAACGAATATAAGTCTAAAAGTCTTTAAAGAAATCCATGACAATATGTGTTTTAAACAAGTAAGCAAAGGATATGGTCGTGTGAGGCCGACCATGTGATACCCTACAACACTACAATATGTTATGTCCAAATCCATTTAAGAAGATTTAGCTTTTGAAATTATGTCATAGAGCACTTCCCAGATATTAACCTTAGCTTTTTGACAAATGTCCCTGCCCAATATTTACGTTGTTAGTTGTTGTGGTCCATTTTAGAGCTAAGTATAATCCAATGGTCATCCGAAATGCTAGATTTCTTCGCTGTCCTTAACTCTCTTCTCAGGCAAAATTCCGTGTCGATTGGTTTCAAGTTCATTTGAACCCCTAAATATTTTTCGATCATCGGCAAAAGCAACAGACCCCTCTGAATCTCCAAATTCAGACTCATCTATATGATTTCCTTGTTTACGATATTTGGCTATATTTGTCAATGAAATCAGCATAAAAAAGCAGAAGTTCGCCTTTTGTGTATTTTGTATTTCGCCTGTAAGTTATTTTTAAGGTTTTCTGTAAATTTGTGACATTTATAACGGCTGCAAAATCAGGAACATTTTTAGTTGTCGGTCCATTTCAACTCCTAAATATATTGCGAACATCTTTAAAAAAAACCATAGACCTAGCCCTTTTGCACATAACCCTACCTTTATGACAATTTTGAGAGGATAGGACGATAATTGCTATCTATATATGTTAACCTCAACTTGTGTAGTAAGTTGAAAAATATGTACAAAATGTGCACTTAAATATAAGTCAAATTAAAAAAATCGAATGCGATAAAAAATATGGAAAAATAAAAAATGTCACAAAACACTACAAAATCTAAATAAACATCATTATTGGTGTATTTTTATTAGATTTTTTTGATTTCATTTTTTTATACCAAAAAGGGCATTCTAAATTGACAAAGTTTGTCAAAATCGGTCCATAAACATTCTAGCTAAAATTCCTTTCCTTTGTATATACACATTGTATATATTTCGCTATACATATCTGATATATTTACTATCGGCATCTACGTAACGGTCAGAATAGACCTTTTCGTCTATTTGTGATTTCACCGGGAGTAAAAATATTCGCGGTTTGATGGAAAATTTGACTTAAATTTAACACAAATGTTATGAGATATTTCGCCCACTAAGTATTACCCGATAACCATCCAAATTGGAAGGCTTCTGCCCAGTCCTAAGCTTAGCCCCATGCTAAATTCAGATTGGTCTATAATTGCGACCTGTAGAACAACTGCAAAATCAGGAATTTTTTCAGTTTTCGATCGATTTCAACCCTTAAATATCATGCGACCAGTTCCAAAAGCAATAGGCTTCTATTCTGACCAAAGCTCCGTATATACTTTCCTATGTGGGAAAAAATATTTCGAGGTGTTACAAAATTTTTGGCCCAATCAAACTTATAATACCCCCAACACATAGTATTGTAAGGTATAAAAATAGCATTTCAAATTTGACATTTAATTTAATGTTTGTCTCGAAAATTTAAAATAATTGAATACTTATTATTCAATCTTCTTAAATAACTTCCGACTAACAGTCTTTTATACAAAACTAAATTATGTGAAAGCCATGAAAAAAATGTGTTCATTAAAAATATGTGTCATATCCTATGGTTGACCGATGACTGAGTTTAGTGGTAAAAAGTTTATGGAGTTTTAGTTGGTAGTTTTGTCGAAAAAAGGCAATAACTTATGTAAATAATTTCAATGCCAAAACAATGGAAATGTGTTAAACCAAACGAACTTCCCTTTTACCTATTTCTATTTTTGGTTTAATAAGACTACCCCCTTGTTTCAAAGCGAAAAGTATGCTGCAATGTTTTATTTCTTTGTTTGTTTGTTTTTTTTTTTTTTTTTTTTTTGATTGAATGAAAACACGTGCCATGGCAGTTATCATGTGTTACGTGCGATGCGTATCCATTTCCATCATCAATCACTTTATATTTATTGCAAGACATACATACTCACATAAAAGTTTTGGATTATATATTTTAAAATAGTAACAAAACAAAGCGTTGAAATTATTTCAAGAAAATCAACGATGCCAAAGACTATAATGATTTGAAGTCATGTGCTAAAGAAAACGTGATTTTTACGATTTATGACGAAAAACATATGAAGGTATCTTTGCTTTCCGCCATTTAATATATGTTAGTATGTGACTCGTATTTTAGTTTTCAATGAAACAACTTCCAACTTGGTAATTTGACAAGAAATTTCACATATGTGTACCCCAAAGTACACGAATTGGAAGAATAGGATTCTAGGAAAATTGTAAATAATGTTGCAGTGCTCTTTATTAAGGGCAGAAAAATATTGTGCTGAAATAATATCAGTAAATACTATGAAAGGGCAAATTTTGGGGGCGAAGGACTCAATGATACCCTACACCATTACGCATATTAAGCAGGGCTGCAAGTAATAAATATATGTTTATATTGGGAATTTCCGTGAAACAAATCATAAAAATTATTATCTTTATTTTGAAGAGTATTGCGGCTTTAGATCAGTGGATATATCTAAATCTGTATCAATTTACCTTTATCAACAATCATTGCTATAGAGTACATATTATGACTTTGATAAAGCTTAAATATAGAGTCGGAGAGGGTGACATAACAAAAAAGTCAAACGCCATAGTTTTTACATTTTATATTATTTTTTTAATTTTATTTAATGAATGCAAAAAATGTCGGAAATAGCATGAAATTTTAGAATAAGTTTACATTTGTTGGAATTGGTAACCTTTGACACGAATTGTGGCCTTTAAACGGCCAATGAAACCGTCATACGCTGCCCGAATGTTACTCTGCGGTATTTTGGCCCATTTCCGGCGAAGCGCTTGCTTGAGGTGATCGACACATAGTGTCAACCAATCTTTAGTGTAACCTTTCCAAATTGGTATCCAGAGATTTTGGTGGCTAGTGTGCGCTGGAAATGAAGTGAGGAACCTCATTTTGTAACCATTATTGGGTAGCGCGATGGTGCTGAGTGCGATGGTGATGGGTCCTGTTGGAATGTCCAAGGTGTGCGGCCAAATGTTTGCGTACCCAAGGCTTTAATACACCCTCCAGAATATTTTCGCGAAATTATTCGGCATTTCGGATAGCAGGCGCTTGTGTTCTGGTAGCCAACCGAAGTTGCACGTTATCAGCGGGCCTTTTTGGCAAGTAAACACGATCATTTTGTTTGTTTACAAACTGCTGGACGACGAATGATTTCTCATCGGAGAAAACCAAATTCGGCAGTTCACCACTTTCGGCCAACCAAAGCAACTCTTTAGCTCTTTTGAGTCTATTTTCTTTCCCTAGCGGCGTAAGTTCTGACACTTTTTGAAATTTCAATGGCTTTACCCTAAGCTCATTTCTCAATATTTGCCGAATGGAATATTGCGATTGTTCATCTCACGATCCATTTTTCGGCCACTGTAATACGGGTTTCGATCAAATCGCTCCTTCACTCTTCGAACAATTTCTGCTGATGTTGCTGTTTTCTTCCGTCCACTTCCTTGACGTCGGGCTACGCTACCAGTATCACGGTAACGAGCGATGGTACGAGACACAAAAGATTTATTCACATTTAAATTCTGGACTGCTCTAATATAAAGAAAACACACTATCACTCTTTTATTCCATCACGAATAACTTTTTTTCTGGAAAATTCCCATCAAAATGTTTTTGTACGCTTGTAAACAATATAATGAGCTGTCACTGGAATAAATTTAACAGCTGTCGGACGAGTGGCTTAGAAATGACAGCAGTTTGAAGTTGGTTGCAGTTTTTTCATCTCACCCTGTATGTTCTGGATCAGCGTAATATTCTAAATCGAATTATGGTTGTCCGTCTGTCTCCTGTAACCGCGCTATATAAGAGCTACGACTATATATTAACCCATTTTTACCGAATTTCGTAAGTTTACATCTAGGCTGAATTCGTTCCTATGTACCAAAATGCTCAAACACCGAATACCCCTTGGTACTAGAGGAAACCGTAAAATAATTTAAAACCTCTCGTGTCATATTAAGCCATGTCAAATATAATTGCAAGTTTACAATTTGAAGGAAGATGCATTAAATAGGCAAAAAGGCACATTGTGCCCATGTTTAGAATCAGAATTATCTAGGCCACAGACTACATGTATTTTTTTGTACTATTGCTGTACTATTCATACGAAAAGTAAAAAGAACTCTAAATATTGCCAATTACTGCTATTCAGGAATATTTATAATGAAGAGGAAATACTCAACTACGACGGGTTGTATTCGGTTCTTAACAAATGCTACACTAAAAAAAAATCTGTTGACATATTTTAAAGTTTTCTAGATCAAATTAAACTATAATGTCAAATTTCAAACTGGCACTGTTAAGTCTACTTAGAACTTTACACTCATCACGGATATGTATCTATGGGGTCGCCGACAAATATTTGTACCCATAGTGAAGTGTAAAAACAAGTTAAAAGGTATCAGTCGGTTTTGCCGACAGATGTATACCCTCAGCCAATGTTCGATTATTAACATTTATTTTGACTTCTGTTATGGTTATTCAAATTGTTGACCCTTTTGTGGGGCTGGTACCAGAAGGAGTGGACCGATATATCTCATCTTATATTAGAGAAGAGAACAGGATGCTTATTTCGGATTTTATTATCGTTTTGGTTATTCAAAATTTTGACACTTTTGTAACAGATCTTGTGTTAGTAAAAATAATGGGATATGTAAAATATGAAAAGAATCGGATGTTTATTCTCTCTCGTTCTATGAGCTTCATGGATATTAAAAATGTTGACTCTTTTGTGGACGAAGTACCAGATGAAGGTCTCTTACTCTGATAAGAGCTGTAATTAGTCAAAATCTTGACCCTTTGTGGGGGAGGTATTTGATGGAGTGGACCGATATTGTACATATTCGCACCTGACCTAGCACTGACGCAAATATTAGGATTTGCAAAGTTGGAGTAAAATCGGATTAGCGTTTCTCTTTCTGTGCAGAAAATATATTTTATATGAAAATTTCGACCTTTTGTGGGCAGAAGGAGTGAACCGCTATTGTCCTTCTCCAAACTCGATCTAAGTTTGACAAAAATATTACGATGTACCAAGTTTGGACGAAATCGGATACTACCTTCGAGAATTAGCGAGCGTACCAGACAGATAAACAGACTGACTGACATCGCTAGATGGACTCCAAATGTCCTGAAACGGATTTGATCCAAAGATACCTAGGGTCTAAAACCGTTATTTCGACTAGGCACGTTTTGACCATATCAAATGATATATACCCTCTCTAGCCATATGGCTGAGGGTATAATCACAACTCTCAAAATTCAAAATCCGGGTCCGACTTTGTATACCCTCCACTGTACCATGGACGGTATATTAAGTTTGTCATTCCGTTTATAACTCCTCGTACTAATAATTTTATTTTTGATCATCATGAAATAAAATTTCAATTTAGCCATTATTTCAATCCAACTTTTTTTCACAAAAATATCTTCCCTTTTTCTCAGTGTACCCAGCGATTTACTTGAAATTATTCGCATCAATACGATTACCCCGGAAATTTAAGAATAGTTTCAAAGAACACTTTAAATGGTCTTCAAATACTAGAACTGACTGCCTGCCTCATTGAAAAATTGCAACATTTTCAGGGAATGCACTCAAGTGCAACCAAACGAAGAAAGTTTTCGCATAAATTAAATATGGACAATCTGGGCTAAAGAAGATTTGCGGGTAACAGCCAAGCCATAACTTGGCAGAACTTTTAGTTTTTCAAAAGATTGGATTATGAACAGAAGTCTGCGGCAGAATAGCAAAACTCAAAGCAAAGCATGAAATTTGTTGTGGGATTTGTGGCCATAATTTCAATGGTTTACTACGGCGGTATGGCAACAGACAAGGCAACCGACGCAATGCGAAACAGGACAAAGGACAAGAACACCATTGTGGGACAAGAGAAAACAATTAGTTTGGAGTTTAATGACCTATGGCCAGACATGCGGAACGATGAAGATGTGATTTTGTTGGAAGAAGTGTTGGCTGAAATTGAAAAAGGTATCTGGGAAAACATAAATAACTAAAAACAACAATAAAACTGCTAATTTCTTTTTTTTTTTTTTTGTGATTTTTTAGGTCGTGGCAAATCCCATAAATACAAGAAAATCTCGAAAACTTGGTATCCCCTGTTTATGGGCGTTCTAATAGCCAAAGTTGTTTTAATACCCCTCATATTGAAAATGTTAACTGCCATTTCGTCGGCTGCTTTGGTGATGAGTAAAATCTCCTTAATTACTACTGGCCTCTTGGCATTGAAATGGATTTTTTCGGGTAGTGGCGAACAGCAGACACAGTTTGAATTGGTCTATGTACCGCCACCGCAATCACATTCGGCCGTACCATATCGCAGTTTCAAAACTTGGAATGATCTATCTTCGGCTGATAGCAATAAAATTGTTGAGACAAAGGAAACTGAGAAACAAAAATATATTCCAATAAATAAAGTGGAAAATAAGCAGTCACATAATACGGCTGGCTATGGTTATGGCGTAAGTGATGCCAACGCCTATAATGACTGGTATCGTTATAACCAACATAATTACAACTATGGTAAACCGTTTTTGTAGTTCAGTTAGAAAACGAAAGATAAGAAGAAAAGGAAGAAAAGAAAAAATACAAATTTGAGATACGCCCATCCACCGTTAAGACGCTATTAAGATTGTAAGAAATATATAAAAAATAAGTGAATATGTGTTTAAGAAAAGTTGATCGTGCGCCTTGTTAAAGAAATGGTTTTAAGTGCAAGAAAATGTTGGCATTTAATTTTAGTACAATAAGTTAGTTTAAATTTTTAGTAAACAAAAATGTACTATGAACACGAAAAAAAGCTATTTTAAATAAAAGTATTTGTTTTTAAGAGAAAGAAGTTCGAAATAAAGTTCTAATTCTCTGAAAGTTGATTCAGGCACATCTTGGAAAATCAAGGAAAACAACCTTTAAATCTATAAATATATATAAAATAAAGTTGTTTTAGTTACTACGCTTATAACTCAAGAACCGCTGATCTGATTTTAACGATTCAGGCAAAAAAATCGCGTGAAAATGTGAAATTTGAAAATTTTTATTCTGACTTTTGAATTTTGACTTAATATTTCCGAATGTACATTTGTAGTGTTTTTTTTTTTAATTCAAATATGATGTGTAGTCTTTTTGGGTACTCCCCAAGCAACATCAGAAAAATCTGTTATTTATAGATTTTATGTATTTATTGGTTAAGTGGAACTACGCGAATAATATAAATTCAGTAGATAATAATCTATCAATCAAAAAACAATTTTTTACCATATAAGAATGGTATTTTCAATTTGATTAACATTATTTAATTGACTCGATTTCTTAAAAAAAATTAAGAAAATAGCGAACAAGTTGAAAATTTTTTTTTTTTTTTTTTTTTCAATTTGTTTTTCTTTTTCAATTGTGATTATCACATTGAATTCAATCGTTTTTTTTTTCTTTTTTGTGAACAAAATAAAGAATTGTTCATACCATATAAAAGAATAATATGTTATTCAATACGCTTATAACTAAAGAACGCTTAGTGGACTTTAACAATTTTGGCAATTTCGCCTTGGAAAAAATTCGAGTGAAAATATGCCAACAAAAATGTGAAGGAAAAAAATCTATATTGTAGTGTACATTTTTGATTGTTTTGAATTCTGAATAATTAATATTTATAAAAAAAATAGGTAAAAAAACTTTTTAAGTTTAAAGGTTTTATGGTAAACATACATTGCAATGTTTAAGATAAATGTACTATATAATATATATTTACTAGCTGGCTATTATGCATATTTGTCAAAGCATAATTATTCACAGATATGACTGATATAAGAGTTCACGTACTGGTCGATTAAAAGTGTTTTAAAATACCTGTACCCATATTTAAGCCGTAGGCTTCAATATTTAAACCGTGGCCTTCAAATGATTGGATGTGCTATACAGATCTATTTAAAAGTATATATTAATCGTATCCCCATGTAAGGGATAAAATTAATCTTTAGTATGGTAAAAATCGTAGTAAATTGTCTAGTCAACTGAGCAGTAATTTGGAATTTTACTGTATTTTGTACATCTCATAATTGAGGACTGAATGATTTAAGAATAGCCAAAGTTAATTACATTTTTAAACCCATTAGCACCTTAGATTGTGCATTAGAGTCCTCATAAGTCCCCCTAACCATGTCGGTCTGTTTGACCGCCAAAAGGGGGACTTGAGGGGGTACTATTACATGGAGAAAATTCTAAAATTTGTAGATATGTTGAAATTTTTGTGTAAGATTTTTACCCCCAAATACACATTTTTAACCAAATCCTTTGAAATATGGTAAAATCAGGAGGTACCTTTATATGGGCATTACTCCGAAACATCGACTTACATTGAAAACTTTCTTCTACCCCTCATTAACCACTTCAACTAAAGCCTATGACTGAAAAATAAATCAGGTTATTCAAATCACCAATAACCGACGGTATGTGAATATCTATTACAATTTTTGCCATGAATATTGATTTCTATTTAGAAATTACTACCTATAATAAAAATTGTGCCGCTTACATAAGTCAGATCTGTGATTTATTATGCGTTTACAAATATGCATTAAAGGCTAAAAAAGGCTAGTACCAATATAATTGAAACTCAATAAAAAATGAGTTTCGTTAGTTATAATTATTTAAATCTATGACCCTCTATGGAGTAGGTCTCAAAGGAATGGGGCAATATTGTCCATTTCATATCGGACCTAAATAAATATAATTTAAATATTGCAACGTGCCAGGTTTGAACTACATTCTTTACTTCCTTCACTTTATATGAGATATGTAATAACTTTAAGATAATGTTAAAATGTGCGAGAGGTATCAGATTTAGTCGGCCGAAGTATTCCATTTTCGTACTTCATCTAACACAGATAAGAATATTGATATGTGCAAAATTACAAGAAAATCGAACATTTATATCCAATTTTATGGGAAATCATAAATTCCATATTCATCTCAGGTTTCTGGTTGAGAGAAATATTTAGATATAGCATGTTATAAAGAATCGCTGACTTGCTTCGCAAGTTATGACAGATAAAAGTATTGACAATTGTGAGCCTTTGTTGGGGGAGGTACCACAAGGGATTCGCAGATATATATCATCTTCACAACAGATCTTGTGTTAGCAAAAATGTTTATATGTATGTATTTTGACGAGAGTTGGATACTTATTCTGCTTTCTTTAAGCGTTGCGTTTTTTAAAATCTTGAACCCTTTGTGGGGTAGGTACCAGAAGGGTATGTTCCATCTTCAAAGCATATCTTGTGCTACTAAAAATTATGATATTTATTAAATATGAAGGGAACTGAATGATTATTTCGGATTTTATAATCTTTTTGGTTACTCAAAACTTTAACCCTTTGTGCGGTAGGTTAAAGAAGGAATAGTCCTATCTCTACCATCTTTATAACAGATCTTGTGTTGATAGAAATATTATGATGTGTAAAGTCAGAATGGAAGCGGGTGTTAATTTCGCATTTCATGAGCTTCATGAATATTCAAATTTTGACCCTTTGGGGGTGAGGTGCCAGAAGGAGTGGACCGATATATTCCATCTTCACTCCAAATCTTTTGCTAGTATAAATATTGTGATGTGACAATCGGACTCTTACATTACATTTTATAAGAGTTATAATTATTCAAAATGTTGACCATATGTGGGGGGAGGTATTTCATGGAGTGGTAATATTAGGATTTGGATTTATTGGACTACTTAAAAGCCATTTGAAATATTTAGTTTTGTTATCTAATTTTAACTGGCCCATTTTCATCTTGAAATAATGTCACATATTAATTCAAACGAGAAATCTCGGTTTTTGACAGGAGACACGAGGTCCTGTACATTTTCGTAGAATGACTTGATATTACGCTCTCTGTCGTGATAATGGATATTCAAAATGATATTTGATAATTTAAATTCTAGTTCATATTTCGCTATATCTTCAATATCAGACTTCAAGGGGATCAGCATCAATATAATGTGTCATGTTTATACCCTCCACATTGAAAAGGAGTGTATATTAACCTTGTTATTTCGTTTGTAACATCCTAAATAATCGTCAAAGACCCTACAAAGTGTTTACATTCATAATCAGCATAAAATTCTAAGTCGCTTTAACGAAATCTGTATGTTGAAATCACGATACAGCCCGCGTTATTTGACGTAGAGCTTGAAAATGTGGCAGAACAATTTGTATTGCGTCTAGAATGGTTGGTATTGAAAATCAGATGAATTCGGTATTTTCATGATTTTTGCCACATTTTTCACGGATTGGTCTAAAAATTGGTATTTGTAATTCATAATGGGTTCTAGCTCCGGCTGCAGAACATTGAAAATTTAGGTCCACGTTTTCCTATAGCGCAAATATAACGATACCCACCGATACTCGGTATTTTGATAATCACACGCATCACATTCACATTTATCTGCGAAATTCCTTCAAATTTAAGAAGGTTTGATAGCTGATAATCCATGAAATATAAAATTATCTATAGAGGACCCTTTTTTTGTATGGCCTCACCCACTTAATGGTTTTTTGAAAAATTTAACAGCATTATTCAAACGGTCTTACTCGTATTTGTAGTTTAAAGTGGAACACGTTTGAATTCAGATACTTTTATATAAAAACGATTTCTTTACCCAAAATGTGGAGGGTTTCAAAATTTCGGCCCGGCCGAACTTTATATTTTTTACTTGTTGATATTTTGACGACTTCAGCCATAATTCTTCCATATAACTTCGGTCTAAATATATTTTTCGATAGATTTCGATGTTTAAAGGTTCTGCCATGAAAGACTTGAAATTAAACAAAAAAGTATTTTTTTAAAGAAAATGCTGTAATTTTTCAGAAATTTGATAGTTTTTCAATTTTAAAAATTTCAAGGTAGAACGTTTAAAATTTGAAAGCCGAATGATGTCCAGCTCATGTCTTAAAAATACGGTTCGACCGAACTAGACGCTAGTTTTAGTATTAAATACACTTGACATTGTATGTTCGTCTATTGCCGGCGTACACGCTAACGTTGCTAATAGTGTGCACCGTTTGAAGAAAACAATGGCTATGTTCGTTCAAAAAGTGTGCCCATGACAAATTACGACCCAAAAGTCTTGAATGTCACTATTGTCTTAATGCTCTCACACATCACTACATTTATGTCATAAAAATTTCACTTTCTTTAAAGGCCAAATGAAAAATTATCCGATGGGTATCAAGTTGTAAAATATGGTACAAAGCTACTTGTAGTCGATTGGACCATCAAACCAGAGTACAATGTCAAGTATTGTCTTGAAGCTTCGTCATTGGTATCTGTGTCTCATATTTGTCTTCACTACGCACTTGGAAAGAAATGTAACACGTCGCCGCAGATGTTACTTAATTTTTATTTGACATCCAACATGAAATAGAAATGTGGGGCGTCACATCTTATTTTATCATTTATTTTCCAGCTATGCTTTTCATTGTGACGACGCACATCTATTTTGTAATATTTACTTTCAACGGTGTGAAATTGAATAACATGAGCGAGTAGTGGCTGGGAATGTTGTTGGCGGACACAATATTTAAAGCGTGGATGTAATGAAAGGTGTGGGTATTGTAGAAAAAAAAAAAAAAAAAAAAAAAAAAAAACAAACAAAAAACGAAACAATTGAATAGTTTTGAGCGCTGACTTTTTACAACAATTGTTTCTATCAAAGCCAGAAGTTTTCAATAAACTTGGTTTATTTTTGCATCTAAATGACAAAAAAGACCTTTACAGGTCTTTTCTAAAAATTTCAAAATTTGTAAGTCCCAGCGAAATCACAAATACATACAAAGGTTCTTCTACAATTTGGCAGAGGTTTTTCTTGGATGTATCTGATATCTGATACCAAACTTAATTACCAATCGGATAAAACCTATATATGGGAGCTATATCTGAACCGATTTTCTCCGAATTCAATGTACTTGCTTCTAAATTGAATAAGGTCGAATGTACCAACATTCAGGACTTTTAGTCCGATATTGGCCATTTGGTGCACAATTAACCGAAGAAGTTTGAAGACATATGGGAGTTATATCTAAATCTGATCCGATTATCACGAATTCAAGAGGGTTCGTCCTTGGGCCAAAAAAAATTGTTTGGAAAATTGCATCTTGATCGGATATAAAATGCGACCTACATTTTGTTCACAAAAATACATGGACACACGGACGGACGGACGGACGCACGGACTGACATGTACAAATCGACTCAGAAAGTGATTCTATGAATATCCTCAAATGCTTCCTTCTCTATATTACAAAAAAATGCACAACTACATAATACTCTTATCGATATGTGGTGTAGGGTATAAAAGAGAAAGTACAACCCTTTGAAAGAAGAACCCTTGAGGGTCAAAATTTCCGACCAAAATAATCCTCATACTATAGCCAAGACAATATGTGTCTGAAATGCAAGGATCCCAAGGATTATTAATCAAACGGACGTGATCGACACTTTGGTATTTTTTAGTGCCAACCTTGCTTTCTAAAATACTCCAGACGCAATAGACCAACGGATTGGTATCCGGAGATTTTGGTGGCAATTGTGCGATGGAAATGAAGCGAGGAACCTTATTTTGTAACCATTCTAGAGTGGCGCGTGCTGAGTCCTGTTGGAATGTCCAAAGTCTGCGACAAAAATGTTTGTGTGCAAAAGGCTTTGATACACCCTCCGGAATATTTTCACTATAATATTTGGCATTTATTCTGATGCCACGGTCGATTAATACGAGCGGAGAGCGACCATCGGCTATTATGGCGGCCCACACCATCACCATGGCCGACGCTTGAGTTCTGGTGGCCAATCGAAGGTGCACATTTTCAGCTTACCTCTTTGGCAAGTAAACACGATCGTTTTGTTTGTATACAAACTACTGGACAACGAATGTTTTCTCATCGGATAAAACCAAATTCGAAGCACCTCTTTAGGTCTTCTGAGTCTATTTTCTTTCTGTTGCGGTGTAAGTTCTTGCACTTTTTGTAATCACAATGGCTTTACTCCGAGCTCAATTTCAATATTTGCCGAATGGAATATTGCGATATGTTCAGCTCATGAGGCATTTTTCAGCCACTGCGACGCGGCTTTCGATCAAGTCGCTTCATTACTTTTCGAACCATTTCTGCTGATGTTACTGTTTTCTTCCCTCCACTTCCTTGACGTCGGGTCACCTATCAGTATCACGGTAACGAGCTATGGAACGAGACGCAAAGTATAAGGTATATAAATGTGAAAATTACTTTAAGTCAGCTACTTTTCCGAATATCGGGAGGTACCTTTATATGGGGCTATACCAAAACCTGGATCTACATGACCCATTTTCAATACCAAATGTTCTGCAGACATAATACACATTTGTGAAAAATTTTATCAATCTACATAATTTCGTTCAGAAGCTATAGTGATTTCCACAGACGAACAGATATCGCTAAATCGACATAGAATTTTATGCTGATCAAGAATGTATATACTTTGTGGATCTTAAATATATACTTCGATGTGTAACAAACGGAATAACAAACTTAATATACCCTTAATACTATGGTGGAGGGTATATAAAAAATACTTGGCTATCCTTCAAAATTTATATTTCATGTTATGTATTATTTTTAAATGTATATTAATTTGTATTATTTTTAAATGCGTCTAGAAGAATAAGAATGTTTCCATTATTTGCCCACCTTAAATCTTGGCCGGAGCACAGGCAAAAGACACAGGAGACATGATAAAATTAACATGGCATCTCCGAATAGTGTTGTAAAGTGAATGATAAATTTAATGTATTATTACAACATTTCAGCTATAATTTCTTGTTCGAGACTTGTTTTATTCGTTGTAATTGTTGTATTGTATCGCCTTGTGGCGTACTTTATACATTATGTAAAAGCAATCATTACATATATATAATACTCCGCTCATTATATAATTGTGTGCCTACGGAAATATTAACAATATTGTATTAAATATAATTTATTGAAGGTCTAAAAAGAAATTGCTAAAATTAGATTAATCAATGAGTGGCAAATCACCCCCCAAAAATACTTATATTATCAAGTTATTATAATAGGCAATAATTGAACAACGACCACATAATTATTAATACATCATTTGAAAAGAGTAGATAATTGCATGTCTATCAATTGCGGACCATTATGACATTACACACTTATAACTTCTTCACGTTTGGGAGGGCGGTATTGCGATTCGACATTATAACACAAAAAAAAATTGAAAAGTTAAGTAATAAAAAATGAATAATGTGTTTGAAAGCAACATTTAAACATTTTATGGCTTGGGGCTACATTGCTTCAAGGCAGATTGTAATTGTCAAGGGGAAAGGGAATGTGACATATGAAATGATGCTGTGATATAAATAATCCTCTAAGATAATGTCGCCTATGACAACAAAGACCGCAATAACAACAGTAAAATTTATTAACAGAGACCACAAATTAAGCGAACAATGAATAATTGGCCGTAGCCCCCCACTATTTCCTGAAATTTGCAAGTGTGTGTGTGTGCTATTAGTTGTACATTATGTTCATATTAGCAATTTTTCAACCTTATCTTTTGGTAAGAGTGAAAGTTGACAAAAGGTGTGAAATACTTTTGTTTGCCTGTATTTTTTTCTACATTCTTTAAAATTATGCCTAGAAATTTAGTGAGAAAATTGTATTTATGTGATAATGACTGTCTATCAGACTTCAAAGTTGATAGGGAAAAATGGTAATGGTATATTCTTCATTTCTAATCGATGCTTACAAGCAATAGCCATTTGTACTTTATTCCCTGCGAAATATATATTGGGGACCGATATTTGAATATTTATATGAAATAGCAAATGCCCGCTACTTTGAATGCGGAAAAGGAATTAACTTAATTTTGGAGCGATCTTTTGCCCCAAATGTATATTATTGATACCCCTCTAAAAAAGTTATCTTACCTATATATAAAGGAAAATTGCGTAAGTTACTACGCTTATAACTCAAGAAGATTTGATTTTAACGAATCAGACAAATTCGGAATTGTCTTTTGGAATTGTCAGAAATGGGTAAAATTCAAAAAATTGAAAATCTTCATTTTGACTTTTGAAATGTACAATTGTAATGTTTTATATTGCATGACTTTTTTTCATGTTGACCTACCATTTGCGAATGTACATTTGTAGTGTTTTTGTTTTTTGAATTCTTATATGATGTGTAGTCTTTTTAGGGTAATACAAAGCGAAGACGGATAAACAACACTATGTGTTGCGGGTATTATAAGTTTGATTGGGCCAGAATTTATGTAACACCTCGAAATATTGGTTTCCCATATAGGAAAGTATATATGGATCTTCCTAGCTCGCCGAGCTGAGTCGATCTAGCTATGTATGTCCGTCCGTCCGTCTGTCCATGTTAATTTGTAATCAAGCTACAGGTCGCAATTATGGCCAGATCCTAACGAAATATTGCATGGGGATAAGACGAGGGTCAGAATAAAAGCCTACTCTTTTTGGAGATGATCGCCATATATTTAGGGGTTGAAATTGACCCGATCCTCACGCACATTTGAATGGGGGTTACGGGACATTGCAAAAGCCAAGCAGTTTTTTGTAGACAAAATACGAAAATGTCGATTCCAGTAACTTTTTGGAGAATTCACAAATACAGGAAAGACGCACTTCTAACTATTTCGTTAACTCTGATTTCAAATGTCTATATCTCATATAGATGCGTTTCAGTCAAAAACTTCTGAGAGATTATAGGTCTTTGGGAAAGATTGGTTCCAGATCTAGGAAGACCATTTAAGTGCAACATCTACCAATAAATTGGAAATGAGCAAATTAGTTTAAGTTGCTATTATTCGAAAATTAGAGAACGAAACCTAATGGTTTTCTTTTATTAATTGTCACAATATCTTGTGGAATTCTTTCGAGTATCTCGCCTATATAAACTGTATCGTTTATTATAGTGTTGTAGGGTATTCAACGGTCGGCCCCGCTCCACTGTAGCCTTTGCTTACTTGTTTATGTATTTATTTGGTTGGGGGAATATACGAATAATATCATTTTAGAAGATAATAAGCTATGAACAAAAAAATCTATGTTTTAAAAACGGTTTTTATACCCTCCACCTTATATGCTACGGAGGATATATTAAGTTCGTCATTCCGTTTGTAACTCATCGAAATAATAATTTTAGACATAACATATACTCCTGATCAGCGTAAAATTTAAAGACGATTTAGCCCTGTCCGTCCGTCTGTTGTCATCACGCTATAGTCAAAACGAATAATGAAAGGAAGCTAAAATTTTGCACAGATCAGTCTTTTGTCTGCAGGCAGGTCAAGTTCGCAGATGGGCCATATCGGTCCACGATATCGTATAGCCCCCATACAACGATACCTCCCAATATTCGATATTTTGATGATTGTAGCGACATTATTCACCGGAGTTATTTCAAATTTCATAATTAAAGTGCGTAAGGAGAACTGCAGTCTATGACTAAAAATTGTCTATGCAGATCCAGGTCTTCGTATGGGCCCCATATATCAGTACCTCCATATATTGGGTATCTTGATGATTTCAGCTATATTATTCACCGGAGTTTTTTTCAATTTGCGTACTTGAATACTGTATGGCAAAAGTTGCCTATGCAGGCCCACTTCTTCGTATAAACCCCAATATAGCAGTTATATTTGGTATTTTTAAGATTTTAGCATAATTTTTAGCGGATGTTATCTTTTTGAAAATTGCCAAATTCGCACCAAATGTTAAAGGGTATTTGGCCGATCCGAACTTTCTCCTTTTTTGTTGCCGTTTTGTTTTTACGCTCCCTACCTAATTAAGTACTTTTTATACACTATATAGGGTAAGTGTAGCAGTAGTCGGCACTTTTAGGATTTTCGCGTTTTTAATCGCTCACTATTCTGAGTGGAACTTTTCAATTATTACAAAGTTAATTTATTCAGATTCGAAATTTTGTATAGTTTTTGCAATAATAAATAAAGTTTTAATAACTTTTTATTGAATTTCATAAATTTGTAGTTTTATTAAAACAATGCTTTTTTGCCAGTAGTCGGCACCACTTGCTAATTGTCGGTATGGCATGTTCCAACAGTCGGCATATCAATTTTTTTGTAAGAATAATAATAATAAATTAATTCATTAAAATGTAATATTTTTGTTTAGTTAAACTGATTCGACGTCTTTATTGTACTTTTCTTAGAATATGGATTGTTGAGGACCTTCACAGACAAAAATTGTACACAAAGATAGCTGACAATATATTTGAAGTAAAAAAATACATTTAGTTATAATAGTTTCATTTATTTGGGCTTAAAAATAAAAAGTGCCGACTACTGGGACATGCCGAACTAAGGCACACTTACCCTAGCACGCATTTACAAAAACGGTTCCTTGTCTAATACACAGACACCTTCATTTCTGAATTCGTAAATGCATACATATATCGTTTAGTACTTCTCGTACATGTTATATTATTTGTTTCTAAATTCACTTCCTTATCTAAACGCTACACAGTCACAGTGCTCCCTATGCTAATATTCACAATTTTCGACACTTCATATCAAATTTAGTACCATTTAACAAATACTTTTCGTACACGTTTCAGAAGGAATTTCCAAATTCGACACCTTATCTAAACGCATGGTCACATTTAACCTAATACAAGAATTCATAACCTAAAAATTTGGCTTATTGTGATATATCGCTTTCGGGTTTTCGCCTATGGCATTCATCCTCAAAACGAATTTTCCTTCATGAAAACAACAACACATTTCTCAAAACGAAAAGTTCTCTTGAACCTGGTGTTTTTAAATCCCAACATTATTTATACTTTTTATTTTACAAGCATTTTGTATATCCTTGCTCTTATTTAATGTGGCTTGCTCCGAAAAAAAAATTACACCAACAACGTCCCTTTGCCAATAGACTTCGACAGCAAATAATATGTTGGCTCACAAAATATTTGACTATAAATTTGGTTAAAAAAGTGACAACTACAAAAACAACGAAACTAACTACGCTCTATGTAACTGTGAGTATGGATGGCAACAACGAAAACGAACAACAAAAAACAATAACGTCGTCAATGGGGTGACTCCCATGCCATATTTAAGGTATAACTGGAAATCAAACTTTTGTGCGTTTTTAGGTTAAACGCAAAAATTCCGACAGGTGAAATTGATTTTCAGCTTCGTTCGTTTATTCGTTTGTGTAAATATGAAATGTCAACAATTTGTTACTTGAAAAATAACTGAAAAAAAAACACCGAGAAAGTGCTGAACGGAATGAATTACTTAACAAATTACGTTTGAGTCACACATATATAAGTTTGGACTACCTACATGGATGGAACGACGTAAAGATGTGTCAGATACAATACGATTTTCATAATTAAATGCTAATTACCGCGATCTCGGCAAAAAGTGTGAACTAAATTGTTGGGAAATTGTTAACAATTTGATGAAGGTCAAAATTTATAATATTAATTTGTTTGATTGATGATTTCCTCATATACTGTAACGTCATTGTATTAAATCCAATTTCTTGGAATTCTGATGCCACCACAAAATTTTCCTGTAAACAATTTAATTAGCCCAAGTACAGCGCAGACTCCCAGATTTATAATATTTTGATGGCTTCATTTACATTTTCAAATACGTTAGGAATTATACAGGGTGAAATGCGAAAACAGTAACCAACTTCCGACAGCTGTTAAAATTATTCCAGTGATAGCTCATTATATTGTTTACAATCCTTCAAAAACATTTTGCTGAGAATTTTCCAGAAAAAAAGTTATTTGTGATAGAATTCAAGCGAGATAGTGTGATTTCTTTATATTTGGCTGCTGACTACCGTAAGAGCACTCAAGAATTTAAATGTGAATAAATCTTTTGTGTCTCGTACCATCGCTCGTTACCGTGATACTGGTAGCGTTGCCCTACGTCAAGGAAGTTGACGGAAGAAAACAGCGACGTCAGCAGAAATGGTTCGAAAAGTAAACAAGTAAAAAAACATTAAGTTCGGCCGGGCCAAACTCCACCTTAGGGTAAAGGAAACATTAGAAGAAATGTGGCAAAAACCATTAAAATGCCGAATATCGGGAGGTACCGTTATATGGGGGCTATACCAAATCGTGGACCTACATACAATCGTGGACCTACATATTATGACCTACAAATACCAATTTTCAGACAAATCCGTGAAGAAATGTGGCAAAAATCATCAAATTACCGAATATCGGGAGGTACCGTTATATGGGGCCTATACCAAAACGTGGACCTATAATTACAATGACTCACCACACGAACTGGGGCCCATTATGATCTACAACTACCAATTTTCAAAGAAATTCTTGAAAAAATGTGTCAAAAATCATCAAAATACCGAATATTGGGAGGTACCGTTATATGGGGACTATATTAAAACGTGGACCTACACATACAATGTTTCGCCACACGAACTAGGACCCATTATGATCCACAAATACCAATTTTTAGACAAATCAGTGAAAAAATGTGGAAAAAACCATCAAAATACCGAATATCGGGAGGTACCGTTATATGGGGGCTATACCAAATCATGGACCCACACATGCAATGTCTCGCCACCGGAGTTGGAACCCATTATGACCAACAAATATCAATTTTTAGACAAATCCTTGAAAAAATGTGGCAAAAAAATTAAATACCGAATATCGGGCGGTACCTTTATATGGGGGCTATACCCTATACATGCAATGTTTTGCCACACGCACAGGGACCCGTTATGACCAACAAATACCAATTTTCAGACAAATCCGTGAAAAAATGTAACATAAATCATCAAAATACCGAATATCGGAAGGTACCGTTATATGGGGACTATACCAGAACATGGACCGATATATCTCACTTTCAATACCAACCATCCTAGACACAATACAAATTGCTCTGCTAAATTTTGGTGCTCTACGTCAAATATTGTGGGCTGTATCGTGATTTCAACAGACAGACCGACATCGTTAAATCGACTTAGAATTTTACGCTGATTACGAATATATATACTTTATGGGGTCTACGACGAATATTTAAGGATGTTACAAACGGAATGACAAAGTTAATATACCCTCCTTTCCAAGGTGGAGGGTAAAAAAAGCGACTTGATCGAAACCCGCGTCGCAGTGGCCGATAATTGGCTCGTGAGCTGAACATATCGCAATATTCAATTCGGCAAATATTGAAAAGTGTGCTCGGGATAAAGCCATTGGAATTCCAAAAAGTGCAAGAACTTACGCCGCCAGAGAAAGAAAATAGAATTAAACATTCGTTGTCCAGCAGTTTGTAAACAAACAAAGTGATTGTGTTTACTTGCCAAAGAGGTCAGCTAAAAATGTGCACCTTCGGTTGGCCACCAGAACTCAAACGCCGGCCATGGTGATAGTGTGGGCCGCAATAACAGCCGGTGGTCGCTCTCCGCTCGTATAAATCGACCGTGGCATTAGAACAAAAAGCCGAATATTATGGCGAAAATATTCTGGAGGGCGTATTAAAATCATGGGCACGTAAACATTTTGGCCGCAGACCTTGGACATTCCAACAGGATTCCCCATCATCGCAGTCAGCACTCGGCGCCTAAAAATAATTACAAGCGGAAAGAGACCTTCGGCTGTTATGGCGGCCCACACCATCAGCGTGGCCGCCGCTTGAGTTCTGGTGGCCAACCGAAAATGCACATTTTCAGTTGACCTCATTGGCAAGTAAACACGATCTGGAAAATTCTCACAAAAATGCTTTTGTACGCTTGTAAACAATATAATGAGATGTCACTGGAATAATTTTAAAAGCTGTCGGACGACAGTTTTTTAATCTCAACCTGTATAGCCGTTATATTGGGTTCTACACGAAGACATTGGCCTGTATATGCATTTTAATATTCAAATACGAAACTTCGAAAAAAATTCGGTGAATAATGTAGCTAAAGTCATCAAAATACCAAATATAGGAAGGTACCGTTATATCGGGGCTATACGAAGACCTTGACCTGCATAGACAATTTTCTGTCACAGGCTGTAGTACCCATTAAGAACTTAAAATAATGTTGCTAATATCATCAAAATACCGAATATAGGCAGGTACCATTATGTGGGAGCGATACAAAGGATGTGGAAGTGTATGAGAAATTTTCGGCCGCAGGATGTAGTACCCATTAGAAAATCCAAATACGAAATTTGAAAGAATTTCGGTGAATTATATCGCTAATATAATCAAAACTCCGTATATTGGAAGGCACGCGTATTGGGCGCTATATGAAGTCGTAGAACTGTTTTTCTGTCATAGGATGTAGCAAATTTAAATTTTGAAGCATTTCCAGCGAAAAGTTTGATACAAATCATCAGAATACCGAGTATCTTCCAGTAGAGTTGTGTGGGGCAATACCAAAACTTAGACATGTATTAACAGTTCTATGTAAGGATGTTTCGTACATCATGGGAATACATGCTGCCAATTTACAAAAAAATAGGTTTAAAATTGTGACTAAATCACCGAAAAATACCTTAAATATGTCGGAGTTATAGGAGGGCTATACCTAAACGTGGACCTACATAATCCATTTTTAATACCAAAAATCCTTAAGACCAAAACACACATCTGAGTAAAATTCTATCAACCTATTTTTATGCTGATCAAAAATGTATGCACTTTGCGAGGTCTAAAATGTGTATTTCGAGGCATTACAAATATGACAAACTTAATATACCCTCCATATTATGGTAGAGGGTATAAAAATAGTTTATAATATAAAAATAATTTATTTAAATAATTTATAATTTAACACCCTTAATGGACTCACCCTAATAAATCGATGTGAAATTTATTTACCTATACAAATATGGGCCAACGTTTATTTACCTTCTTATTAAGTCCTAATTTGTTGCCAAATTATTTACATATCTCCAAGCTAAAGTATCGCATATCTCAGGGGTATGAATTGATAGATGGAATTATGTCCAAATTGCGTGTGAAATTATTTTCACTCTCATCAAAGCTTTTAATGAGCACTCGGAGTGTGGTTTTCGTTGTCGATCTTGTTCTTGTTGTCGTTGCTTTCGCGGTAGGAGGTGGTGGAACAACAAATAGATTGATTATTATTAAATTGAAATATTTTCTAAACGCCTTCACGTCAATCTAAACACTTCGATTACGCATGTTTCATAAGCCATAGTCATAACAATTATTGTGACAGCTGCCACTGCCACATATCCATTACATCCATCCACATCCACGAGCAGTGCGAGGCGAGTGAGTAATGGCGGTGTGGTGCGGCAGTTGGCCGTTTAGGCGTCATTCCGGAACCATAAAGCACTCTCACTGTACATATTTGTGGAACAATGAACAAAAAGAGAAATTATTAAACATTTACAAATTGTTCATAGTTTGATAACAATTCGTACAAATGTAAATAGAAGCGGCAGCAAAAAACCGCCACAACGATATCAACAACAAAGAGCCACGACGAAAGCGCTGGCGATGATGGATATGGTAAAACCAACAACCATTATTACTCTAACTGCCATGAGAAACTCGAAATGTAAAATTTGAAAATACCAAAAAAAAAAAAGAAAAAATAACAGCAACGTGTGTTTGGGTGTGGTCTTTGCCAATAGTCACTTTTTTTTTTTGTCAAAGCTCTCCGTTGTGGCTGTTGTGACACGTTTGAACATGTGCACTGTTGCTAACTTCCACGCATAATTTGCTTTGGTTATGGCCAATGTGGAAACTGCAGTAACGAATTTCAATGTAAATTACATATTAGGCCTTCGAAGTGTGATGATGTAAATTCTTGGTTTGTTTGGCGATGATATAAATATAAATGATGATATAATGAGAAAATTTGACTCTAAGATAGTTATGAGCATTTTGGACGAGTAACAAAATATGAAATATAATAATTGTTAAGAAAATAGCATGAATGTTATGACAAATGTAATACAAATGTATCTGGTTAAAATCTTAACAATACCGAATGAAGCCATATATTAGGGTCTATGCGACGACGTGGACCTGCAACTTATGTCATAAACCTTTGCAATATTGAAATGCGAAAATTGAAAAAAAAAAATCAATGAATAATAAGCTAAAATCATCGAAATACCGAATATAGGGAGGTGCTGTTATATTGCGGCTATACGAAAACGTGGGACCTGCACAAACAATTTTCTATAACAGGCTGTAGTATCCAATACGAACTTCAAACACCAAATTTGAGACAGTTCCGGAAAATAATGTCGATAAAATCATCAAAATACTGAATATCGGGAGGTACCGTTATATGGGGGATATACGAAGACGTGGACCTGCACAGACAATCTCCTGTCATAGGCTGTAGTATTCATTACGAACTTTAAACACTAAATTTGAAACAATTCCTGTAAATAATGTCGCTAAAATATGAAGATGTGGACATGCACGGACAATTTTCTGTCATAGGATGTAGTATGTGTTACGAACCTTAAATGCCAAATTTGAAACATTTCCTGTCGCTAAAATATGAAGATGTGGACCTGCACGGACAATTTTCTGTCATAGACTGTAGTATCTGTTACGAACCTTAAATGCCAAATTTAAAACATTTTCTGTGAATTATGCCGCTAAAATCATCAAAATACCGAATATCGGGAGGTACCGTTATATGGGGGCTATACGAAGACTTGGACCTGCACAGACAATTTTCTGTCGTAGGCTGTAGTACCCATTACGAACTTAAAATACCAAATTTGAAACATTTCCGGTGAATAATGTCGCTTTAATCACCAAAATACAGAAAAAAGGGAGGTTATATGGAGGTTATCCAAACTGAATGACAAACTTAATAAACCCATAGTACAATAAGGAGGTAGAACAGCTTCGTAAAACTACAGAAATACAGCTCTGAGGCTATGCCCGTTTCCTGTCAGAATTATTCAAAATTATAGGCAACAAATTGTTTTCATTTATTTGATATTTTTTGTTCATTTCTTAAATGAGTCAAATAGCGCGAAAGATGAACGAAATGCCTGGATGTTCTCTCAAAAATATGATCCCAAGTGTTCAATCTTTCAATTCCATGGCAAATCTCGTTAACATTTCTAATGCGCGCCCCGCAATTTGAATTTCTTCCAATCATTGATTTTGAGAATATTTTGTTTTTATTTTTCAAAACATGCACAAAATTGGCAGAAGTCGGGCACACTTAGAAAAAAAAAATTGTAATCAGCTGGAAGATCTACCTTACCTTTTTATTGTACCATGAATAAACCCACCATACTTTGGTGGAGGGTATAAAAAAAATTAAAGTAAATTAAACACTGCACACTAAAAATACCGACAATTGAAAGAAAGTTTCATGTAAACCTTGAAACCCGTAAAAATAGACAGCAATTACTTATATCTACGAAAAAGACCCAGATCCACAATTGCAGCTTATTAGGTTATAAGTTTTAAAATTTTTAAATGTCCATTCCAGCATCACTCTAGTCATACTACTAACTTTTCGATAATTTTTTTTCATTGTGGAATATCAGACAAATATTTCGAAGTGTACCCAATTGTATTTTATCTATATACTAGCTGGAAAGACAAGGCTAATACACCCTCCTTAGAATGGTGGTATAAAAAGTAAACTATAAGGCTATAGCTGTGCGGTGCCGGCCATGTTATATCCTATACCTTTTTTTTGTTAAAATAATAAATAATTATTTTTTATCCTATACTTTTTTTATTTTTTTTTTTTTTTAAATATTACTCTTCGATTAAGTTATGCCACATTATAGACCATTAATTTTAATGTGGAAAATCAAATGCAAATACTCTAATTAAATTTAATTTATAAAGATTTTTAATTGAATTCAATTGTTTAAAATATATCTAACGGTATTTTGTACATCAAAATTAAAAAAAAAAAACTCTTTCTTTATAACCACTCTTTCTTTTAATCAATAAAAGCCAACACAGTCCAGAATGTTACCTCGTATTTTCCTAAAAAAAATCTGATTAACTGCATTTAGGAATTTATTTAACTAAAAAACAGATGGAAGGAAAGAAAACATGCGAACAAAAAAACTTAATCAATTACCAAACTGTTAATTAATTTTATTACCCTCCGTTGGTTCGGCTTGTGTGTATTTAACGTTTCGTGTTTGTGTGTTTTAATCAAATTTGAAAATTGTATAACTGCTGATGGAAAAAGTTTTTTACGACATCTCTTAAAAACAAAACTACGGTCCAGCGGCAGAGGCAGCAGCTAACAAGAAATCTCATTCATTGGCCCAAAACAAACGAGGCAGATATATTTGGCTGGCAGCAGCAGCAGCAACTACAGAAGCAGGGTTTACTGATACACTCGACGTAAATTGAAAATAAAAGTGTTTTAATTGATGCCTTTTGTGAATCAAACAAATAAACATTTCACTTTAATATCTTCCTCAAGAGAACAAAGACAAAAGTTAGGGCAATGGGAACAGTGGGCACTTAATGTAGTGGAGGTATTTTCAAAGGTTTTGGGATTGGCTGAAAATTATTTTTGAAGATGAACGGGCTTTATAAGTATATTTAGAATTCCGCAGGAAAGATTGGCCGTGAGTTGAAGTGCATAATTAAATCGTCCTATAAATTCCCTTGCTGTTTGTGTAGCATAATTTTGATATGTTATATCCTCCAAATAATGATATTCGTTTTAGGTTATTTTAGCCAATTTTTTCAGAGAAATTTTCTTAAGAAATTTAGTTTGCAACAGGTTTGATCTACTCTACCAGATAATTTTCTATACAGGGTCAGATGAAAAAACTGCAACCAACGTTCTAAGCCACTCGTCGGACAGTTGTTTCTTAATGGAATTCAAGCGCAATAGTGTGATTTGTTCATATTTGACTGGAAAACAACAAGTGGCTATCGTTAGAACACTCCACCATTTAAATGTGAATAAATCTTTTGTGTCTCGTACCATTTCTCGTTACCGTGATACTGGTAGCGTAGCCCGACGTCAAAGAAGTGGACGAAAGAAAACAGCAAGATCAGTAGAAATGGTTCGAAAAGTAAAGAAGCGACTTGATCGAATCCCGCGTCGCAGTGGCCGAAAAATGACTCGTGAGCTGAACATATCGCAATATTTCATTCGGCAAATATTGAAAAATGAGCTCGGGGTAAAACCATTGAAATTCCAAAAAGTGCTAGAACTTACAACGCAACAGAAAGAAAATAGACTCAAAAGAGCTAAAGAATTGCTTCACTTGGCCGAATGTTAGAAAACATTCGTTGTCCAGCAGTTTGCAAACAAACAAAATTATCGTGTTTACTTGCCAAAGAGGTCATCTGAAAACGTTCATGCACCTTCGGTTGGCCACCTAAACTCAAGCGCCGGTCATGGTAATTGTGTGGGCCGCCATAACAGTCGCTCTCCGCTCGTATTAATCGATAGTATAAATCGACCAATAAATGCCGAATTTTATTGCGAAAATATTCTGGAGGGTGAATTAAAGCCATGGGCACGCAAACATTTTGGCAGCTGACCTTGGACATTCCAACAGGACTCAGCACCATCCCACTCAGCACCCGCCACCCAAGAATGGTTACAAAATGAGGTTCCTCGCTTCATTTCCACCGCATTCTCCGCCACCAAAATCTCCGGATACCAATCCGTTGAACTATTGTGTCTGGAATATTTTGGAAAACAGGGTTGGCAATAAAAAATACCAAAGTGTCGATCACCTTAAGCAAGCGCTTCGCCGGGAATGGGTCAAAATACCGCAGAGCAACATTCGGACAGCGTATGACGTTTTCATTGGCCGTTTGAAGGACATAATTCGAACAAATGTAAACTTATTCTAAAATTTGATGCTATTTCCGACATTTTTGCTTTCATTCAATAAAATTTAAAAACAAAATGTAAATATTATGCCTTTTGACTTTGTTGCAGTTTTTATATCTCACCCTGTATGAGTACAAGCTAAATCCAACATATAAAGATTCCATCCGATATTCGGGTTATATATCCTATAACACTGTGTATTGCGCATATTATGAGTTTGATTGTGTTAAAAATAATGTAGCACCTAGAAATATTTGTCCTTCATATGGGAATGTATATATGGATTTTCCTATATCGCCAAGCTGATCTAGCCATATATGCCCGACCATCTATTCGTCTGTCCATGTTAATTTGTAGTCACAGGTCGCAATTATGGCATTATCACGAAATTGAGCATAGAGGTGGAGTTAGGGTCGGAATAGAACCCTATTGTTTTTGGAGATGATCGCAAAATATTTAGGGGTTGAAATGGATCTGATAATGCACTTGCACTACATGTCACATTTATAGACCAAATTTAGCATGGGGTTAGAGTTTAGGGCTGGGAAGAAGCCAGCCCATTTGGACGGTTATAGAACAATTTATAGCGGGTAAAATATACCATAACTTTTTATGTAAAAAATACGAAATTTTCCACTAAACCGCTATTTCCCAGCGAAATAGGTACAATCTATATGTAGAAGAAATGCGAGCTGATTTATATATTCATATTTATTCGTACATATTCATAACTTTATGGGTATCAAACAACTATTTGAAAATGGTGCAAGTGGAATGGTAAACCTAATATGATCTGACCATCCAATTTACTGTCGTTCCACTGTTTTTTCAACAGTCAAAAATTAACTATCAGCCAGCACGAGTGTTAAAAGCATCAAATCATGGTCATGAAAGTTAGTAGAGCCATCAAAACCCGACAAGAAACGCAGCTTTTCTACAAGAATTATAAACTTAAGCATGGTCTGTTCAAAAGTTTTAAGTATTTAAGCTGTGCGCCGTCATGCAAAACACAGACAGGAGGGAAAGAAAACAATGGTGACCAATAGATTTCTGATGTTGTTGTTTTAGTCATGGTATGTAGTACTCACATAATACATACCTACCTATATCTACCCTGGACAAAGGTATAAAACGTGTTCAAAAAACAAACACAAAAAACAAAACCTAGCAAAAAAATCTCTTTAAGGTATTTAAATGGATTGTCGGTTAATAGGTTAACTGAAGATTTGTTAACCATATACACACGCACGCACACACACATACACTCATAAATAACGACGCTACGTCACGGAATGTCTGAAGGCATGAATGAATGAAATGTCACATATAATGTCATCATCAATCCAACCGAATCGAGCGCAAACAATTTTGTAAAACAAAATTCTTCTGGTTTATTTTACGGCTTTTTGATGAATGAAATGAAAACGAAAACGAAATGGGGAATGAAATGTTTATATTTTGTTCAAAATCAAGGTAAGACTTATTTTGTGGAATTCCTATGCATACGGCTATTGGTATGTGTGAGCAGCAAATAAAGGTTGAAATAGAATGAAATAAGAAAAGTATTTTTATTGAAAGGACAAGTTGACAAGCTGCTGCAAAGAAATTTCATATTTTATTTGAAAAGGTTGTAATGTAATTCGTTCTTTTAAGTTTGTAGCGAGGGGAAATGGTTTCGACAAAACTACAAACATATGCTCTTTATCAGGTTACTAGAATCCTTTTAATGTATTATTGCACTTTTGCAATGTTATGTTTTATTTCTACTTATATCCAATCTGATATATTGAGAATATTACATGTCTCAGAGAGGTTGTGGGCAATGGTCTGTCGGAAAACTTATGTATTCGGTGTATTATTGCAGGCTTAATACGGTTTGTGTGATTTCATAAGTGTCATGGCGACTTTTGAAAAATTCCGTGGAGCTTGGCTTCTAATATAACTTTCTTGCAGTTTGTGTAGGTTTTTTTTTTTTTTTTTTGATATGACATATCCTCCATAATATGATTCATTCCGATATTCGGTTCTGAGTAACTTTATCCAATTTTTTTTAGAAGAATTTTCCAGAAACTCCTTAAAATCTAACATATTCAGGAAGATGTTGTATAAGTATTCTTAAATAATCTATAATAATATAATATAGACTTAAACTAGTAAGGAAAAGTCGACAGGGTCGACTATATGATAACCTACACCACTCTGCTTATTTAGTAGAGCTCCCGTAACAAAAGAATTTATTTGAAGTATATCATACCACCTATCAACATTTGGCTTTAGAGCAGTTATAGCTTGATTTCAGAGGGAACTAATATATGGGAGGCATATCCAATTCTGATATAAGTCATTATTTGCAAAATAAACCTGAAATTCGATTAGGAATATATATGGGAGCTATATCCAAATCTTTCCGTTCTCGTACTAAATATCATTGTTGTCGATTGCATAGGAGCTATAGCTATATCTGAACCGATTTTCTCAAAATTTGATGTACCTGCTTCAAGACTTCGAATGTACCAAAATTCAGGACATTTGACAGATATTGGCAATTTGGTGCATAATTAACCCGAAATCGGTTGAAATTATATATGGGAACTATATCCAAATCTGAACCGATCTTGAAACAATTTGGCAGAGGTATTTCTGGGCTGCATTTGATATCTGATACCAAACATCGTGTTTGTGGGGTGCATATTACGAATGTGGGGGACTTAAACACCAAATCGTATGAAACCTATATTTGGGAGCTATAGCTATATCTGTGCCGATTTTGAATTACTGTTGGGATGATATTAGCCATTTGGTCCATAATAAACATAATAAACATGATATCGGATAAAGATATATATGGGATCTATATCCTAATCCAAACCGATCTCGATAGTATTTGACAGATGTATTTTACCAAATACTGGTACCAAATATCATTCTTGTGGAGTGTATATAACGCAAGTGAGGAACTTAAAACCCCAATTCGGATGAAACATTTATATGGGAGCTATACCTATATCTGAACCGGTTTTATGTACTTGCTTCTAGACTGAATTCGACGAGATGTACCAAAATTCAGGCCATTAAGACTCATATTGGTCATTTGTGACACAATTAACAAAAAATCGGTTGAAGATATATGGGAGCTATATCTAGATCTAATCCGATTATCACCAATCACCAATAGGGTTTGTCCTTGAGCCAAACAAGTATTGTTTGCAAAATATCATCTCAATCGAATAGTAAGGGCGATCTGCATTTTGTTCACAAGAATACATGGACGGACTGATGGACTGGCATACATAAATCGACTCAGAAAGTGATTCTATGAAGACCCTCAAAAGTAACTATGGGTCTATCTCGCTTCTTTCTCCCTGTTATAAACAAATTCACAAAGAAATAATTCCTTCACATGCACATTTTCAACTGACCTCTTTGACAAGTAAACACGATCATTTTGTTTGTTTACAAACTGCTGGACAACGAATGTTTTCTCATCGGAGAAAACCAAATTCGGCAGTTCACCACTTTCGGCCAAGCGAAGCAACTCTTTAGCTCTTTTGAGTCTATTTTCTTTTTGTAGCGGTGTAAGTTCTTGCACTTTTTGGAATTTCAATGGCTTTACCCCGAGCTCATTTTTCAATATTTGCCAAATGGAATATTGCGATATGTACAGCTCATGAGTCATTTTTCGGCCAGTGCGACGCGGGTTTCGATCAAGTCGAACCATTTCTGTTGATGTTGCTGTTTTCTTCCGCCCACTTCCTTGACGTCTGGCTACACTAGCAGTATCACGGCAACGAGCGAAGACACAAAAGATTAATTCACATTTAAATTCTGGAGTGCTCTAACGATAGCCACTTGTGGTTTTCCAGCCAAATATAAAGAAATCACACTATCACGCTTGAATTCCATCACAAATAACTCTTTTCTGGAAAATTCTCACCAAAAAGCGTTTTTACGCTTGTAAACATTATAAATAGCTGTCACTGGAATAATTTTAACAGCTGTCGGACGAGTGGTTTAGAAATGACAACAGTCTTGAAGTTACTTCAGAACGTACTGCATAGAAGGTCAACAATTTGAATAATCATAACTCAAGTCTAAATATATTTTAATAATCGAACATTGGCTTAGGGTATACATCTGTCGGCTAACCCGAGAGATACTTTTTAATTTGTTAAATAAGTGAAATGGATGAATTTGCTCGTATATATGTTCAATCCGAAGTTAAACACCAACAGCTTCATATTTATTCCATAACGATGCCACTGAACAGCATGCCGACCCGAAAAGTGTAAAAATAGATTTGTTAAAATTAATATTCAGAATATGAATAAGGTAGGTCAGGAGCAACATAAAATGTCGTAAGTTAGCATTTTATTGTCATTGTTTGAGATTCCTCTCCAAACATCAACATCAGCTCCAAAATGAATACGCCTTATTTAGGGCTAGCCCTTTTAATCCCAGCAAAGTTTATTTTTATTCTCGCTTTATGGAATTTGTCGACATAAATCGTACATCAAGATACACCTTTCTCATTTGCATAACTTTGCATTCCACGCAATCAAATTCGTGATATTGAATGAATGGAATGAAAGAAATTTGTGAATGATTCACAAAACGCACAGTGACGCCAGAAGCGCCATTGATGCTGAATGGCACTAAGTTGGTTTGTGGGTCGTTCGACGGTCAACTGGATAGTAAAAATTCCTTTCTGTCAAATCACATTACCCAGTTTTCCTCTACACATTCATCCATTCAACCAACCCATCCCATTCAATGTTGGGATTATTTTTTAAGCGGCCAAGTTAAAAGCCAGGTAGTGAAAGTTATGTAATTTGCTCGTTGGCTTCTTGGAATTTTGCACGTAGTAGTGTCTCTGATGACAGTGTCCGAAATACTTGCTGCTGGATCGTTGGGTGCTCATAAGTATTCAATACGTAATACCATTGACGCACTCACTCACTCACAGGCAGCAGTGGCTTCGTTTTGGGCTCTATCGGTCTTTTTGGTCAACCGCCGTTGTGCAGGTTCATCATCAAAAAAAACCTAGCTAACCAAACCGGCTTGGATTGGGAGATTGGTAGTATGGTTGTTGGTATGTATGAAAAACGTCAAGTGCAAGTGCAGCAGAGGAGACCACAAGCTTTTTCCTGTATTTGTGCAGACAACATTTTTGTTGCTGCTCTTATTATGGCAGTTTGTGACGACATTCAATGTGCCACAGAAAATGTTTATGAAAACGTGCTTTATTTGTTTAACTTTAAGTGCGGAGAGTGTTGCTCTCTGATGGCACTTTTATGTTTTTGGCGGATACCCATCTTGTTTGTCGTTGTTTTCAGTGAATTAATGAAAAAGACAGCCTAAGCACTGGTGCGCGGGATGTTGATGATGTTAACAAAATTGGAACGAATTCACACGACCAAATGGAAATTGTTTCGGCGTGTTTTGTTTTTGCGTGAATAAAAATAGCAATTTTGAGTGATTTACACCTGTTATGTAACGCCACAAAACCGGAGCAATTCCCTACAAGCATGACACAGTTAATGTGTTATGTTTACACGAGGCTGTAATTTGGCAAAGGTCTGTGTATGTGTCAAACAGATTGGATCTTTTGAAAATATGTTTTTACATGTGTATCAGCATGGTAACATGTTGTTGGCTTATGACGGTCAGAAATGCAATAGAGGATGTACGAGTATGTACCTTGAAGTTTTCCTTATTGTGTTAATAAATTTAATATTATACATTGCATTTATGCTTCTCCTCTCAAAACTTTATTACCCATCACAATAGAAATGGAAAACTAATATAGTTGGATAATTTTCGACTGAGCCTTTCGCCTACATATGACAGATTTATACGTATTTATACACAAGATCGTACTTTCCTTTCTAATAATTCATCAATTTTTTTAATAAATCCCTATACCAATTCAAGATTTTTTCTAAACTCTAAATAAAATTTAGAAAATTTAGAAATCTTCGTACACTCTTTGTACGCATTTCTCATACTAAATTTCAATATTTCCTACATTTAGTACACATATCGGAAATCAGTTCTTTTCGTCAACCATTCTTCCTAAACTTGATTCTCGTACCAAGTGATCCCAATATCAAACTTTAGATTTCCCAATTTATTCTTTGCCCAAATACTTAATTTAGTAACATTAATTAATTTCGTGTCATTCAGTACGTTTTTCAGAACCAACTCCAACCTACACGCTGACAGTACCCCCATTGCCAAATGTTCGCTTTCGCACGATTCTTTCATCTAAAACCAAATTAAGTATCACTTAGAACTTTTCGTATACTTGTAGTACAAACTCTATATACAACCCCTACCCATCAGCATTGACTCCAATACCAAAATTTCCAATACCTTAGCCAAACCTCAAATCTCAAGATTCTACTCAAACCGTTCACATAGTAAAATTTTCAGATTATCTTTTCATATTATTTAAATTTATATTTCTAAATTTAGTACCATTTAATATCTTTTTTATTCTGTATTAAAAAACCAACTTCAAATATCAACCCAACAGTTCTTAGGTTTATTCACATTTTTATACATTTTTCAACTTCTCAAATTTTCACATAATACCTTATGGTACCAAATTTAGAATTTAATAGTATTTTTCTTCATAGAATCATATTCTGAGTATATGTATGCATGACAGTCCGTCCATATATTCTTGTGAAAAAATGCAGGTCGCATTTGTTATCCGATTGAGATGAAATTTTGCAAACAATAACAAAACAGCGACAAAGTCAAATGCCATATTTTTTTTTTTTTTTCAATTTTATCGAATGAAAGCAAAAATGTCGGAAATAGCATCAAATTTTAGAAAAAGTTTAGGTTTGTTCGAATTGGTGACCTTTGGCACGAATTATGGACTTCAAACCGTGCTTGCTTGAGGTGATCGACTCTTTGGTATATTTTAGTGCCAACCTTGCTTTGCAAAATACTCTAGACACAATAGTCCAACGGATTGGTATCCGGTGGCCATTGCTCGCTGGAAATGAAGCGAGTAACCTCATTTTGTAACCATTCTTGGGTGGCGCGTGCTGAGTGCGATTGTGCTGAGTCCAGTTGTAATGTCCAAGGTATACGGCCAAAATGTTTGCGTGCCCAACCCGCCAGAATATTTTTGCTATAATATTCGGCATTTATTCTGATACAACAACCATCGGCTTTTATGGCGCCCACACCATCACCATGGCCGGCGCTTGAGTTCTGGTGGCCAACAGGAGGTTCACATTTTTTGCTGACCTCTTTGGCAAGTAAACACGATAATTTTGTTTGTTTACAAACTGCTGGACAACGAATGTTTCTCATCGGAGAAAACCAAATGAGGCAGTTTACCCCTTTCGGCCAAGCAAAGCAACTCTTTAGCTCTTTTGAGTCTATTTTCTTTCTGTTGCGATTTAATTTCTTGCACTTTTCGAATTTTAATGGCTTCACCCCGAGCTCATATTTCAATATTTGCCGAATGAAATATTAAGATATGGTCAGCTCGAGAGCCATTTTTCGGCCACTGCGACGCGGGTTTCGATCAAGTCGTTTCTTTACTTTTCGAACAATTTTTGCTAATGTTGCTGTTTTCTTCCGTCCACTTCCTTGACGTCGGACTACGCTACCAGTATCACGGTAATGAGCGATGTTACGAGACACAAACAATTTATTCACATTTAAATGTTGGAGTGCTCTATAGATAGCCACTTGTGGTTTTCCATCCCTAAATCCCTAAATATTCGTCGTAGACCCCATAAAATATATATTCATAATCATCATTAAATTCTTAGTCGACTTAAAGACGTCCGTCTGCCTCTCTGTCTGTCCGTCTGTTGAAATCACAATACAGCCCACATAATTTTACGTATAGCGTCAAAATTTAGCAGAATAATTTATATTGTGTCTAGGATGCTCGATATTGAAAATGTTATACATCCGTTCACGTTTTGGTATAATCCCCATATAACGGTACCTCCCGATATTCGGTATTTTGATGATTTTGCGACATTTTCCCACGAATATGTCTAAAAATTGTTATTTGTGGGACACAATGGGTTCTTATGTTTCCTTTACCCTAAGGTGGAGGGTATTAAAAGTTTGGCCCGGCCGAACTTAATGTTTTTTTTTACTTGTTTTAATATAATCCTTCTTGAAGTGATATTATGCAATCTATAGCAATGTTACTTGGTATAAAAAATTAAAATGTCTCCGTCAAATTTGGTGAAAATCGATTTAGAATTGGATATGCCTTCCCCTATAGTAGTTCCCTCTTAGTCCAAATTATAATTGCTCTAAAGCCAAATGTTGATGGGTGGTATGATGTACTTCAAATAAATTTTTTTGTTACGGGAGCTCTACTAAATATACATAGCGGTGTAGTGTATTATATAGTCCGCCTCGCCCGACTTTTGACTTTTCCTTACTGGTTTTTAGCTCTACCTGTTTGGCCAATACAATGGAATAAATCTTAGTACTTTTTGTACTATTATGGAACGAATTTCCATAAAAAATCACCTTATTTCACCCAAAGTCTATTCCTGTTCTGGAAGTCTTATGTCACAGAACACAGAATCCATTACAAACTCTACATATCGAATTTTAAACGATTACTCTAAAAAATGTGGCTACAAATCATGAGAATGGAGAATATCGGTATGGCCCATTCACGAATATAATCTGCCTACTGACAAAACACATATGTGCCAAATTTTAGCCTTCCATCTAAATTCGACTTAGAATTTTACACTGATCAAAGATATATATAATTTGTTGGGTCTAACAGGAGTATTTCGATGAGTAAACGGTATGAAAACACACAAGCCTTTCATATCTGATTAAAATCCATGGCTTTGATATAAAACATAAAAACTAATTTGAATTATACTTTAAATACTCTATTTGTATAACTTTAATAGTTGAAGTTGTTCCAAAATCGCATGAAATAGTACAATTTCGTGAATAGAAATAATGCATGTTCCTTCAATCTGCATTACATATATATTTCTAAATTAATTCGTTACCTGATTTATACAACATTGGATACCTGAAATAAAAATAAATAAAATATAGTCAACAATTTGTTTATAATATAAAACATTTCATAAGCTATTACTAATACTCATATAAAACATATTAAAAATATTTTCCTCCTCAATATCGAAAAAAGTGCAAATCAATGAGTTCAATAAACAAAACTGGAATCTGTGACTCTCTGCTTCATTTTATTGTTGAGAAAAAAAAACCTACTCGTATTTAGGTCACCAAACAATAGACCTCACACAATTTTCACAATTTCACACATCGCAATACAAATATTTAACGCCTGAGAAACAAAATAGGGAACTTTTTTTAAGGTTGGGCAAGAAATTTCGAAATCGAAAATGGGCAAATAAAAATTGGTTTTGTTTTCATTTGGGCGACGATTGCAACAAGTGTAGATGAAGAAAAAAGTATGGCATTGATGACGCTAACAACAACAGTCATTGCTTCGAATGATGAAATGTGCCTATTTGTATTTACTTGGCTAAGATATTTGCTTTTTAACATAACGACCAATATAACCAATATTACTTGTTTGCGAGGAGGGTAAAATTCCCTGTAATAGAAAAAGTTAATAAATGGTAATTAGATTGGATTGCGACCTTGGTCAACCATTATTCAAATTCTTACGGCGAAAGTGTAATTCAATAGATAAGAGATGTGGGTTGTATTAGAATGAAGTGTGTCATATTGCATATCAGGGTTACCAGGATTGCAATAAATGTGGGATTCACTTATTGAATTTGAATATGTACGACCACTAGAAAAAAAAAAAATATTGGCGTATTTTGAAGGCGATAGATGCATTTTCCACAGAGGAGTGAAATCACAAAAAACGGGGATTAATTGAAACAATGAAATTCGTCTTTTGGAATAAATGTTTTTAAACTAATATAGAACACAAAATTCTACTTTAGTGCCGAAAATTTCAAAGTCATACTTTCTTTAATTATCCCCTACACTACATAGTGTCAGTCTGTCCGTCCATGTGTTCTTGTGAAGAAAATGCAGGTCGCATTTATTTTCCGATTGAGATGAAATTTTGCAAACAATGTTTGTTTGGCCTAAGGACGAACCTTATTGAAATTGGCGATAATCGGACCAGATTTAGATATAACACCCACATTTTTCACATAAAAGTTATAGTATATTTCACCCGCATAAGGTTATTCGATGACCATCAAAATTGGTAGGCTTTTGTCCACCCGTAAATCCCAAAATTCAGAGTAGCTTGGTGTATAATTGTGTCCTCTATTTTTGGTCCATTTTAACCCCTAAATATTTTGCGATCTTCCAAAAAGGATCTCCAAAAGGAGATCGACTCAGCTCAGCTAGATATGGAGAACCCTACATAAATCCTATAAGCATGACCAATATTTGGAGGTGTTATATAATTTTTAATCCAATCAAACTTATAATACCCCCCAATACATAGTGTTGTAAGGAAAACAAATAAAAAAGCTATAAGTTCGGCCGGGCTGAACTTTGAATACCCTCCACCATTTGGAACGAATTTGGTAAATTCCAAAAAAAATCCGTTAAAAGTTTTGTTAAATCTTAAAAGTACCGATTGTAGCCGTTATATTAGGGTCTATGGGACGAGGCAACTTTTGTCATAAGCCATTACAATATCCAAATGCAAAAATTCAAAAAAATCTGTAAATTATGTAAATATAGCTACACCAAAACGCGGGCTTCCACAGACAATTTTCTGTCATAGGCTGTAGCATATATTACGAATTTAAAATACCAAATTCGAAACAATTCCGGTGAATTATGTCGCTAAAATCATCAAAGTAACGAATATCGTGAGGTACAGTTATATTATTATATTTTACAATTTTTTTAATTTTTTTAAATTATTAAAATGTAATTATATTAGGGGATATAATTGGTTTTTTATGTTAAAAATAATATTTATTTTATATTATTATAAATATTTTATAAAATTATATAGGGGTATATTTATATAAAATATTTATGATAAATACATTTATATAAATTTATTATTTAATTATATTATAAATATGATTAATTAATTGAATTAAAATACGAGAACCTGGACTTGCACAGACAATTTTCCGTCTTAGGCTTTAGTATCCATGACGAACTTTGAATACTAAATTTGAAACATTTCCGGTGAATAATGTCGCTAATATCACCAAAATACCGAAAATATGGAGGTACCATTATATGGGGACTTTACCAAAACGTGGACCTACATGACCTATTTTCAATACCAAAAGTCCTACAAACATAATATACATTTGAGTAAAGTTTTATCAACCTTTTTCATTTCGTTCGGAAGCTAGAGTGATTTTCACAGACGGATATCGCTAAATCGATCGACGGGGTCTACGACAAATATTTAGGGATGTTACAAACAGAATGACAAAGTTAATATACCCTCCTTTACAATGTGGAGGGTATAAAAATGGTGAAATAAATAGTGACCAATATTCCGCTTCCTGGAGCAGTATAGCGTAACATTGGGGCCAATCGTAAAAATTATAGCATTTTCTTATAGGAGGATTATTTTTGCGTCACCTTGTATAATGTAAATAATATTTGCACTGATTAAATGTAAAATGTGTGAATATGAGATATATCGATTTAACACATCTGGTACCTTCCACACAAAAGGTAAACATTTTGAAAACACATTGAATTTGATTCACACTTTCCGAATCCTTCGCTTCAAAAGGACACAATTTATATAGTCATATCGGCATAAAATACATGTGTTATTCTTGATTTGGTCCAAGCTCTGCACATCTCGAAATTATAACCTGTATTAATGAGATGCAAAGACTTCTGAAGCTATAACAAGTAAAAAAGTAATAAGTTCGGCCGGGCTGAGCTTTGAATACCCTCCACCATTTAGGACGAATCAGGAAATTATCAAAAGATATAAAATCCATTAGAAATTCCGTTAAAATCTTAAAAATACCGAATATCGGAAGGTGCCGATACATGGGGGACATACGATATTGTAGACTTATGTAGACAAATCTATTTCTGGGGGTAAAGTACTCACAAAGAACTCCTTGTGTAGAATTTCAGACAGTTCCGTTTGAAAATGTGGCTAAAATCATTAAAATACCGAATATCGGGGTGCTCCATTATATGGGGGCTATACGATATCGTGGACCTATATAGATAATTATCTTCCAAGGGGATAAAGTACTCAGAAGAAATTCCTTTTTCAGACAATTCCATTGGAAAATGTGGCTAAAATCATCGAAATCGCCTCAGAATTTTACGCCGATCAAGAATACGTGTACTTTGTTGGGTCTAAAATTATTATTTCGATGAATTACAAACGGAATGACGAACTTAATATAACCTCTATACTATGTATGGAGGAGGGTATAAAAAGATTAAATCTTTAAAGACCTCCAACATTACAACTAGTGTGAAGATGGAATGTGTAGGTCCTGGTACCTCCCCCCTCAAATTATCATATGTGGAAGACATATATATGTCGGTAGCCCGATTGTTACTTTCTACATCGTTGTCTTTCTCGTGATTAAACCTATCATACCATGTATTTTGCCATGAAAAATCCACTTTTATTATGATCGTGTCAGAGTAGGCGTATACGTTATTTTATTTAACAATCCAATCTAAATGGGCATCGTTATCAATGAATATTCGATTGATTGCTTAAATGAATGAATGAATCTATCCGTACACATCTCAATTTCAATTATATTCCACTCGCATGGGAACTGAGTTGGCATCTGATATCAGAGATCTCCTCATCACATTTAGCTGGCAAATGAAAACGAAATTCAAAAAGAGGCCGACTTTCTTATTATGCGTACGCATGGCTTGTAAACATTTTAGATAACCCGACTGGCTAAGCAGCTTGGCAGACAATCGTAAGTCAGTCTTATGACCGTGCTATTTTTCGCTTGATGATTGATATTTTTGTGAGTGTGTATGTGTGTGAATGAGTAAGCAGCGCATGAAAGTAAACGAGTACGTCCGTTGTTTTTTTATGATCTTCAAAAAAAAAATGTCGTGCTCTTTACGGCATCGTGTGTAGTTGTTGCTATTGATTATTTACAACTTTACTGGGATGTTGGTTGTTTTGTGTGTTTGTTTTGTTGTGGTGCTTTCTGCAGAGAGCGAAAAAAGTGTTATTTCCTCTGCTTGCCAAGGGAATGAATGACGGAAGAAAAAAGGTAAACTCAATGAGATTGAATCCCAATTTGGCAGCTTCGTTGGCTGCTGCTGCTGCTGTGCATGCTCAGTTTACACACTGCCTTATTTACCCTCTCTGTTAAAAATAAGTAATTTGCCATTGCTGTTGTTGTTGCTGCTATTTTTGCTCCAACGCAAGACAGAAAAAAAAACCTAAAACAATGTTTGCTTTTGTGAATTATTTTGTAATGGCTTCAATTTTTTGGTTAAACTCTGAAAATTTTGTGAGTTTTGACTGCTTGGCCGCTGCAGAAAAAAGAAAACCTCTTTACCGTATATAAAGCAGCTGCTCTCAAGAAGTTGACATCAAAAGCATCTTAACCATCATTAGTGTTGCACGCAACCATCGAACTTACCGAAAAAAGATCAGCAGCCTTCAAAGGATTACATAATTCGTGTCGTGTAAAAATAAAACAAATTTAGAAAATGAAAGTATTCGCCATCGCCACCGTTTGCCTGGTCGTCGCCAGCTGTGCCTGGGCCGCTCCCAGTGTACAAGATAATAAAATCGAAAGTGATTCGACCTTTACTCGTGCTGCCCGCTATTTGGGTTCTTGTCTGGAAAGTGACGATATGACCACCTGTTTGGCCGTTAAGGGCATTACGGCCCTTAATCGTGCTGCCCGCAGCAATAACATCGAATTGATCAATGGTGTTACATTCAAGAGGTGTGTGTAAAAGAAAATTGCAAAAAAAAAAATTAAATCTATTCTAAATGAAAGAAAATTGATAAAGAAACATTTCTAAGGAACGAAGAAAAAAAAACAGTGACATTAAAATGAAAATTATGAAATGAAATTGAAAAGAAAAGACAAACTAATATTTAGTGTCAAAAAGCATTAAAAGCTGGAAAATATTCAAACAAAAACGTTTAAAATAGGAAATGCCTGCATATATAATTTTAATATTTAAATAAGTAGTAATGTGATATTCCTAACCACCATCCGCAGTGAAGTTGTACAGGAGAAATAGACCACATGAGATTTGGAAGAAATATTTCTCTTGAACCCCTTATTTTGATCCCATTCACTTTTCATCAATGGTAGCGCCTTTTTAAAATGCTATTTCGTTCAAATTAAAAACTGATCCCAATCTCATAATTACAGAACTCATTTCACACCCGTCAAGCCAACATAAAGTCTTATACTTTGTATATTATTGCTTTGTTTTAAACAGCCGATGGAAAAATCAGTTTTTTGGTCCTTCGTTTTGACCTTTAATGTGCGGAAAAGTTTCAATTGAAATTTGTCTAGATGTACTTTCTCTTATATTATAATAAATTACCTAATCTTCTTAGGTTTAGTTGTCTCCGTGGACACACTTCTCAAGCAATAGCTGAGCATTAACCTGTTATTTGATGTTTCGTCTGTGTCATGCTTGAGTTTTGTACAAGCCATTTTTGAATTCTTGAGATATTGGTAATTTCTAAAGTTTTTGATCAGTTCTCGGATATCTGGTTAATTTTTCGAGATATCCAGCTTAAGTTTGTAAATTTGCCGGAGTTTCTAGCGAGCCAGTGTATCTTTTTTATTTTTTTTTTTTTTTGACCTTTAACAAAAAATTATATTTTTCGATATCGTCCAATCAACTGAAAATCTATTGTCGATTGTGTATTTTTATACCAAGTCGATGTTTTTCTTTCTTTCTTTCTTTCTGACACACTTTTGCAGAATTATTGGTTTTACCCCTTTTTTTGGAAAAAAATATATCCCAAATTCTAGCACTTATGGCGTGTGATCTTTAAAATCATAAGACAGCTTAAATACAATAATACAAAATACAATACCTATTTTTTTTCAGTATTTATATAACGTCATTCTAATATTAGATATTAAAATGACTTCAGTTCTTGGAAGGTTCAAAGTGTCAAGTATTAATATTACATAGTCTGCTTTACATTTTTTTAAATTTTATTGAATGAAAGCAAAAAATGTCGGAAATGGCATCAAGTTTTAAAATAAGTTTAGATTTGTTCGAATTGGTCACCTTTGGCACGATTATGACCTTCAAACGGCCAATGAAACCGTCATACGCTGTCCGAATGTTCCTCTGCGGTATTTTGACCCATTCCCGGCGAAGCGCTTGCTTAAGGTGATCGACACTTTGGTATTTTTTATTGCCAACCCTGTTTTCCAAAATACTCCAGACACAATAGTCCAACGGAAATGAAGCGAGGAACCTCATTTTGTAACCATTGTTGGAATGTCCAAGGTCTGCGGCAAAACACCCTCCAGAATATTTTCGTGATACTATTCGGCATATATTCTGATGCAACGGTCGGTTAATACGAGAGGAGAACGACCATCGGCTGTTATGGCTGCCCACACCATCACCATGGCCGGTGCTTGAGTTCTGGTGGCCAACCGAAGGTGCACATTTTCAGCTGACCTCTTTGGCAAGTAAACACGATCATTTTGTTTGTTTACAAACTGCTGGACAACGAATGCTTTGTCATCGGAGAAAACCAAATTCGGCAGCTCACCTCTTTTAAAACTGCCCGTCAAAAACTGTAACATCGATATTATCTTAAGCCGACTTAGGCTTAGACTTTTTGTTGTCTAGTCTATATGTCGATATTTGATCGACATTTGATATTTGGAGAAAACTCTTAAAGTCGAAGTCCTCATTTATTTGTGGTAAAAATGGCAATGAGGACCTGTCATAATCACAAAATTAAATCGAAAAGATTTTAATTTTAGTACGAACCAAAAATTGTGTAACGAAAAGAGTAAAAGTCAATTTATGCAATCGATTTTCTGCATTGAAAAATCTGTATTTCGGAGTAAATTTTTATTTATTTATTTATTTATTTATTTATTTTTTTTTTTTTTTTGTAGAAATCAGGAAGTCGATATTCGATACGATTATATAATCCAAGTTTTTATGGGATTTTTTAGATCGAAATCGAGTTAAAACCGGTATTTGACCGAAAAGTCGAATTTTTTGTTAATCCCAAAATTAAAATTATTAAAAGGCGATGTTTTCAGCCGAATTTTTCTGTATGAACAAGTCTTAATATCGGAGACAATTAGTACTTCTTCTAAACATATCAAAGTCGAATTTTCGTAATCGATTTGGCATATTGTGATGATAAATGTTTGATATTTTTTTATTTGGCCCAAAAAATATGCAATAATTAAAGCAATACCACAAAAAGACTGTTCTCACCATCAGTTTAAAAAACTTGGCCTCAAAAATCTTAAATCGAAATCCACTGCTGTTGGTTTGGAAATCAAAAATCAGTCCAATCCATCAATAACCTTAATTTAATTTTTTCTTTTCACATTCTTAATAGTTCTTATTCAAGCTGTAAATTTTCTATCCTGACAAATGACATTGGATGGTGGAACTTATACCAAATGTTCCAAGTTTTCACAGATTTGATTAGTAAATATTGTCAATTTTTAGAATACATCCATATCAATAAAGCCAAGATTTTTCATTTGTCCAACATTAATTTTGACCTCTGATTTCTTCTTTCTCATAATTTTTTGTAACTATTTGCAAAAGAAATCAAAACGTTTCCAATTTCGCACAATATTTCAGATATCTTTTGTAATATTTCCAATATTTCAATTATTTTGAAACTTAAACTAAATTCCATTGTTTTCCTTCATTCATTAAACAGAGATCCTGCCACTCCTGTTCAACGTGCCGGACGTGCCATGAGCGAAAATGATGTCTACTCCCAATTGCCCGAAGATTCTGATGAACGCGCTGGTCGTTTGGTTGATATGGCCGTGGAAAGTGCTACTGATTTCTTGGGCTCCCACAACTTGGAAGTTAAGGTACCTGCTGAAGCTACCCAAGAAATTGCCCGTGCTTTGGATGAAGGTAAAATAAACTAGCACTTAACTCCCTATATCTTCAATCTACAAAAATATATATATTTTTCTATAATTATATAGGTCGTGGCAAATTGAAGAAAATGATTGGACCCATTGCCTTGGCCATCGGTGCTAAAGTTTTCGCCATTGTACCCCTCTTGTTGGGCGGTTTGGCTCTGTTGACCACCAAGGCCATCATTGTTGCCAAAATCGCTTTGTTCTTGGCTCTTTTGTTAGGCGGCTCCAAATTGTTCGGTAGCAAATTGGGTGGTTCCTTGGGCGGTGGCTATAGCAACAATGTTGGTTGGTCTGGTGCCTCCACCGGTGGCTGGTCATCGGGTGCATCATCTGCCTACCCTTACGCTCGCAGCATGAATGATGCCCAAGAATTGGCCTATGCCGGACAAGTAAATGAACAATAGATCGTTGCAACGCGGCGACTTTTATTGTAAAGCCAAGCATTTACATGCCAAAAATGTGCCTTTTTCGATTTTGTGACCCCCTATTGGGGAAATCGAAAAGTACCATTATGGTCTTAGTTTGTAGTAATTTATTGAAAAAAAAGACAACACAAATTAATTTATTTTAATTTATTGAAAACGAATACGCTGAATAAATAAGAATAATAATGAAAAAATAAGTAAATATTTGTTATTTTTGTTAACATTCACTGACGCCCAATCACCCGTAATCGAAAATATGTGACATTCTAGTTCATTCCATGAAACGAAAACACCTCACTTAATTACCAATAGCTGTTACACCTAAATTATTTATTTAACATTATTTGTACAAATCATAGATGAAACAATCAAAATGAACAATAATTTTTCTAATTGTTATTTGTTTTTCATTTATATTTTTCGTACTTCGGGGACAAAGAGCCAGCTGTAGCTTCAAATAAGGCAAGCATTCAGATGTTATGAAAGCGAGGGCCTAAAATTCGCAGTGCCAGGCATATAATTACAAGTAAAAAAGCAGTAAGTTCGGCCGGGCCGAACTTTGAATACCCTCCACCATTTGGAACGAATTAGACAATTTTCAAAAAAAAAAAAAAAAATAAATAAAATCCATTAAAAATTCTTTTAAAATCTTTAAAATATCTAATATAAGAAGGTGCCGATATGTGGGGATATACGATATTGTGGACTTATAAAGACAAATCTATGTCTGCGTGTAAAGTACTCACAAGGAACTCCTTGTGTGGATTTCCAAAACACCGAATATCGCGAGGTATCGTTATATGGGAGCCATATGTTATCGTTAACCTATATAGAGAATTCTCTGTCGGGGGGTAAAGTGCTCACAAAGAACCCCTTGTGTACAAAGAACCCCTTGTGACCATTCCGTTGAAAAATATGGCTAAAAACATCAAAATACCGAATATCGGGGGTACCGTTATATGAGGGCTACACGATATCGTGGACCTTTACAGATAATTCTCTGCAGAGGTATAAAGTACCTACAAGGAACTCCTTTTGTGGATTTTCAGACAATTCCGATGAAAAATGTGGGTAAAATCATAAAAATAAAAATAAAAACGATAAAGCCCATCTTCGAACTTGACCTGCCTGCAGACAAAAGAGAGATCTGTGCAAAATTTTAGCTTTCTATCTTAATTCGTTTAGACTGTAGCGTTATTAAAACAGACGGACGGACAGGGCAAAATCGTCGTAGAATTTTACGCTGATCAAGAATATATATACTTTGTTGGGTCTAAAATGATTATTTCGATGAGTTACAAACGGAATGACGAACTTAATATACCCTCCATACCTTTTTTGGTGGAGGGTATAAAAATAGTAATGAATAGTAAACTTACACTTTGCACGATTGGATTGCTTTTGTTTGTGCGCAAATGCTCAAATAAGGAAACACTTAGACATGATGGCAGAAAATAAGAAACATAGGAAAATAAAACCCTCGTATAAAAACCTAGAAAGTAACAAACTGGTTTATAAATGGAACCTTAAATTTAAGATCTCTTTTAGTAGCATTGAATTCGAAGGTCTAATTCCAACCGAGATTTGGACGTCGCAATATATTTTTCAATTTTATACCCTCCACCATACTATGGAGGGTATATTAATTTTGTCTTTCCGTTTGTAACGCCGACTATATGATACCCTACACCACTATGCGTATTTAGTAGAGCTCCCGTAGCAAAATAATTTATTTCAAGGATATCATACCACCTATGAACATTTTGCTTTAGAGTAGTTATAATTTGCTATAGTGAGTATGATATCACTTGACGAAGAATTATAATAAAAAAAATACACAGGGTGCGATGAAAAAACTGCAATCAAATTCAGACCGCTGTCATTTCTAAGCCACTCGTCCGACAACTGTTAAAATTATTTCAGTGTCAACTCATTACATTATTTACAAGCGTACAAAAGCAATTTTCCAGAAAAAAATTATTCGTGATGGAATTCATGCGTGATAGTGTGATTTCTTTATATAACATCACAAGTGGCTATAGTTAGAGCACTCCATCATTTAAATGTGAATAAATCTTTTGTGTCTCGTACCATCGCCCATTAGTGTGATACTGGTAGCGCAGCAACATCAGCAGAAATGGTTCGAAAAGAAACGACTTGATCGAAACCCGCGTCGCAATGGCGGGAAAATGGTTCGTGACCTGAACATATCGCAATATTCCATTCGCCAAATATTGAAAAATGAACTCGGGGTAGAGCCATTAAAACTCCAAAAGTGCAAGATCTTACACCGCAACAGAGAGAAAACAGACTCAAAAGAGCTAAAGAGTTGCTTCGATTGGCCGAAAGTGGTGAACTGCCGAATATGGTTTTCTGGTTATTCTGGAATGGTTACAAAATGAGGTTCCTCGCTTCATTTCCAGTGCACAATGGCCACCAAAATCTCCGCATACCAATCCGTTGGACTATTGTGTCTGGAGTATTGTGGAAAGCAAGGTTGGCACTAAAAAATACCAAAGTACCTCAAGCAAGCGCTGGGCCAAAATTCCACAAAACAACATTCGAGCAGCGTGTGACGGTTTCATTGGCCGTTTGAAGCCCATAATTCGTGCCAAAGGTTACCAATTCGAACAAATCCAAATTTATTCTAAAATTTGATACTTCCGAAATTTTTTACTTTTATACAATAAAATTTAAAAATAAAGTAAAAATTATGGCGTTTGACTTTAATACGACTAAAAGTGCCTTATTGAAATAACGGTTTTAAGTACTAGGTTTCTTTGGACCAAATACGTTTTAGTTTGTTGGCTCGTATGTCTGTCTGGCTTATGCGCACGAGTATCCGATTTGATCTAAACTAGGAACAATGTAATCTATATATATAAAAGAAAGTTGTGTTAGTTACTACGCTTATAACTTAAGAACCGCTGGACTGATTTTAACGATTCATACAAATTCGGAATTGTCTCCTCTCCGAAAAGGATAATATCCAAAAAAATCGCGTAAAAATGTGATATATTAACATTTTTATTTTGACTTTTGAAATGTACAATAGTAATGTTTTATTTTGCATGATTTTTTTCCATTTTGACTTACTTTTTTCTAATGTACATTTGTAGTGTTTTTTATATTTTACTTTTTAATTCGAATATTAATACCAATTTATTTAATTAACATGGAAGTGTAGAACCGAATTATGTGGTGGCGGATCGGAATAGATGATATCGAAATAATTTAACGCGGTCACACCAAAGTTAGAAGATAATAACCTTTTCAAAATCGCTAAAAAAAATTACGAAAAAAGAGATCTCATTACAAAAATTCTCAAAACGGGAAAATATCGAAAAAAAATGTCCAATGGAATTGAATTTTAAAATAAAAGTACATACTATTGACAAACTTTGTAAGGATCTTTAAACAGTTGCTGTAAAAAATCAGCGAACAAGTTGAAGTTTTTTTCAATTTGTTGTTATTCTTTTGTCATTTTTTTTCAATTTGTATTATCATATTGAATTCAGTGGATTTTTTGTGAACGAAATAAAGAATAATTTTTCACTATATACAATTTTTCACCAAAAAATGAAATAAGTGCGAAATACGATTGTAACTAAGATCTAACTTTCAACTCCAGGGCCTACATCGTGCATCAGCTGGAAGATGCGCAGACATTTAAACAAACAAAAATGACCGAAAAAGACTAATGGGGCTCATTTCAAAGCGTGGACCTACTTCTTTCATGTGACAATAATCCGTCCAATGAGAGCTCAAAATGCAAAAATTTTTGGGACTACAATCAGTAAAGTACCAAATATAAAGGGTGCAAAATAGTAAAGCGAATGGGACTTTTAGTAAGAAAAGGATTTCTATCCTTCCAAAAATTCTTCCCGAACATTTAAGATACCTTAAATCGCTTTTGCATGACCTGCAATATGATATATGATATCGATCATAAATAACCATAGTATGATTTAAGCTATTTTTGGAGTCTTCGTCATTTTCTTCTATTTTTGGCCCTTATTTGGCATCTTTGTTTCTAAGGGAGTAGAAAATTCTCGGAGTAGGGCCCATATTGGTCTTGACCACTAAAAAATTGTAATTATGCTACCCTGGCGTAAGGAACCATCGTACAGATAATTGCCACATAGAAATTTATTCATGTAAAGTCCCCACATTGGAGTAACCCAAGTCCACTTTCACATCTAATGTGTGGTCAGAAAAGAAAATTTTGTATTCTATTGAATTTGTAACCCCCAAGAGAATATTGGTTGGGAACGTAGATATAGATGTACATCCCAAATCAAATAAATTGTGAAAAACAAGAACAAATTTTAAATATAAGAAAGTAGCACGGGACCGAATATGAGAACTCTAATGCACAATCTGAGGTGTTAATGGGTTTAAAAAAGTAATTAACATTGGCTATTCTTAAATCATTCAGCCCTCAATTATTATTCCAAATTACTGCTCATTTGACTAAAAACTAAAAATTAATCGACCAGTACATGAACACTTATAACAGTCATATCTTTGAATAATTATGCTTTGACAAATATGCATAATAGACTAAAACTACGGGCCGGCAACGCGGACAGGGTCAGCTAGTATTATTATAAAACTTGGATCGGGTTTGGACATGGGCAACATCAGAAAATAACTTACCATAAGGGACAAGAAAGGATGATTCAATTTTGTGCAAACTTTGCGAATACCAATACTTGTGGCAAAAAAGAGATCCTCATACCAAAATTCATAATATTTCTACACTATATGCCAAATGTAGCATCATGTAGTACATTTCGTACAAATCCACACCGTTAACCCAGAGCTAGACACTCATAAAGATTCATTTATCAATAATAACAATTAAAGATCCCTTAATGAGCTAATTAGCCAAAATTAGTATAATTTTGTACCTTTCGTACACTTATTGCAAGTATTTCTAGAAAAACTATTTTATCTAAATTGTAGCCACAAAAAGTGACCCCAGTATCAACATTTCAAAAGTCCAGATCCATCTGTTCACCCAAAAATATTTTTTTTTTTATCAAATTTAGTACCATTTAGTACAGTTCCCATCCTTAGTAGACATTTCCAAATACACCTCCTAATGCCAAAACTACTTCTCAAATTTAATTTCCAAATTCCGTGCATTTCAGAACTTTTAGTGCACTGATTGTTCGTATTTCTCAATCGTCTCTTCTACACAACTTTAGACCCCTATTCTATATTTTAGATTTACACCTCTATACCTGGCCTAAATGCCAAATTTAAAAATTGTCGATTTTTTATACCCTCCACCATACATAGTATGGAGGGTATATTAAGTTCGTCATTCCGTTTGTAACTCATCGAAATAATCATTTTAGACCCAACAAAGTATATATATTCTTGATCAGCGTAAAATTCTAAGACGATTTAGCCATGTCCGTCCGTCTGTTGTAATCACGCTACAGTCAAAACGAATTAAGCTAAAATTTGGCACAGATCTGTCCACGATATCGTATATCCCCCATATAACGGTACCCCCCGATATTCGGTATTTTGATGATTATATCCACATTTTTAACTGAATTGTCTGAGAATCCACACAAGGACTTCCTTGTGGGTACTTTATTCCTTTAAACGAATTATTTATATAGGTCCACGATATCGGGTATCCCCCATATAACGGTACTTCCCGATATTCGGTATTTTGATGGTTTTAGCCACATTTTTCAACGGAATTGTCTAAAAATCCACACAAGGAGTTCCTTGTGAGTACTTTACCCTAGACATAGATTTGTATATATAGGTCCACAATATCGTATATCCCCCATATATATAGGCACCTTCCGATATTATGTATTTTAAAGATTTTAGGTATTTTGATGGATTTAGGTATTTTAAAGATTTTAACTGAATTTTTAATGGATTTTATTTTTTTTGACAATTTTCTAATTCGTTTCAAATGGTGGAGGGTATTCAAAGTTCGGCCCGGCCGAACTTACTTCTTTTTTACTTGTTTTGTTTTTTTTTTTGTTTTGTTTTTGTAAGTTCTTACATCCAACGCTCTATTTCAATCCTACCCATTAGCAGTGAACCCTATACCACCATTTCAAATTTCGAGCTCCATCCGTTCATCCAAAACTTATTATATATTACCAGAAACACCTCCTTGTATCAACCCTACTTTCCGAACTTAATTCTTATACCATGATTTCAAGATTTAAATTTTATCCGATAACATATGCTTTGTTGCAGTACCTGCAAGAATCTACAAGTTTTGCAATTTTCTTCGATATCACAAGGGAAAATCGGTTATTGTACTAAAAGCTTTTACATTTTTGTAGTTCTGGAACAGATAAATAATATCAAATGGTGCCAAAATTGGTACTCCAAAAATGTTTGGTATTTCTATTCTACAATATCATTGTTGGATTCATTCCAAATTTCAGAATTGTTGCTCTTACCGATTGATTCCAACTTCAGCAGATTTGCCTGAGCATTGATGAATAAGTCAGTAAGTCTCTCGTCACTATACTCTTTCAAATATATATATATTGCAATTACAAACGCACCAAATAATATCCCTTCTTAAATTCTACATCTATTCCAATTTCAATAACCTCATTACAATCCTGGTATTTTGACATCTGACAATACTCACATCATTTACAGAAATGAAAACAAAAACATTGGCCTCAATCCAATACCAGCATTCCATGTGGGGGGAGGGTTGTGTGTTGGTGGAACTTAGTATTACACACACACATACACAAACCAATAAACCATGCTATTTATTTCTAGCAAAGTTTCAATTGATATTTATGTATGGACGGTAGCAGGCAATGCTGGTGCTGCTGCCACTGGCACTGACAATGACAATTGAAATTAACTTTCTTTCGCAATTATATTCAATTTGAATATAGGATAGGCAGGCTATTCTCCAGAGACTAATAGAGACTCGCACTTTGCACGAGTAACGGGTACGAATGTTGACAACGTGCTTCCCCTATAAATTGGCCTCATTGCTAATGGCCAAATTTGAAATGAAGATTTGTTTTTCATTCCATTTGGTTGAGATTTTTTGTTTTTTCTTCATTCTTTGTCGCCGTTGATGGTACGCGGTTAGCGATTCGAAGCGGCCAATTCCCAGAGTTATTTCACGGTCTCAACTTATTGAAAAACAAAAGCTGCGTAATAATCTTAGACATCGACCGACTTTGTTTACATTTGGGAAATTTATTTTCTGGGTTAAATCTTCAATGATTTGCAAGAATTCAGTGTATTTAGGATTTCCATTTTGCTAACTTGAAGTTAGAATAAAAAAAAAACTGAAGCAAACAGGCATTGGACTTTATTTATTCAAATTCTTTTTGGCTGTTTTTCTCAGGCGTCTCCAAGGATTTTATTCGACCAAATGGTTTTTCTTGCGTATTATTGACACAAAAATTTCACAGAGAATTTTAAGTTTTGATTAGTTATGTTCTTTATTAATTCAAAGTTTGTTAATGCAATAATGCTAAAGGTTTGGTCAGCCAGTATGCCAAAATGTCTCACTTTTAAATTAAATTTCGAAGAAAATTAAATGAACCTTGCAATGGACTCGTTGCACTGCTTTAATATTAAATGTAATTAAATGTTGTTATACTCTTGGGTGGAGGTGAAATGTGTCATCTCACAGTCAAGATTATGAAACACTTAAATTTGCTCGAAAATTTTAGCAAAAGAAAAATTGTTTAATTGAATCCAATTCTAGTATAAATATATTAGTTTTTTATGAACAGCGACGAATTCAGAAAGGCAACTATCAAAAAAATTAATTTGCGTAATTGAATGATGCAGAGGAAACCCGGACTCCTCTCCATCCTGCGTACCTCTCTGTATATGTATACTGAAATGAAGTTTCATACCTTTTTACAGTTTTTCCCTCAAATTTGCAGGATAATCACAACAGACTGAAATTTCTATTTGACAGTAGTTATTGGGGCGAATATAAAGATGGATTTGGTCAAAGATTGTCAGAACAAATTCGAACGTGACATAGAAGCTTCCGATGTCTTGGTGGGAAAACAAAAACAAAATGTAGCTTTGTCATATACACCCTTCTAGAATTTAATCTAAATCTGTGTAAGTATAATTGAATTTGTAATTTTTTTTCCAAATCGGGTACTGGAAAAATAATTGAAAATGTTCATGTGGGTCCATGTTGGTGTGTTGGGCCAAGATAAGGCTGGGGTTTTCGAATTTCAGCCCATAAGGGTATGAAAAGTACTATAAATCTAATCCAGGTAGTGGGCAAACAGCTAGAGCTAGTTTTCTGAAATTTTAAATAAGGGTCTCTGAGGTGAAACTACAATCAGTGTACTAGAAGTACAAAAAACTCTACATTTTTCTGCCATAGGGTATTATCTGAGGTCGAATAGAGCTAAAATCATGACTTTCGGAAATCCCCAAAAAAAAGTTTTAAATTATTCTAAATTAAGAAATATAAGATTTGGTTTTAGGTATTTTTGTATTTTAGGTATTTTTGAAAATACGTTCTACGAATACAAAAGTACGAAAGTACCAAATGTCATTAAATTTGCTATTAGGGTAAGGGATAGAACTTTAAATTGGAATAAGTGTTTTTCCTGTTGTTAGGATTGTAGAACAAAAGGATTTTTGAAAATTTCAAAAATAAGTGTACCAAAAGCAGGCCTCCGGAAATGCACTCGGATTTGTACAAAGAGTGAAACTTACTCGAATTCGAAAGGAAGCAGAAAAAAGTAGGAAACTCAATTTTTCGACCTCGCTCGAATAGGAGTAATCACATTTTCTTATTTTTTTTAGTGGGAGCAAAATTCAGATCCACGTTTGAGTGAGAGAAAATCCACGTCTTCGTACGGCCCTATATTCGGCATTTTTATGATTTTAGCTAGATTTTTTAAATAATTATCACAAACTTGGTGTTTTGAGTTCGTAATAGTTATAGCCCCCAAATAACTGCACCGGAAGATTCATGGTCTTTTGTTTGAATAAGTCACAAATTTAGACCAAAATTTGCTGTAAATTGGAAACATCCTTGCGTAAAACTGTCCATATGTGCGGTAGGTCCTCATCCTTATATTAGGTATTATCTATTCATCGGAAATGTGATTTTCGTTAGAGCACTCCAGCATTTAAATGGGAATAAATCGTTTGTGTCTCGTATCATCTCTCGTTACCGTGATGCTGATAGCGTAGCCCGACGTCAAGAAAGTAGACAGAAGAAAACAGCAACATCAGTAGAAATGGTTCGAAAATTGAAGAAGCGACTTGATCGAAACCGGCGTCGCTTTGGCCGAAAAATGGCTCGTGAGCTCGCAATATTGCATTCGGTAAATATTGAAAAATGAGCTCGAGGTAAAGCCATTGAAATTACAAAAAGTGCAAGAACTTACACCGCAACAGAAAGAAAATAGACTCAAAAGAGCTAAAAAGTTGCTTCGCTTGGCCGAAGGTGGTGAAGTATCGATTTTGGTTTTTTCCGATGAGAAAACATTCGTTGTCCAGCAGTTTGTAAACAACCAAAATGATCATGTTTATTTGCCAAAGAGGTCAACTGAAAATGTGCACCTTCGGTTGTTCACCAGAACTCAAGCGCAGGACATGGTGATGGTGTGGGCCGATGGTGGCATCAGAATAAACGCCGAATATTATCATGAAAATATTCTGGAGGGTGTATTAAAGCCTTGGACACGCAGACGTTTTAGCCGCAGATCTTGGATATTCCAACAGGACTCAGCACCAGCACACTCAACACGCGCCACCCAAGAATGGTTACAAAAGTGAGGTTCTTCGCTTCATTTCCATCGCACAATGGCCACCAAAATCTCCGAATACCAATACGTTGGACTATTGTGTCTGGAGTAGTTTGGAAAGCAAAGTTGGCACTAAAAAATACAAAGGTGTCGATCACCTCAAACAAGCGCTTCGCCGGGAATGGGCCAAAATACCGCAGAGTAACATTCGGGCAGCGTGTGACGGTTTCATTGGCCGTTCAGAGGCCATAATTCGTGCCATAGGTGACCAATTCGAACAAATCTAAACTTATTCTAAAATTTGATGTTAATTCCGACATTATTTGTTTTCATTCAATTGAATTTAAAAAAGATGTTAAAATTATGGCGTTTGACTATGTTGTATATAAGGATATAATAAAGTCCTGTCGAAAAATGTTCCATTATTGATTGGATTTTGTTTTCGGAGTCGAGTTGTAGTCTTTTAAACAATGGGTTCTTTTCACAGCCATGATTTTAAGAAAACGTTACTTATATTTATTATTAGATGAATTGGAACCATACTAAGCATCTCACACTGCCATAAAGTGATCAATGACCAGGTTGCCAAATTAAATATATGTGGTGAATAGTTGCACACCTCCCACAGTCCACCATTGTACCAAAATGTCGCCACTGACTTTCAAAAACATTTCAAAGCTTCTAATATAATTGCTGCCGTAGTTTAGGAATGGTATAATAGGGAAATAACCACCAACAAAAAAAATTCTACTGTTTTCCTACTCCCCTACAGGATATTTTTGAATACTTCATTTTAATGAAGACACAACTTTTTTTCTCTAATCAAAATTTATGACAACCTTCTGCAATGCGTTTCCGCCAAGCTTTAATTGAAAAATGAAAACGAAAGCGTCCGCAACGCAACGTAACGCGAACAACAACGTATTTTTGGCATTGATTTTAACCCAAAATTAAAATATGGGCCAGTGGGAATAATAAAAACTCTTTAAAAGGTAATTGAATACGAAAAAAAAACCGTTCAGCAACAACACAGAGTGATTCGAGTCGAGTTGTACACTTAAAATAGGCATACGCAATTCTATGCCAAGTAAAATATTAAGTATTAAGACCAGGTGAATTCTTTTAAAACTTATTAGTGGAGAAGGCGTTAGTCGTCTCGTCGTTCCCAAAGAATGTATTTTAAATGAAGGTATTGAAAACACCAACTCCGAAGGCAGTGAACCTGAATACTATGGCACAATTGACTAAAATTGAAAATTCAATTGTCTGAAATTGAGAAGCCGCTACTACTGGTGGTGTGTGTGTATGTGTGTGAGTGTGGCAACTACTACCACCACTGGCAGCAGAATACCCGTGCTATGTCCCGCATAATAATTAGGAGTTCGAACTGTATCGATAGCTAACCAACAAAAAAAAATATTATATAGGACATACAGAAACGAATAGTTTCGAAATGTTATGCTACTTTCTTGTATTGCAGCTAACTATGAAAGAAATTTTTAAATCTTGTCCATCGTGACGACTAATTGCAACCCTACAATAGGGAATAGAAGCTGAATTAGTTAGAGCAAATAATTTATAGGTTAAAAACAAAGACATTCATAAACCAGTAAAAATAACATTAAGTTCGACCGGCCCGAACTTTCAATACCCTCCACAATTGGCTTAAAAACATCGGCTAGCTTCATTGGAAAAGAACAAAAAAGGTTAGGACAAAAATCGAACTAAGTCAACCTAAAACCCTTCGTGATTCTAGGAAGAAGCCAGCCGATGACTTAAACCCGTCAAAAAAGCCGTTTATGTATTCCCACCTTAAATTTGGCCGGGCGGAACTTTTAATATCATCCACCAGTTGGGGGAAATTGACAAATTTTCAAAAAAATAATATAAAATAAAAATAATCGTTGATATTTTTATTACTTAAGTAGTACAAAGGTGAGAATACATAAAACCCTTTTTTGACTGGCTTAAGTCATCGGCTGGCTTCTTTTTAGAGGCGCAAAGGAGTTTTAGGTTCACTTAGTTCGATTGTTATCATAACCTCCTTTGTTCTTTTCCAATGAAGCTAGCCGATGAATTAGGCCAGTCTCAAAAAGCGTTAAATGTATTCTCACTTTAGGCAATAAAAATAGCGAATACAGGGAGTTATTATTAAATGGGTCTATAGGAAGACGTGCACATGCATAAGGAATTTCTGTCACATACAATAGTACCCATTAGGAAATTTAGAATATGAAATTTGAAACAATTTCAGTGAATAATGTAGCTTAAATCCTCAAAAAACCGATCATAGGGAGATACCATTATATGGCGGCTACAGGAAGACGTGGTCCTACATAGGTAATTTTCTGTCACAGATGGTAGTACCCATAAGAAACGTTAAATACGAAATTTGATACCATTCCGATGATATACAAGGTGAGATGAAAAAACTGCAACCTACTTCAGACTGCAGTCATTTCTAAGCCATTCGTCCGACAGCTGTTAAAATTATTCCAGCGAAAGCTCATAATATTATTTACAAGCGTACAAGGGCATTTTGGTGGGAATTTTCCAGAAAAAATGCTATTCGTGATGAAATTCAAGCGTGATATATAACGTGGTTATAGAAAAAGTGGCTATCATTAGAGTACTCCAGCATTTAAATGTGAATAAATCTTTTGTGTCACGTACCATCGCTCGTTACCGTAATACTGGTAGCGTAGTCCGACGCTAAGGAAGTGGACGGAAAAAGCAGCAACATCTGCAGAAATGGTTCGAAAAATTAAAAAGCGACTTGATTGAAACCCGCGTCGCAGATGCCGAAAAACGGCTCGTGAGTTGAACATATCGCAATACTCCATTCGGCAAATATTGAAAAATGAGATCGGGGTAAAGCCATTGAAATTCCAAAAAGTGCAAGAACTTACACCGCAACAGAAAAAAAATAGACTCAAAAGAGCTAAAGATTTGCTTCGCTTGGCCAAAAGTGATGACCTGCCGCATTTGGTTTTCTCTGATGAGAAAACATTCGTTGTGCAGCAGTTTGTAAACAAACAAAATGATCGTGTTTACTTAGCAAAGAGGTCAGCTGAAAATGTGCACCTTCGGTTGGCCACCAGAACTCAAGCGCCGGCCATGATGATGGTGTGGGCCGCCATAACAGCCGATTGTCGCTCTCCGCTCGTATTAATCGACCGTGGCATCAGAATAAACACCATATATTATCGCGAAAATATTCTGGAGTGAATATTAAAGCCTTGGGCACGCAAACATTTTGGCCGCAGAACTTGGACATTCCAACAGGATTCAGCAGCATCCGTTGGACTATTGTGTCTTGAGTATTTTGGAAATTTTTGGCACTAAAAAATACCAAAGTGTCGATCACCTCAAGCAAGCGCTTCGCCAAAATACCCCAGAGCAACATTCGGGCAGCGTGTGACGGTTTCATTTGCCGTTTGAAGACCACAATTCGTGCCAAAGGTGAGCAATTCGAACAAGTCTAAACTTATTGTAAAATTTGATGCTATTTCCGACATTTTTGTCTTTCATTCAATAAAAGTTAAAAAATGTAAAAACTATGGCGTTTGAGTTTGTTGCAGTTTTTTTTATCTCACCCTGTATAGGACCACTTCACCTCGCCGAGCTGAGTTAAATTGTAATCACTGTAAAGGTCCCAAGATTTCGCATAGTTAGAAAAGTATATGTGATCTCCTATATTAAAGAAGAGGATGTTAGTTAGACCACTTAGAACCTAAGAAAGGCTGGACTGTTTTTGGCCTTTTGGCAAAAAAAAATAAAATAAAAATGAAATGAAATGTAGAAAATTCGCATAAAAAGATGCCAATAAAAATTTAAATATTTTAATACTCTCAGTCATATTGATACAGGGGGTCCATATAATTTGAACGGTTTTGGACTCTAGGTCTCTTTTGACCAAATCCGTTTCGGGACATTTGGAGTTGATCTAGGGGTGTCCTTCCGTTCGTATCTGTCTGCCAGGTGCGCACGATAACTATCCGATTTGGTCCAAACTTGGTACATCGTAATATTGTTATCAAACTAAGATCGACCTCGGAGATGGACAACATATGTCTACTCCTGCTGTTACCTACCCCAAAAAGGGTCAAAATTTGGAATAATTATAGCTCCTATAAAATATGAAATAAAATTCCGATTGTCTTAAAATTTCACACATCACAATATTTTTATTAACACATTATCTGGTGTGAAGATGTGATATATAGGTTCACTCCTACTGGTAACTCCACCACAAAGGGTCACATTTTTTATTAATTATATTTCTAAAATATTTCTTAACCTGATTTCTGATATGAATACGAAATATATCGTCGATATGGGGATGTTTCTTAGGGGAATCTTCCTTCTAATCAAAAGGGTTTTAGCTCTGCAGAAATATTATCGCAAATTGTAGTGTTGTAGGGTATCAAATGGTCGGCACGCCCGAATATAGCCTGTCCTTATTTGTTTTAAGTTTGATGCTAAATTCTCTAGAAGATCTCCATATGAAGATACTTTCATAGATGCTACATTTTATTAACTTCGACATTGTTACAAACTATTTGATAACATTAATATACCCTCCTTCTTATGTTAGGCGGTATAAAAACTACACAGTTAGGGAAAGAAAATATTAAAACGAATTTCCGTATCAGAGTGCCGAGCAGTAGAGGTCCACACAATCATACACACACACCTACAAAAATTGTTAAAAACAGCCGAGACTTCCCTTTCGTTTGATGGAACGTGCCTCAGCATTACGGTAACAAGTGTAGTGTTTTTTTGGACATATTATGGCAACTTTTAAAGCCAATATGGTTAGTAGGGGCACAGTGGTAGCATTGTTGTTGTCATTGTTGTACTCTAATGCTAATGGTAGAAGTTGTCAAAGCCAGTGGACGGCGGCGATACTATGATATTTGAATAAATTTTAGATAATGCATATTGAAATTTTTATAAAAGCAACAACAACAACAAAGCAAAAGAAATTGCTAGTAAGTGTTGTTGTTGTTGGTGCGGATTTAGTGTGAATAAAATTGTATACGCATAAAACCGCTAACCCTACATTCTTAAAAGTTAATATTTTGGCCATTGAATTATATGTGCATACACACATAAGCATATTTACACAAACTTATGCAAATGGCCCAAATCGATTATGAGAGAGAGAGGGAGAAAGGGGGAGGGAGGTGGCTAGGGGATCGGTGTGGCGGCTAGGCGACATTGAAGGCTTTCTTTATTGCATGGGCAGGGGGTGGAATGGGTTGCTTGAAGGGATTTCCAATTGGCTTTCTTGTAAATAGTTTAACACTCTGTCCACATGTCTGCCGCATTGGCTTCTACATATTTGGTTATTGGAAAAAGTGGCTAAGCGTATTGCAAAAGTATTTAGCTGTTTTTTTTTCGATTTTGATTTCGGAGTGTCATCGCATTATAAATACCCATGGTGGACACTTAATCAATCACAAATTCATTTCTTCATTCAAAGCCAACTGTTGTGTGGAGTGTAGTGCCTTGACATTAACAGAAAAAAAAAACAGAAAATAAAAAACACAGAGATTAATAACGAAGAAAATATTAAAAATATTTTTCAACGATAAAAATATTCTAATTTAAACAACAAAAACAAAAATCAAAACACCATGTATTCGAAAGTTATTTGTGTTGTCTTCGTGGCCACTTTTGTGTGCGGTGCTGTGGCCCTGCCCAAACAGGATGCCAACGAAAAGGATTTAGTGAACATGATCAACAAAATCGACAGCGAACCCAGTGTACCATTGTTCGGTGGCCTGAGCATTGTACGCTCCGAAAGTGGTCGCGCCTTTGGTCCTGCTGCTGGCAAAGCTGTTGAAACTTTCGAAGAACGCGCTGAACGTTATTTGAAATCTCACCAATTGAACTTCTCCTTCCCCGATGTCGATGAAGAAGAAGAATCAAATGGTCGTGCCATGGAAGGTGAGTCGAGTCGAAACGCAAAACAAATAAATAAAAAAAAGTCGTAATAAAAAAATTGCGAGTGTGTAGTGCAGAATAAAATTAAGAACACTTGAACAAAAAAAAAAAAAAAAAAGAATGCAAAGAGCAATCAAATGAAATACAAGGAAAGCAACGAAAAAGAATCAAAAAACGGTTTATTGCTACAAGGAAACAATGTGAAAGCAATGAAACAATCAAAATTTTTAGAATTTGTGAAAAACTTTGATAAAACAAAACTTATTTAAGTTTTAAGGTGAATACTTTGTTGATCCAGTAAAAAACAAAATTTTCAATGAAATATCATCTGACAATGGATACCCAAGGAAAGGATTAATGAAAATCTGTCGGCAAACATTAGAAATGCTTCCAATAATAAATGAAAAGGGTCACAAAGAGAAAAGTTTCCTCTAAATGTCTTCCATGGATGAATATCCTGTCATTATTAAAAAATAATATAATTTCCATTCAAAATCAAAAATATTTGGAAGATGGATGTCACTTTTCTCGAATCATAGTTTTTAACCAAAAATGTGTTAAAAAATTAATTTTGCTTTCTTTATTTAAAAAAAAAAAAAACAATGCCTATCAATGTCCAATGGAAGTTGAGTTCCTTGAGTCTATCTTGTAATAGATCCTTAACAAAAGTATTTTTATGAATTTTAGTCAAGAAATTATTCGTCTTGTTGATATGGCGCCCAATCAAAAAAGTTTCACAATGGGCTTAACTTCCCAAGTCGGAGTTGACAATTCAACTTATTACTCAAGACCAACGAAAAAAGAATTCCTTACACAGGACGCAATTAGTCCCATTTGTAGTCCCTAGATTTCCACCCAGCCTCAATGGTTATACATTTCACTTATTACCATTTTGGAAGGGTAATCTTTTGCTCCGTTCGTTCAATATTTGATTCAATGATTATGATTCAATCAGACATTTTGATGATTTCAGTAACATTTGTGGATCCTTCTATTGGCAACGTATTATTTCGTGATCTCTCTTTAACGCTTTGATATTCCTCCCTATGGAAGTACTTCCTTATTTCAAAATATTTGATCCCGTTTTTCAATAGATTTTCCAAGTTTTCCTAAAACTTTGAAAATCTCCCTATTTGAAATTGAATTAAAAACTTGATGTATACAAAAAAAAAAAAAGACTTCAAAATTCAGCATTGCCCTTAACTATTATGGACTGATTTAAAGGACAACAGTGAAGATTAAAAATAGGAAAATGGTCTAAAAATGCCCGAATCTAAAAAATAAAATGTGGATCTAGAAAGAATTGATTGATTGATTGGCCTTTTTTTGCAAAAGTCGAAACAAAAAAATATAAAGATTAGCACGTCTCAAGCGCTACCCGCTTTAATCCAAATTTTCAAGAACGGGTCTCAAGGGAATTTTCTGATTTCTTTTCTTTATTTTGTTTTTCGGAACACTTGCCCCCTTATTTACTCAAGAGTGTTATATTTCAAAAAAAAAAAAAATATATATATATATATATATATATATATATATATATATATATATATATATATATATATATATATATATATGTTTCGACAAAAAGACATGTATTAGACTTCCTACATTTTTGCACCATAAGTTATACAGAGGTCACCAAATATCAGTCCTATCTTTCAAAAATGTATTTTTTGTTGTATACCACTCTTTAGGAAAATTGAGCTATACAACCCCTACGTTTTTCTCAAATCGGAGGTAATATAAATTCTTAATTAAATGCCGTTTCTATAACCTCCACCTTGAATTTCGATCTAACGATGTCCGTCTGTCTGTTGAAATGACGATATAGCCCACATGATTTGACGTAGAGCTTCAAAATTTGGTACAAAAATTTGTATTGTGTCTGGGATGGTTGGTATTGAAAATGAGATATACCAGTTCACGTTTTCGTATATCCCCCATATAACGGTAGAAACCGATATTCGGTATTTTAACGGTTTTTCCCATATTTTTTCCACAGATTTCTCTAAAAATTGGAATTGTTGGTCATAATGGGTTCTAGCTCCTATGGCGGAATATTTTATATATAGGCCCACGTTTTCGAATAGCCCCCATATAACGGTACCCACCGATATTCGGTATTTTGATGATTTTTGCCACACTTTTTTCACGGATTTGTCTAAAAATTGGGCTCTACCTCCGGTGGCGAACATTTTAGGTATAGGCCCGCGTTTTTGAATACACAGCCCTCTCACTTTATGGTTTTTGATAAGTTTAACTGATAAGTTTATCCAAACGGTCCTAATGGTATATGGAAGTGGAACATGCTTGAATTCAGATACTTTTATATAAAAATGTTTTTTTTTTACCCAATGGTGGAGGGTATTAAAAATTTGGCCAGGCCTAAATTAATGTTTTTTACTTGTTATTTCACTCTTTTTTCTCGATCAAAAATAAAATACTATTTAAAGTCTACCTCATTGTAAAGATCTAATGATCCTCATTTTAAAAATTTGCTCTAAACACATTCCGTTTCAACCAATCCATGCTATACAAAATTTATTATTTCCTCCAAGGCACACATTTCATAAGCCTCTCTAAAGCAAATATCTAAATTATTCCACAACTTTTCCCCACACTTCCTTCTTTTCCGAGAATTTCCCGAAACGTTACACCTGTCCTTAGTTGCTCCTGCAATTAGGAATTCTAACTAAGCACTAAATCCTCTTTGCTCAAAACTAAAATGTCTCACAAAAAATTTGCCATGCAATAGGAAATTTTTGCTGATTCTGTTCACTTTACAGTTCAATAAACAAAGCTTCTTCTCCCCCTTGAAAAGAGATGATGAAATACATTTGCTTCAATGGAATCATTTCATCTATCTATTTACCATTCCAGAAAATTTTGTTTTCATTAAGAAATTTCACTTCACTTTCAATATTATGACTAAATGAGGAGGGTCTGTCTTCTTCTTCTTTCCCCTGTTGCCGTAACTGAGAAATCATTCTTCAAAAATCAACTCACGTAAATATTTGAAGCATTTTGTTTGTATTTTATTTTTGTGTGTTTGTGTTATCGGCACGCATTTAGTTAGTCAGTCAGACAGACAGACCGTCAGTCACTTGTTACTCAGTGTACTCGATGCCTGTCTACCAACCACTATACCTTCAAAATTGAATGACTGCCTGGCTGACTGTATGCCTGTCTGTCTGTCTGTCTGTCTGACTAGCTGTAGTATAGTTAGTGTCAAAGCTTTGTTTTCGTTGTGCTACATTGCACGTACAAATTTTGTGTGACATTATGTTGAAAGTATGGCTTGATTTGACTTTCTCTAGATGCCTAATAAAGTGAGGAAGGGCAGCGGGAGGAGGGAATTGAGGGATGGTGGAATATTTCAATTTTTAAAAACCCCAGGCACGTTCGTTTTTTCCAACATTGTTCAATTACTTCCGCAATCATAAAGGTTTAAATGTTTAAAAATTTGTTAATTTTGTTTTTACAAAGAGCGCTAGAAATTTTCAAAATTCCTATGAATACTAATAATGAAATGGAATTAATAAATTATCTCCAAAAAATAATTTTCTTTTTAAAATCTAGCGAACAAGGAGCATCATTTTTTTTCATATAAAAACAACCCACCCTCCGTGAAATGTTTCCCCTTTATATTTAGTATTTTGGGTCTAAATCGAAAAATAATGATCTATAAAATAACCATGGTTGCCAAATGAGGAACAAAGGAACTTTATTGAGTTACTTTCAACACACCACTTAAAGGAAATTCTTAAGGGTTTCGAAATAAAAAACAATGGAAAAAATTTAAAAAAAAAATTGGGAAGCTCAGATTTGATCCTATAAATCGGAAATATGAAATAAAAAATCGAAAATATGAAATAAAAGTTTTAAATAACATTTTTCTTTTAATATTTCACGCCTTAATTAAGGTTATTTATTTCAGGGTTTTTGGCCTAGGTCTTAAGAATAAGAAAAATGTATCCTTATACTCTTTTACCAAGAGCCATATGTGGCACCCTTCAATTATTATAATACCTGTCAGCTTATTATATCTTATATAAATAACAATTTTCTTAAAAGTTACATTCCTCTCTAGTTTCAATTCGCCTGAAATGTAATCTCCTTTGCAGCAAACACATGCTTGATTACAGATTAAAATGTTTTTGCCCAACTGCTCATGACATTTGAATGAATGTTTAAAATTAGAAAGTGAAATTCATGTAACATTGAATTATTTCCTAAATCTTGTTCAAATAGGCTTTAATTGGTCATATGTAAATAGACGCACTCACACACATGTAGTTTTATATTACACGTACAATTGATGTGCGTAAACATGTATTAAGTGTAATTAAAGAAAGATTAATGGCAGATATTTTCCCTGTTAAACAATAATAGTATTACTCGCTTCCTACCTTCCTTCGTTTAGTTTGCTTTCTTTGTGTACATATAAATTTATCATAAAGTCTTTATCAACAACCTAAAAATTTGTTAGGAATTAAGTAGGAGCTTAACAACGGCTGCTGCTGGTAATTATGAAGAATACAAATGTATTGTAGTTTTGTCTATTGCAAAAGTTTATATTTGCATTATTTAAGTAGACTTTCGAAGACCAAAATTATAGAGAAAGAAAGAGCTTAAGTTTCAAATTCTATAAATTCCTGGCTCTTAGAAGATGTTGTTAACAGACTGTTAAATCGCAGAATGTAATTAACTACAGGGTTGCCCATATTCGACGGACCTTTGGGCCCTTCGGGCCCATTCCAATCGACGAGGCTTGTCCGCAGGCAACATTCTTTGCGTCAATTGAATTTTGTACGGGAACTACGAATGCAAATCAATGCGAATAATCCGTTGTAAAGTGGACCGAGCCATGCCCAACTGCTGAGAACGGCGTTTTTGGGATGTTCTTGGGGACCTCTCAACACTGGCTCGTACGGCAGCGATATTCTCGGCCGATCGCCTTGGTCGACTTTTATATGGCCTCTTCGGATTAGAAAAAGCCTTACCAGTCGAAAATTTTTCGTATAAACGCTTAATGGTGTTCTTAAAAGGCGCACTTCTCACATTTTTTAATGTTTTAAAAGCACGTTGAGTTTTCACAATTGACTTCTTCTGTTGAATGTAAATTTCAGAGCGCTCGAGTTGCGTGTATTGGTTCATGGTACAAATCTGCTTGGACTGACGCTTCAAACGCGGTATGTCATTAAGCGATGTGACATCTCTGTCAAAAGTTATGGCGTTGCCAGATGGGTCCGTCGAATATGGGCAACTCTGTGCATGTCCACGTCTTCGTATAGCCTCAATACCTCCCTATATTCGGTATTTTAAATTTTATCCTCCTACTAATTCAAAAAAACGAGTTAGATATCTAGTTAGAAATGACTGTTTTATTTGAAAAATTAATATCAAATTAACACATTTATATTAAAAAAAGCTGTTCGGTTCAATATTTCAGAAGAATACACTTGATATTCGTCTATATTTAATTAGTCATCAATCTGTCAGAGCACTCTTCTTGAACTGTTCACTGCATTCACTAGATATGTACTTCAATAGACTCAAGTCCACCAAGAAACTAATTGAATTGAAATTTTCACTTAAACGATCAGCAGAACTAGGTCTTTCGAAGATTGTTCAATGAAATTTTAAAAAAAGCCACTAAAGGGTAAATTAAATCCTTATTAAAATAGATGTTTTGAATTCTAGAGCTGTCTGGTTCACTATTATATTTCACTGGTCTTATCAAAGGCAAATAGAAAAGTTTTCAGATATTCAATATTAATACTTCAATAGAGTTCATTGTTAAACTTTATCTAATTTATAGAAGAGTTCTTGAAAAATGTATAATTACAAACGCAAAAATTCCCAAACCAAAATTTTCCAAAACCAAACTTTCCAAAAATGAAAAAAATAAATTCAATTTTTTCTAAAATTCGGCCTGAATGGAAATTATAGATCCTGGCCAACATTGTTTATAACTTTCTATCATTTTTGCTTTAAAATTGCTTTAAAATCGAAATCGGAAATTAATATAATTCCTCATATTCTTACCTAAAAAATAAAGAGTTATTCCCTCTAAATCCAGTTATCAGAATTTAAGAAGAATTGGCAACCTTGGGACAATTAAAGTTTTATGTTAACATTATGGTGTTAACAATGTAAGTTTGGACATAGCTGTTAATACGACAACTTAAACTATTCCAATTCCTCTTAATATCATAGCATACTTTAAGGCTTAAATAAAAAAGAAAACGGAAACTAATTTCATTTGTTTTATAAATTATTTGCATTTACAGAACCCCGCAGCAAGAAAATGAAGAAGATGTTGGTCCCCTTGCTCTTGGCTTTGAAATTGAAGAAGGCCGTTATCGTTAAGGTTCTCTTCATGATCATCAAGTTCATTTCCCTCAAGAGTTTGGCTATCTCTTTCTTGGCTCTCTTCTTCGCTGGTAAGTTTTAGAACCTATAAACCGCTATATTCTGCAGAGAACATCACTTATGTATTTTTTTTTACATTTTTAGGTGCCACTTTCTTCAAGGACTTGTTGAGCAAAAAGAAGGAACACATCACCACCGCCTACATCACCGGCAGTCCTTTGAACGCTGAAATTGTGCACTCTGACTGGAACCGCAATGGTCAAGCTGCTGCTTCTGAATTGGCCTACAACCACTACGGTTTGGCTCAACCTTTCTAAGCTATCCTTCTAAAACTTTCTGATTCTTCTATGCCTCCTGCCTTTACTATACTATCTCTTCTATCTATCTCTCTCCATCCCCTCTCTCTCTCTCCTTCTCTGACTCTAAGCTCTCTATGCTGAAAAACAAACAAGACTAAATTTACACATTTAGTTTTAGAATTTAGTTAAAATCTATTTTTTAGTTAGTTTCTTGCTATAAACCAAAAAAAAAAAAGAAAAAATTTTCCCCTACCCTACCACAATCTACTACTTCCCAAACGACCCATGGCTCTTGAAAACTTTGGACTACTCCTGCTCCAATTAATGAAAAAAGCTTCATAATTCATTCATCTCTTCATTATGAAAGTAATTTATTTCATGTCCATTATATCATAAATTTCTTCCCCATCATTTTTTTGGTGGTGTCTCTGTTTTTATGGTATGAAATTTTGAAAGGCTAGTACAGCGTCCTTTCTTCTGCCAACGAAACGAAATATTTACGTTTTTCCAACTCTGAAAAATTGTGTGCGAAATTGGTGCATTTGAATTTTAATGAAATGTTAAATCGTTATTTATAATGTTAACTGATAAAAGAAAATATATATGTACATAATTTGTATATTTTTGTTTGTGAGTATTCTCATACATACATACATAACAACACTCAGGTTGTATTTCATCGCTAGAATGTGCTTAAGGACCACACTTGAATTTCGTGTTAAACTTTTTTTGTATACCCCAACTTTGTAACAAGGAAGGATCTTAAAAGTCTGATAATTTTTTTGCCAGAGAACAAAAAACACAACAAAAAAATCACATAATTTATTTTTCATTAATTATAAGTATTTATAAAAGTTAAAAAAAAAAAACAAACAAAAAATCATTACCAAAAGAAATATGTATTTAATTACAATCATGGAACAAACCAAGCAAACTGAATAAAAGTTCATTTAAAAAAGCATTTTTTAAACATTGTGTTTAAATTGGTTGAAAAAATATATAATTAAATGGGAATACGCAATTAACATATAATATGGAACTTTAAGCACATTAAATGAGCTCTTGCCTATGGTTCGTAAAATATATGTGAGTAGTTTCTAGTGGCAAAAATTAAGCCATTATATAAATGGTACACTAATAATACACCTTGAATTATTTGCTGATGGCTACCAATGTCAAAGACCTAAAATGGTAAAGACTAGACAAAATGCATTCTGAGCAAATGGTTTGTGGCTATACTATCTTGAATAACAGCTCATGGCAGAGGCATGTTAATATAAAAAACACAACTATAGGAAAGAATGACAAATAAAAGTTTGGACAATCCAAAATATTGGTTTCAAAATTCTATTCCATATACCTTCTAAAATAATTGCATACTGCCTTAGCGGTTTATATTGCTTAATATTGGTAACTATGTTGTTACGATATCATAACAACAGAGGTATTTTTCACAGGGTTGCCATATTTTGACTCTGTCTTGTCCCATCTTTATACTTCTATGTCTTTGCCAATATCATAAGTTCATCCCGACGAAAGGAATGGCCAGTTGGCTTTTTCAGCTTTTTGATATGGCGACTTTGTTAGCTCTATCAGTGTCAAAACCAAAGACCTAAAATGGTAAAGACTAGACAAAATGCATTTTGAGCAAATGGTTTGTGTCTATACTATCCAGATAACAGCTCATGACAGTAAGAAAAAGATGTATATCCTTCCAGAAATTCTTCCTAAACATTCAAGATACCTTAAATCGCTTTTGCAGGTCATGATATGTTTCATAACCCCCGTATTTCAGGAATATTTTGAATTTTTACCATATTCGTACTAATTTCGGCAAATATTGATAATTTGAGAAGAAACCATCACTTTTTGGTATAACCATCATATAGGGTAAGTGTACCAATTGTATTCCCACAAAATATGCCAAATATAGTACGATGGGTACACTAAAGCAGTATTTTTAAAGCTACCTCCTTCCACCTTTCATCTGTATTTGCAAAGAGGAAAATTTTGTATGTTTGTTCGTAATGGACTCGAAAATCGCTGAACAGATTATCCTTAAAATTCAAGTATCCAACAACATCGCCTGAAAGTAACATAGCCTGTATACATTTTTGAAATTCGACTTGAAACTGGATACATCGCATCAGAATTGGAGGTAAAATTTTCCAAAATGTCTCCATAATTTGGAATTCATAACGGAATTGGAACAAATATAAATTTGCCAAATTATATTAAAATCAGTTCAGATTCGGATATAGGTTCCATATATATTTTCGGCCGATTTCATGAATTTGATGCAACAAAACACTCTATGTCTGTTCTATTTTAATGAAATTTGGAATGAGTGACGGGATTTGATCAGAAAATACATTCGTCAAATTATATTAAAATCGGTGCAGATTTGGATATAGCTCCCACATATATTTTCGACCGATTTCGTTTATTTGATACACCAAACACGATATGTTTGTTCGATTCCAATGAAATTTGAAAAATGTGACAGGATTTGATAAGAAAAAATTTTTTCAAATTATATTAAAATCGTTTCAGATTTGGATATAGCTCCTATATATATTTTCGACCGATTTCGTTAATTTAATGTACCAAACACGATACGCATGTCCGATTCCAACGAAATTTGGAATGAGTGACTAAATTTGGTACAAAAATAAATTTGTCAAATTATTATTTTCGGCCAATTTTACATATTTCATGCACCCAACGCGATATGTATGTTCGATTACAATGAAAATGAAAGAGAGACGAAATTTTGTACCAAAAAAAATTTGCCAAATTATGTTGAAATCGGTTGATGTATGGGTATAGCTCCTTTATATATATTTCGGACTATTTCATGCATGGTATGCACCAAACACGATATGTATGTCGGATTCCAATGAAATTCAGAATGTGTGGCGGAATTTGGATCCAATAATAAATATGTCAAATTAATTAGAAATTGGTTAAGATTTGGATATAGCTCTCATATATATTCTCGGCCGATTTTACATATTTGATGCACCAAACACCAATCCAATTTCAATGAAATATGGAAAGTGTGGCGGAATTTGGTGTAAAAGTAAATTTTGTCAAATTATATTGAAATCGGTTCAGATTGGGGTGTGATTTTATTATAAGAAGCATTGGCCCCCAACGCCTTTGCAATGGTACTAAGCTAACAATAAAACACTACACAAAAATTAATTTGAGAATACGATTATTACGGGGAAGTATGTTGCTACCTCGAACTCAATAATTGCAACAGAAATGCCAACCAACTTCAAAAGATTGCAGTTTGCTGCACACTTGGCATTTGCTATGAAATCAATAAATCCGAAGGACAAACCCTTCGTGTATGCGGACTAAGTTTGGCATATTCTACTGTTCACATGGTCAGCTGTTCCTGGAATGTTCACGCATTGGTAGACCGAGGTATTTGTTTGTTTACGCATTAAAGAATTACAATAATTAAGTTTTTTAAATTTTTGTATTTGTCTTATTTTGTATACCATAAAATATTCGTATATAAAATTTTCAATGCATATAAAATCAAAAGGGGTAGCGAAGCCACAGGGTACATATAGTTCCCATATAAAATTTCAAGGCTCTAACTCCATCCGTTAAAAGAAAATTACCTGGGCAATTAGTAGCTTTTCGTACACATAATGTTTTAATTTTTTCTAAATACTTTGACTTACCTTGGAAACTTTACTGTGTGACCCCTAATTCAAAATTTTAAAATGCAAGTGCTATCCGTTTCTTAATTCACACCTGACGCAGACGAAACGCCTGAAGCTAGAATCTAGAAATTTTGCATGAATGTTAGTCTTGGTGCGAAATTGGAATGACAGCCACTGACGGAGTGCAGTTACCAAAGGGTTTTAGGAAATTCGAACCTTAAGTTTACAAAAGTTCTAAACTATCAATAAATTTATAAAATGGAACCATTTGTTGTACTAAAAGTGAACGAAAAGTACTACATTGGTACAATTTGGTATTAGATGAACAGATGATTCCTGAAATCTGAAATTTTGTATCAGGACCACTATTCATGTGTATTTTAGAATGATACTTGGTACCAGACAACCTATGGAGCCCAAAAATACCTCTGTCAAATTTTATCGAAATCGGATCAAATTAGGATATAGCTCCCATGTATATGTTTCATCTGTTTTGGTATTAAAGTTCCTCACATGCCCAATATGCTTTCCATAACAATAATCTTTGGTACCTGATATCAGATGCATCTCAGAAATAAGTGTTTAAAATTTTTGTAAAGACCGGTTCCTATTTGGATATAGCTCCCATATATATCTTTATGTGATATATATTCTTGATTAGCATAAAATTCTATATCGATTTGGGGATGTCCGTCCGTCTATCCGTCTGACCGTCTGTGGAAATCACTCTAGCTTCCGAACGAAAGGAAGAAGGTTCATAAAATGTTACTCAAATGTATATTATGTCTGCAGGACTTTTGGTAATGGAAATAGGTCATATAGGTCCACGTTTTAGTATAGCCCCCATATAATGGTACCTCCCTATTTTCCGCATTTTTGAGATTTAAGCGACATTATTTACCGGAAAAATTTCAAGTTTGGTATTTGAAGTTTGTAATGCATACTACTGCCTATGACAAAAAATTGTCTGTGCAGGTCCACGTCTTCGTATAACTCTCATATAACGGTACCTTCCGATATTGGTATTTTGATGATTTTAGCGACATTACCGGAGCCATTAACCCGTCTTCCTACAACAGCACTATAACAGGTTTATGCATTGCAAGCAATATAGTTGTTGTGGACAAAAAATCCATCACTACAAAAACAAACTTTGTCGTGAAAAAGATTTGCTAATAGAACTTAAGTCGAACTTAGAGGGTTTCTGGGGATTAATTCGCATTTGCTAAATCGCAATAAGTTCGAAATAAATACTACTTTCCAGAGATCGGCCCTTGCAAGCCATCATTCACACCATATATGCCTTAACAAACGGCGAAACGCGTAGCATAGTGGTGAGTGTGTGATAGTGTCTATCTGGCTTCGAGCAAATTTCATTAAGCTCGGCTCTAAATAGAAATTAACACTTAAAAATCCTTGTTTGTGCTAATGTTCAAAGTTCTAGCTTTCATATTACCAACCAATAATTTAGTTCAAGAAGGAAATGTTGCCAATTTGTTTTAGATTTTACGCTTATCTAGAATATAAGAACATTACAGAGGGTTCGAGGTGTGTAGAACTAAGTGACAATTCTATTTAGGCATTAAAGTATTAAAACAATTAAAAAACACTAGGTTCGGGCGGGCCGAACTTCCAATACACCCCACCTTAGGTTAAAGGACACTTTTTTATATAAAAGTATCTGAATTCAAGCGTGTTTCACTTTAAACTTCATATTAGACCGTTAAATTTATCAAAAACCATAAAGATAGTGAGGCCGTTATATGGAGCCATACCAAAACGGGAACCTCTATTTAATACTTCAAGGATTGTCATCTATCAAATGTTCTAAAATGACAAATTTGAAACAATTATGTAGGTAAATGTGACTAGGATTATAAAAATATCGAATATCAGTGGGTATTGTTATATGTGCGCTTTAGGAAAGCGTGGAACTAAATATTCAATTTGCTACCGGGCTAGAACCCATTATGAACTGCAAATACAAATTTTTATCAAAATATCGAATATTGGGAGGTACCGTTATATGGGGTCTATACCAAAACGTGGACCTATACATACAATGTTTCGCAAATTTTTAGACAAATCCTTGGAAAAAAATGACAAAAATCATCAAAATACCGAATATCGGGAGGTACCGTTATATGGGGTCTATACCAAAACGTGAACCCATACCTACAATGTTTCGCAGCCGGAGCATGTATCCATCATGACCAACAGAGACCAATTTTTAGACAAATCCTTGAAAAAAGTGGCAAAAATCATCAAAATACCGAATATCGGGAGGTACCGTTATAGGGGGGGGCTATACCAAAACGTGGAACTTTATTTAAAATTTTCCCATAATAACCTACAAATACCAATTTGAGACAAATCCGTGGAAAAATATGGCAAAAATCATCAAAATACCGAATATCGGTAGGTACCGTTATATGGTGTCTATACCAAAACGTGGACCTTCACCCTCAATGTTTAGCACAAGAGCTAGAACCCATTCTACTCTACAAATATAATTATTTAGGCAAATCCGTGAAAAATGTGACAAAAATCATGAAAATAGCGAATATCGCGAGGTACCGTTGTATGGTGTCTGTGCCAAAACGTGGATATATACTTTCAATGTTTCGCCACACGAGCAAGAACCCATTATGACCTACAGGTACCAATTTGAAACAAATCCGTGGAAAATGTGACGAAAAACATCAAAATACCGAATATCAGGAGTTACCATTATATGGCGGCTATACCAAAACGTGGACCGATATATTTTCAACACCAACCATCCTAGACACAATACAAATTGTTCTGCCACATTTTGAAGGTCTACGTCAAATAATGTGGGCTGTGTCGTGCTTTCAACAGACGGGGTCTACGATGAATATATAGGGATGTTACAAACGGAATGACAAAGTTAATATACCCTCCTTTCCAAGGTGGAGGGTTTAAAGAACCAGTTTTATATTCCCTTCCATAAACGGCGGAGGAAACAACTTAATTCTACGCATTATTTACTTTATAACACTCTATCATATTCTACCTGGTATTACCAAATGTTTCTTTAATTTCGCAGAATTATATAACGTAAATTTCATAATATTTTGTCTGGACAAAACTATTTTGCAACCTATTGTATTTTCACTTTCATGACAATCGAATTATTCTTGAGTCCAAATTACAGGCGACATTATGCCAGTGTCCCATAGCCAAACAAAATGTCTACAAAATGCCAAGGTTCAACATTAATTAGTTTTGCATGAGAGGAACTTTCGTGAAAATGGAATGGAAATGTTGTTGCTCTCATACGAAATTATTAAAATTTTACATAGCCAAACAACACGAGTCACATGCACACGGCAATCTATGGACTACCGACGGACATTGTGCCCTCTATGTGAAGAGATTTTTCCGCTTTTTTTCGGGGAAAGTGAGTTTTTGGGGTGGTTGGTAAATGAAAAATCAGTTTTACTTTCGTTACCTTCATTGGGAATACGAAAGATTGTGGTGACGTTTTGGCCACACTTGACTGAATCTGGTATTGAAGTTTTTCTAAACACCGAGGGAAATGTCGCAACAAAAACTCTTTGCATGGTTAAAAAAAATGGAGAGATTCTTCATTTACACAAGTGATGAAGAATCGCAGAGAAAAAAAAACTGAACAACTAAAACAATGAAATATCTATTTTGACCACAACATCTCATTAAAGTAAATTTCTTTTCAATGGGTGACTTACGGTGTCGGAATGGTAGTGGTCAGATTTGTAGTATAAATGGAAAATGTCAACAAATGCCAGACATTAGTTTCAATCATAACATCTTGGCCAAAACATAGCCAGCCGGAGTCATACAATTGGATAAACTACACATCACAATGCAGTCATCATGGAAAACCTTGGAATATTTATTTTATTTGGGCATTTTCATATTGCTGTTGAAATTTTCTGAAAGTGCCAGTATAGATGTTGAAACCACCACCGAAAGATCCTCGAACGAGAATAGACCGAGTGTTAAGCAAACGTTGGAGGAGTGTAATACTTCGTTCAGTTGGATATGTTTGAAAATTGAATTTGTTAAAATTCTGGAGTATTTAACCGAACGTGAGGAGCTACGTCTATTGAATGGCATTAGTCTGGTGAAAGATCCTGAGGCCAAGGAAATCAAGACTTCAGAATTGATGGCTGGTAAGTGGGATATAGTGTTGTTGCAAGTGATTTTAAGTGTGTGTGTGTGTGTTAAATTTATAAGAAAAATGGCATTGAGTGCCATTGTATTGGAAACTAAATCATAAATCGTCGTATGTAAAATAAATTAGTGACAAGTGTGTTGGCCTTAGATTATACTTAATTTTGGAAAATATAAATAATGATCTGGCAAGATATTAAGCGAAAGGAGTAAGCTAGAATTCGGAAATTGCAAATGTGTGGGAACTATATTGTGGCTTTGGTAATTGACAGAGCTGGAATCTTGAAATTTGGCATATTGGCCACACTTGGTGTATTGATATTAGCCTGGGTTCTTGAAAATTCAAAATAAATAAATACGATACGAGTACTAAAAGTGTGCTTAACGTTACAACAAGGAATTTAACAAACTCGCATCAGAAATTTGAAATACGGGATACTTTTTGTGTAGGGGGGAAATACATGTGAATTTTCGGAGATTTAAGCCATTTAAAATTCTAAATAGAAGTGAACCAAAAACTACGAAATTCTGCACCATGGTATCTTATGGACGGCTAAAGCTAGAACTTTGAAAGTTCAAATTCTTGATTACAAATAGAGTTTATGATGAGAAATGGCAGATTTTTTGGAAATTCGACTTGAAAGGGCACAACTAAGAATAAAATAATAATAAAAGTGCCAAAAAGTACTGTTTAGTTGTATGAACGATTGTATTTTTGAAACTCGACCTTGTGGGAACAAAAAAAATCTATAAATCTGAATTTTTAAATCGTGGTCTCAGTTGAGTTATGCCCGATAGAAACGTTTATCATTTTTAAATGTAAAACTAAAAGAATCCAAAATACTGTCGCATGGTATTAAATCAAGATGAAGCTAGTGTTAGGAAGATGGGTAATACTTACAGGGTGAGATAAAAAACTGCAAAAAAGTCAAAAGCCATCATTTTTACTTCTTTTTAATTTTTTTGAATAAAAACAAAAAATGTAAGAAATACCATCAAATTTTAGAATAAGTTAAGATTTTTTCGAAGTGGTAAACTCGGGAACGAATTATGGCCTTTAAACGGCCAATGAAACCGTTACACACAGCCCGAATGTTGCTCTGCAGTATTTTGGCCCATTCCTGGCGAAGCGCTTGCCTCAGGTGATCGAGACTTTGGTATTGTTGCTTGCTTTCCAAAACAAAAAAGACACAATAGTCCAACGGATTGGTATCCGAAGATTTTAGTGGCCATTGCGCGCTGGATACGAAGCGAGGAAACTCATTTTGTAACCATTCTTGGGTGGCGCGTGCTGAGTGCAATAGTGCTGAATCCTTTTGGAATGTCCAAAGTCTGGGGCCAAAATGTTTATATATTCGGCATATATTCTGATGCCACGGTCGATAAATACGAGCGCAGACCGACCATCTGCCCACACCGTCACCATGGCCGGTGCTTGAGTTCTGGTGGCCAGCTGAAGGTGCACATTTTCACCTGACCTCTATGGCAAGTAAACACGATCATTTTGTTTGTTTACAAACTGCTGGACAGCGAATGTTTTCTCATCGGAGAAAACCTAATTCGGCAGTTCACCACTTTCTGCCGAGCAACTCGTTAGCAAACTTAGAGCAAACCATTTCTGCTGATGTTGCTGTTTTCTTCCGTCCACTTCTTTGACGTAGGGCTACGCTACCAGTATCACGGTAACGAGCGATGGTACGAGACACAGAAGATTTATTCACATTTAAATGCTGGTGTGCTCTAACGATAGCCACTTGTGGTTTTCCATCCAAATATAAAGAAATCACACTATCACGCTTGAATTCCATCACGAATAACTTTTGTTCTGGAAAATTCTCACAAAAATGTTGAAATGGAATAATTTTAACAGCTGTAGGACGAGTGGCTAGGAAATGACAGCAGTCTGAAGTCGATTGCAATTTTTTCAGCTCACCCTGTGTATATGTTTCATCCAATTTGGGGTTTTAAGTCCCTCACATGGGTAGTGTGCACTCCAGAAGAATGATATTTTGAACCGAACATCAAATTCTGCTCGAAAATACCTTTCTCAACTTTTATCGAGATCGCTTCAGATAAGGATATAGCTCCCATATTAATCTTTATCCGGCATGAGGTTTATTGTGCACCAAATGGTTAATATCAGCCCAAAATCAATTCATACTACTAACCAGTACTTCAAATTTGGTGTAAATCAGTTCAGATATAACTATATCTCCCATATAAATGTTTCATCCGATTTGGTGTTTAAGTCCCTCACATTCGTAATATCCATTCGACAAGGATATTTGGTAACAGATATCTTATTAAGCTCGGAAATACATTTGCCAAATTTTATCGAGAACGGCTAAGATTTGGAAATAGCTTCAATATCCTTAATCCGATTTCAGGATTATTGTACAAATAATGGCTAATATCAGCCCTAATGGAGTGAATTTCGGGACGTACGAAACTCGGCTCCGATATATATTTTTTTTAATATAATCCTTCTACAAAATCCTTCTTTACAATCCTTGATATCATGCACTCTATAGCAAACTATAACTGGTCTAAATCCAAATGTTGATAGGTGGTATGATCTACTTGAAATAAATTATTTTGTTACTGGAGCTCTGCTTAGTGGTGTAGGGTATCATATAGTCGGACCCACCCGACTTTTGACTTTTCCTTACTTGTTTTTGTATAATCGAGTTGCGGGTCGAATTTGATACGCTGTTTGATTGTTTGGATCATGGACTTTGAAATGGGTTCTAATCAATTTGGATTTCGATATAGCCCCCAATCAATATCATTCGACCAATAACATTTTTAGTGCGTTTCAGCTGTAGCTACCAGATATTTGTTTTATACGCTTTATATATTTAAGTCCCTAAAAGCTGTAATATGCGCTAAATAAATAGTACTAAACTTAGCCGAGATCGGTTCAAATTCAGATATAGCTCACATATATTTCACCCCAATGTGATATATATGATACTCAAACCGTGCTAACTTCGTCTAATAAAATTGCATTTTGAAACATACAATCAAGCTTCGAAAGAATAAAATCTGCCATGATGGACCATATCGATAGAGATATAGCTGGAGCTACATGTTTATCCTATTTTATATTTAAGCTTTCTTAAAGTCATAATACGCACACTTTAGCAATGCTATTTTGTGCGAGAGGTCAACTACAGCATGATAATGCTTTCGCCAAATTTAATAAAAGTCGATTCGCACTCATTTACAATCTTAGTTAACATGGCTTACTTCATACAAATTCTCTGCAAAATATACATAATTGTGCAAAGTCGGCCCTACATGACTCTTGTGTTCTTTTGGTGCTTAATTTTAATATAGAATAATTAATCATGTTTAAATCAATTATTAAACAATAGAATGTTTTCATAACACTGCATTAATTTCATAATATTGAACCGATAAAAACCATACTTGGTATGACACAAAAGATGCTATTGTTCTTCTTGATTTCCTAATGAGGAGGCGATTATTTTCACCAGCGTTTATTGGAGTTCAAGTTCTATAAACTGTAATTTATATTGCCGTGAAATATAATCCTCATTAGATAAACTAATTTTAAACGATGAAATAAAACCATTTTTAACACAAAAAAAAAAATATCTCACAATTATATATATTGATTCTCCTTTTTCAGATGTGGCACGTAGTTACCCAAATGATCCCAATGCTCGAATAAATGGTTTTATTGTCAACAAAATCAACAACTTCCTACAAACACATTATCTACGCTTTAAACTGATTGACGACAAAACCGTAATGCAGGCCAGATCTTTGGTGGAAACAGGACGAAAGGATAAGTTTGGTAAAAAAGGAGGCATGGAAATGCTCTTGGCGGCCGGTCTAATGATGAAAGGTATGAGCGCGAACCCAACACGAAATAATAATAACAGTGATAATTAGAAAACTTAAATTAAATGTAAATTTCACTACTTACAGGCACCCTCATGGCCATGGGTATGGGTGGCATTGCTTTGATGGCTGGCAAGGCATTAATGGCCGGTCTCATGGCCCTGACATTATCCGCCGTAATTGGTTTGAAGAGTTTAGCTGGCGGTGGTGGGAAATCACACACATATGAGATTGTAACAAAACCAATTTATACTTCAAGTCATTCGCACTCGGGTGGTCATGATGACGGCCACATTGGCCATGTTGGACACAGTGGCAGTGGCTATGCTGGATATGGACGGTCATTAAATTTAAATTTACCTGCAAGTTTGAAGGAGAACAAAGTTCATTAAAACAAAGTCGTAGCGATAAATTGGCACTTGATCCTAAAAACTAACTGAACTGAATATTTAATGTAATGTAATTTATTTATTTATTTATTAATAGTTTAAGTAACTTTTTGCAACGAAAAATATTAAAATGCGTGAACTAATAAAGCTGTGTTGTTGCGTTTTTCTTGTCAAAATAATCGAGTTGTGAAACAATTTTTAAGTAACAAAATCGGAGGAGACTTTGTATTGGTTAAAAATGGAAAGTTGGAGAGTTAAATCTCCATTGACATATATATAAAAAAAACCTTAGGGTGAGAATTACAGGAATGAGTGAGTGAATGTTACGATTTGCCGTTATACTTTGAACCAAGTGTAGACGGCCTTTGGATTTAGTGCTAAAACACCAAAAATATTGAGTAGAGCTTTTTTATCAGACTCTGATTATTTTTTTGAACGATTCGCTTTGACTTCGAAAACAAAATCATATATCTATTCTTTGAAAAAAGAAAACTGTCTATCATCCGGACCTGTAAATATATTGAAATTGAAACTTCCTACTATTTCAAAATAAATGTGGATAAATGCTTCTGAAAGGTCCTCGATATACCATTGCGATGGATATCAAATAGTATATCTTAATTTAACTCGGTAATGTGATGATTTTATCAGATACATTACTCAGAAAATACAACCACAACCTTTGTATCAGTAATAACAACAACATCGGCAATAGCAACACGTCGGCAATATTCGTTGGCAGCGAACAGTTCAGTTTTCCAAAATATGCCGATTATAGCATAGCGTAACATATAGTGTTGGGTTTGGCTTACGATGGGACAAAGGGTAGTTAGTGATTTTCAGAATCACCTTATGTACTCCGACTAACAGAATCGTTAGCTAGGAATAATTTTAAGACTGGCTGTTATTAAATTGTGTGGCTGGTATTCATTTTCACAGGAGCTTCGCTTCGTTGGTCCACAGGAGCATCGACTATAGCTCATTGTGGGCCAGGAACTTCGGATCGATGTCCCACAGGAGGAGCTTCGTCTCTTTCTACCTTATCGTAGCTCAAACATTAGCAATAAATTATAGTTAATCATAACAAGTAAGCAAAGGCTACAGTCGAGCGGGGCCGACCGTTGAATACCCTACAACACTAAAATAAACGATACAGTATATATAGGCGAGATACTCGAAAGAATTCCGCAAGATATTGTGACAAATAATAAAAGAAAACCATAAGGTTTCGTTCTCTAATTTTCGAATAATAGCAACTTAAACTAATTTGCTCATTTCCAATTTATTGGTAGATGTTGCACTTAAATGGTCTTCCTAGATCTGTAACCAATATTTCCCAAAGATCTATAATCTTTCAGAAGTGGCAAAAGATTAACATTTATTATTGGTTTTTGACTGAAACGCATCTATATGAGATACAGACATTTGACTATATTCTTCAACGAAATCAGCGTTAACGAAATAGTCAGAAGTGCGTCTTTCCTGTATTTGTGAATTCTCCAAAAAGTCACTGTCTATTTTGTCTACAAAAGTTGGCAAACTATTTCACACATTGAATAATTTTGGATGGCCATCCAAAACTGCTTGGCTTTTGCAATGTCCGGTAACCCCCATTCAAATGTGCGGGAGGATCGAGCGATAATCACAACCTGCTGGCAATTTTGCAGTTTTTGGTCCATTTCAACCCCTAAATATATGGCGATCATCTCCAAAAAGAGTAGGCTTCTATTCTGACCCTCATCTTATCCCCATGCAAAATTTCGTAAGGATCGGGCCATAAATGCGATCTGTACATGATATCCGGATATCCTAACTACTTAGTTTTGTTAGCTGTAGAAATATTACAAAATGTTTAATTCAAAATGAAAATATGCCAAAATTATGACAAAATTGAAAAAATATGAGGAAATGTTACAAAATCAATATTTTTATCTTTAGAGAGATATTTTTATGCGATTTTTTTAGGCGTTTTTTCTTTCTTGCCAAGAGGCCATTCTGAATTAATGAGAACTTTCGAAATCAGTTCAGCCGTTCTCGACATATAACAGATCTTTCAAGCATATCTTCTTTGATAGACTTATATATCGCACATATTTTGCTATATATCCGATTTGTTGGATGTTCACATCAATGTAAAGATCAGAAGTAACCTTGTCATGGTTTTGTGATTTCGACGGGATTTAAAATATTCGCGTTTTAATGAAAAATTTTGAAACTTTTTCAACACAACGCTAAATATTATCCGATGACCACCCAAATTGGTAGGCTTCTTCCCCGCCCTAAACTCTAGCTACATGCGAAATTCCGCGTCGATTGATCAATAATTGCGACCTGTATAGCTACTGCAAAATCCGACATTTTTTCAGTATTTGGTCCATTTCAACCCCTAAACATTTGGCAATCATCTCCAATAAATAGGCTTCTATTCTGACCCTAACCCCACCTTCGTGCAAAATTTCGTAAGGATCGGGCCATAAATGCGACCTGTAGACTGATTACAAATTAACATGGACAGACGGACGGACGGACATACATAGCCAGATCGACTCAGCTCGGCGAGCTAGGAAGTCCCATATATACTTTCCTATATGGGAAACCAATATTTCGAGGTATTACATAAATTCTGGCCCAATCAAATGCTAGGAACACAATTAGAGCGAACGACGAATTTTTTCGCGGCGTATGTTCGTCGTCAAAAATAAAACACATATGTTTATATGGAAGTGCACACAATCAAGGCACCGGCGAAAATTTCGTCGGTCGCCGCGAACTCAATTAGCTTTATTTCTATTTCATACGCCGGCGACCGGCGAACAAAATAGTACAAGGTGGCCATACTTGTACGAATTTTATGTGTTTTAGTAAATAAAGTTACTTTTTACTTTAAAATTTGTTATGGTCACTCTACTATCTGTTACTCGTATAAAAAAAAAATAATTAATTTGTTTATTTATTTGTGTACTTGCGCCTGAGTGAAGATGGATATCAGTGAATTTATAATAGAGAAGATGGACATACGTGAAATTATAATAGAGAACGTAAAGAATTATGTGTTCTTGTATAATTCATTGTAGTCAACAAATGAGCAAAAAGTAAACAACTTCATCAGCTGTTTTATAATTTCGTCGGTATTGTGTTCCATACGACGAATTTTCGCGGCTCATTTTGTCGCCGCGTAGGGCGAAATTCGTCGTTCGCTCCAATTGTGTTCCTAGCAAAACTTATAATACCCCCAACACATAGTGTTGTAGGGTATACAAACTAAAGTGATAGCTATAATAATTTCCTTGCCATTGAAGTCCTGACCATCTGATCCTGAATATCTCTATAGTGTGGTGCCGATACCGAAGGAGTTCCCATCCATCTTGGGAGACCTAGATATTTTCTCCCGAACCTACCCACAGTGAGCGGTCGGACAAATTCTCTAATTCATCCAATACCAAACAGTGATCCAAAATTAGCACCATTTAGTACCTTTCGTAATAATATAGAACAAATTTTCCAAACCACCTGCAGATACCATCAGAGATCTAAATATCAAATTCCAGCTCTATCCCTTCACCCAGTACTAAATTTAGTTCAATTAAGTTCTTTCCGTATAACTATATTACGCATTTCCAAACCCACCTCCAAATCTCAACCTCAGACACCAACTGTTATCTACATATGAAATTTAAGAATTGCATCGCTATCCCAACTTTTCGTACAATTATGATACACACTTCCAAAACAACCTCCTTATGTTAAAGGTAAACATGAACGCGACACTAATACCAAATCCAGATTTCCATCACAATATGTTCACCCATTACCAAATTGTACCAAATATAGTACTATTTAGTACTTTTCGTGCACTTGTTGTACACATTTCCAAAACCACCTTCATATATCAAACTTATTTCTAACCTTGCTTCTCATAGTACCATTTTGCAACTTTCGTAACCTTAAAGTTCGAATTTCCAAAAACCCTTTAACAATTTTTCGTAACCTTAAAGTTCGAATTTCCAAATCCCTTTTGTGCGTCTATTCTGTTCTCCATTTATGACCCTCGTTCCAAATTTAAAAATTCTAGCTAATTCCGTTTTTGGAATACAAATCAATAATTTTTAGTACATTTTAGTACTTTTCGTACACTTTTAGTACGAGTTCTCAAAAATTGAGCCTTACGCCTACGCCCCAAGACTGGTCCTTGTGCATAATTTCATGATTCTAGCTTCAGACGTTTTGTCTGGGTATTGATTCTCGTTCAGTCAGTCCGTTATTTCACTACTCCTCAATTATTTCACTACTGTAGATATTTAAAAACTGAAAAAAACTAATGAAGAAACTATTCAGTTCATCAAGACATCGAGAAATATTTGATTGATTAATTCTTGTTAAATTCATGAATTTGTGTTTTAAAGATAAGTATATCGACTATCGTCGTCAATTCCCAAAAGAACTTTAACATAAGGCATCAGATGGATAGCGTTCCACCCCAAGACAAAAACTTACATGCGTAAAACTATTAATTAGTCTAGACATATCTCTTAACCAAAATATAGTTGAAAAATTGCCACTGAATGTGTTAATTTAATTAATTAAAAACTTTCTTCGAAACCTATGTTATTTTCATGCGAAAAAAACCACAGCCATAAGAATATAAATGTCTTGCGATTTTTGACAAAAATGTTATTTTGCTTTAAACTTTATATCGAAAAATAAGACAACATTCAAAAATGTTCAACACATCAAAACACATTTTAGCCATATTACTTTTAACTTTGGTCCTGGGATGTATGCCGAGAGCTCAGAGTATGCTTTTGCCATTCAACGAAGTAAGTGAAATAAAGAATTAAAAAAATAAGAAAATTATAAAGTTAAGGTAATTTCAGAAAGGATTGGTTAGATCCGCTCGACAAGTAGTAACTGAAGCATCCACAAGAGCATCAACAACGACGACGACAACCCCAGCAGGTCCAACAACTTCAACGACGACGACTACAACTGAACCAGCAACGACGACAACCACGACACCAATTGCTCCTTCAACAACAACTGCATCTACAAGCACTACAACAACCATAACGGAACCAACTACAACAACTACTTCTACCACAACGACCACAACAACAGAACCAAGCTCCTCAACAACAACTACTACCGCTGCCCCTAGTACTCCCAGCCATTTAATTGTGGATGTAGCCACAACAAAAATACCCATTTTGGAAAAAGGCGAAAATATATTAAAAACATTTAAATTAAAAGAAAAAATCACCATTGACACCACTGTCGTAAAACCCTCGAAGAAGATTACAATTTTAATCGGTGACAAACCACTGATTACCAAATTTACCGATTTAAAGGATGGCACCAAAAAAGGACCCGTCAAAACGTTCATCGATAACAAAAAGAAGCTGGCAAATGTAGCTGTTGTCGCCGCCGCAGCAGAAATTGAAGCAACTTCTACAATTACACCAGTAATAGCTCGAGATGCAAGTTTGGTAAGAGAGCAAGCCGACAATACAAGTAGTGAAGAAATGACCACTGAAATAGTTGAAGCTGAGAAGCGTCACTTAACTAACTAAAACTTTGCTATAGAGAGTTTATTTTATAAAATATTTATATTTTATTTATTCTATTTATTTTTTTAATATAATGTCTGGGTCTGGGTACAGTTATCTATGCGCCATTATATTTTTTCCTATGTATGTATATCTAAGGGCTTTCTAATCATTTCTGGTCAATTTTCCTCTATTTGCTGCAATATCCACGTATATGCGCTATTTTTTGCAGAGCTTCCGGTTTTTAATTGAATAATTTAACATTATTCTGTATTCTGAAAATTAAAACACATTAATTAAAAAAAATGTTTTATTTATATAAGACTAAATTCCAAAAAACCTAACGAGTAAAGTCACAAAAGTTAAAACAATTTGAAATACATTTTGATTGCTTTTATTCTCGAAATTGTTATATATGACATGATATGAATATGATCGTGTTCAATTTTATCCATCACTGTACATCCAATATCTTCAATTAATGTGTATAGCATATCTTAAGGCTTTATGATTTATTTATGGTTCAGCGTTGCCATTTTATAGTTTTTGAGTAAAAGATGACGAATTGTGTTTCATAATCCAGTGGGCATTTAAGTTCCATAAAAAATTAAAGGTGAGATTACATAAAGCGCTTTTTTACTAGCTTAAGCTATTGACTGGCTTCTTCGCAGAGTAACAAAGCAGAATTAGAAGGAAGTGTATTAGAACGAATTTGTCGGCCTTGCGCTCAGCTGTATAACTTCATACTATACAATTAATAAATGCGAGTCCACCCATAAAATAATTGGCTCACCATATTTATTTACTTCATTCAATACCTGTATTCATAGGAGCCTGTTATGCAGAAGTTATGTTTTTATACCCTCCACCATAGTATGGGGGGAATATTAAGTTTGTCATTCCGTTTGTAACACCTCAAAATATTTAGACCCCACAAAGAATACACATTCTTGATCAGCATAAAAATCTATGTCGATTTAGCAATGTCCGTCCGTCTGTGGAAATTACGCTAGCTTCCGAACGTAATGAAGTGGGTTGATCAAATTTTACAAAATGGGCCATGTAGATCTACGTTTTGGTATAGCCCCCATATCATTGTTTCTCCCTATCTTCGGTATTTTGGTGATTTAAGCGATATTGTTCACAGGAATTGTTTCAAATTTGATATTTGAAGTTCGTAATGGATTCTACAGCCTAAGACAGAAAACAGGCTGTGCTGGTCCACGTCTTCGTATAGCCCCCATACAACGGTACCTCCCGATATTCGGTATTTTGATGAGTTTAGAGACATTATTTATCGGAGTTTTTTTCAAATTTGAAGTTGGTTATAGATACTACAGCCTAAAAAATACAATTGTCTGTACAGGTCAACGTCTTCGTATAGGCCCCATACCATCCGATATTCGGTATTTTGATGATTTTATTGGTATTTTTCAACGGAATCGTTTCAAATTTAGTATTTGAAGTTGGTAATGAATACTACAGCCTAAGACAGAAAATTGACTGTGCAGGTACTGTTCTTCATAAAGCCCCCATATAACGGTACCTTCCGATATTCGGTATTTTGATGATTTTAGCAACATTATTTAACGGAATTGTTTTAAATTTGGTATTTGAAGTTCGTAATGGATTCTACGGCCTATGACAGAAATTTGTCTGTACAGGTCCACGTTTTGATATAGCCACGGTACCTCCCTATATTCGGTAATTTTTTTCAAGTTTCGCATTTGAATATTGTAATGGCTTATGACAAAAGTTGTCTATGCAGGTCCACGTCGTCGTATAGAACCTAATATAATGGCTACATTCACCATGGCCGACGCTTAAGTTCTGGTGGCCAACCGACGGTGCACATTTTCAGCTGACCTCTTTGGCAAGTAAACACGATCATTTTGTTTGTTAACAAACTGCTGGACAACGAATGTTTTCTCATCGGAGAAAATCAAATTTGGCAGTTCACCACTTTCGGCCAATCGAAGAAACTCTTTAGCTCTTTTGAGTCTATTTTCTTTCTGTTGCGGTGTAAGTTCTTGCACTTTTTGGAATTTCAATGAATTTACTCCGAGTTAATTTTTCAATATTTCGCGAATGGAATATTGCACTATGTTCACCCATTTTTCGGCCACTACGACGCGGGTTTCTGTTTTCTTCTGTCCACTTCCTTGATGTTGGCGTACACTGGTAGCGTAGGCCATCGCTCACGGTAACGAGCGATGGTACGAGACACAAAAGATTTATTCACATTTAAAATGCTGGAGTGCTCTAACGATAGCCACTTGTGGTCTCTCAGCCAAATATAGAGAAATCACATTATCACGCTTGAATATTTTTTACAGCTGGAACAATTTTAACCGTTGTCGGACGAGTGACTTAGAAATGACAGCAATGTGAAGTTGATAGCAGTTTTTTCATCTCACCCTGTATATGTATCATCCGATTTGAGGTTTATGTTCCTCATATTCGTAATGAACACTCCAGAGCAATTATATAATGAACCAGGTTATATTCAAATTTAGGATCAAAGTAAATAGCTAAAATATTTTCCTTATTTTTATATAAAGTCAATTTATTTCCTATATGCACTTTCATATTTAAGTTTCACCAAAATTCGCCACTGTTTCCTCGTACATTTCAACATAAATTTAAGATAAAATCGCAATGAGCGGTATTTTAATGACGAGAATCATGAAAAACCAGAAACAGAAAACAGCAACCCAGTTCTGTGTGCGTTTGCACTTGAAGCGATGATTTTCGAGAAAACCCATGTCGAATTCAAGAAGAACTTCAGTTTTATGAAAACATTCAAAGCACAAACAAACCGGTGTCGTCAAAGTGTATTTTAAGCGGGTTGTTTTCGCCTTCTTCAACACCCATCAAAAACGCATTCGAAAAATACAACCACGATCAAAACAAGAAATGGGAGAAAAATATAAATATTTGTGAGAAAGAAATTGTTAAAATATGTATGTATGTTGAATGTATGTACATATGCTGCGACAACGAATATAAAGGAAAACAAAGTGACGGAAAACAAGTAAAACAAAAGTGAATGAAAATAATGAAATAAAAGCTCTGGGCTTTTGAATGAATAAATTGTGAGAGGTTGGTATGAATTGATAGTTTTTCTGTTTTTGTTTCATTCGCCGCTCCAAAACAATTAACAACAAAAAAGTATATTCGAATGTGGCGTCTTGAAAATGCGCCAGACATTAGCTTTCTCGTTATTGTTTCTAGTACTTTGTTTTGTGTTAGGGTTCTTGAGTTTAACTGGCGGAAATATGCGTTTAAATAACTAGTTAGGGTTTTGATGAATTACCTCATGTGATATTTATGTAGCCGAGCAAACTTATGTTCTGTTAATTTTGTGATTTAAGAACTGTAAACCATGTAAAAATATATTAAAACCATTGTAAAAATATATTAAATGGATGTCAGTGACTTTTGAAGAAGGAAAATTTATACATAATGTGTTTATATTTTCGGGCGTGAAAGCATTTAATTAGCCTGTGATTGAATTTTTAACTTTTCAACATAATCATTTAGACTCCAAATTAATGCACTTTGAGTTTTTAGAATTTTTACACCACAGCATGTCTTTATGCATTTGTTTGTAACAAGCGGAAGAAAACGAGACAGACACATAGTCCCTTTTTGATCAGCTTCATAGAATTAGCTTCTGAGTCGAGTTCATCCGTCCATGTAAACATTTATTGCCCGATTGAAATGAAATTTTTCACAAATTATTTGTATGGCCCAAGGAGAACCCTACTGAAATCGCATAGAATAGATTCAAATTTAGCACCCATATATATCGTTCTCCGATTAAAATTTTATTGTCTGCTGTATGTGTAATATTTGTCAAAATAGGATGTCTTTAGGCACATCTGACCGAATTCTACTAAAAGTAATTATTTCAAATTCCGTGAAAATCGGTAAAGATATAGCTCCAATACAGGGTTGCCCATATTCGACGGACCTTTGGGCCCATTCCAATCGACGAGGCTTGTCCGCAGGCATCATTCTTTGCGTCAATTGAATTTTGTACGGGAACAAATGCAAATCAATGCGAATAATCCGTTGTAAAGTGGACCGAGCCATGCCCAACTGCTGAGAACGGCGTTTTTTGATGTTCTTTGGGACTTTTCAACACTGGCTCGTACGGCAGCGATATTCTCGGCCGATTGCCTTGGTCGACTTTTATATGGCCTCTTCGGATTAGAAAGAGCCTTACCAGTCGAAAATTTTTCGTATAAACGCTTAATGGTGTTCTTAGAAGGTGCACTTCTCACATTTTTTAATGTTTTAAAAGTACGTTGAGTTTTCACAATTGACTTCAATTGACTATTTCAGAGCGCTCGCGTGGCGTGTATGGTTAAAATCGGTTTGGACTGACGCTTCCAACGCGGTATGTCACTAAGCGATGTGACATCTCTGTCAAAAGTTATGGCGTTGCCAGATGGGTCCGTCGAATATGGGCAACCCTGTATATATGTTTCATCCAATTTGGTGTTTAAGTCCCTCACACTCGTAATATGCAGTCAATATGTATCAGTTATCTCATACAGCCAAAAATTTGTCACATTTTACCTAGGCTTGCTTACGAATTTTAGCATGGAGGTGTGGTTAGGGTCAGAAAGAAGCCGATTGTTTTTGAAGATAATCGCAAACAATTTAGGTATTCAAAAGGGCCAAAAACACAAATTTTTGCATGAAGTAAGAGTTAAGGACGGGACGAAGCCTATAAATTTGGATGGTCAACGTATAATGTTTAGAGGGTGAAATTGTGCATAACTTTCACCATAACACGAATATTTTTAATCTCGGCAAAAAGTCAAATACACGAAATGGTCACAATATCCAATCATAATTTCAAACAATTATGTTAAAAAATTGGCTACAATCATCAAAATATCGGAGATCGGGAAGATAGGGACTATAGAAGAAGCTCACTTATATAAAAATTACGGAATCCAGATACTGCGATTTAAGTAATTCCGTTAGAAAAAAATGGCTTAAATACCGAATATCGGGAAGTACCTTTATATTGGGGCTATAAGAGAACGTGAACATATATAGATATGATGCAGAAACCGTTATAAACTCAAAATACGGAAATTAAAAATATTCCCTTAGAAAATGTGGGTAAAATACCTTTTTAGGCGGGCTACATAAATACAAGTACCTGTATGGACAATGTTCTGACACAAAAAGTAAATACAAACTATTAATACCAATTTTTAAATTATTTCGTTTGTGTAAATGTGTAATCAAAATTCCGAATATTGGAAGGTACAGTCATATGGGGGCTATACGAAAAAGTTTTGGCGGAGGAGATATAAATATAAAAACTATTCCGTTATATTATATTAAACTTATATTAAACTATTCCGTTATAAAGTGAGGTTAAAATCGTCAAAATACAGAATATGGGGAGGTGTAATTCTATGGGGGTTATGCGAAAACAATGTACATTTGTTGCCAATTTAAGTTCCAATAACCTGAATAGAAGCTCAGTTGGTGGATTAAAATGTCCGTAAAATGGAAGAAGTGTACGATGAATTTTCTGAACAAACCCACATTTTAATGGTAAAATGCAATAATTTGTAAACGTTGTTTATTTGTAGGACGATTTGCAGCATCATGATTATATTATAGACCAAACTGAAGATTATTTACAGTGTAACAAAAAACAAAACGAACGTGAGCTGTTTATACCCTACACCACAAGGTGGTCAGGGTATTATGTCTTTGTGCATTTGTTTGTAACAGGCAAAAGGAAACGAGATAGACCCATAGTTCCTTTTGATGATCTGCATAGAATCACATTCTGAGTCGATTTATGCATTTCCGTCCGTCCGTCCGTCCGTCCGTCTGTCCATGTATTTTTGTAAAGAAAGTACAGGTCGCATTTATTGCCCGATCCAAATGAAATTTTGCACAAATCATTTGTTTGGCCCAAGGACGAACCCTATTGAATTTGGAGATAATCGGTCAAAATTTAGAAATAGCTCCCATATATATCTTCGTCCGATTTGCCTGTTATTGTGCACCAAACGTGTAATATCAGCCCGAATAGTATGGAATTTTGCACATACAACCAAATTAGGCCTAAATTAAGTATGCCAAATTTGATCGAAATCGGTTCAGATAAAGCTATAGCTCTCATATATATTGTTCATCCGATTTGTTATTTTTGTCCACCGCAGCCGTAATATGCACTCTGTAACAACAATATTTGGGGAAACATATCAAATACAGCTCAGAAATACAGTTGCTAAATTTTGTCGAGATCGGTTCAGATTTCGATATAGCTCCCATATATAACTTCGTCCGATTTACGTTTTATTGTGCACCAAACGTCTAATATTTGTCCAAATGGGATGGAATTTGGCACTTACGACCGAATTGAGTCTAGAAGCTAGTATGTCAAATTTGGTGAAGATCTGTTCAGATATAGCTATAGGTTCCATATATATTATTCATCCGATTTGTTATATTTGTTACTCACAACAGTAATATCAACTCTTGAACAACGATATTCAGAAATAATCAGAAATCTTTGCCAAATTTTATCGAGATCGGTTCAGATTTGGATATAGCTCCCATATATATCTTTATCCGATTTCAAATTAATTGTGCACCAAATGGGCAATGCAATTCCGAATTTAAAAGATACAAATACTTCGGCATATTTAGTCCTTTGAACTTTAAATTATAATTATAATCATAGCGTGTATGATTGAATTCTCCCATAAAAACTTTTAATTGTTATGTGAAGCTCTACTTAATTAGCAAAGTGGTGTAGGGTATCATAAAGTCGGCCCCGCCCGACTTTAAGACTTTCTTTACTGGTTTAACCATTGTCGCCAAAAAGATAAACGCAAAAATCTCCATTTATAATGGAGATAGGTATTTTCTCGAAGATTTTTGAAGATTTTTAGTGAACTTTGATAAAGAATATTTTTGTATTAGGGATTGTCCTGTAAAGTGATGTTTTATAGGATAATTTTATATAAATTCACATGAGGTTCGGCATTAATCTTAAAATATTTTTTTTTAAATCTTTATGAATTTTCGGCCTTTAGGTAAAATTGATGTATTCTAGGACTTATAGTAGAATTTTTGACAAATAATTTTGTAGAATATTTTGACTTTTTCTGATCCCGTTTACAGAGAGTTGTTAACCATATTTCGAAAACAGCTCCAAAACGACCATTTTGGTGACTCGCTTGAGGGTTAATAATTTCTACCAACACGACACGAGGGTTTGTCGCCTCTTTTGAACTCTAATTTCATAATTTGTTGGGGTTTCAAATAATTATTGGAAATTTGTGTTTTGTCCCACTGCAGTATTAACAGCATACCTGTATTGTCAAATAATCATTCGATAATTTATATTAAACTATTTTTTTTTAATTCAAAAATTACATCTTGTGTTGGAAATCTTACATTGAAGCTTTGAACATCGTCTTTACTTTAAAAATAAAAGTCAACTTTAACTGATTCCTGTGCACTAAAAATATCTCAAGATGGTTGTATATATATCTCACTATCTCACAAGCAAACTTTGTAATTACATTAAAAATGTAATTTATAAATTTGTATTAGATTTTCCTCAGGATTAAAACCGCAAATTGCACTTGAATTTGGTCAGACACTAACAACCATCATCATACCCACATAGCACGCTTGGATGGTTGAAAGTAAAAGAAAAGTGTAAATAAAACAATTTAGTATGAATAAACAATATGCGTTGTACTGAAATTTTGCCAATTTTAATAAAATGCTACAACAATGGCGTATGAATGGTGAACTAATTAGGGGGAGTTAAAATTATAATTTAATTTATTCCATATGTGCTTGATTTAATTATTAGATTTTTTTTTTAATATAGAAGAACACATTTTACCCCCATTAAAATACAAACAAACGACGCTCCTTGAATGTCCACAAAAACGGCTATAGGAATGTGGCTTACCATTAAGGTTGTTTATTTGTATTTTTGTCCACTTACCTACCAACTAACTAGTTGGGCAAACAAGCCAGCCAACCAACCAAGATATTTGTTTAGGAATTGAGTGTTTGTTCTGCTTTTAAATGAGTTAATTAAACAGAAAAGAAATGCATATTTACTGCATTGCAAGGTAAAGTGAAAATTTACTTATCACTTTGAACAACAGACCGAAAAAAACGTCAGTCGGTTATTATAAAATTTTGCAGTTACAATTCGATGCAGGTGTATCGTGTCTATAACTGAATATTGACATCAAATTTAACCAAGCATGACATCATTGAGGCACACTAACTTTGCTGGTTAACATAAATTAATGTTTATGAATTTGAGTTTTGGACGCGGAGGGTTGTAATAAAAATGTTTTAAATGCAAAGTGGGTGAACGACTAGTTTGATTGCATCTCTGGAAATGAATATTGTAAAGTTGTTGCATTTTATTATATTTTCATTGTGAGAATTAAGAAAGTTTTCACAAATTAAATTTTTGAGTTGAAGATTTAGATGTAGAAATTAGGTTAATTGAACCATACATTCATATCACAATCAAATTACTTCTTACTTATCTTCTGGGATTGGTTAAATAGTTTCATCTACCTATATATAGGGTGAGATGAAAAAACTGCAACAAACTTCAGACTGCTGTCATTTCTAAGCCCCTCGTCCGACAGCTGTTCAAACTATTCCAGTGAAAGCTCATTATATTGTTTACAAGCGTACAAAAGCATTTTGGTGAGAATTTTCCAGAAAAAAAGTTATTGGTGATGGAATTCAAGCGTGATAGTGTGATTTCTTTATATTTGGCTGGAATACCACAATTGGCTATCGTTAGAGCACTCTGGCATTTCTTTGTGAATAAATCTTTTGTGTCTCGTACAATCGCTCGTTACCGTGATACTAATAGCGTAGCCCGACGTCAAGGAAGTGGACGGAAGAAAACAGCAACATCAGCAGAAATGGTTCGTAAAGTAAAAAAGCGCCTTGATAGAAACCCGCATCGCAGTGACCGAAAAATGGCTCGTGAGCTGAACCTATCGCAATATTCCATTCGGCAAATATTGAAAAATGAGCTAAGGGTAAAGCCATTGAAATTCCAAAAAATGCCAGAACTTACACCGCAACTAGACTCAAAAGAGCTAAAGAATTGCTTCGCTTGGCCGAAAGTAGTGAACTTCCGAATTTGGTTTTCTCCGATGAGAAAACATTCGTTGTGCAGCAGTTTGTAAACAAACAAAATGATCGTATTTACTTGCCAAAGAGGTCAGCTGAAAATGTGCACCTTCGGTTGGCCACCAGAACTCAAGCGCCGGCAATGGTGATGGCGTGGGCCCCCGCAACAGATGATTGTCGCTCACCGCTGATGATCGCTCATATTAATCGACCGTGACATCAGAATAAATGACGAATATTATCGCGAAAATATTCTGGAGGGTGTTTTAAAGCCTTGGGCAGGCAAACATTTTGGCCGCTGACCTTGGACATTTCAACAGGACTCAGTACCATTTCACTCAGCACCCACCACCCAAGAATGGTTACAAACTGAGGTTTCTCGCTTCATTTCCAGAGCATAATGGCCACCAAAATCTCCGGATACCAATCCGTTGGACTATACCAAATACCAAAGTGTCGATCGCCTAAAGCAAGCGCTTCGCCGAGAATGGGCCAAAATACCGCAGAACAACTTTGTGACGGTTCCATTGGCCGTTTGAAGGCCATAATTCGTGCCAAAGCTAAGCCATTTGAACAAATCTTAACTTATTCTAAAAGTTTATGCTATTTCCCACATTTTTTGCTTTCATTCAATAAAATTAAAAAAAAAAAATTATGGCGTTTCACTTTGTTGCAGTTATTTTATCTCACCCTGTATATTCAAATCAGCACAAAATTCTAAGTCGATTTAACGATGTCCGTCTGTCTGTCTGCCTGTTTTTTGAAATCACGATACACACGACCACACTATTTGACGTAGAGCGTCAATTGTCGTCTAGGATGGTTGGTATTGAAAATTAGATATATGGGTCCAAGTTTTGGTATAGTCCCCCAGTACCTCTCAATATTCGGTAGTTTGATTATGTTTGTCATATTGTTCAGGGATATGTCTAAAAATTAGTCTTTGTAGGTCATAATGCGTTCTAGTTATGGTGGCGAAACATTGTATGTAAGGGCCCACGTTTTGGTATAGCCCCCATATAACCGTACTTCCCGATATTCGGTATTTTCATGATTTTTTCCACATCTTTTTCCAAGATTTGTCTAAAAATTGGTATTTGTAGGTCATAATGGGTTCTAGCTCGTGTGGCGAAACATTGTATGTATAGCCCCCATATTCCAGCTTCAAACACACCGCATAGTCTACATTCTACACCCACAGTTGGCCTTACTCTAAAACATTTACTTCTATTTATATTCCTACAATGTATATCAGAAGTAGAATAATTTAAAACTTCCGTGCACGTTATCGTACGCATTTTTAAATTTTCTTCCTTATTCAAACCCAGTAAACTGACAGAGATGACTTATCAAACTTATTACAATTTACCACTTACGTTCACATTATAATACACGTTTTCAAATCCACCTCCCTATCTCACGCCCTCGCAGTATCTATATTCACAATTTTATTTTTTTTTCTTCGCTATATACCGAAATTAGTACCGTTCACTAGATGCTACACATTTCCAAAACCATCCCTTACAAGCTTTTCACTCACAGTGATCCTAACGCCAACAATTATAATTTCAGGTCTGTTCCAACACTATATGTCAAATTATTATCATTTTGTACCATTGGTACAGTCAAGTGCGCATTTCCTCCTTATTTCAGCTATGCATCCCAAAATTAATTTCAATCCTTTAGTACATCTATCTTCCTTAAGGCGATCGCGTAGAATTTGTTGATAGTCGGTATTATATAGACACTGCTCCCAGACATATCGTCCCTAAAATCGTTATATGCACTCGATTGTAATGATGTTTAGTACGACTGACCACAAGAAGTGCAGGCAGACCTCTGCCGTTTTCGGTCCGATTAGGTCAGATAATGACATAGCTTCAATATAAATATTTTACAATATTTCTTACAGCGGGGAATAAAATAATATAAATGTTAAGATCCGGAGGCATCATCCGTTCATATTTTATATCAAGTAAATTGATTTTTAATACCTTGAATATTTTTTGACGAAATTTTCTTAAATTTCCACCGTACATTATTCGATCTCAAGAAAAGTAAAAGCTTAAATTTCTCATATGTGAATTGTATTTGTTTACGTAGTAGATTGCCTAAATTTAAGAGAAAATTACAACATTTCGTTTCTTAATTATGTTATGTTCACATTTGTACATATGTACGATTTTCAGTTTTGCTACAAAACAAAAGAAACACCGACAACACATTTGTTAACAGAACGTAATGGGTTACGGTGAGAACCAAATGATGGCATCACAACAACTTCTTTAGCAGCCCACCGCCATCCAGTCAGCCAACCAGCCAGCCAACAATGACAAATTTCATTTTAGCCAACATTAATTACATTGGTGGCACATACTTATATGAAAATTCCGCCCACGGAAACAGCATTAACATTATTATGAGATTATGTACATGCTTATATACACGCTCCTCTTCCGCCCGCAACAACTTAACGTAGACTGACAGTCAGCTATTTGCATTCGAATGTAAATATTAACCTTTGTCGCGAGTGTTGGGAAAATATTTTGACTCAATTTAATGTCTCATTTACATTTTATTCTACATAAATTTAATATATTTATTGGTTGTCAGAAATTCATGGCAAAATTGTGGCTTTAATGAGCATTGTTTTGTTTTTAAAATATAGGGAAATACATTATTGTTTGTGTTTCTTCTTTAAAATGGAGAGAATATGAAATATAATCTTTAAAAATTAAGCTATTTTACCGATGTATACCGGCTACTTAAAAAGTCAAGTTCTCTTGAAATTTTTTTCTCAAATTTGACATATAACCTTACATTACTTAGCAAAATGTTTGTAGGCGTATGTGTTACTTTCTGAATTACTAGTAATGACAACCACAAACTCTCTGCATTACCGGTATTCAAAAAATAATGGCAATTAAATACCCTCTACATTACCTGTGGGTTAAAAAAAAAAGTTTTTCCAATTAAATTTACAAGATAACGCTTTTACGGCTTAAGAGCGGATTTGAGAACTAATGAAACAGTATATCGAAGCTTAACCTTAATTGATTTCATCTTAATTTGACGGAAGTATTTTTTTATGTTTTATGTGACTTCCCTCATCAAATATTATTGCTATAGGGTGCATGTTATGACTTTGAGATGGCTTAAACAAGAAAAAACAAGTAAGCAAAGGCTATAGTCGTGCGGGGCCGACCATGTGATACCCTACAACACTACCATATGTTAGAAGCTCCCTTATATCCAGATCGAGTTTTTAAGATTTCGCTTTTGAAATTATGTCACCGAACACTGACCTGACCAGGGACATTTGCCCAATATTTAAACACACCGTCATGCTGTTAGTTGTTGTGGGCCATTTTCCATCCAAAATGCTTGAATCCTTCCCTGTCCTTAACTCTCTTCTCAAGCGTGTCGATTGGCTTCAATTGTGTGATCAGGAAATTTTTGTCTGTATTTGGTTCATTTGAACCCCTAAATATTTTGCGATCATCTCCAAAAGCAAGAGGCCCCTCTGTATCTCTAAATTTCAACGAAATCAGCATAAAAAAACCAAAAATTCGGCTTTTGTGTATTTCGGATATCGCCTGTAAGTAATGCTGGTATTTTTTCACACAAAAGTAGTGGTCCATTCTACTCGCTGTCCTGAAATCTAACTTCATGCGAGATTTCGTGTCCTTTTCAACCCCCAATATATTTTTGGGGGTTGAAATGGACTACAACCCTCAAAAATATATTGGGGACATCTTTAAAACCAATAGGCAAACCAATATTGACATCTTTTTATGCGATTTTTTTTTAGAATTTATACTTTTGCCAAGAGGGCATTCTGAATTGACAAAATTTGACAAAATCGGTCCAGCCATTTTTGAAATATAAGCATTCAGCTCACTTCCCCTTCCTTTGTACATATATACATGGTCTATATTTCGTTATATATAGCCGATACATTTACTATCGCCATCGACATTATGGTCAAAATTGTTCGTCTATTTGTGATTTCATCGGGATTAAAAATATTCGCGGTTTAATGGGAATTTTGACTTTCATTTCACACAAATGTTATGGTCTATTTCATCAAAGAAGACTTGGAAGACTTCTAGCCACCCCTAAGATCTATCCCCATGCTAACTTCCGCTTCGATTGGTCCATAATTGCGACCTGTAGAACAACTGCAAAATTAGGGAATTTTTCAGTTTTTGGTCAATTTCAACCCCTAAATATTATGCGATCATCTATGAAAGCAATAGGGTTCTATTGTGACCATAACCCCACCTCCATTTTCAATTTCGTGAGGATCGGACCATAATTGCGACCTGTAGAGTGATTACAAATTGACATGGACAGACGGACGGACATACATAGCTAGATCGACTCAGCTCGGCGAGATAGGAAGATCCATATATACTTTCCTATATGGGAAACCAATTTTTCGAGGTGTTACATAACTTTTGGCCCAATCAAACTTATAATACCCCCAATACATAGTGTTGTAGGGTATAAAAACGAATGACGCATATACATTTGGGCTTTAGCTACATAAGAATAGATTTACACCAAATGTAACGCATTTGTTTACAGACTAAATCCGGCTTCCCTAAGTTGGCTTATATTCAACATTTGGTACACGATAAATGTGAAATTGCATAAAAATCTTTATGGGAGAATTATAAATATCTGTTATTTGGTATCATTAATATCAAATCGGATGAAACATATATACTATATAGGTCTAGGTTTTATGTGCTTAAATGCATTATATTTGGCCTAATATATATATATATATATATATATATATATATATACATATATATATATATATATATATATATATATATATATATATATATATATATATATATATATATATATATATATATTATAAATATATGTGGCAGCAATATTATAATTGAAGCCGATTTTCACCAATTTCATTAGAATTCGTCCTGCAATGCATCTCAATCAGACAACAAATGCGACCAGTACGTTGTTTACAAAAATTCATGTACCGACGGACATGAATACATCGACACAGAATGTGATCCTATGGAGGTTTTCAAAAGGAACTATGGGCCTATCTCGATTCCACCTGCATGTTACAAACAAATACACAAAGACATAATACCCTGCACCATAGTGTTGCGTAGGGTATAAAGAAAAGAGATGCACCGAAACAGCTAATGCTAGAATAAAATTAACAAAATACCGAATTTCGGGAAGTATCGTTATATAGGGGCTATCAGTGTTATTGACCGTAGCACCCGTTATGAACTTAAATTACGGAATTTGAAATAATTCCGGTAAAAAATATCTCTAATAGTAAAAAATATGTTATGTAGTGAACCGACATGGCCAAACTTAACTGCTTACTGGCGAATTACACATGGGTGTAAAATATTAGCCTTCTACCGACCGACAGACATCGTTAAATAGAACATATATACTTTGTTGGGTCTGACATGAGTATTTCTAGGAGTTAAAATCGGAATGACAAAGTTAATATACCCTCCGTAGAATGGTGGAGAGTATAAAAATTGGTATTTGGTACCAGATAACAGATACAGCCCAGAAATACCTCTCCAAAATTGTATCGAGAACGGCAAAGATTTGGGTATATCTCCCATATATATCCTTAATCGGATTTCAGGTTTATTGTGCAAATAATGGCTAATATAAGCCCAATCGGAGTGTATTTTTGTGAAACTCGGCTCCCAAAAAATATATACTTTTTATACCCTCCACCATAGCATGGAGGTTATTTTAAGTTTGTCATTTCGTCGAAATTTACATTTTAGACCCCGTCCGTCTGTGGAAATCACTCTTGCTTCCGAACGAAATGAAGTAGATTCATAAAATTTTACTCAAATGTGTATAATGTCTGCAGGACTTGTGGTATTGAAAATGGGCCATGTAGGTATGGAATAGCCCCCCATATAACGGTACCTCCCAATATTCTGTAATTTGATGATTTTAGCGACATTATTTACCGGAATTGTTCCAAATTTGGTATTTGAAGTTCGTAATGGATACTACAGCCTATGACAGGAGATTGTCTGTGCAGGTCCACGTCTTCGTATAGCCCCCTCTAACGGTACCTCCCGATATTCGGTATTTTTATGATTTTAGCTACATTGTTCACCGATTTTTTTTAAGTTTCGCATTTGAATATTTTAACGGCTTATGACAAAAGTTACCTATGCAGGACCATATCGTCGTATTGGTCCAGCTTCATTCGGTATTTTTGAGATTTTAATAGAATTTTTAACGGATTTTTATTGTTTTAGAGAATTGCCAAATTCATTCCAAATGATCGAGGTTATTCAAAGTTCATCCCGGCCGAACTTGTTTAATATTTTTTCTTGTTTAATATAAATTTTCTCCATGTGATACCATGCACTCTCTAGCAAACTATAACTGCTCTAAAGCCAAATGTTGATAGAGAGTATGATCTACTTGAAATAAATTATTTTGTTACGGGAGCTCTTCTAAATATGCTAAGTGGTGTAGGGAATCGTATAGTCGGCCCCGCCCGACTTTTGATTTTTCCTTACTGGTTTTAAAAATGGAATTTTGATGTTCGGTATGATGATCACTGTGTGTTGAAGATAAAGTAATGGGGCTGGAACATGAACATGAATTTTAAAATAGGAAATATTCCACATGGTACTACGTTAATTAATATTTGTATTGTTAAATTTTTGCTATGCTAAATAAATAAAAATATAAATATCATATCTTTTTGAAATTATACATTTCCGACAGACAGCTATATAAGGTCAGATTATGATAACACATGAAACATTTAGCAATATTTATTTATTTCCAAAAAAATTGCAAACCTATTATTTTAACATTCGAAGGCCGGATGATGCAACTGCGTGCACATTTCCCCCTCATTATTTCTAGATGATTTTCCATTTGATTTGGAATAATTAATTTTTCCTCTCCATAATTTTAATAATGTGTAATATTATTTATTAAAATGCTAGCATACGTTTTTTTTGGCTTCCACTACCATACCGAAAATAAACAAAATGGACCGCACGTGAATTTTTCATTACAAACTATTTCATAATTGCCGACCACTTGCTGACCTGGTCAAACGTTGCCACCACATACGATTAAATACGCCGCACTTGCCACAAAACTCAAGCACAGTTCAGAGTTGAAAAAGTCAGACCACAAAACCAAGCTATGATGTGATGATAATTCGAAATTAAAAACAAAATTCGAAAAACATTAACGGCAACAACTACAACAATATAACACAAAGGTAAATTGTTGTCAAAGAGTTAAATTTTTATTGATGGTCTTCATTGCTAACTGTAATTGTCGCACATTTAATGGCGTGGCAATTAATGAAAACGCGTAATAAACGAAATTAAAATAAATGTGGCGTGTGTGTGTGTGTTTGTTTTTCGTTCCTAAAGCGAAAGTATTTCACATTTGATGTCATGCCAGCCAGCCAGCCAGTGATGCTATTAATTCAATAAATCGTGTGTGTTTGTTTATCTCGGTATGTAATATATATACGAACATACATATATTTATTTCATTTTATTCAATTATTTATGTAACCGCAAAATTGTGCAAGTACTTAATTGCAAAGATGATAATGACGATGTGAGCGATGATGATAATGATATTTACAATGATTAAAACCAATGAACGACGCAATCGGTATCAGCATGAAACTTTCTTCTCACCTTTTGATATTTGATGCCCCCTCGAACCCAGGGGTTTCTGTAAAAAAAAGAGAAGCCAATAATTGTCATTAAAATTTTGATGAAGATATGTATGAATTATAATTTAATTTATGAAATAAATATTTTTAATTATCGAGAAATGTGAACCACATATTGGTGGACAAATTTTTGCATAACAATTAATAGAGCACAAGAAAAAAATTGAGGGGTGAAGAGCAAGGTATATAATTCCCTACACCAGAAAAGTACGTAGTAACCTCAGCATTGACATCTTAATGAATACGCCCTGTGTGGGACGTACAAAAGAAATTGGACTTACACTATGTATTATATTAGTATAAATATTTGAGTAGAACCGGAGAATTGCTTTGAATTTTCTTAAACTTATGAATATGATAAATTCCTGGGGAGGGTATGAGGAAAAGTGAATAAATCACATCTTCATGTCATATCTGATACTGTACAATTGGAATATGCGAAATGTGAAGAAATACCGGAAACAGAGTTATACTTGACGAGGCTTATTATTAACAAGTAAAAAAGCCTGCCGGGCCGAACTTTGAATACCGAACTTTAAATTGGAACGAATTTGGCAATTCTCAAAAAAATTCTGTTCAAATCTTAGAAATACAGAATGTAGCTGTTTTATTAGGGTCAATACGACGACATGGACCTACATAGATAACTTTTGTCATAACTTTTATTCAAATGCGAAACTTAGATAAAATCGATGAATAATGTAGCTAAAATCATCAAAATATCGAATATGGGGAGGTACCGTTATCTGGGGCTATACGAAGACGTGGAACTGCACAGACAATTTTCCGTCTTAGACTGTAGTATTCATTGCGAACTTCAAAAACCAAATTTGAAACGAAATACCGAATATCGGGAGGTACCGTTATATGGGGCCTAGACAAAGACGTTGACCTGTACAGACAAATTTCTGTCTTAGGCTGTAGTATTTATTGCGAACTTCAAATACAAAATTTGAAATTCCGGTGAATAATGTCGCTAAAATAATCAAAGAACCTAATATCGGGAGGTACCATTATATGGGGGCTATACGAAGACGTGGACCTGCACAGACAATTTTCTGCCATAGGCTGTAGTATCCATTACGATCTTCAAATACCAAATTCGAAACAATTCCGGTGAATAATGTCGCTAAAATCATCAAAATACCGAATATCGGGCGGTACCGTTATATTGGGGCTATACGAAGACGTGGATCTGACGAACAATCTCCTGTCATAGGTTGTAACGTTAATTACGAACATCAATTACCAAACATAGAACATTTTCGGTGAATAATGTCGCTAAAATAATCAAAGAACCTAATATCGGGAGGTGCCGTTATATGGGGGCTATACCAAAACGTGGACCTACATGGCCCTTTTTCAATACCAAAAATTCTGCAGACATATATAAATCGACATAGAATTTTATGCTGATCAAGAATATTTATATTTGTGGGTCTAAAATGTATATTTCGATGTGTTACAAACGTAATGACAAACTTAACATACCCTAAGTACTATGGTGGAGGGTATAGAAATGTTGACCTTTTGGGAAGGTACAAGAAGAATTGGCCCAATATTTTCCATGTACGTTTCTGGCGTAAAGTGATATTGACATTATCGCGAACCGTTATATAATAAGACAATATTTCTGGGATTTGAACAGAACACAGAAATCACTGGACCAATATTGTACTAACTGACCTAAGTTTTATCTAGATATTACGAGTATGAACTATATCACATGCTGCCACAATATGAGTTTTTTATTTACCATTTTTAGTATTTATAGGGAAGTGACGGAGGGAAACCACCAATATATTCGATTTTCACTCCCGTAAAGTAAGTAAAGTGGACACTGATTCCCCATATTACGAGGATGTTATAATGGCAAGTTTTGACCTTTTTTGTAGGAGTCAATAGAACTACTAAGATATTTTTTTTCTTTTTATAACATATAGGACAAGTAGGATGCATTAACGTACCAGACTCTGGCAGAGTGTGATACAGTAAGCTTGAAAATGAGCACGTTAGAATTTTCCAACCCCAAGATTGGGTGTTACACAATGCCATAACTCGCTATTATGCATAGACCCCTGCATAATGGTACCTGCGGTTTAACTATCTTGAAGGTTTCAAAAAAAATTTTGGAGGATATAAATCCTTTTCTTACTGTTATTGCAGTTCCCTTTATTTTCGGATGTTATTATTTAGGATGTTAATAACCTAGCAGACTCTGGCAGAGTGTAATATAGTAAGCTTGAATATGAGCATGTTAGACCAAAAAAAGGAAGAGCTAAGTTCGGGCGGGCCGACTATGTAATAACCTGCAACACTATGCATATTTAGCAAAGCTACCCGTAAAAAAAAGTTTGTATAAGAAATTTATGTGAAGTACAAACTATGAACCTATTTTGAGAGCGTATTATGGGCTTAGTTCTGTTAAAATTTGAGGAAACTAATGCAGGATGAGATAAAAAAACTGCAACAAAGTCAAACACCATAATTTTTATTTTTACTTTTTAATTTTATTGAATGCGGCCAAAATGTTTAAGTGCCCAAGGCTTTAATATACCCTCCAGAATATTTTCGTGATAATATTCGGCATTTATTCTAATGTCGATTAATACAGGCGGAGAGCGACAATCGGCTGTTATGGCGATTGAGTCTCCTCTTTGGCAAGTAAAAACGATCATTTTGTTTCTTTGCAAACTGCTGGACAACGAATGTTATCTCATCGGAGAAAACCAAATTCGGCAGTTCACCATTTTCGGCCAAACGAAGCAACTCTTTATCTCATTTGAGTCTATTTTCTTTCTGTTGCGGTGTAATTTCTTGCATTATTTTGAATTTCAATGACTTTATTCCGAGCTCATTTTTCAATATTTCCCGAATGGTTTATTGCGATATGTTCAGCTCACGAGCCAGTTTTCGGCCACTGCGACGCGGGTTTCGATCAAGTCGCTTCTTTGCTTTTCGAACCATTTCTGCTGATGTTGCAGTTTTCTTCTGTCCACTTCCGTGACGTCGTGCTACGCTACGGTAATGAGCGATGGTACGAGACACAAAAGATTTATTCACATTTAAATGCTGGAGTGCTCTAACGATAGCCACTTGTGGTTCTCCAGACAAATATAAAGAAATCACAATATCACGCTTGAATTTCATCACGAATAACTGTTTTTCCTTGAAAATACTCGCCAAAATGCATTTGTACGCTTGTAAACAATAAAATGAGCTGTCACTGAAATAATTTTAACAAGTTGTCGGACGAGTGTCTTAGAAATGACAGCAGTCTGAAGTTGATTGGAGTTTTTCCATCATCATCACTCTGTATATCTCTATCCGATATCAGGTTTATTGTTCACTAAATGGCCAACATCAGTCCAAATGACCTGAATTTTGGCACATCCGACTGAATTCAGTCTAGAAGCAAGTTCGTCAAATTTTGTGAAAATCTCTTAAGTTATAGCTATAACTCCCATATATATGTTTCATCCGTTTTTGGGGGTTTAAGTCCCTCATATGCGTAATATGCACTCCACAACAATGATATTTGATACCGGACATCAGATACAGCTCGATAATACCTCTGCCAAATTTTTTCGACATCTTCATCCGATTTTACGGTTGTTGTCCACCATATATGTAACATCAACCCATATTGGATAGACTGTTTCATATTCAACCGAATTTTTCCAATTGGTGAAACTCGTTCCTGTATATGTATTTCTCCAATAAATATTTTTATATCCTACAACACTATGTGTTGGGGGTATTATAAGTTTGATTGGGCCAAAAATTTTGTAACACCACGAAATATTCGTTTCCCACATAGGAAAGTATATATGGACCTTCCTATCTCGCCGAGCTGAATCGATCTAGCTATGTATGTCCGTCCGTCTGTCCATGTTAATTTGTAATCACTCTACAGGTCGCAATTATGGCCCGATCTTCACGAAATTTAGAATAGAGGTGGGGCTAGGGTTAGAATAGAACCCTATTTCTTTTGGAGATGATCGCATAATATTTAGGGGTTGAAATGGACCAAAAACTGTAAAATTTCCTGATTTTGCAGTTTTTGTCAGTACAGGTCGCAATTATAGACCAATCAAAGCGAAAGTTAGCATGGGGCTAGAGCTTAGGGCTGGGAAGAAGCCCTCCAATCATCGGGTAATATTTAGTGTGTGAAATAGGGCACAACATTTGTGTTAAATAAAAGTAAAATTTTCCATTAAACCGCGAATATTTTTTATCCCGGCGAAATCACAAAGAGACGAACAGGTCAATTCTGACCGTTACGTAGATGCCGATAGTAAATGTATCGGTTATATATAGCGAATATATACAATGTGTATATACAAAGGAAGGGGATGTTAGTTAGAATGCTTATATCTCAAGAATGGCTGGACCGATTTTGATAGATTTTGTAAATTTAGAATGAGCTTTGGGCATAAAAGTATAAAATCTAAAAAATCTCATAAAAAAATATGACAATAATGATGTTAATATATATTTTGTAGTATTTTGTGACATTTTTTTATTTTTTCATATTTTTTATCGCATGCGATTTTTTCAATTTGACTTATAATATTTTGTAATATTTTTTCACCTTAAATTATATATAATTATTGCAAATATCGTCTGATCATTACGAAAATTTCACAAGGGTAGGGTTGGGCTCAGAAGGGCTAGGCCTATTGTTTTGTAAGACGTCCGCAATATATTTAGGGGTAAAATGGGCCAACAACTAAAAATCATTCCTGATTTTTTAGCCATTATAAAGGTCACAAATATAAACCAAAGGACACGAATTCTCACATAAAGTTAGAGTTTAAGACAGCGGGTAGAATGGACCACTACTTTTGTTGGAAGAAATACCAACATTTCCATTCTACAGAAACACTGGAAATAATTTACAGGAAATTTTCAAAATACACAAAAGGCAAATTTCTGGCTTTTTTATTTATGCTGATTTCGTTGACGAATATAGCCAATTATCGTAGACAGCTAATCATATAGAAGAGTCTAAATTTAGAGACACAGATGGGCCTCTTCCTGGAGATGATCGCAAAATATGACCCAAAAACAGAAAAAAATCCTGTTCACACAATTGAAGCCAATTGACGCGCCTGAGAAGAGAGTTAATGACAGGAAAAAGTTCTAGCATTTTGGATGACCATTAGATTATATGTAGCTGTAAAATGGAGCGCAACGACTAACAGCACGACGGAGTGCGTAAATATTGGGCAAATGCCCCTAGTCAAAATACTAAGGGTAATATCTGGGCAGTGTTCCGTGACGTAATTTCAAAAGCGAAATCTTCCATAAGGGGGCCTCTAACATATTGTAGTGTTGTAGGGTATCACATGGTCGGCCACGCACGACTACAGCCATTGCTTACTTGTTTTAATATAATTCTTGTCGAATTCATATCATACACTATACAGCAATGTTATTTGATACTAAAGGTTTAAAAGCCTCCGTCAAATTTTTTGAAAATCGATTCAGAGTTGGAACAATTCCCAAATCCTTGGTACGCATTCAAATAAGGTCCATAGTTGGTATGGGAGCTCTACTAAGTATCAAAAGTCGGCCCGCCCTTACTGGTTTTATATTCCTTAATCCCAGACATCCACCATTGTTTATTTTAAATGTGTCAGTCGAACTTAAATACGTAAGATATTGAGCAGAATTTTCGCTGTGAACTCCGCAAAATTTTGGAGTTTTGGTATCTTATTTCATTAATTCAAGTTCAATAACTTCGCTTTATGCTAGACATAAAGTTTTCTTTCATTTTAAGTAGCTTCTTGCATGTTGCAATCTGATACGCTTACTTGGTTTTCTGCACCATAATCCAATCTAGACTTTTCACTGGTTAACCATCACGAATAACTTACAAAACGAAATCCAAAAGCGTGTTATTAATATGAAAAACGTTTTTGGTTGCAAGGAAAAAAGGCAAAAACAATTCGTTTGAGGTTGTTATTGCACTTTTTGTGAGTGTATGTGTGTGTTTATTTTCACTTTTATTACGATGGATATTTCATAAGTAATTACTAAAAAATTGGTTGCTTATTAGGTATTATCAGCTATTGCACACAATATAATTTAATAAATTTTGAACATTGAACAGTTTGGAGGCATGCCATTTGAAAATGGTAACAGATTTCACACTTACAAGGTAGAACATATTCCCCAAATCTGTATATTCCGCTGGTCATATATCAATTAATTCAGATTTAAACTATGTAAGACCATTACGAACATTATATTAATTACGTGTAGCCACATTTAAACTAAGGTCTCAAATTAAATATTTCTCCACTTTAGTTTAAAGATTATAGTGGACAACTAGTGTTTATACCCTACACCACAAGGTGGTCAAGGAATTATGTCTTTGTGCTTTTGTTTGTAACAGGCAAAAGGAAACGAGATAGACCCATAGTTCCTTTTGATGATCTGCATAGAATCACTTTCTGAGTTGAGTTATGCATGTCAGTCCGTCCGTCTGTCCATATATTCTTGTGAACAAAATGCAGGTCGTATTTATTATCCGATTGAGATAAAATTTTCCAAAAAACATTTTTTTTTTGGCCCAAGGACGAACCCTATTGAAATTGGAGATAATCGGTAAAAATTTAGATATAGCTCCCATATATATCTTCGTCCGATTTACCTTTTATTGTGCACCAAACGTGTAATATCAGCACGAAAAATATGAAATTTTGCACATACAACCAAATTAGGCCTGAAAATAAGTATGTCAAATTTGATCGAAATCGGTTCAGATATAGCCATAACTCTTATATATATTGTTCATCCGATTTGTTATTTTTGTCCTCCGCAGCCGTAATATGCACTCTGTAACAACAATATTTGGGGAAATATATCAAATGCAGCTCAGAAATACCTTTGCTAAATTTTATCGAGATCGGTTCAGATGTGGATATAGCTCCCATATATAACTTTGTCCGACTTACATTTTATTGTGCACCAAACGTCTCATATTTGACCAAATGGGACGACCGAATTGAGTCGAGAAGGTAGTATGCCAAATTTGGTGAAGATGGGTTCAGATATAGCTATAGCTCCCATATATATTGTTCATCCGATTTGTTGTATTTGTTACCCACAGCCGTAATATGCACTCCGTAACAACGATATTCAGGGAAATATATCAAATACAAATACATAAAATCGGCCCGCCCGGCTTTAGGACTTTCTTTACTGGTTTTCTTTACTCGACCTTTTTGTATTTCAATAAAACAAGTGTTGTTCGAACTTAAGGTCTTTGTTGTTATATATATTTCATTTTCCAATATATCGAAATTTGATGAACTTCATCTATAGGGAAATGTTCTACAGTAAAAATAAACAAAGCAAGACTTATTACCTATATCACAGTTTTTATACCCTACAACACTAGGTTTTGGGGGTATTATAAGTTTGATCAGCAAATGTTATGTTCTATTTCACCCATTAAATATTAACACAATGACCATAAAAATGGAATACTTCTGCCCAGCCCTAAGCTCTAGTCCCATGCTAATTTCTGCGTCTTGCATAGAACTGTCTATGCAGGACCAAGGTTTGGTATAGTCTCCATATAACTGTAACTCCAAATGTTCGGTATTTCAAGGATTTTAGCCCGAATATTTAACAGAATTATATCAAACTTGGTATTTGAAGTTCATAATAGGCACTGCATTCTCTGCCAGCTATAGAGATCAACGTTTTCGTATAGCCGCCATATAACTGTGTTTTTGTGATTTTATTCGGCATTTTTGTGATTTGGGTCACACTGTTCACCGCGATTGTTTTAAATTAGGTTTTGGACTTCATAATAGATACTACCTCCTGTGACAGAAGGTTGCTCATACATTTGTACATCTGGGTATAGGTCCCATATAACGGTATAAAAGAAAGAGCCAAAACCCCATATTGTAACTAGCTTGAACTATACTCCTGCAAATACGATGTGCGTCTGTCTGTTGTAATCACGATGTCTTTGATGATTTTAGCGACATTTTTTACCAGATTTTTCCAATTAGCGATATTAGCGACATTATAGCCCCCATATAATGGGTTTCACTTAAACGGTATTTTTGGACGATTTTTTTTTTAGTTTTTCAAGACTTTCCTTTCATGACAGATCTACGGAAGCTTTTTTAACATTAGAAGGTTTTAGAGGGTCTTACATAGGGTTGTATTTATTTTATGAAAGTTTAAAAGGAGGCCTTCTTCCTACTGAAGACCTATCTTCAGTGTATAGACAACATATAGCTCTGCTATAGGAAGACTTCTTCCAATAGAAACACTTTTTAAGGTTCTTTATAAATAAAACAAGTAAAAACTGTAAATTCGTTAAAAATTCTGCTAATATTTAAAAATACCGAATGTAACAGTTATATTAGGGTCTATAGGACGACGTGGACCTGTATTGGCAAGTTTTGTCATAAACCATTACAATATTCAAATGCGAAACTTGAATAAAAAATTCGGAGAATAATGTAGCTAAAAACATCCAAATTCCGAATATAGGGAGGTACCGTTATATGGGGGCTATACGAAGACACGGACCTGCCCAGACAATTTGCTGTCTTAGACTATAGTATTCATTATGAACTTTAAACACCAAATTTGAAACATTTCCTGTAAATAATGTCGATAAAATCATCAAAACACCGAATATCGGGGGTACCGTTATATGGAGGCTATACCAAGACAATTTTCTGTCTTAGGCTGTAGTATTCATTACGAACTTCAAATAACAAATTTGAAACAATTTCAAATACCAAATTTGAAATAATGTTGCTAAAATCATCAAGGTACCAAATATCGGGAGGTACCGTTATATGGGGTCTACATGAAGACGTGGACTTGCACAGACAATTTTCAGTCATCTGACACAGCCAATTTTCAGTCAGGCTCTAGCATCCGTTTTGAGTAAAATTTTATCAACCTACGGTATTTCGTTCGCAAGATAGAGGAATTTCTACAGACGGACGGACATCGATAAATCAACGTAGAATTTTTTTGCTTATCAAGAATATATATACTTTGTGGGGTCTAAAATATATATTTCGAGGTGTTATAAACGGAACGACAAACTTAATATATCCTCCATACTATGGTGAAAGGTATAAAAACAGGGTGCAAAACATCCAGTGTAGCCTCGTCTGTGTGGCACGTAGTGTCATCCAGTATTAACCAAATGTTGCCAATATTCTCCACGTTAATTTTTGTGAACAAAAGTTTGTTCAACATGGCCCGATAACATACGACCAATCCTTGCTCATTTTCGAAAAAAACACCCAATTATGCCTCTGGACCACAATCCACACCAAAGAATGAATGGTTTGGAGTGCATTAGCTTTTCAAAAAATGCGTGTGGGTTTTCTGTGAAATTTGTTACATGGCGGACCCTGTACAAGACCTCCCAGAAACCATACTTTTACTAATGAAACTTGCGTGGAGAATTTCTCAATCCATCTTTATAACCCTGTTGTATGTAATAATAATAAATCATTGGGGCTTTTTTTATATTCCAATATCAATAAATATGTGCATAAAGGCGTGTTTTCGATATCTCCATTCAATTAGCTTTGAAGACTCACTTTTGGAACAAAACTATTTAGTTTACAGACACCTACAAACTTTACACACATCTTTTCATGGCATTTAATTTCAAACTGATAATTGTCATAATTTATTTTTGTTAATGATATTATTCAGCTTTGTTGAACATCCATAATGCGGCTGGAAGATGTCGACAAATTATTAATTCAATTATGTGTATTCTAATCAAATGTGTATTACATTACACATACACAGCCTCAATGACTTGCTCTTAATTTTCTTAAGAGCTGTTGTCAACATACAGACACACACACACTCACAGTAAAATATCTTAACATTGGCTTGGTCGCTTTCTTTCTCTTTGATAACAGTTATGTAATCGTTTTATTCAAAGTCTGGGTCAACATTGCTCAGTTTGTGTTAGCCCCACAAACGTTTATTGTTGTTAGCCAACATAATGACCATTTGGCCGGCAATGTGAGTGAGTGTGTATATGTGTGTGTGTGCATTTCTCGTTTAATCAACAAAACATATAAACAAGAAGACATGAATGATATTCTATGATTTTGAACTGGTTTATGTCGATATAATGACCACGTTTTTGTATCTTAAATGTGTGCGCGTGTGTAATGTAGGTAACACTTTTTTAACTATTTTTTTAAATGTTGACACTAAAGAATAACACACAGAGATACGAAGAAAAACAAAATACAACTTAACGGTAGTCTTTAATGTCTCCATACACTTGACCATTTGTTGTGACAATTTCTGAATAAAACTAATTTAAGACGAAACGTTTTTGTATGCGAGTGTTAAAGGTCAACTCGTTGAAAGTTATATAATGTTTTGTTTTGAAATTATTCTTTGTTAAAAAATCATATTCACCTGCTTTACAAGAAGTTGAATGACAAAGTTGAAATGAGAAAACAAAAACGTTTGGTTTGTTTTGTTGATCTTTCTTGTTGGAAAGACAAAAAATAAATAAGTTTCTCATCGAGAGAAACCTAAAGCCCAGAAAACATCACAACAATTTCAGGAAAGTAACAAGTAAAAAATCCCTTAAAAACTTTAAAAAAGTATCGAGATTCAAAATTCGGATTAAAACCATTTTAAATCGCAAACAATAGTTTTTCTTAATATAGGGTAAGTGTGCCTAAGTTCGGCATGTCCCAGTAGTCGGCACTTTTTATTTTTAAGCCCAAATAAATGAAACTATTATAACTAAATGTTTTTTGTTTACTTCAAATATATTGTCAGCTATCTTTGTGCACAATTTCGCTAGGAAAATATGAATTATTCTAATGAAAATTAAATTTTTGTCTATGAAGGTCCTCAACAATTCATATTCTTAAGAAAAGTACAATAAAGACGTCGAATCAGTTTAACTAAACAAAAATTTTATATTTTAATGAATTAATTTATTATTATTATTAATTATTCTTACAAAAAATTGGTATGCCGACTGTTGGAACATGCCATACCGACAAATAGCAAGTGTTGCCGACTACTGGCAAAAAAGCATTGTTTTAATAAAATTACAAATTTATGAAATGTAGTAAAAAGTTATTAAAATTTTATTTATTATCAGCCCAAAAGTCCTGAATTTTGGCACATCGAACCGAATTAAGTCTAAAAGCAAGTACATCTAATTTCGTGAAAATCGATTCAGATATAGCTATAGCTCCCAAATATATGTTTCATCCGATTTGGTGTTTAAGTCCCTCACGTTCGTAATATGCATTCGACAACAATGATATTTGGTACCAGAAATCTTATAGAACTCGGAAATACCTTTGTCAAATTTTATCTAGAACGGCTAAGATTTGAAGCTCCCATACATAACCTTAATTCGATTTTGCGGTTAATATAATGGTTAATATCAGCCCAAATACTCAACCTGATGAAAAAACTGCAGCCAACTTCAGACTGCTGGCATTTCTAAGCCACTCGTCCGACAGCTGTTAAAATTATTCTAGTGACAGCTCATTATATTGCTTACAAGCGTACAAAAGAATTTTGGTGAGAATTTTCCATAAAAAATTATTCGTGATGGAATTCAAGCGTGATAGTGTGATATCTTTATATATGGCTGGAAAAGCAAAGTGGCTATCGTTAGAGCACTCCAGAATTTAAATGTCAATAAATCTTATGTGTCTCCTACCATCGCTCGTTACCATGATACTGGTAGCGTAGCCCGACGTCAAGCAAGTGGACGGAAGAAAACAGCAACATCAGCAGAAATGGTTCGAACAGTAAAGAAGCGACTTGATCGTCGCAGTGGCTCGTATTAATCGAACGTGGCTTCAAATAAATGTTGAATATTATAGCGAAAATATTCTGGAGAGTATATTAAAGCCTTGGGCACGCAAACATTTGGGCCGCAGACCTTGGACATTGCCACAGGACTCAGCATGCGCCAAGAATGGTTGCAGAATGAGGTTCCCCGCTTCGTTTCCAGCGCACAATGGCCACCACCAAAATCTACGGATAACAATCCGTTGGACTATTGTGTCTGCAGTATTTTGAAAGCAAAGTTGGCTCTAAAAAATACCAAAGTGTCGGTCACCTCAAGCAAGCGCTTCGACTGTGTTTAAAAGAAATAGATCTTAGTTATTCCGTTTATAAGAACCACTGGACTGATTTTAACAGTTAATTCGGAATTGTCTCTTGCCAAAAAGTATAAATTCTAAGAAAATCGCGTAAAAATATGACAATTAAAAATGAATATTTTTTTGTTACATTTTTTTAATTTTTGTAAATTTTTTTATAGCATGTGATTTTTTCATTGTGACTTACAATTTTGAATTGTACATTTTCAAAAGTTTTTCTAAACCCCTCAACACTATGTCTTGAGGGTATTATTTGTAGGTCGCCGTCCGATTTTCATGAAATTTTGCATGAGGGTAGGGTCAGAATTAAAGCGTATTGTTTTTGAAGATGTGCATTTAAGTGTTCAAATAGACCAAATAATTGCATGAGAAGAGGGTTAATTATTATGAATTATATTTAGCTGTAAAATGAACCACAACTTTCGAATGAAATTGTTTCGAATAACTAACAACAGGGCAAATGCCCCCGGGTCAAAAACCTAAGGTTAACATCTGGGCAGGGCTCTATGACATTATTTCAAAAAAGAAATCTTCCAAAATGGATTTGGATACAATGCGGGCTTCAAACATATTGAAGTGATATAGGGTATCACATGGCCGGCTCCGCACGACCATATCCTTTGCTTACTTGTTTTGATATGTGTATATTACTCTCAAAAGGGCTTAATAAAAACATGTTAATTTCTCTTAAGCATTTTACCCAATAATCTAAGGTGTAGTAGAATCCTGAGATTCATTTTATTGCAAATTCTTGTGAATACCTACTTAAAAATCCTATGGCCGAATATGTAAACATATTTTTTGCTTTTTTGACCATCAATGCATTTCTATTTTGCTAAGAATCAACAAGGCTATGTTGGCTTTCCTGTGAATGCAACTACCAATCAAATGGCCTTGATGTCGTCCATTTTCAGAACCCACTTGGCACAAATGTTATTGGCATGTGGGTTAACTCTTTGGCCAGTCCAAATTAAAAGTTATTTGAGCACAAAGACTTGAAATGTACATCCATTGTTTTCTTCAGAAATAAAAACGTTGCCCTAGTAAAACAGGGTTATGTGAATGATATGTGCCAGTAACATCACTCAAGAATTCTTAAATCTAACAAATACATTTTGAAGTATTGATTGCCTAAGTCAGGAATATTCCTCTCAAATTGACATTACTCTCTATTGTAGGAAGTTATGCTTTTCAAAAGAAAACTGACAGCTTTGCAATATTTGCTGATAGCTACCAATAACTCATGATTACATTCCGACGAAGGAAATGAAGCATATTTTAGCAAAAATCTGCATAAAAAAGGGGAACCAATCCATTACTTTAAACAGAACTTGTCACACAAGATTAGTAGTTATATTCTTGCTACTAAGTGGAGGAGTATAGACAATTTTTTACTTCAATGATTGTCATGTACCAAATTTCCTAAAAAATACCAAATTGGAAACAACTACGTAGGTTGGTGTGACAAGGATTAAAAAAATACAGAGAATCGGTGGGTATCGTTATATGATACAAATACCAAATTTACACCACTCAAAACAACAACAACAACAACAAAATGCTGAATATCGTACATACTATGTTCCGCCACAGGAGCTAGAACCCATTATGAACTAAAAATACCAAGTTTTTAGGAGGTAACGTTATGTGGGGCCTATACGAAACCGTGGACTTAAAAATACGATGTTTCACTACCGGAGATTGAAGCCATTATGAACTACAAATACCAATTTTTAAACAAATCCGTTGAAATGAATGAATGTTGCAAAAATCATCAAAACACCGACTATCCGGAGGTACCGTTATATGGGAGCTACACTAAAACGTGGACCCATATAACTTATTTTCAATACCAACCATATTGGGTACAAAATAAATTGTTCTGCCAAATTTTTAAGCTCCACATAAAATATTGTGAATGTATCATGGTTTCAACAGACAGACGGACATCGCACAACAGACCGACGGACATATAATTTTAGGCTGATTATGAATATAACCAGGGTGAGATAAAAAAATGCAACAACGTTAAATGCCATAATTTTTACATTTTTCTTTTAATTTATTGAATGAAAGCAAAACATGTCGGATATATCATACAATTTTAGAATGAGTTTATATTTGTTCGAATTAGTCACCTTTAGCAGGAATTATGGCCTTCAAAGAGTTAATGAAACCATCATACGCTGCCCAAATGCTGCTCTGCGGTATTTTGGCCCATTCCCGGTGAAGCGCTTGCTTGAGGTGATCGACACTTTGGTATTTTTTAGTGCCAACCTTGCTTTCCAAAATACTCCAGAAACAATAGTCCAACGGGTTGGTATCCGGAGATTTTGGCGGCCATTGCGTGCTGGGAATGAAGCGAGGAACCTTATTTTGTATCCATTCTTGGGGGGCGCGTGCTGAGTGCGATGGTGTTGAGTCCTGTTGGAATTTCCAAGGTCTGCGGACAAAATTTGCATGCCCAAGGCTTTAATATACCCTCCAGAATATTTTCGCGATAATATTCGGCATTCATTGTGATGCCACGGCCGATTAATACGAGCGGAGAGCGATCATCGGCTGTAATGGCGGCCCACCCCATCACCATGGCCGGCGCTTGAGTTCTGGTGAGCAACCGAAGGTGCACACTTTCTCTAGCGGTGTAAGTTCTTGCGCTTTTAGGAATTTCAAGGGCTTTACCCCGAGCTCATTTTTTCAATATTTGCCGAATGGAATATTGCGATATGTTCAGCTCACGAGCTATTTTTCGGACACTGCGACGTGGGTTTCGATTAAGTCGCTTCTTTACTTTTCGAACCATTTTTGCTGATGTTGCTATTTTCTTCCGTCCACTTCCTTGACGTCGGGCTACGCTACCAGTATCGCGGTAACGAGCGATGGTACGAGACACAAAAGATATATTCACATTTAAATGCTGGAGTGCTCTAACGATAGCCACTTGTGGTTTCCGAGCCAAATATAAAGAAATCACACTATCACGCTTGAATTCCATCACGAATAACTTTTTTTCTGGAAAATTTTCACCAAAATGCTTTTGTACGCTTGTAAACAATATAATGAGCTGTCACTGGAATAATTTTAACAGCTGTCGGACGAGTGGCTTAGAAATGACAGCAGTCTGAAATTAGTTGCAGTTTTCTCATCTCACCTTGTATACTTTATGGGATCTACGACGAATATTTAGGGATGTCACAAATGGAATGACAAAGTTAATACACCCTCTTTTTCAAGGTGGAGGATATAAAAATAATTAAAAATTATAACAAAAAAAATTTTTCTGTAGAATTACTGCAATAACCTAACGGAATTACCATTAAAGATCATCTGAATAAGTATTTCATATATTTATCAATGAACTGAGCTGTTCTATTTGGAAATTATTAGCAAAAATTTATGAAACCAATTATATTTGGCAAATATAATCATATTTCCCACAAAATGTACGAACAATTAACATTTCATCAGTACTAATTGAATTTGAACCATTAGAATAAATCTCCGGAAATATTTCAAAGTTTTTATTATTTGGAATAAATTTATAACTTTATTTTTACTATGTTCAATTTCCATTTTGATCTGTACTGCATAATTGATACACGTTGGAATTCATATGCATAATTCAATATGCATTCCTCTTATTAATCCTGTTTTTGGAAATGACTACTAACAGGTTTTCATAACAACAACAAAACCATATATAGGTCATTCTACGGCATTTGAGTTTGAAGCAAACCAATCATAAAAATTCTTTGAATCGTTGCATACGCAGCTTTATTCGTTTACTTCAAATTTCAACAAAATAATTTATGGAAGTAATATATACCAATTAATTTAGGAATTATGGTATGGTTATGGACGATAATGGTAATTAGTTGAATTTTTTGATATCTTTGGATGAAGGTAACCTATATAAAATAAAGCTCTTGAAATCACGGCTATATTTGAACATACATTATTTTGATGAGATTTAAAAAAAAACTTATAAATGACTATATGACACTCTACACCACTATGCGTAATTAGTAGAGCTCCAGTGACAAAATAAGTATATATTGGGAATTTATGTGAAGTAGATCATACCAACTATGTACCTTATTTGAATGGGTATCATGGTTTTAGAAGAGTCACAATTTGGGAACTATATCCAACTCTGAATCGATTTCAACAAATTTGACGAAGGCTTTCTTAGCTCTAATACCAAATAACATTTCTGTAAAGTGCATGATATGAATTCGATAAGAATTATATTAAAAATATTTTTTGCAGCAATGGATATACCAGACCGAGTTTTACCAAATGGAACAATTCTGTTGATATGAAACAAGTTAAAAAGCAGTAAGTTCGGCCGGGTCGAACTTTGAATACCTTCCACCATTTGGAAAGAATATGGACATTTTCAAAAAAGAAAATCCATAAAAAATTCTGTTAAAATTTTAAAAATACCGAAAATATCCCTTATATTGGGGTCTATACGACGTGGACCTTCATAGGCATTGTTTGCCATTAGCCATTACCATATTCAAATTCGAAACTTGAAATAAACGGTGAATAATGTAGCTAAAATCATCAAAATATCGCATATAGGGAGGTACCGTTATATTGGAGCTGTGCGAAGACCTTTACCAGCATAGACAATTTTCTGTCTCATGCTATAGCATCCATTACTAACGTTAAATACGATATCTTAAATAATTTCGGTGGGTATTGTATTTAAACTCGTCAAAAACCGAATAAAGGGAGGTACTGATATATGGGGCCTGGACCTGGATCTGCATAGGTAATTTTCTGTCACAGACTGTAGTTCCCATTACGAACTCTAAATACGTAATTTGAAACAATTCCGGTGAATAATGACGCTAAAATCATCAAAATACCGAATTTTGGGAGGTACCGTTATATGGGGGCTATACGAAGACGTGGACCTGCACCGACAAATTTCTGCCTTAAGCTGTAGTATTCATTACGAACTTCAAATACCAAATTTAAAACAATTCCGGTGAATAATGTCGCTAAAATCATCACAATACCGAATATCGGGAGGTATCGTTATATGGGGGCTATACGAAGACGTGGACCTGCACCGACAAATTTCTGCCTTATGCTGTAGTATCCATTTCGAACTTCAAATACCAAAGTTGAAAAAATTCCGGTGAATAATGTCGCTAAAATCATCAAAATACCGAATATCGGGAGGTACCGTTATATGGGGGCTATATGAAAACGTGGACCTACATGGCCCATTTACGAACTTAACCTGCCTACTGGAAAAATAAAGATGTGTGCAACATTTTAGCCTTCTATCTCAATTCGTTCGAAAGATAGCCTGATTACAACAGACAGACAGACAGACTTAGAATTTTACGCTGATCAAGAATATATATACTATATATGTTGGGTCTGACATGAGTATTTCGAGGAGTTACAAACGGAATGACAAAGATAATATACCCTCCATAGTATGGTGGATGGTATAAAAGCTATCCAATTTGCAGTAGCTCCAAGCAATACTCGTACACTTAGCAAACAATTTTCTTTCATGCAATATATAATTGTTATCAAATTCACTACCAGAAGGAACCTATATTTTTATACCCTACAACACTATGTGTTGGGGGTATTATAAGTTTGATTGGGCCAAAAATTATGTAACACCTCGAAATATTGGTTTCCCACATAGGAAAGTATATATGGATCCTCCTATCTCGCCGAGCTGAGTCGATCTAGCTATGTATGTCCGTCCGTCCGTCTGTCCATGTTAATTTGTAATCACTCTACAGGTCGCAATTATGGCCCGATCTTCACAAAATTTAGAATGGAGGTGGGCCAGAATAGAACCCTATTGCTTTTGGAGATGATCGCATAATATTTAGGGGTTGAAGTGGACCAAACACTTTCATAATTTTGCAGCTGCTCTACAGGTCACAATTATAGACCAATCGAAGCGGAAGTTAGCATGGGGCTAGAACTTAGGGCTGGGCAGAAGCCTTCCAATTTTGATGGTCATTGGGTAATATTTAGTGGGTGAAATAGACCATAACATTTGTGTTATATAAAAGTCAAATTTTCTAATAAACCGCCAATATTTTTAATGCCGGCGAAATCACAAATAGACGATGGTAAAAATATCGGATATATATAGCGAAATATATACAATGTATATATACAAAGGAAGGGGATGTTAGCGATTTTGATTTAATATAGATTTTGTAGTATTTTGTGACATTTTTTTAATTTTTCATATTTTTTATCGCATGCGATTTTTTCAATTTGACTTATAATATTGAAGTGTATATTTTGTCATATTTTTGCACTTTACAACACAGGTTGGGGTTATTATTTATATACAGATTGCATTTATCGTTCGATCCTCACGAAGGTTTTGACAAAGGTAGGGTTAGGCTCAGAAGGGCTTCAAAGATGTCTGCAATATATTTAGGGGTTGAAAGGGACCAGCAACTCAAAATGTTTCTGATTTTGCAGCCGTTATAAAGGTCACAAATAGAAACCAAAGGACACGAAATCTTGCATAACATATTGTAGTGTTGTAGGGTATCACATGGTCGGCCCCGCACGACTATAGCTTTTGCTTACTTGTTTATTTACTGTTTTTATTTATTTGACAAAATAATGGCATTTATTCTAAAACTCACCAAATTTCTATGCAAAAGCTAAACTCGTACAACTTACATTTATATGGCAACCCAGTTTCGAACTGCATCCAACTTCACGCGATTGTTGGAAAATGCATTTGGGGAAGTCCCTAAAAGAGAAGACAAGGAGGACAAAACACTGTTGAAGTGAGAAATTTAGTAATTTAATATTACAAAAACCGAAAATCGCTAGGTGAGATATCTGAGATTGTTAACAGAAGCCGATTTACAGTTCAGTACATCATAAAACGACTCAAGACAGATGGATGTGTAGAAAATAAGTAAAAAAACGGCAAATAATAAAATATTTACTTTGAGTGATGAGAAGTATATTTAACGGCAGATCAAAAAGGATTCATTTTTGAGTGCACCGAAGCTTGCAAAAATTGCTGAAAAGGATTTGGGAAAAGCATGTTGCCCTCAAAAAATTAAAAAAAATATACTGCATAATTCGAATTACACTGGAAGGAGAGCTAGACAAAAAAACTCTAATCAGCAAGGGAAATCAGGAAGTAAGATTGCGATTTGCCAAGGAAGAATGAACATTTTGGAAGAATGTGCTGTTTACGGACCAGAGCAAATTCAACCTTTTTGGTTCAGATGGCAGACATTATGTATGGAGAAAGTCAAATGAAGCGCTCCTGGCCAAACATATACCTACAGTGAAACACGGTGGTGGCTCAGTAATTGTGTGAGGTTCGTTTTAAGCCTCTAGACCTTGTGTATTGCATTTTCTTAAGGGTATTATGGATTAGGCTATATACCTTAACATTGTGAAAGAAAATTTGCCTCTCTGTTAGGAAAAGCTCGGCCTTGGTAAAGATTATTATTTTATGAAGACAAGTTTCATAAAGTGTGGTCAGGGCCGCTATACAATTGTCCCCACGTCATGGATACACCAGCATAGAGTCCAGACATAAACCCCATAGAGAATTTATGGAGCTATCTCGATGAAAAAAGTCCGCCAGCATACCAAATCTTGCAAAGAAGAAAATTTATTGGTGCATTTTGATTTTTTGAAATTATAAGACAAATATTTTTTTAGCTGTACGAGTTTCGTTTGGAGCTACTGTATGTGGTGGAAAATGACCACAAAATCGGATGAAGATGTCGATAAAATTTGCCAGAGGTATTTTCGAGCTGTATTGGACAGACAAATAGACGAACGGACGGACTGACATGCACAAATTGGCTCAAAAAATGATTCTATGAAGATCCTCAAAAGTAACTTTGGGTCTATCTCGCTTCCTTCTCCATGTTTAAAATGCACAAAGACATAATACCCTTACCACTATGTGGTGTAAGGTATAAAAATCGGACATACACACGAAATAAAATAATAATTTCATACAATTGATTCTCTAGATAAACTTTTTACAACTCAATTGTTTGACCTCTGACGAAACCGCTTCTACACTTTCTTAATACACTCATCAACCTGACACAATGAACTTGTTACAAATTATGAATGATTGCCCATACAACTGCTGCTAAACCGAAAAACTTTGCAATCGTTTTTGCTGTAAGCAAAGTGTCAATTTGTTTGAGATGACAAGCGGTGAAAGTGATTAAAACTTTGAGGAAATAGACACAGCACTGAAAGATAATTAAATGTTGACCGATATTTGAAACAAAACAATATCTGGTAAACATCAAAGATGAACGACATAGTTTTTGAGAGTAACTTAATTATTCAAATTATTCCTATAGCCTAATTGATTTTTCATAGATTTTGTAATGAGTTTATTAGGTGGCCTATCTATTGTTGACTCATTATAGCAAAAACCATAGCATGCCTAAGGCAGTGTATTGGCTACAATTTTTAATGGCGATTTAAATTATGATTTTTGTATAGATCAAACCTTTTCTGCCCGCTTCCAAATCGCATAGAGTAAATGTTTCAATCTCAAACATTCTAAATATAGAAGATATAAACTTGTGCCCATTTATTTCATTATATTGTGAATATTAAAATAATTAGTATTTTACATAGAAGTAGCAATTAATATTAATAACAACGATTTTGTATTATTATTGCGGCTCATCAAGTTAGAACCCAGTTCTGTTCGAAATTTTACGTTATTCGAAAACGATTTCCTTTTAATTAATTATTCTCTATACTGGGACGTAGTATTTAATGGCGTTGGACATTTCTTTTGACGATCTCCATATATATTTTCATTCGATTTTACATTTAATGTGCACAAAATTCTTAATACATGCCTAAATGGGATTAATTTTAACCAATAATATGCTGCAAATGATTTTAGTTTAAAGCTACCTGAGACCCGTAATATGCTCCCGCCATTAATGATATTTACCAATATGTGTGTGTGTGTCAAACTCAGATCTCCGAAAAGCTACGCTCGAACTTGTAACAAGTAAAAATGAAGCTAAGTTCGGCCGTGCCGAACTTTGAATACCCTTTACCATTTGGTACGACAATGGCAATTTTCAAACTAAATAAAATCCGTTAAAAATTCTCTTAAAATACCGAATATAGCCATTATATAGGATCTACACGATGACGTGGATAGACAACTTTTATCATAAGCCATTACAATATTCAATTGCGAAACTTAGGAAAAACAAGTAAAAAAGCTATAAGATCGGCCGAGCCGATCTTTGAATACCCTCTTCCATTTGGAACGATTTTCAAAAAAAAAAAATCCATTAAAAATTCTGTTAAAATCTTAAAAATACCGAATGTAGCCGTTATATTAGAGCTATGCCAAGACTTGGACCTGCACAGACAATTTTCTGTCATAGGCTGTAGTATCCATTACGAACTTCAAATACCAAATTTGAAACAATTCCGGTGAATAATGTCGCTAAAACCATCAAAATACCGAATATCGGGGGGTACCGTTATATGAGGGCTATACGAAGACGTAAACCTACACAGACAATTTTCTGTCTAAGGCTGTAGTAATCATTACGAACTTCAAATACAAAATTTGAAACATTTCAGGTGAATAATGTGGCTTAAATCACCAAAATACCGAAAAAAGGGAGGTACCATTATATGGGTGCTATACCAAAACGTGGACCTGAAAAATATGCCTAAAATCATCAAAATACCGAATATCGGAGGGTACCGTTATATGGCGGCTATACGATATCGTGGACCTATATAGATAATTCTCTTTCACGGGATAAAGTACCCACAAGGAACTCTTTGTGTGGATTATCAGACAATTCCGTTGAAAAATGTGGCTAAAATAATCAAAATACCGAATATCGGAGGGTACCGTTATATGGGAATATGTAAAAGAATATGTATACTTTGTTGGGTCTAAAATGATTATTTCGATGAGTTACAAACGGAATGACGAACTTACTATTCCCTCCATACTATGTGTGGTGGAGGGTATAAAAATAGGTGAATAATGTAGCTGAAATCATCAAAATACCGAATATAGAGAGGCACAATTATATGGGGGTTATACCAAACCGTGGACTTGTTAGACAATTCTCTGCCATAGGTTGTAGTATCCATTACGAATTTTAAATACCAAAATTTGAAACAATTCCGGTGAATAATGTCGCTAAAATCATCCAAATACCGAATATCGGGAGGTACTGTTATATGGGGGCTATATGAAGACGTGGACCTGCACAGACAATTTTCTGTCATAGGCTGTAATATCCGTTACGAACTTCAAATACAAAATTTGAAACATTTCAGGTGAATAATGTGGCTTAAATCACCAAATTCCTGAAAAAAGGGAGGTACCATTATATGGGTGCTATACCAAAACGTGGACCTACATCACCCTTTTTCAATACCAAAAGTCCTGCAGACATAGTTCACATTTAAGTAAAATTTTATCAACCTACTTCATTTCGTTAGGAAGCTAGAGTGATTTCCGCAGACGGATAAACGGACGGAAATCGTTAAATCGACGTAGAATTTTGTTCTGATCAAGAATATATATATATATATATATATATATATATATATATATATATATATATATATATATATATATACATATATATATATTTTTTTTTTTTGGGTCTAAAATGTATATTTCGAGGTGTTACAGGTGGTGGGGCTACGTGATCCTGCACAGACAATTTTCTGTCTTAGGCTGTAGTATTTATTACGAACTTCAAATACTAAATTTGAAACAATTCCGGTGAATTATGTTGCTAAAATAATCAAAATACCGAATATCGGGAGGTACATGACCCATTGTCAATACCAAAAGTCCAGCAGACATAGTACACATTTCAGTAAAAGTTTATCAACCTCCTTCATTTCGTTCGGAAGCTAGAGAGAGCTAAAAAATAGAATTTTATGCTGATGAAGAATGAATATACTTTGTGGGGTCTAACATGTATATTTCAAGGTGTTACAAATGGAATTACAAACTTAATATTAATGATTTACTTCATCCATCATATATATATATATATGATGGATGAAATAAATCATTAGAAATATATAGAACGCGATCATGAAAAAATATAAATACAACAAATTGCTACACTTGTACTTATGATAATTTTGTCAGTACAATTAATAGAGATAGGTTGCTTTCAAACATATCCCACCATAGTACCATGGTTCTGGTAACATATGTTAAATAAAAATCACATAAAGTTATATGTGCATTGGTTCAATTATTAAACACATTATGCATACTTTGTTTGTCTATATCTGCATTACAAAAAAAAATATATATATTCCTCCAGCAGCCTCTTTGCGAGATTGGGGTCATTACGAATTTTATGTGCTATATTCTTTCTGTCACTCATTTGGTGAATTTCTTGTTTTGCATGCCGGTCAAAACCTTATTAATGTACATAGTCTTAGTAATAAAAAAACCGGACACTGTGGTTATGACCTCAATACCAATCGCAGATCATTAGCTTCTTTAGTGAATAGAAGCGATTCTGTCAAATAATTGTTAAATATACACAAATATTTAGGCACATCATTTCTAAAATGTGACATCTCTATTGTTGTTCTCCTCCTCAGTGAAGTGTAATATCCATAACTTTAGTCTGCAAAGTCATTGTACAGCAGTTTCAGTTATTGTCATTTAATGGATTTTATTCATTGTTTAATACAAACAGCACCGAATAAAGTCAAAATTGTACAAAACAAACGAACCAGAAAAAATGCTAGCCAATTACAACAGCACCATCCAGTGAGTGCGCATGCGTACACACTCCAGAAGAGGAAGTAAACGTTTAGTTCTCCTACCAACTTCTATCGTCAATTTTTTTGGAATTTCAAAATAAAAACATCAACAGCTGTTGATGTCGCCGCTGTTACTGTTACCTAAAAACCCACTGAATATCAGTGAGCGATAACTGGTATTAAAGCAGCCAAATGTAAATGTTGCGCATAATTGCCCACCGATGAGAGCAGTGAGAACCTGTTACACCAACATGCTTGCATACATACTCGTACAAATGCCATGTTATTGTTTGCTGTGCTACGTCTGCGCAGTGTAGTCATAACAAAAACTTAACGAAAGTTTTTGTTTTGTATTGGTACACTGAAAATATGTGACGGTTTTACTCATAGACTGAGGCTGATTACAATACTTTCAAAATAAATTCCCAATTTTAGATTTTTATACCCTCTACCAAAAAAAGTATAGAGGGTATATTAAGTTCGTCATTCCGTTTGTAACTCATCGAAATAATCATTTTAGACCCAACAAAGTATATATATATTCTTGATCAGCGTAAAATTCTAAGACGATCTAACCCTGTCCGTCCGTCTGTCCGTCTGTCCGTCTGCCCGTCTGTTGTAATCAAGCTACAGTCTAAACGAATTAAGATAGGAAGCTAAAATTTTGCACAGATCTCTCTTTTGTCTGCAGGCAGGTCAAGTTCGAAGACGGGGTATATCGGTCCACGATATCATATAGCCCCCATATAAGGGTACCCCCGATATTTGGTATTTTGATGATTTTATCCACATTTTTCAATGGAATTGTCTGAAATTCCACAAAAGGAGTCCCTTGTAGGCATTTAACCCCCTCAAAAAAATTGTCTATATAGGTCCGATATCGCCCATATAACTGTACCCCCGATATTCGGTATTTTGATGATTTTATCCACATTTTTCAACGGAATTGTCTGAAAATCCACACAAGGAGTTCCTTTATACCTCGGCAGAGAATTATCTATATAGGTCCACGATATCGTATAGCCCTTATATAACGGTACCCCCGATATTCGGTATTTTGATGTTTTCAGCCTTATTTTTCAACGGATTGGTCACAAGGGGTTCTTTGTACACAAGGGGTTCTTTGTGAGCACCCGACAGAGAATTCTGATATTGGGTATTTTGATGATTTCAGCCACATTACAGAATTGTCCGAAATTCCACACAAGGGGTTCCTTGTGAGTACTTTACCCCCAGACATAGATTTGTCTATATAGGTCAACAGTAGCGTATATCCCCCCATATATCGGCATGTTCCGATATTAGGTATTTTAAAGATTTTAACAAAATTTTCAATGGATTTTATATTTTTGAATATTTTCCAATTCGTTCCAAATGGTGGAGGGTATTCAAAGTTCGGCCCGGCCGAACTTACTGCTTTTTACTTGTTATTATTCCTAACAATTACAGGAAAAGTGTAACTATCTGGTAAAATTGATGAGGATAAACTGTTTCATAAAAATGTCGCATTAAAATTCCGACAAATTTATTTAGATTCGAATCGATTTGACTAGATTAATTTTAACGGAAATATTTCGATGGATTTAAAAAAATCTGTAGTAGTCCGCAAAACCGTAAATCAAGATTTTGATTCGAAATCCTTAGCAGTTTCCCAATTATGTATACCTATTTTTGTGACATACCATGAAGTTTTGACCTACACATCCAATGTTGACTCTTTGTGGGAAAGAGTGCCCAATAAACCCCATATTCTCACCAGGAGCATCGATGAATTATTCATATTTCTATAAGAACTATAATTATTCAAAATGTTGATAGTTGGTGGGGGGGAGGTACTAGAAGTAGATCGCCGATGTTGTGCATTTTCACACCTGATCTAGAACTTATACAAATATTAGGATTGGCATTATATGGACCTCTGAATTAAATTATTTTCTGCAAGAATGTTGACCTTGTTTTGGGGTACGTATCTACAGTGGTGGACTGATATTGCCAATCTCCGAACTCAATTAAGGCTTCATAAGGGTATTACGATACACCAAGTTTAGACGAAATAAGATACATTATTAAAGAGTTGCCGAAGTTCCAGACCGAAATACCGCTAAAAATGTTGAAATATTTTACTTCGACAGTACAAGAATTCGGTTAAAGTCAAGCGTTAAAATTTTGACATTTTTACTTTAAAACATTGCGCCACCGTGATATACGGGGGAGATGAAAACACTGCAACCAACTTCAGACTGATGTCATTTCTAAGCCACTTGTCCGACAGCTGCTAAAATTATTCCAGTGACAGCTCATTATATTGTTCACAAGTGTACAAAGGCATTTTGGTGAGAATTTCCGAAAAAAAAAATCGTGATGGAATTCAACCATGATAATGTGATTTCTTTATATTTGGCTGGAAAACCACAAGTGGCTATTGTTAGAGCACTGCAGCATTTAAATGTGAATAAATCTTTTGTATCTCGTACCATCGCTCTTTACTGTGATACTGGTAGCGTAGCCCGACGTCAAGGAAGTGGACGGAAGAAAACAGCAACATCAGCAGAAATGGTTTGAAAAGTAAAGAATGATTCGAAAAGCCGAAAAATGGCTCGAGAGCTGAACATATCGAACTTACACCCCAACAGAAAGAATATAGACTCAAAAGAGATAAAGAGTTGCTTCGCTTGGACGAAAGTGGTGAACTGCCGAATTTGGTTTTCTCGATGAGAAAACATTCGTTGTCCAGCAGTTTGTAAATAAACAAAATGATCGTGTTTACGTGCTAAAGAGGTCAGCTGAAAATGAGCACCTTCGGTTGGCCACCAGAACTCAAGTGCCGTCCATGGTGATGGTGTTAGCCGCCATAACTGCCGAAGGTCCCTCTCCGCTCGTATTAATCGACCGTGGCATCGCTTCATTTCCTGCGCACAATGCCACCAAAATCTCCGGATACCAAACCGTTGGACTATTGTGCCTGGAATATATTGAAAAGCAAGGTTGGCAATAAGAAATACCAAAGTGTCGATCACCTCAAGCAAGCGCTTCGCCGGGAATGGGTCTATCCAAAATATAACCTCCATATCACATGTCATTTGGACTCTAGCGTGATTACAACGGACGTTCAGACAAACAAACTTCACTAAATCGACTTAGAATTTTAGGCTGGTCATGAATGTTGTGTTGTGCTGTTGTGTCTAAAACGATTATTTCGATGAGTTAACTTAATATACCCCATACCTCGTCTGTGAAGGGTATAAAAACGGCACACACATGTACTGAGTTGTTTCAAAAATTATTATGGAAGTGTAGTACAAAATTTCTCCCGGTGTACAATCTGTCTCTCAACTAAACACACTCTATCGCTGTGCTCTCTTTCACTTACCACCTATCCATGCCAGAAATCTTAACGAAAGCGGCATTTCTTCGTAGACTTTCTTTTCTGTTGCTCACATTGCGACAGTGGTGCGGCATTTCACAGCCAGATGATCATTACCAACGTTGGTCGGTGTTAACAGCATCAGTTCGTCACCGGTTAACAAAGAAGGCACAACGTATTTTCAACAACGACGCATGAAGTCAAAAACAAAAGTGGCATATTATTGCATTAACAAATCGATCGTCATTCCACCGTCTAGTGTAACTTTGATGTGCATGCATGAGTGTGCTTGTGTGTTACAATTTTAAATTTTAAACGGAATTTTTAAATAAAAAATGCATGAAACCTGCTTGAAGTGGTAGTGGCTGCTGCACTCGAGTAAAAGGAAATTTATTGTGATTGTAATTTAGAGCCAGCCAGTGAGCCCCAGCTGCTGCCGCATTTAACTTGTTTTATGAAATTAGTTGACTGTGTTCCGCCAGTTTGGTGCATCAAGTTTGTGTTTTGTTTTTGTTATTTTTTGGTATAGACGTCTTGGCCGTGATCTTGTCTTGGAGTCTTTAGTGGTGTGTATTTTTGTTGTGATTTTCAACATCGGATTGGCACGCATTAACACGCACGGAACCAACAAATCTCGAGAAGAGAGACAATTTCGAAATCCATAAACATAAAAAAACGGAGTAGTAAAAATATACACAAAAACCAACAACAACAATAATAACATAAATAAATAAAGTGACAAAAAGGCATTTTTGTGAAAGTGATGTAAAAACTCCGACAACGACAGAAACAACATCATCAGCCACAGATTTTCGTAGGTGTGTATGGCTGATAACAACTATTCCAAATAGGTATGTACAATAACTATAGGCCATATTGGGCTATGGTCTCTTGTTTTGTATGTTGTGTTTATTTAAAATTTTATCACATCTATTTAAAAATACAAAATATTAATTTCAAACTTAAAGATGATGGTTACAGAAACTGAAAAATATTGTGCCCATAATCCAGCAAAGAAGAAAGTTGAAATGTTTTAGGGGAAAGAAAGGAAGGAAAGGTAAATGCACATAATTATGACTTATGCAAAAAAGGTACTTAACACTTTCAATGCCCTCCCCTCTAACCCAGCACCAATTGCACACTATGGCTGGTGGTGTGCGCCAATTCGATTCGCAACTTTCAATTTTGTGCAACTGGCCGAACTGACAGCAACTGTTCTTGTTTAGTTAGTCATGGTGGTGTTAGTGGCCGTGGATCGCCTGGTTATTAAGCTTGACTGTGCGCTTATGCGCTCTGACCCACTTTTCAGGCAAATCTAAAGAAATTTGGTTAAACACACACTTGTTTGAGGTTGGCTTGGGTATTCATCCAATCGATGGATGGTTGGACGTATGGATAGATAGACGAATTGATGTCTGGTAGACCACTGCCGTTGAAATGGAAAGTTTTTTCTGTTTGCCCAATGCGATTTAAATTTTTGGTTTGTTTTGTTTCTGGGGTGCTAATTGGAATTTCTATCCTATTTAGTTATGAATAGTTGTGGAATTTGAATGCCTTCACACACTAATTATTTGCAAACACTGTGCATTTAATAGGAATTAGCGAAAAAGTATTTAAAGAAAGTGTGACAAATTCAGCGAAATTGTACATGTGGGAAAAAGAGAGAATCGATAGAGGCATTTCGTTTTAATGTATGTTTGTAGGACTTAGAATGGAGAAGTCGATACTGGTAGCAATGCAAATGGCTTGGTAAAAGTACAAAGGGTGTTAATTTCTATAGATCAGGGCATTTTATTCCCTTCGCCATACAATGGGGGATATTTAAAATTCATTCAACAGCATAAAGTATTTATGCAGATTCTTGATTCAGCATAAAAAGTTGCATCATGTATGGGGAACACATTGGTTTTATAGGGTATGCTCGTATCATTTTAATATATTTAACACAGTTAGTGATGTTAACCCAAAAACTTTGATGAACATCTAACATTTATATCCGCGTTAAATCCAAAATTTAACCTTTTGTGGGGGAGGTACCAGAAGAAGACAGCAGATGAATTCTTTATCTACATCAGATCGCAGGTTACCAAATTGTAAAAGAATCGCTGTTGCGCAAATTATAAGGGATATAAATATTGAAAATTGTGACCTTTGTAGGAGAGGTACCAGAAGGAGTGATCTGATATATTTCATCTTCACACCAGATCTTGTGTTAATAGAAATATTGGAGAATCGGAGAATGCTGGTTATATACAATTTTGACCCTTGGCGGAGAAGGCATCAAGAGGAGTGGACCGAAACATTCTATCTTCACAGCATTTTATTGGGATGTGCAAAGTTTGAAAATAATGGGATGCTAATTTCGCGTTTTATAAACTTAATAGTTATTCAAAATGTTAACCACTTTGTGGGGTCTTGAGTTAATAGAGTTATTCAAAATGTTAACCACTTTGTGGGGTCTTGAGTTAATAGAAATAGTGGGATGTGTGAATTATCGGATGCTTACTTCGTTTACTTTATAAGCGTTTTGGTAATTCAAAATTTTGAACCTTTGTGGGGAAGGTACCAGAAGGAGTGGACCTATATATTCCACCTTCACACCAGGTCTTGAGTTAGTAGAGATATTAGAATGTGAAGGGAATCGGATGCTTATTTCGGATTTCACCCTTTGTAGGGGAGGTACCAGAAGAAATGGTCCGATTTCTACCATCTTTATAAAAGATCTTGTGTTGATGGAAATATTGAGAAATGCAAGTCGGAATGGAATCTAATGATAGTTTCGCTATTTATGAGCTTCATGAATATTCGAAATGTTGACCCTTTGTGTGTGTGGGGGGAAGGGGCTACAGAATTAGTGAACCGATATATTCCATTTTTACACCAGAAAATAGGTTAATAAAAATATTGTGATGTGGGAAATTAGAAGAAAATCGGACTCTTACATCATTTATATAGGAATTATATTTATTCAAAATTTTGACCCTTAGTGGGGAGGTAGTTGATAGAGTGGATCTATATTGTCCATTTTCGCACTGATGCAAATATTAGGATTCGCAAAGTTGGAGCAAAATTGGATTATGCTTTCTCTTTCTGTGCAATAAATTATTTTCTTTGAAAATGTTGTCACATTGTGGGGGAGGTACAAAAAGGAGTGCACCAATATTTCACATTTCCGAACTCGATCTTAGTTTGACAATAATATTACGATATACCAAGTTCGGATACTCGCTTCGAGAGTTGTCGTGCGCACTAGCCAGCCAGCCATACAGACGGACGGACGGACATCGCTAGATCGACTTCCCTTTCGAGATGTCCTGAAAGGGATTTGGTGCAAAGAGACCCCTTGCAATTATTAGTACCTAAAAAACCAGCTAAGTTCAGCTAAAATTTGAAAGAATTTCGGTTAATAATTTATTTAAATCATCAAAATGCCAATTATGAGGAGATATCACTACATGGGGTTACACGAAGATGTGTGGAATACGATATTTGAAACAATTCCGTTAAAATCATCAAAATACCGAATATCGAAGGGTACCGTTGTATGGCGCTATACGATATCGTGGACCTATATAGACAATTTTCATCCAGAGGGTAAAGGAGAAGGAACTCTTTGTGCGGATTTTCAGACAATTCCGTTATATGGGAGCTATACGATTTCATGGACCGGTATAGCCCATCTTCGAACTTGACCTGCCTGATCTGTGCTAAATTTAACTTATATACTTTGTTAATGAAAATTTCTCAAGTGAAAATCTTTGGAAACCAACAAAAAAAAAATAAATAAATTGTCTTTGTGCATTTGTTTGTAACATGGAGACCCATAGTTACTTTTAAGGATCTTCATAGAATCACTTTCTGAATCGATTTGTGCATGTCAGTCCGTCTGTCCGTGCGTCTATACATGTAATCTTGTGACTTATTATCCGATTGAGATGAAATTTTGCAAACAATATTGATTTGGCACAAGGACGAACCGTATTAAGATTTCGGGTTAATTGTGCACCAAATGGCTAATATAAGTCCAAACGACCAGTCTACATATGTTTTATCGATGGTGTTTACGTCCCTCACATTCGTAATATACATCCGACAACAATGATATTTGGTACCAGATATCAGATACATCCCAGAAATACTTCTGGCAAATTTTATAAAGATCGGTTCAGATTTAAATATAGCGTCTATATATATCTTCAGACGATTTCGGGTTCATTGTACACCAAATGGCCAATGTCAGTCCAAAAGTCCTGAGCTCCCATATATATGTTTCATCCGATTTGTCGCTTAAGTCCCTCACATACCAGATACCAGATATATATAGCACAGAAAAAAACTCTCTCAAATTTTATCAATATCGTTACAGATTTGGATATAGATTCCATATATCTTTTTCCGATTTCGCGTTTATTTTGAATCAAATGCTTAATATTGGCCCAAATGGAATTGACACGTACGACCAAATCCAGCCTAGAAGCATATACTGAATCAAGGGACAATGTCACCAGTCAGAAAGTAAAAAAAACGTTTTTGCAGGATTCTATATTATTAAAAAAATCCACCAAAATTAGTCTGGACGAATATGGAAAGTGTGACTGGAAACATAACTGTAAAAAACTCTATGGGAGAGTTCCTATCCAAGGAAAGGTCATATTTCAAAACGACAGTCAGTTTAGATGGAAACTGTGACTTCGAAAATGAAGATTCACTGGATCGGAACCTTTCTGTAGGAATGAGTTTAAGTTTCTTGAGAATCCGAATTGAAGCAAATTAAGTTGAATATGCATGTAAACCCTTAAAATATTTTAAATCGGTGATACAACAAGGTGGAAATTAAGCAAATGGTACATGTTTATTGAACTTCCAACCCATGAGAACAAATAATAAAACAAGTAAAATAACTGTAAGTTCGGCCGGGCAGAACATTGAATACCACAATTTGGAATGAATTTGGCAATTTAAACAAAATTCTGTTAAAATCTTATTTTGTGGTCTATACAACGACGTGGCCCTGCATCATCAAAATCATCAAAATACCGTTATAGGGTACCGTTATATTGGTGCTATACGAGTACGTGGACCTGCACTGACAATTTACTGTCATAGGCTGTAGTATTCATTACGAACTTTAAATACCAAATTTGAAACAATCCCGGTGAATAATGTTGCTAAAATAATCAAAATACCAAATATCGGGAGGTACCGTTAACGTAACCGAATATCTGGAGGTACCATTATATGGGGGCTATCCGAAGACTGGACCTGCACAGACAATTTTCTGTCATAGGCTGTAGTATCCATTGCGAACTGCAAATACGACATTTGAAAAATATTAAGTGAATACTGTCGCTTAAATAATCGGAATACCGAATATCGGGAGGTACCACTATATGGTTATAACGTTGCCTTACATGGCCCATTTCCAATACCGAAATTCCTGCAGACATAATATACATTTGAGTGTAATTTTATTAACTTACTTCATAGAATTTTATGCTGACTTGTTGGGTCTAAAATGTATACTTCGAGGTGTAACAAACGGAAACACAAACTTAATGTATCCTCCATACTATGGTGGAGAGAATAAAACGATGGAAATTATAGCAAATGGTAAACCTTTATTGAACTTCCAACCCATGGAAACTCATAACTGAGACACAATACATCTGGTATTTCTAGTCTAGTTCAACAATAAGACAGACATAACCAAATAGACTACGAATTTTCTTCTGATCAAGAATTTATTAATTCACAAATGTTTGTAGATGTTGCAGACGGAATGGCAAAATTTATATACCCTCCGTTTTCTTTTGGGGAATTTGAAAATGCAATTCGATTTCATTGGTTGCAGCATAAAAACGAGTCTTAATTTCCTACTCTTTCAACTGTCATGACAGCAAGTGAAATTCCAATATCGACAAAAAGTAATAAATAACACAAAGAAAAGTGAAACCCCAAATCCATGGAAGACCAAAATCTCAACCCGTTTTGATTTTGCGTGCCAATTGAAATGGTCTACCACATTAAATTAATCTTCTTTATTTCCGTAGATAATCTCCAAGTGTTCTTTCTTTTCGTTGTTTCCCCTTCTTTAGCTTTCATGTTATTGTTCTCTTCTTTTATTCCAGATCAAAATAAAAATCCTATTGAATGCCAACATTGATAAGAAGAACAAGAAAATGTTTTGAAAAACCTGCGAGAAAATAAATGAATGAAATGGCCTTAAAACTAAAAAAGTTAAATAGCAATCAATTTATAAATGAAACTAATTCAGAACAATACCATTATCGAGCGAATAGAAAGTCTTTCAAGCTTAAGATGATGAGTGAATGTGGTGCACAGCGCAGAGACTGCGGACGTTTGTCAAAATCCAAAGAAATGTTAAATCATCTATTACTGATGGCTGCCGATGGCCAAAGTTGTTGTAACGAAAATCAGCTCAGTGGGACAATAATCGAAAATAGTAGTAGCAATAACAGCAACAACGACAACAACGCAACGATAAGAACATGCCTAAGCGGTTTACAAGTGTTTGAATCAAAACTTGGAGATATCAGCGACAACAATGAAAACGATAGCCGCCAACACCAGCACGTCAGACAACACCAGCCAACTTCTTCACATCCTCCTCCTTCTCCCCCCGCTTCATCTTTACATTATTCCCATTGTAAACAGCGACGGCTTAGGCCATTACAACAATGTCAATACCGGCAACATTACCAAGACCAACAACAACAAAAACGCTGGCTATTGTTTGGCTTACTTTATGTTGTTGCCTTATTTTCAGAATACACCGTGCCACTAGTCAAAGCGGATCAAAATACTAAAGATGCAAACCCATCTGCCCTTTATGGCAATGTTGATTCAAATATGGCGACAACACCCCTGACACCGGTCACCACATTACCCACAAGCAATGATTCCTTTTATACGACAACAACAACGACTTTTTCACCTTCGATTATGGCCATAAATGAAACCACGTCTGACTGGTTAAGAAATGACAGCTCCCGATATGTCAAAAGGAAATTCAAGAGTAAATTCAATGCCGACGATTCGATATTTTTACGTTTTGCCAAGCGCTTTGCCCACGACAATAATCTGGTGTCCGGAATCATTCAGGAGTGCTATCAACGGCCAACCTTTGCCTGTTTCCAAAAGAATGTCTACGTTTATCTTAACGAGGTATTGGATGCTCAGGATGTGAACGTGACCCAACGTTTAAAGTTCTATCGTAACGATAATGTCTATGACGAGCAGGCCGAATTGGATGAGGATATGGCTGCAGAGGCACCATCGCATACCACCCAAGCATCAGCAGCCAAAGATTCAATGGAGGAGGACGAGGACCAAAATAATGAAATACCACGTGAAGGCCGTTCCTATGATAATGAAGATGGTAAGTTCCCCATCCTTAACCCTTGTTAATTACGATAGGCTGGTTATTTGTAATGTTTCGAGATAACATTTTTATTATTTATTTATTTATGTTGTTCAGCCCATCCATCGCTTAAGATAAACAGAAACTTTCACTAATCTCTCTTTGCTCGCTCTCACACCGCTTCAATCTCCAGACGACGTGTTAAAATGTTTACAATAAGTGCTTACTCATCTTTGGTCGCTGCGTCCGTCAGTCGGGCTTGTATGTTTATTATTAGATTTCCAATCGTTGTTTTATTAAATGTTTGCTTTGGGAATTTTTATAGGCAGATGTAAAAAAAAATTAACCGCAAAAAATGAAATTGAAAATCTAGGTGAATTGCTGAAGGAAAACGATATTGAAAAGGTCATGAGGGAGCAAGCGATAATAAGTTGAGATGAAATATGTCTGACATGGAAAATTGAAGGAATCGAAATTTACCACATGGATATTTAATATATTAGAAGTATACGCTTTCGTTTGAATTGGGTTATTAGTTTTTCGATAAAGTACCAGTAGGACTGAGACATTAGGGTTAGTACATCTTAAAATTAAGATTCCCAATTTACGATTTCTAAAGATAGATTATTAAAATACCAAAAAGCGGTTGGTATCGTTATATGTGCGCTATGGAAAAACTTGAACCTAAACATTTAATGTTCTGACGCCGGAGCTAGAACACATAATGATCTACAAATACCATTTTTTTACAAATCCGTGGGAAAATGTTTGAAATAATCATCATAATACTGAATATCCGGGGGTAGCATTATATGGGGGCTATACAATAACGTGGACCTATATGTACTATGTTCCACCACCGGAGTTATAATCATAAAAATCTATACGAACTGTGTTAAGCCACTGGAGCTAAAATCCATTATAACAAATCCGTGGAAAAATGTGGCTAAAACCATTAAAATGCCGAATATCGGGAGGTACCGTTGTATGGGGGCTATACGAAAACGTGGACCTATACATGCAATGTTCTGTCACCGGAGCAAGAACCCATTTTGACCTACAAATACCAATTTTTGGACAAATGTGGCTAAAATCATCGAAATACCGAATATCGAGAGGAACCGTTATATTGGCGACTATATCAGAACGTGGACCGATATATCTCATTTTCAATACCAACCATTCCAGACACAATACAAATTCTTGTCCCATACTTTGAAGCTCTACGTCAAATAATGTGGGTTCTATCGTGATTTCTACAGACAGACATATATATATATATATATATATATATATATATATATATATATATATATTCTCAAGATGGAGGGTATAGAAATGGACCGGCTTATATTTATTAATCCTCTATTGACAATAAAAAACGAGAATGATGTTTGTTTTGATTTGTGAACGTGTGTTGGGTGCTACAAGAGAATTGGATGGATTAATATTTACTATCTTCACACTAGACAAAATGTGAATACAAATAGTGGGACATACGAAATTAAAATAAAATCTAGCAACACCAAACATAATTATTTTACAAACTCAGTAAATTATGAAAGTAGAGCTAAAAATAGAAAGTTTGCATTGCAAAGAAACCTTTCAAGACCTTTATATAGCTTTAACCATAGACAAAGGTACCGGAATATTTTTACATATATATTACTTAGAGAATCATTGGTTGAAAAACCGAGTTATATCGGCCAACTTATTGGTGTAGTTCATATATGAGGTTTAATCCCGGTTTTAACGTTTGATACCAAGCTTTGGTATTTTAAGTTTTTATTATGTAGACTTGCCACCAGCACAAAAGTATAAATAAAGGTCCATGTTTTGGTACTGTCCTTATATAAGATTACCCCCTGATTTTAGTAATTGCGACAGTCTTGTCCATACTTTAATCTTGTAGGATGTTTTGCCTTGCTACGGTCCCTTTTATAGGGATTTTTAAGCTATATTTTAAAAAAGGACCACTGAGACACGTATGGCTTTTAAAAAGGAGGAAGAGATGTTGCAAAAGGAGTCGTCGGACATTTATACACCTGGCATAAACCACAGACACCAAGAACGAGATCTATATCAAATTTCAACATTTCATATCTATGCCTTCATTAATACCAAATTCAGTACCATTGAGTAATTTCGAACAAATAAATGACGCATTTCCAAACTATCGGCAAATTTCAAAGTCAGATACCATCTGTAATCTAAATATCAAATTTCAGAATGCAAAGTATAGTATCATTCAGTACTTTTCGTACAATTATAGACACTATTTCCGCAAACACCTCCATATGGCAACACAGTCACCTTAATACCAAATTTTAACCAAATGTAGTACTATTTAGTACATTTCGAACACTTATAGTACACATTCCCAAAACCACTTCTTTATCACCATTATCTACCATCAGCAGGGGCCCAATTCAAAATTCCAGCTTCATCCCGTAACCCTAAACCAAATTGTTCCATATTTAGTACCATTTAGTACAGTACGCACACTTAGTGCATATTTCCAAAACCACCTTCAGATATACTCAAACTTGCTTTCCAACATTCATTCTCTTATCAAATTTCAAGTTTTTGGTTCTATCCGGTCATATAATATCAAATGGTACCATTTTAGAGAATTTAGTAACATTTTAGAACTTTTTGTAGCCTTACATTCCGAAGTTTCTAAAATTCTTTGATACATCTATCTTTCACTCTCTCAGTGACTCTCATTCAATCCGTTTGTCCAGAAAAGCATTCATTACCACAAGATCTCCTTATCAAATAAACAATAAAAAGATTAGTTCAAAGTTACGACCTTGAATTGTTTTCAGAACGCAGACAGACAAAATTTTAGAATTTTACGCTGATCAAGAATATATAATTTAAAGTCCAAAATGGTCATTTCGATAAGTTACAAAGGGAAATAGATACTTATACTTCACTCAAATTCTCAATATAAGCGTATATTTCTTTCGATTAGAGCGACATTAAGGTTCAGCATATCATACAAGTTTGCCGGAAAAAAAGCCTAATGGTTTAACAAGTAAAAAACAGTGAGTATGACCGGGCCGAAATTTAAATACCCTCTTCCATTTCGAACGAATTTAGAAATTTTCAAAAAAATAAAATCCGTAAAAATTCTTTTAAAATCTTCCAAATACCGAATATAGCTGTTATATTATACGATAGACTTGGATAGGTAATTTTGTCATAAGCCATTACAATATTTAAATACGAATAATGAAGCTGAATTACGAATCGTAAATACAAAATTTGAAATATCCCTAAAATCGTCAAAATATTGAATATCGGGGGTACCGTTGTATGTGGTAACTATCTGATGCCGTAGATCTATAAAGACATTACTCTTCAAGGGGATGAAGTGCAACTTATAGTATGGATTTTTAGACAATTCCATTAAAAATGTAGCTAACATCGTCAAAATACCGAATATAGGGAGGTACTGTGATATACTATATCGTGTACCAATATAGCCCATCTTCGAACTAGACCTGCCTGCAGACGAAATACTGCGACGAATGTGTCTAAAGTTATGGTCATAGTAAAAAAATGTATGAGGAACCATTCCATTTAATGAAATTTATATTTTTCCTATTTCCAAAATGTTGGATAGTTTAGTAGATAACTTCTAACTTTACATTTCTTTGGCACTTCTTACTTCTTGTTATTTGATTCCAATGATTACGTTGGGTTTGCAACGAACTAACCCCATTTCCTCATTCCTTCCAATACACACACGAAATCATTTTCTACAAGAATTTACTATATAACATTGGCTATTGGATTTCCAAATAATTTGCCAGTTATTTTGATTGAATTTCAAGCCTGACTTACAATTAGCATCTCTGTGTAATACAATGACCCCAAAAAAGGATAAAACATATATCCAAAGGATAATATATGTCATATACATTCATGATTTTTGGGTGTTCATTCAAGCAAATCGCACATTCTTTTTGTTATATCTCCTTTTGATTTGACATTCCGGATAAAGTTGTCGGAATGTATGTATGAACTTGTGTCAGTTTCTATGGAAATATATTTGTTGTTGGTTTGTACACATTTATATTTGTGTCAAAGTTTTAAATATATAAGAGAATGTTTGAAACTGTTTGAAAAAAAATTCTTAACATTTTTGGGCTCTGGGCTTATTTTTGAATTGCGGAAAAGAAGGATTAGGCTTTGCAAAACAATTACATGACGTAAAAGAAATGCAAAAATTGCTTAGATTTCCCACAAAGAAAGGAATTTTAATTGAAAAACTAACCAGGAGGTTTGACCCAAATGTCATTTTATAAACAAAACCCATTACATTGTATATTGAAGCATGAAATAAACGATTTTGTTTTTCAATTTTGAAAATTTATTTTTGTTATAAAACTAATTTTACAACAATCAATGAAGTAGACGCATATTGACACCAAGAGAATATACATATATTTTTATGATATCATAATTGCTAATATTAAGTAAATTTACCAGCAAATGTTACATGCAATTAATTGACAACATCAAGGCAATAGAATTTTGAGCCCAAATTTTTGATTTTCTTAAAATCTCATTTGTTTTTGTTTCGTACAAACCATTTATTCATAATGCACTTTATCCAAGATGTACATTGAATAACTATATAGGGTGAGATAAAAAAAAATGCAACAAAGTAAAACGCCATAATTTTTACATTGCAAAGCAATCACGACGAAAATAGCAACGAATTTTTGAAAAAGTTTAGATTTGTTCAAATTGGTCACCTTTGGCACGATTTATGGCTTCAAACGACCAATGAAACCACACGCTGCCCGAATGTTGCTCTGCTGTATTTTGGTCCATTCCTGGAGATGCGCTTACTTGAGGTGATCGACACTTTGGTATTTTTTAGTGCCAACCTTGCTTTCCAAAATATATCAGAAACAATAGTCCGACGGATTGGTAACCGGAGATTTTAGTGTGCGCTGGAAATAAAGCGAGGAACCTCATTTTGTAACAATTCATGGGTGGCGCGTGCTAAGTGCGATTGTGCTGAGTCCTGTTGGAATGTACAAGGTCTGCGGCCAAAATGTTCGCGTGCCCAAGGCTTTAATACACCCTTCAGAATATTTTTGCAATATTATTCGGCATTTATTGTGATGCCACGGTCGATTAACACGAGCGGAGAGCGACCATCTGCTGTTTTGGCAATCCACACCATCACCATGGCCGGCGCTTGAGTTCTGGTGGCCGAACGAAGGTGCACATTTTTAGCTGCTCTCTTTGGCAAGTAAACACGATAATTTTGTTTTTTTACAAACTACTGGACAACGAATGTTTTCTCATCGGAAAAAACCAAATTCGGCAGTTCACCACTTTCTGCCGAGCAACTCGTTAGCTCTTTTGAGTCTATTTTTCTTCTGTTGCGGTGTAAGTTCTTGCATTTTTTAGAATTTCAATGGCTTTACCCCGAGCTTATTTTTTCAATATTTGCCGAATGGAATATTGCGATATGTTCAGCTCACGAGCCATTTTTCGGTTTCGATGAAGTCGCTCGCTTCGAACCATTTCTGCTAATGTTGCTGTTTTCTTCCGTCCATTTCCTTAACGTCAGGTTACGCTACAAGTATAACGGTAACGATCGATATAAAGAAATCGCACTATCATGCTTGAATTCCATTACGAATAACTTTTTTTCTGGAAAATTCTCACCAAAGTTCTTTTGTACGCTTGTAAATAATATAATGAGCTGTCACTGGAATCATTTTAACATATGTCGGACGAGTGGCTTAGAAATGACAGCAGTCTGAAGTTGGTTGCAGTTTTTTTATCTCACCTTGTATATGGGAGCTATATCCAAATCTGAACCGATCTTTACAAAATTTGATACACTTATTTTAGAACTGTATCTGATATGTGGTACCAAAGATCATTGTTGTGGAATGCATATTACGCTTGCGAGGGATTTGAAATCGGATAAATCATATATATGGAAGCTATAACAGCCCTGCTCAAAACCGTGTTCTAGAACATGAGCCGAAAAAAGAGATAATTTAAGAGAAAATTAAAATTCAGTTTGTCTTTATATTTTACGATACCATATAATTGTTTTTAATATTTGCCAAAATGATTTACAAAGCAAATGAATAACAAATATTTGTATAAATAATGACTTAACACTGTTTTGTTCTTGATTTAAATAAGCAAAGAGAAATTTTACTGGAAAGAGATTTTTTTTCTTGAGCAGCGCCGCTATAGCTATATCTGAACCGACTTACATCAAATTGAAGAACTTATATATAGAATGAATTCAATCATAATTGCCAAAATTCAGTCCATTTGGGCTGATATTAGCCATTTGGTGCACATTAAACCTGATATCGGATAGAGATATACATGAGAGCTATATCCTAATCTGAACCGATCTCTATAAAATTTGACATAGGTATTTTTGAGCAGTGTCTGGTGTCCGGTACCAAATATCCTTCATCTGGAGTGCATATTACGCATGTGAGGGACTTAAAACCGCAAATCGTATGAAACATTTATGGGAGCTAAGGCTATATATGAACAGATTTTCTCAAAATTTGATTTACTTTCTTCTAACCTGAATCCGGTGGGATGTACCAATATACAGTTCATTTGGGCTTATATTAGCTATTTGGTGCACATGAAGATATATGGGAGCTATATCTAAATCTGATCCGATTATAACCAATTTCATAGGGTTCTTCCTTGTGCCAAACAAATATTGTTTGGAAAATTTCATTCCAATCGGATAAAAAATGCGAGCTGCATTTTGTTCACAAGAATACATGGACGGACGGAAGGACGGACTGACATGCGTATATCGACTCAGAAATCAATTCTATGAATATCCTTAAAGTAACCATGGGTCTATCTCGCTTCCTTATTCATGTTACAAACAAATGCACAAAGATATAATACCCTTACCACTATGTGGTGTAGGGCATAAAAATATCGGATATCCAATTGTCAAGATACCGAATATCTCGAGGCACGGTTACATGGTGGTGACAAAAGGTAAAATTCTTTAAAAACTCTAAATACCGAACTTGAAACAATTTCGTGTCAAAATGTGGCTACAATTATAAAACCAGTAAAAAAAGTCTTAAAGTCGGGCGGGGCCGACTTTATGATACCCTACACCACTTTGCTAATTTAGTAGAACTCCGCATAACAATTAGACGTTTTAATGGGAGAATTCAATCATACACGCTATGATTATAATTATCATTTAAAGTTCAAAGGACAAAATATGCCGAAGCATTTGTATCTTTTAAATTCGGACTCGTATTGCCCATTAATTTGAAATCGGATAAAAATATATATGGGAGCTATATCCAAATCGGAACCGATCTCGATAAAATTTGGCAAAGACATTTCTGAGCTTTATTTGACATATTTCCCTGAATATCGTTGTCACGGAGTGCATATTACGGCTGTGAGTAACAAATATAACAAATCGGATGAACAGTATATATGGGAGCTATAGCTATTTCTGAACCGATCTTCACCAAATTTGACATACTAGCTTCTAGACTCAATTCTTTCGTAAGTGCCAAATTTCATCCCATTTGGGCAAGTATTAGACGTTTGGTGCACATTTAAAGGTAAATCGGACGAAGTTATATATGGGAGCTATATCCAAATCTGAACCGATCTCGATAAAATTTATCAAATGTATTTCTGAGCTGTATTTGATATATTTCCCCAAATATTGTTGTTACAGAGTGCATATTACGGCTGCGGAGGACAAAAATAACAAATCGGATGAACAATATATATGGGAGCTATAGCTATATCTGAACCGATTTCGATCAAATTTGGCACATTTATTTTCAGGTCCAATCTGATCGTACGTGCAAAATTCCATACTATTCGGACTGATATTACACGTTTGGTGCACAATAAAAGGCAAATCGGACGAAGTTATATATGGGAGCTATATCTAAATTTTGACCGATTATCTCCAATTTCAATAGGGTTCGTCCTTGGGCCAAACAAATGATTTGTGCAAAATTTCATCTGGATAAGGCAATAAATTCGAACTGTACTTTGTTTACAAAAATACATGGACAGACGGACGGACAGACGGATGGACGGACATGCATAAATCGACTCAGAATGTGATTCTACGCAGATCATCAAAAATAACTATGGGTCTCTCTCGTTTCCTTTTGCCTGTTACAAACAAATGCACAAAGACATAATACCCTGACCACCTTGTGGTGTAGGGTATAAATACAAAATATCGGAATGTACCGTTATATAGGGGCTATACGAAATCTTAGACCGAGATAGAACTTTTTGAATACCAATAATCACAGATAAAATGCAATGTATTATGTCAAATTTTAAAGCTGTATTTCAATGTGGTTGATTTCAACAGACGGACATCCGAATATATATCATTTATGGGGTCTATGACGAATATTTAGGGGTGAAAAACGGATTGAAATTAAAAATCTCTCATAATATTTCAAAATTACAAAAGTTCAAAGTTGGACTTTGACAGAAAGCTTAAGATGATTTCTGCCCAATTACGAACAAATTCTGATAATTTATTTTAGCTATTATTTATGATCTGATCATAGTTTTGAGCAAGAAAAATGATTCTGAATCACATCAATGTACTTATTTTTTTCCAGAATAATGTTTAAGATTTATTCAGATTTAAAAATATAATTGTTTTTTTTTTTTTTTTTTTTTTTTTTTGAAGCCTGAGGCGACTATTCATGAACAGTTGTTTCTTTTTTTAAATTATGCAAAAGAAAAATCGTTCTAACTAAAATAAATCAAATCACTTGAAAACTTTATTTTATCTCATTTGTACTACTACTATTTATTTGTCTCATTTGTCTCCTTTGTTTGTTTTCCTTTTTTCTCTGCTTCTTTAGCTGCCATGCCGGAAACACCAATTGAGGAAGTCACAAATGCATTGTATGGCAAGAGCATCAAATTCGCCATGACACATAATATCGAATTGAAATTGCCTGAAATGATGTTCGACGGAGCCACATTTCGTATATCGCCCAAATCAATAGAGGGCAATGGTGTTATAGCCAAGTTGGAGCTAATACCCAAGCAAAAGAGTGAAGCTCGTTTGGCCGGTAAAATCCTGATGAAGAAACTACGTGAGTAATGAACACGCACACAAAGAGCATTGCATTGCATTTCTGTTCTGGCATTTTCACTTTTGTTTCCGATTGTCTTCCATTGTTTAGAGAAACTCATGAAAAGTAAACTGCTGCTGTCGTTTTTGGCCCTGGTCTTGATCATAAAAATTATCAAAATCAAACTTTTCTGGCTGTTGCCTTTGGTCATTGGTGTGGGTGCTGCCAAGAAGTTGTTGCTGAAATTTCTACTCTTCCTGTTCCCGGCGTTGTCACATCTCTTCAAGCTATGTTCGTATTATCAGCAGACCTATCATTCGACGAAATATCATCATCACCATCATCACATTAATCATCATCATACGGTGAGTAATAAAACCAGTAACGAACGAACGAATGAATGAACGAAGAAACGAACGAACGACTTGAATTGAATTAAGAAAGGGAGTAGCAAAAGAAAATGAAAGTGGGAACATATCTCTGTTTATTGTGATTGTGTTAGCCAGAGAAGATGTTAATTGGAATTATGTGTCAGTCAGTCTGTTAGTCAGTCAGGCATTACACAATGGGTACTCTTTATTAGACAAAAGAATAATGTGACAAAAACGTGCCAGCAGCATGGAGTGGGGTACATGGAATGACTCTATTGTGCAAATGACACTCACTATTCGGAATGGAAGTTTTGTAGTGTGAATCTGAAAGAGGGAATTGCGTGACACGTTCACCATTGTTTTTTAAAAATGTGTAGTGTCAATTATTTTCAAAACAAAGATTTAATCAACGAATGATATATGACATTTGTACTGGGGAGAATTGTTAATCCACTCAGATTCAAGTCACAAAAAAATGGATGTCCAATTAACTTGAACAGCTATATTAGGGTGTTTTCCAGGTGTTCTGGAAAAATTTTAGGGCACATAAAACATATTAATCGAATAATTGCGAAATTACAAAAAACTATTTAGAATTTTGCACTGACCAAAAAATATACATTTTGCGAGGAGTTACAAACTGAATGGCACATATAATGATATAAAATTTACAAAGACCTTCTGGGCAAACGCTCAAGATATTCAAAATATCATAAAACAAGTAAGCAAAGACTAGAGTCGGACGGTGTCGACCATTAGATACTCTACAACACTCCAATTTGCAGTCTAGTTTCTGCAGATATGAAAATGTAGAGCCTAATTGCAACTCTTTTCGAATAATCAGCATACATCTGGAACCAATACTCTCCAAAACATAAGATCTCTGAAAAAACATCGGTATTTGACGAAGCAGATCTCCCTGTCAAATACATAATTCGCTCTTCGGAAACGTATTTGTGATTTCGGCCATTTTGGTATTATTTCACAAAAAATTCTGGCCCTTTTTACCAGCTGAATATTATCCAATGACCATTCAAACTCCTAGGCTTCGACGCTGTCCTAAACTCTAACCTAATAATGAATTCCAAGACTACTGGCTCTTAGTTGATAATTGAAAAATCTAGACAATTTTTAGGTTTTAGATTTTAAAACGTGATTATTATGCGAACATCTTTCAAAAAAATCGGCGTCTACTCTGAACCTAACTCTACCCCATTGCAAAATTAATGAATATCGACCCGAATATAATAAATACACATAGTGTTGAAAGCTGAAAATATTTTACAGAATGTACAATCAAATATTTTTTTTAAATCAAATTGCAAAAATCTTATGCAAAAATAAAATGCTTCGGTACGTTTGTAAACAATATAATGGGCTATAATGAGTCCCTGGAATAATTTTAACAGTTTTCGGACGAATGGCTTAAAAATGACAGCAGTCTGAAGTTGGTTTCAGTTTTTTCATCTCACCCTGTATACAATTTATGGGGTCGATCATTAATATTTAGAGGTTTTATATACAGAATGACAAATTTAATTCTCCTTACCCTCCTATTCAAGGTGGAGGGTATACAAATATTACAGAAAAATATTCACATTTTTATTAGCATATTTTTATGCAATTTTTCTAGATTTTATTCATTTATGCCAAAAGGCCTTGTCCAAATCAGTTCTTGAGATATAAGCGGTCAAACTAACATCCCCTTCATTAATGCATATAGATTGGAAATATGTTGCTTTATATGCGATATAATGGATATCAGTATCAAAGTAAGGGTCCTTTTCGCATATATTCTGATTCCGCTGGGATTAAAAATATTCGCTGTTTAATGGAAATTTTCGTTTTTTATTTACTAATAAAAAGTTATGGTCTATTTTACCAGAAGAATCCATGTATGCGGCTATACGATATCATGGACCTATATAGACAATTCTCTTTCAGGGGGTAAAGTACTCACAGAGAACTCCTTGTGTGGATTTTCAGACAATTTCATTGAAAAATGCAGTTAAAATCATCAAAATACTGAATATCGGGAAGAACAGTTATATATGGGATATACAATATCGTGGACCTGTATAGACAATTCTTTTTTCGGATATAAAGTAGTCACGAGGAACTCCTTGTGTAGAATTTCAGATAACTCCATTGAGGTACGTTATATGGGGACTATACGATACCGTGGACCGGTACGATACCCACCTTTTAACTTGACCTGCCTGCAGACAAAATACAGATCGGTGCCAAATTTTAGCTTCATATTCCATCTTTATTCATTTTGACTCTAGCGTGATTACAACAGACGTACGGACGGACGGACAGCAAAATCGTCTTACAATTTAATACCCTCCACCATTTGAAAGGAATTCTTCAAAAAAAAAAAAAAGTTCGGCCGGGCCAAACTTTTAATACCCTACACCTTAGGATAAAAGAATCAGAAGAAATGTGGCAAAAACCATTAAAATGCCGAATATCGGGAGGTACCGTTATATGGGGGCTACACCAAAACGTGGACCTATAATTACAATGTTTCTCCAGACGAACTAGGACCCATTATGACACCCAAATACCAATTTTTAGACAAATCCGTGAAAAAATGTGGCATAAATCATCAAAATACCGAATATCGGGAGGTACCGTTATATGGGGACTATACCACAACGTGGACCTATACATGCAATGTTTTGCCACACGGTCGGGGACCCGTTATGACCTACAAATACCAATTTCCAGACAAATCCGTGAAAAAATGTGGCATAAATCATCAAAATATCGAATATCGGGAGGTACCGTTATATGGGGACTATACCAGAACGTGGACCGATATATCTCATTTTCAATACCAACCATCCTAGACACAATGCAAATAGCTCTGCTAAATTTTGGCACTCTACGTCAAATAATGTGGGCTGTATCGTGATTTCAACAGACAGACGGACAGACAGACGGACATCGTTAAATCGACTTAGAATTTTATGCTGATTATGAATATAAATACTTTATGGGATCTAAGACGAATAGTTAAGGATGTTACAAACGGAATGACAAAGTTAATATACCCTCCTTTCCAAGGTGGAGGGTATAAAAATAATAATAATAATAATAAAAAGAAAGAAAAGAAATACTACCGCGAAAAATAGGGAGGTACCAATATATATGGTCTATGCAAGAACCTGACAAGACAAATGTCTGTCACAGACTGTAGTACCCACTAGGAACTTTAAATACGAGATTTGGAACAATTGCGGCGAATAATGTCTCTAAAATCTTCAAAATACCGAATAGGCTGTAGTATCCATCATCAAAATACCGAAAATAGGGAGTTACCATAATATGGGGGCTATACCATGTAGGTACATGGCCCATTTTCAATTGAGTAACATTTTATCAACCTACCTACAGACGGACAATATCGTTAAATCGACATTTTATGCTGATCTAAAACATATCCCTTGTGTGGTCTAAAATGTATATTTCGAGTTGTCACAAACGGAACGGAACTTAATATACTATGGTGGGGGTATATGAATTGAGTTCTGTAATTTGCTTACAAATATGCATAGACAGACCAGGAGTCTATTTCGTATCCCTTTGGATGTCACAAAACAAATACATAAACCGTACCACAGTGTTGTGTAGCGTATACAAATCTATATTTTAAATTGCCTTTTTTTAAAAAAAAGGTGATAGATTAAAACTGGGCAAAAAAATTTCGACCACATCATTAGGTTAGGAATGTTTCTTTGGTGAATGCAAGCTTTTAATTCATACCTCTCGTAGCACCAAGAGAAGATTAAGCATTGGTCACAGGAGTTATGGCGTGGCCTAATTAACAACGGATTCATCCCAACTCAACTCGAAAATTTCCAATCCACCACCACCACCTAAAAACGGCCGTACAATAAGACGTGGAACTTACGAACTTCAAACACGAAATTTGAAATAATTCCGAGAAATAATTCCACAAAAATCATCAAAATACCAAATATCAGGGGGTACTGTTATATGGGGGCTATACGAAGACGTGGACCTGCACAGACAATTTTCTTTCATAGGCTGTAGTATTCATTACGCCCTTCAAATACTAAATTTAAAATAGTTCCGGTAAATAATGTCGCTAAAATCGTCAAAATACCGAATATCGGGGGAACCGTTATATAGGAGCTATACGAAGACGTAGACCTGCATGGCCCATTTTCTGTCTTATGTTGTAGTATCCATTATGAACTTCGAATACCAAATTTGAAACAATTCCGGTAAATAATGTCGCTAATATCATCAAAATACCGAATATCGGGATCTACCGTTATATGGGGTTATACGAAGACGTGGACCTGAATGGCCCATTTTCTGCCTTATGTTGTAGTATCCAATACGAACTGCGAATACCAATTTTGACACAATTCCGGTAAATAATGTCGCTAAAATTATCAAAATACCGCATATCGGGAGGTACCGTTATATGGGGGCTATACGAAGATGTGGACATGCCCATTTTCAATACCAAAAGTCCTGCAGAATTTTTAAATTTTTAACAACTTGCTTCATATCGTTCGGAAGCTAGAGTGATTTCCACAGACGGATGGACATTGTTAAATCGACATAGAATTTTAAGCTGATAAAGAATATATATACTTTGTGGGGTCTAAAATGTATATTTCGAGGTGTTACAAACGGAATGACAAACATAATATATATGGTGGGGGGTATAAAAAAAGTATATGCCATAACTCAGATTAATGGAATTTTCCTTCCACAGACATTGAATTTCTTAATATTGCACAATATCGATGCCATTATATTTTACCCCACTGTACTCATCTAAAGAAAGTTGGATTTCAAACATAACGCTGTTGACGCTGCCTTCAACACTCTGATCCAAATGAAAGTGAAATGATTTCAGCAACAAAAACAACAGCAACAAAGCAATCACTGTTTTTGTTTTTATTGTTAGCTCGCCGATGAAACGTGTGGCTTAAATACGTATTCTATTAGCATTTTATACTCGAACGGTATTGTGCCATGTCGATGATGAAACTCAAAACCCAAAGGCAGCTGGGAGTAAGTGAGCGAGTGTCTGTGATACGATGTTGTATTTTATGGCATTTACATCCGATTATTCTTTCATTAGCTCATCGTATTCGCGTACTAGTCATTCATATGATAATGATGAAGATGCTGTACATACCTATTAACATACAAATATAAATTTGTATATATATATATATATATATATATATATATATATATATATATATATATATATATATATGTACGTATGTGTATCACATGAATACGTTCGAACGATGAATGAATGAGTCTGTGCGCCGTATAAACGGAATAATGTTGATGGTGAATCGTTTCGATGATGCCGATAATGTTGATGTTTTGTGTCCATGTGAATGTAAATTTTATTGCCTTGGGCTAATATGCGCAAACAAATACATACCACCCAATAGAGTGCAGTTGATTGTGTAATATTTCTATTTGGCTTTCTTTCTCTGTCAGTGTATTTTCTACGACTTTATATTGGTGGTATACATTTTGAGTATATAATAAGATTTAAAAACAAAATTGTTTATAGGCGAAAATGAATGTGTTCCTTATTTAATTTAATAGGTAATACAAATGACGTGTTATAATTTAAATCTGGAGGAAATGCACAAAATGAACCAATTTTGGAGACAAATTAACTTGACAGACGGACGGAATGAATAGCTTGATTCAGCTCGCCGAGCTAGGAAAATCGATTTACTACATGTGGGGTCTTAGACCATTATTTCGAGTGTTAAAAACTTTTTGGCAAATTAAACTAAAAATATACTCAACTCATACATAACGAAGTGGCCCAAACTTAGCTGAACTAATATATTAACCAAACATTGATAATTTTCCAACAATTGACTATATGGAAAATATTTCAGGAATATATTTTTCTACACGGATTTTTTAATGTTTGAAAATTTTACAAAAAAAAAAAAAACAAGGAAAAACCAGTAAGAAAAAGTCAAAAGTCGGGCAGAGCCGACTATATTATACCCTACACCATTATGCATATTTAGTAGAGCTCCCGTAACTAATGAATTTATTTCAAGTAGATCATACCACCTATGAACATTCGACTTTAGAGCAGTTATAATTTTCTATAGAGAGCTTAATATAACCTGGAGAAATATATATCGGAACCGAGTTTCACAAAATGAAAATGTAGGTCCCGAAATACACTCCATTTGGTCTGATATTAGAAATTATTTGCACAAAAAAACGAAAATCGGATTAAGGATATTTAGGAGCTATATTTAAATATTAGCTATTCTCAATAAAATTTGTAACAGGTATTTCGAGCTTTATGAGATATCAGGTACCAAATATCATTGTTGTAAAATGCCTATTACGAACTTAAGAGACTTAAACACCATATTGGAGCTATAGCTAGACTAAATTCGGTCGGATGTTCTAAAATTCAGGACTTTTTTACAGATATTGGTCATTTGGGGCACAATTAACCCGAAATCGGTTGAAGATATATATGAGACCCCTATCCAAATCTAACACGATATTTATAAAATTTGGCAGAGGTATTTCCGAGCTCTATAAGATATCTGGTACGAAATATCATTGTTGTAGAATGCATATTACGAATTTGAGGGACTTAAACACCAAATCGGATGAAACATATGTATGGGAGCTATAGCTATATCTGAACCGATTTTCTCCGAATCCGATTTACTGAATTCGGTCGGATGAGACAAAATTCAGGTCATTTGGATTGATATTGGCTATTTGGTGCACAATTAACCCGAAATCGGTTGAAAATATATATGGGTCCTATATCCGAACCTGAACCGATCTTGATAAAAAATATTACACTTATTTCAGAGCTGTATCTGATATCTGGTACCAAATTTGGAATACATATTACACTTGTGAGGGACTTTAAACCCCAAATCGAATAAAACATATATATGGGAGCTATAGCTACATTTAAACCGATTTACAACAAGTTTGGAGTACTAATTTATAGAATGAATTCAATATTAATTGCCAAAATTCCGGTACCAAATATCATTCTTCGGGAGTGCACATTACGCATGTTAGGGTCTTAAACCCCTAAATCGGATGAAATATATATATGAGAGCTATAGCTATATCTGAACCGATTTTCTCCAATTTTAATTTAATTGCTCCTAGACTAAATTCGGTGGGATGTACCAAAATACAGGTTATTTAAACTGATATTGACATTTGGTGCACAATTAACGCGAAAACAGCTAAAAACATATATGGACATATATCGGTTGAAAATATGTGGGAGCTATATCTAAGTCTGATCCGATTATCATCAATAGGGTTCGTCCTTGGGCCAAACAAATATTATTTGCAAAATTTTATCTCCATCGGCTAATAAATGCGACGTGCATTTTGTTGACAACAATGCATAGATGGACGGACGAGCGGACAGACGGAGTGATATGCAAAAATCGACTCAGAAAGTGATTTTATGAAGTCCTTTGAAAGTAACTGCGGATCTGTCACGCTTCCTTCTCCATGTTACAAACACATGCACAAAGACATAATACCCTTACCACTATACAAGGTATAAACAGCTAAGTTTGACCAGGTCTAATTTCTAGTATGGGTTTTTCGCGGACGTGGTCCTGTACAACAAATAGGCTGGTCATAGGCTGTAGTACCCATTACGAACTTTAAATACGAAATTTGAAACAATTCCGGTGAATAATGTATCGAATATCGGGAGGTATCCTTGTATGGGGGCTATACGAAGACGTGGACCTGTATACCTAATTTTTTTGTCATAGGCTGCAGTACCTATTACGAACTTTAAATACGAAATTTAAAATAATTCCGGTAAAATCATCAAAATACTGACTATCGGGCGTACCGTTGCATAGCTGATATACGATATCGTAAAGTACTCAAAAGGAAAATTCGCTACAATCATCAAAATACCAAATATAGTGAGGTACCGTTATATACAAAGAACTCCTTATGTAGAATTTCCGATAATAACATTGAAAAATGTGCCTAAAATCCTCAAAATTCCGAATATCGGGAGTACCGTTAGCTGATATACCATATCGTGGACCTGTATAGACAATTCTCTTCAAGGGAGTAAAGTACTCAAAAGAAATCCCTTATGTGGATTTTCAGACCATTCCATTGAAAAAATTGGCTACAATCATCAAAATACAGAATATCAGGGCACAGCTATATGGGGGGTATACTATATCGTGGACCTATATAGAAAATTATTTTTCAGGGGGTAAAGTACTCACTACGAACTCCTTATGTAAAATTTCACACAACTCCATTGAGAAGTGTGGCTAAAATCATCAAAATACAGAATATCGGGGGCTACCATTATATGGGGCTATACAATATCGTGGATCGATATAGCCTATCCTCAAACTTGACCTGCCTGCAAACAAAAGCTGATATGCGCAAAATTTTTAGCTTTTTATCGTAATTCGTTTTGACTCTAGCGTGATTACATTATAATACTAATATAATAAATTATAAATACTTTACAAATGGAATGACGAACTTAATATACCCTCCATACTATGTATAGTGGAGGGTATAAAAAACCTTTTGGTTGCTTTTGGATCACCAAAGGCTAAGGGTATATATCTTTCGTCATATTGACTGATACTTTTAAAGTAGTTTTAATATTTAATCATTTTTCAAATAATTTAACAATATTTTATGCATAACTTTTAGATTGTTCCTCCATGGCATAGTGGTGAAAGTGCACCTTGGCATAGTGCAGAGACGGCGCATATACCAGAAATTATCTATTCCCATCCACCCAAGGGTCATGTTTCAACGTATCTGCATGGAGCACCCATACATGAAACCTATGGGCCACCGCATGAACATATTGAAGCTTGGGAAAATTCTGGCCCTGGTTTAGGTTCAGAGTAAGTAACCATGAAGAACTAACAAACTTCCTTCATTTGTGACTAACAATATTTGATGAAATATTTCATTTCGTTTTAACTTTTCTCTATTCGTACATTAACACAGATATATAAGTGATATAAATCGTGTTGCACATATCGATGATAAGACAAATTATTTTAAACCGCACCCCAAAAACGATGTTAATGAATTACACGCCTGGGGTCTGGGCACTACGCCTCTATCCACAATACAAAATAAACGTCCACCTACGGGACCACAACTACAACAACAACATCCACAGCAATATAAACGAGTTTCGACTCCACTACAGAAACCAAGCATTCTCCAACAAACACCACAAAATTATCAAAAACCTCAAGCCACTAGTCAGACATTTAATCCATTCAAGCAACAGGGTGACAAACAAAGGTATCTTTCTCGCTCCCCACAAATAAACAAAAAAAAGAAAACATGAAAACAAAACACCCTGTACACTCTTTTTCCAATCCAGAGTCCCCAATTTATAAATGTGCTATTATACAAACAAAATTTATTACAAAATTTGATTTCAAAATTTAAATATTTTGTACTAATTTAAACTGTAATTTATTTTTACAGCATTTTCAATCACAAGTATAGAAATAATCCTGTTGCAGCCCAATCTGCACCAAGTCCTGTTTACACACCAGCGCGGCAGCCAGGATTGCCGCAGTTGCAGAAACAACTACAACCACAAATACAAGAAGCCCTCTCAACAGCAGCGCAAATTGCTGCCCAATATGATCCGACGCGAAAGCAACCGCAGCAACAACAGTCATTGCCGACCACACTTCAAGAATCTCAATTAACGGTAAGGAATTTTATTTCATTTTCTGCTCAACAATTCCTTTGCGATGATGCAGGATTTCTTCTTGGAATAACATTATTCAACAATGGTGAAATTATTTCAAAAAACCGATCTAGGCAAAAAATCGGTTTAAAGAGCCAAAACCCATCCTGTTATGTTGATAGTGAATACTTGATGCACAATGAACTTGAAATCGGGAGAAGATATACATGGGGCCCATGGTCAAATAACGAATATCGGGGGTATCGATTTTTGAGGGCTATGGTTCTAAGTAAAAAAATGGAGAAAGGACTGATTCTAATTTTCAGTGAAATTCTAAAAAAAAAAATAAATAAAAAAATTCTAAACACAATTAAGCAAAGGCTATAGTCGTGCGGGGACGACCATGTGATACCCTACAACACTACAATATGTTAGAAGCACCCTTACGTTCAAATCTATTTTGGAAGATTTCGCTTTTGAAATTATGTCATAGAGCACTACCCAGATAAAAAATTTTCTGTTTTAAAAACAACTTCGTTGTTAAAAATTAATATTTTGATCAGACAATTCGGAGATATATTTGCACAGTTATTTCAATTATGTTTCATTTTGAAATAAAAAAAATTATATAATTTTTATTAAAAAAATTAAAAAAAAAAATTATTAAACACAAATAATAATTTCGGACTTAACATCCTAACCATCTAAGTTGACCCTTTAAAAATTAATACCGATTACCACAGGCTGACATACGCAAATAGTTGTAAAATTTTATGCTGATCAGAAACGCATATCCTTGGGTCCTAAAATATTATGTCTGTGAATTACAAACAGAATGACAAACATCACATCCTGTTATTTTCCCTAATATTGAATAAGAACGTACATATAATTTCAGAGAAATCAAGGGATATGAAAATGTCCAGTAATTTGGAAGGACAATAAATTTGACTAACAATATGAAATAAATTTCTATTCCTAATAAGTGAATTCGTATGCAAATTTTGTCAAATAGAATTCAATTAAAAAAGATAAATCTTAACATTTATAATATTTACAAATTCCTAAATATTATATATTATAAGTCAAATTGAAAAAATCCCATGCAATAAAAAATATGAAAAAATAAAAAAATGTCACAAAATACAACAAAATCTATATGACCATAATTATTGATACCTTTTTTTTCGATTTTTTTAGATTTTATTCCTTTATGTCAAGAGGGCATTCTGAATTGACAAAATTTGTCAAAATCGGTCCAGCCATTCTTGAGATATAAGCATTCTAACTAACATCCCCTTCCTTTGTATATACACATTGTATATATTTCGCTATATATCCGATATATTTACTATCGGCATCGACGTAACGGTCAGAATTGACCTTTTTGTCTATTTGTGATTTCGACGGGATTAAAATATTCGCGGTTTAATGAAAAATTTGACTTTTATTAAAAATTGGAAGGCTTCTGCCCAGCCCTAAGCTCTAGCCCCATGCTAACTTCCGCGTCGATTGGTCTATAATTGCGACCTGCAGAGCAACTGCAAAATCCGGAATTTTTTCAGTTTTTGGTCCATTTCAACCCCAAGATATTATGCGATCATCTCCAAAAGAAATAGGGTTCTATTCTGACCCTAGCCCCACCTCCATTTTAAATTTCGTGAATATCGTGCCATAACTGCCACCTGTAGAGTGATTACAAATTAACATGGACAGACGGACAGCCGGACGGACGGACGGACGGACATACATAGCTAGATCGACTCAGCTCGGCGAGATAGGAAGATCTATATATACTTTCCTATGTGGGAAACCAATATTTCGTGGTGTTACATAATTTTTGGCCCAATCAAACTTATAATATAGTATAAAAATCCGGGCTATACAAAAACGTCGACCGATATAGACCATATGGTATCATATTTCTAGTCGATCTAGCTACATATGGACAGAGGGTATGAAAAAAAATATTTTCTTACAATTCTAATGTTGCTTACCTCACATCTCTGACGCGTTTCCAAGCAGCTTACAGGAACTAAAAAAGAGAGGAGAAAGAGATATTTAGTATATAACAAGTAAATAACATTTAGTAAATAACAAATATAGTGCGCTATACTATGTTCCGCCACAGGAGCTGGAACCCATTGCGAACTACAAATACAACATTTTGACAAATCCGAGGAAAAATGTTGCAAAAATCATCAAAATACCCAATATTGGGAGGTACCGTTATATGGGGGCTATAATCGTGGACCTATATATCTCATTTTCAATACCAACCCTCGTAAACACAAACAAGTTGTTTTTGCCAAATCTTGAAGCCTTACGTCAGATAATGTGGGCTATATCGTGATGTCAACAGACAGACGAATATCGTTAAATCGACTTAGAATTTTATGCTGATCATGAACGAATACAAAAGGATGTTACAAACGGCATGATAAAGTTAGTGTACCCTTATTTTCAAGGTGAAGGGTATACAATTTAAAAATGTAGTTTTTCGGGATAATAACATGTTTTGTTTTATCTTGGACTCATATACAGCGTGAGATGAAAAAACTGCAACCAACTTCAGACTGCCTTCATTTCTTAACCACTCGTCCGACAGCTATTAAAATTATTCCAGTGACAGCCCATTATATTGTTTACAAGCGCAAAAAACAGCAAAAGCATTTTGGTGAGCATTTTCAGGAAAAAAGTTATTCGTGATGGAATTCAAGCGTGATAGTGTGATTTCTTTATATTTGGCTGGAAAGCCACAAGTAGCTATAGTTAGAGCACTCCATAAATAAAATCTGAATAAATCTTTTGTGTCCGTAACATGGCTCGTTACCGTGATACTGGTAGCGTAGCCCGACGTCAAGGAAGTGGACGCAAGAAAACAGCAACATCAGCAGAAATGGTTCGAAAGTCAACATCAGAAACATCAGCAGTGGCAGAAAAATGGCTCGTGAGCTTCATATCATATCGGAATTTTCCATTCGCAAATATTGAAAAATGAGCTCGGGGTAAAGTCATTGAAATTCCAAAAAGTGGAAGAACTTACACAGCAACAGAAAGACAAAAGACTCAAAACAGCTAAAGAGTTGGTTTTCTCCGATGAGAAAATATTCATCGTCCAGCAATTTGCAAAAAACAAAATGATCATGTTTACTTGCCAAAGAGGTCAGCTGAAAATGTGCACCTTCGGTTGGCCACCAGACCTTAAGCGCCGGCCATGATGATGGTGTGGGCCGCCATAACAGCCAATGGTCACTCTCCGCTCGTATTAATCGACCGTGGCATCAGAATAAATGTCGAATGTTATCGCGAAAATATTCTAGAGGGTGTATTAAAGCCTTGGGCACGCAAACATTTTTGGTGCAGACCTTGAACATTCCTACAGAACTCAGCACGCGCCACACAAGAATGGCTACAAAAAGAGGGTCCTCGCTTCATTTCCAGCGCACAATGGCCTCCAAATTCTGCGGATACCAATCCGTTGGACTATTGTGTCTGGAGTATTTTGGAAAGCAAGGTTTGGAAAGCAAGTGTCGATCACCTCAAGCAAGCGCTTCGCCGGGAATGGGCCAAATTACCGCAGAGCAACATTCGGGCAGCGTGTTACGGTTTCATTGGCCGTTTGAAGGACAAAGTTAAATTTATTCTAAAATTTGAAAAAATTATGGCATTTGACGTTGTTGCAGTTTTTTTTATCTGACCCTGTATACGATTTTTACTTCCACCATAGTATGAAGGGGATAATTAAGTTTGTCATTCCGTTGTAACACCTCGAAATACACATTTTAGACAAACATATATACTATTCTTGATCAGCATAAAACTCTATGTCGATTTAGCGATGTCCGTCCGTCTATCCGTCAGTCCGTCTGTGGAAATCACTCTAGCTTCCGACAGAATTGAAGTAGATGTCTGCAGGACTTTTGGTATTGAAAATGGGCTATGTAGGTCCACGTTTTGGTATAGGCCCCATATAATGGCCGATATTCGGTATTTTGATGATTTTTTCGACATTATTCAACGTTTCAAATTTGGTATTTGAAGTTGGTAATGGATACTACAGCCTAAGACATGAAATTGTCTGAGCAGGTCCATGTCTTCATATAGCCCTCATATAACGGTACCTTCTTATATTCCTATATTTTGATGATTTTAGCTACATTATTCATTGAATTTTTATTTTCAAGTTTTGCCTTTGAATATTGTAATGGCTAATGACAAAAGTTGCCTATGCAGGTCCAAATTCTTTCCAAATGGTATAAGGTATTCCAAGTTCGACACGGCCGAACTTACAGCTTTTTTAATTGTTTTAATTAAAAACCCATCAAACTATGATACATGGATATGAAAAAAATTTTATAATATTTAGAACGATTGAAAAGAGCAATCTTGGATTTGATCCACAATTCTCCTCCGATTCAACCGTAATTGTACATTTATCATTTTAATATCAATTCATATTTCCCCACCAATTTTGCTAGAACTTGCGTTTAGAAATGTATCTCATCCGAATTCTGAATTTTCTATTTGTTATTCGGCCGAACTTAAATCTTTCTTTTTTTGTTTTTGTTAAATAACTTCCATCATTCGCTTTCCGTTTTATTTGAGTATTCCATATTCAGGCGAATGCACTCTGTAATAGTAGTAGTAGTTCGTATTTAATAATTCAAAAAATCCTGCAACCGGCATGTTTCTATGGTTATTATTCAGATATGGATATTTTTTTCATTTTTGGTATTTCATATTTCCTTTCTTTCAGCCGGAATTGTCCGCACAAATAAAGGAGGCTTTACGAATACAGGCTGAGCAAAGATTGGTGCAACAACAGCAACAGATATTGGACAAACAACCGTTTGTGCAGGATGGTCAGGTATGAGCTCACCGATATCTGGCATTGTCCTCGGAAATTATTTTATATTTGTTTTCCTATTTTTTTCGTTTTTCTAGCCATTGATGCCGTTAAACTACGACCCCTTCTATAGCCCGATATTATTGAAAATTGATAAAATAATTGAACAACTTGGCATCAAGGAAGAGGGTTGTAAAGAACGTGTGGTCTGCAGCATGTACAAGGATCCGGAACGTTATAGCCCGCATAGTAATTTTGTGTCCGCCGAGTTGAGTCGGTGAGTTTACTGTTTTTTTTTTTTTTTTGCGTTATTGAGCCTTTGAAGAATTTCAATATAAATAAAAGGAATTTAAATTAAATAAAAAATACAATTTTCAAAGAATTGAAATAAAGTGCAATTTTCATTTTTTCAGAGATACAAATGAATTGCAGCCGATAACCAGCACAAATCCAGCTGTCATACGATTTTTCCGTTTAATACAGGCGGCTCGTGATGGTCAAGATCATAAGAACTGTTTGACTCTCTATCCAGACTGTAACATAAATACCGAGTAAACGGAGAGCTGTATGTTTTTGAAGCAAAAAAACCAAGTGGCTTGAGTCTCCTTCACTATTTTGTAAAGTCATTTAGCCTTAATTTAATTTATTTGTTGATTTGTTTACTATATAAAGTTCAACACGGTTCTAATAAACTTAAAAAATAACCACAGATCTTTTCAAAGCAGTAGTCCGATAGAAAATATTTATTTTTCCGAAACTGTCAAAAATTATCCGTGTTAAAAGAGTTCATTATAATCGTGTTCGACTATAATAAAATTATTTGCTAATATTTATTTTCCATATATAACTTATTTTAATTTAATTATTTATAACTAATTTATTTATTTTTTGCTATTTAAATTACTGTAAATGTACATAAGTATGTGTCTAATATATAAGAAAAAAATAGAATATTAAGTTTGGTTAAATAATATGCTTTCTTATTTATATTTTCTTTCAATAAATTTTTCTTTTGTTGATTATAATATTTAAATTAAAATGAGATCATGTTTATATCTCGTTTGTCAGGATATTCGCTGGTCCAAAATATCATAGGAGGTGGATCTTTTAAGGCTTCTTACTGTCATAGTCCGACATATATGGACATGATTTTTATACCCTCCACCATAGTAACATGTTTGTAGCACCTTGAAACATACATTTTAGACCCTTCAATGTCGATTTTATGTCCGTCCGCCTGTACGTCTATCCGTCTGTGGAAATCAGTCTAGCTTGCGAATGAAATAAAGTAGGTCGATTAAATTTTTTCTGAAATGTATATTATGTCTGCAGGACTATTGGTATTGAAAAGCGGTCATGTAAGTTCACGTTTTGGTAAAGCCCCCACATAATGGTACCTCCCTATTTTCGGTATTTTGGTTATTTAAGCGACATTATTCACCGGAAATGTTTCAAATTTGGTATTCGAAGTTCGAAATGGACAGAAAATTGACTATGCAGATCCACGTTTTGATATAGTCCCCATATAACGGTACCTCCCTATATTCGGTATTTTGATGATTTTAGAGACATTATTCACCGGAATTGTTTCAAATTTGATATTTGAAGTTCGTAATGGATACAGCTTAAGGCAGAAAATTGCCTATACAGGTCCACATTTTGGTATAGCCCCCATATAATAGTACCTCCATATATTGATGATTTTAGCGACATTTTTTCTAGTTTCGCATTTGAATATTGTAATAGTTTATTACAAAAGTTGCCTATGCAGGTCCGCTTCGTCGTTTAATCCCTAATATGACGGCTACCTTTTGTATTTTTAAGAATTTAACAAAACTTTTAACGGATATCAAAAAAAAACTTTTAACGAAATCTGAATCGATCGTGATACAATTTGGCAGAGGTATCTGTATCTGATATCTCGTACCAAATACCATTCTTGTGGGGTGCAGGGTATGAATGTGAGTGACTTTAAACACCAAATCGGATGAAATATATATCGGAGCTATAGCTATATCTGAACCGATTTTGATGTACTTGCTTCTGACTGATTTGAACGAATCAAATGTGCCAAAATGCAGGTCATATTGACCATTTGGTGCACAATTACGCCAAATCGGTTGAAGATTAATATCACCAATTTCTATTGGGTCCGTCCTTTGGTCAAACAAATATTGTTTGGAAAATTTCACCTCAATCGGCAATAAATGCGACGTGCATTTTTTTCACAAGAATACATGGACACACAAGAATACAGACTGACATGCATAAATCGACTCAAAAAATGATTCTGTGAAGATCCTCAAAAGTTATTATGGGTCAACCTCGCTTCTTTCTTTATGTTACAAACAAATGTACAAAGACATAATACCCTTACCACTATGGGGTGTAGGGTGTTAAAAGTTGGAGTTTTGGAGCGTACAAACAAGGACCAACTTAACAGCTTTTTTATTAGTTTATTCAAATATTGATTAGTACGATGCCAATAGATGACATCTGAACACTGTTAAAATGCATGCAATGGGTGCGCTAACATACACTTTTTATACCCTCAGCCATATGGCTAGAGAGGGTATATATATTTTTTGATATGGTCAAAGCGAAAAAACGGTTTTGACCCTAGGTATGTTTGGACCAAATCCGTTTCAGGACATTTGGCTGGCTTGTGCGTCCAAACTTGGTACATCGTAATATTTTTGTCAAACTTAGATCGAGTTCGGAGATGGGAAATATCGGTCTACTCCTTCTGGTACCTCCCCCACAAAATGTCAAAATTTTCAAAAAATATATTTTCTGCACAGAAAGATAAAGGGATAATCCGATTTCGCTCCAACTTTGCAAATCCGAATACTTGTGATAGTGCTAGGTTAGGTGCGAAAATGGACAATATCGATCCACTCTATCAAATACCTCCCCCCACAAAGGGTTAACATTTTGAATAATTACAACTTTTATAAAATGTGATGTAAGAGTCTGATTGTTTTCAAATTTCACACATCCCAATAATTTCATTAACCCAAGGTCTAGAGTTAGTATGGAATATATCGGTTCACTCCTTCTGGTACATCCCCCACAAAAGTTCGAAATTTTGATTATCCTTGAAGCTCATAAAACCCGAAATAAACATCCGATTCCATTTGGACTTGGCTCATCTGAATATTTCTATCAACACAGGATATGTTATAAAGGCGGTACAGATCGGACCATTCCTTCTGGTACCTGCCCCACAAAGGGTCAAAGTTTGGAATAACCAAAACGTTTATAAAATCTGAAATAAGCATCAGGTTCTCTTTATATCACACACATCCAATTATTTCTACTAACACAAGATATGTTGTGAAGATGGGATATATCGGTCTACTCCTCCTGGTACCTCAACCACAAAAGGTTAAAATGTTGAATAATTGCAACTTTTATAAAATGTGATGTAAGACTCCGATTGTCTTCAAATTTCACACATCCTATTATTTTTATGAATCCAAGATCTGGTCTGGTATATCCATGAAGTTCATGTTCGAAAATCAACATCCGATTCCATTCTAGACATGGTACATCTCAAATTTTCCATTAACACAAGATCTATTATAAAGATGGTAGCGATCGGACCATTTCCTCTGGTACCTCCCCCAAATAGGGTTCAAGCTTTTGAAAAACAAAACACTCAAAAAAGCAAAAAATTCTTCAATTCTCTTAAAATTTCACACACAAGCATATTTGCTTTCACAAGATCTGCTGTGAAGATGATACATAAGGGTCACAATTTTCAATACTTTTATCTGTCAAACATTGCGAAACAAGTCAGCGATCCTTTTCAATTTGCTATATCTAAATATTTGTTTCAACCAGAAACTTGAGATGAATAGGGATTTTATGATGCAGTTACCAATATAGACCAAACCTGGGACGTCGCAATATTTATATCGTATTTATTTAGGTCCAATACGAAATGGGTAATATTGGCTTATTTCTTCAGAACCCACTCCACAGAGGGTCAAGAGTTTGAATATTCATAACAGAACTCAAAATATATTTAAATAACCGAACATTGGCTGAGGGTATACTTCTGCCGGCAGACTCCACTGATACTTTTTAACTTGTTTTTATACACTCCACCATACATAGTATGGAGGGTATATTAAGTTCGTCATTCCGTTTGTAACTCATCGAAATAATCATTTAAGACCCAACAAAGTATATATATTCTTGATCAGCGTAAAATTCTAAGACGATTTAGCCCTGTCCGTCCGTCTGTTGTAATCACGCTACAGTCTAAACAAATTAAGATAGGAAGCTAAAATTGTGCACAGATCTCTTTTGTCTGCAGGCAGGTCAAGTTCGAAGATGGGCTATATAAGTCCATGATATCGTGTAACGGAGGGTACCGTTATATGGGGGCTATAACGGCACCCCCGATATTCGGTATTTTGATGATTTTACCCACATTTTTCAACGGAATTGTCTGATAATCCGCACAGAGAGTTCCTTGTAGGTACTTTATCCCTTGAAAGAGAATTATCTATATAGGCCCACGATATCGTATAGCACCTATATAACGGTACCCCCCGATATTCGGTATTTTGATGATTTTACCCACATTTTTTAACGGAATTGTCTGAAAATCCACACAAGGAATCCCTTGTGGGTACTTATACCTCGGAAGAGAATTATCTATATAGGTCCAAGATATCGTATGACCTCCAAATAACGGTACCCTCCGATATTCGGTATTTTCATGATTTTAGTTACATTTTTCAACGGAATTGTCTGAAATTGTACACAAGAGGTTCTTTGTGATCATTTTACCCCCTGACAGAGAATTCTTTATTGGATTAACGATATCGCATATCCCCCATATAACGGTACGCCCGATATTCGGTATTGTGATGATTTTAGCCATATTTTCCTATGGTATTGTCTGAAAATCCACATAAGGAGTTCTTTGTGAGCACTTTAACCCCTGAAAGGTAATTGTCTATATAGGTTCCCATATATCGGCACTTTCCGATATTCGATATATTAAAGATTTTAACAGCATTTTTAATGAATTTTATTTTTTTTAATTCGTTCCAAATGGTGGAGGGTATTCAAAGTTCGGCCTGCTTTTTTACTTGTTTTTTTCTTCAAAATTTATTAAGAATTTAATTTTCTTAATATTTCAGCTAATTTAAAAAATCTTCATTTTTAGCATATCGGTGAAATAAATTTTCCCTGTTTTAATCTTTGAAAAATGTTTCCTTTATCTGCAATTTAATAAAAGCAGACATAAGCAAATTTTGCGTATTTTCTATTTTTGTCGTGAAACTCCTTTCCATTTTTTCATCAGTCATTATAACGCCAACATCATTCATATGCATAAAAATCAATTTCATCGATTTCCATTCAATTCTTTTTCAGGAAATTAATTTTTTTATACATGTTGCTTCAAGTAGCTCATAATCGTCCATTTCGCAATTTTTGTGCCAAATATTAACTTGGAATTGTAAACAATAAAAAGTGGCAATTACTTTGAGCATTTATTGGCAACATTAATTGTCTGCGATTATCGTCAATCGAATGGTGACAATTTTTCATATTTCACATATGCCAAAAATCGAGTACAAATAGCAATTTGCAGTAAAAATATGTTGGTTATGGGTAATAAAGTTTTTCGTTAATAAAAATTAATAAGGAAGATATAATTCATTTTCTTTATTCCCTTGTAAACCTGAACCTTTTTCTTCTGCATGTTACAAGGAAATGCACAAAGACATAATATCATTTACCTCACACTTTGGTAAAGGATAGGTTACAAAAAGTTAAGCCCAATCGAAATTATTCCCTTTTTCAGTTGTTAAATACAGTGTTACAATATTTTCCATTGCAAAAAAAATTTAAGTTTTCACTCTCCCAGATATTCGGAAGCACACATACATATGTCTTAATAGTTTATTTCATTCAAGCTCCAAATAAGTACATTCACAAACAATTTATTTTCCATTTTATGTCTAAGCGCATGCATGTTTTTGTCACATGAAAGTAGATTTGAATGACATTTTCGAGATTGATTTGATCACGGACTATAAAATCTATGATAAATGTCATAAAAAATGTATGACACTAATATCTCCTAACCATATCCGGAGAATAGTGGTAGTAGTAGTAGCAGTTGTGCTATCGAAAGAGGCAAAAAAGAAGTCTTTCACATGTGTCGTACACATTTTGTTGTAAATACCAGAACATTTGATTTTCCAGACACGTACTTTGCTAGCTACACACTCGATAAGTTGCTTTCCCTCTTACTCGAGTAGTAGTGGTAGTAGTAGTAGCACAATGTTAATGCTTAGGTATAGTAAGCTTGATTAAGACCTCAGCTATGCAAAAGCATTTGAAGCGTATTAAATGGAATTTTAAATTTTTATATGAGAAATTCCATTTGCGTTTGATATTTCCAAACAAGCGAGAAGGAGTCTGCCGTTTGTCAATTGATAAACACTTTCCATGATTTTTGGACAGGAAGATTAAAAAAATCATAATTTTTAAATAACATTTATTTTCTTTAATTATCAAAACTATTGGAACAGTGTTGGTTTGTTTGTTCGGGATACCATAGTATTTTGTTGTTGCAAAATGGTCAGGCTTAATCCCTTTATTGTTGTTTTTATAAAAACAACGTTTGTTTATTAGTGGAGAACGATGGTAAAGCTTACCAGGGGGTAAGACAGGGAATACCAAGGATTTGGAAAGAGCTACAATCCTCATCAGTCCCCTTGTTTTTATACCCTCCGCCATACTATGGAGGGTATATTAACTTTTTCATTCCGTTTGTAACTCCTCGAAATACTCATGTCAGACCCAATAAAGTATATAAATTCTTGATCAGCGTAAAATTCTAATTCGATTTAGCGATGTCCGTCTGTCTGTCTGTCTGTCTGTCTCTCTGTCTGTCTGTACGTCTGTCTGTTGTAATCACGCTATCTTTCGAACGAAATGAGATACAAGGCTAAAATTTTGCACACAGGTTTATTTTTACAGTAGGCAGGTTAATTTCGTACATGGGCCATGTAGGTCCACGTTTTCATATAGCCCCCCTATAACGGTACCTCCCGATATTCGGTATTTTGATGATTTTAGCGACGTTATTAATCGGAATTGTTCAAAATTTGGTTTTTGAAATTCGAAAGGGATAGTACAGCCTAAGACAGAAAATTGTCTGTGCAGGTCTACGTCTTCGTATAGCCCCCATATAACTGTACCTCCCGATATTTGGTATTTTGATGATTTTAGCGACAATATTAATCGGAATTGTTCAAAATTTGGTTTTTGAAATTCGAAAGGGATACTACAGTCTAAGACAGAAAATTGTCTGTGCAGGTCCACGTCTTCGTATAGCCCCCATATAACTGTACCTCCCGATATTTGGTATTTTGATGATTTTAGCGACATTATTCACCGGAATAGTTTCAAATTTAGTATTTGAAGTTCGAAATGGATACTACAGCCTAAGACAGAAAATTGTCTGTGCAGGTCCACGTCTTCGTATAGCCCCCATATAACTGTACCTCCCGATATTTGGTATTTTGATGATTTTAGCGACATTATTAATCGTAATTGTTCAAAATTTGGTTTTTGAAATTCGAAAGGGATACTACAGCCTAAGACAGAAATTTGTCTGTGCAGGTCCACGTCTTCGTATAGCCCCCATATAACTGTACCTCCCGATATTCGGTATTTTGATGATTTTAGTGACATTATTCACCGGAATTGTTTTAAATTTGGTATTTGAAGTTCGTATTGAATACTACAGCATAAGGCAGAAATTTGTAGGTGCAGGTCCACGCCTTCGTATAGCCCCCATATAACGGTACCTCTCTATATTCGGTATTTTGATGATTTTAGCGACATTATTCACCGGAATTGTTTTAAATTTGATATTTAAGATTCGTAATGGATACTATAGCCTCCCAAAATTCGGTATTTTGATGATTTTAGCGTTATTATTCACTGGAATTGTTTCAAATTACGTATTTAGAGTTCGTAATGGGAACTACAGTCTGCGAGAAAATTGCCTATGCAGGTCCAGGTCTTCGTATAGGCCTCATATATCAGTACCTCCCTATATTCGGTATTTTGACGAGTTTAGGTACAATACCCACCGAAATTGTTTGAGATATCGTATTTGACGTTAGTAATGGATGCTATAGCCTGTGACAGAATATTGTCTATGTAGGTCCAGGTCTTCGTATAGGCCCCATATACCAGTATGTCAGTCCGTCCGTCTGTCCTTGTCAATTTTTAATCACGCCATAGGTCGCAATTGTGGCCCAATTCTCACAAAATTGAAAATGAAATGGAAAATGGTGGGGTTATGGTCAGAATAGAAAAATATTGCTTTGGGAAATGACAGCATAATATTTAGGAGTTGAAATGAACAAAAAACTGAAATTTTTTTTTGATTTTGCAGCCATTGTAAATGTCACAAATATAAATCAAAGGACACGAGATCTCGCATGGAGTTTGAGTTTAGGACGGCGAGTAGAATGAACCACTACTTATGTGGAAAAAATACCAACATTCCCATTCTACAAAACACTGAAAATAGATTACAGGAGAAATCCAAAATACACAAATGGCAAACTTCTGGCTTTTTATGCTGATTTCGATGCCGAATGTTATCGTAGACAGGGAAATCATATAGAAGAGACTTACTTTGGAGATATAGAGAGACCTCTTGCATTTCGAAATGATTGCAAATATTTAGGGGTTCAAATGAACCAAAAACAGAAAAAAAATTTTTGATCACACAATTAAAACCAATCGACATGAAATTTTGCCTGAGAAGAGAGTTAAGGGCAGGGAAGAAGTCTAGCATTTTGGATGACCATTTATTATATTTAGCTGTAAAATGGACCACAACAACTAACAGCACGACGGAGTGCGTAAATATTGGAAAAATGTCAAGAAGCTAAGGATAATATCTATTCAGTGCTCTTTGACTTCAATTCAAAAGCGAAATCTTCCGAAATGGATTTGGACATAAGGGGGCTTATAACATATTGTAGTGTTTTAGGATATTACATGATCGGCCCGCTATAGTTGCCTTTGCTCGCTCGTTTAATTATAAAAAATATATATTTTTTAAAAGTCGACAACTTTGAAAATAATTTTTTTCTAATAAAAACAAGTTAAAACATTAAGTTCGGCCAGGCCAAATTTTTAATACCCTCCACCATTAGTTAAGTTCTAGTATTAACATCAAATATCAGTAAGACAATCTGGATAATGCTGTTAAAGTTTTCAGAAAAACCATAAAGTGGGTTAGTCCGTTATATGGGGGCCCTACCAAAACGCGAACCTTTATAGCACATTTTATACTTCAAGGATTGGCATCTACCACATCTTTCAAAATACCGAAAAACAATTTCATGGGTAAATGTGACTAGGATTATCAAAATACCGAATATCGGTGGGTATCGTTATATGTGCGCTGTATGAAAACGTGGAACTAAATATTCAATGTTCTTCCACCGGAGCTAAAACCCATTATGACCTACAAATACCAATTTTTATACAAATGCCTGAGAAATGTAATGTTACGCCACACGAGCTAGAACCTATTATGAGCTTGAAATACCTATTTTATGTAACTTTAACAAAAGGTTATATTATATAGTATGATAAATGTGGCATGCATAAATATGGCAAAAACCATCAAAACCCGAATATTGGGAGGTACCGTTATATGGGAGCTATATAAAATCGTGGACCTATGCGTAACATATTTCGCCGTCGGCAAAAACGGCTAATCCGTGAAAAAATATGGCAAAAACCATCAAAACTCGAATATCGGGAGGTACCGTCATATAGGGGCTATATAAAAACGAGGACCTATCTATACAATGTTTCGCCACATGACCTATTATAACGTACACGTACCAATTTTTAGACAAATTCGTGGAAAAATGTGTCAAAAATCATCAAAATACCAAATACTGGGAGGTACAGTTATATGGAGACCATACCAAAACGTGGACCGATATATCATTTTCAATACTAACCATCCTAGAGACAATACAATATGCTCTGCCAATTTTTGAAGCTGTACGTAAAATAATGTGGGCTGTATCGTGATTTCAACAGACAGAAAGACGGAAGGACATCGTTAAATCGACTTAGAATTGTACACTGATTATGAATATGAATACTTTATGGGGTCTACGACGAATACTTTTGGGATGTTACAAACGGAATAACAAAGTTAATAAGATGAAGGGTAATTACTTTTGAGGATCTTCATAAAATCACTTTATGAGTCGATTTATGCATGTCAGTCGGTCCGTCCGTGCGTCTGTCTCTCCATGTGTATTTGTGAACAAAAAGCATTTATTATCCGGCCGAAGGACGAACCCTATTAAAATTGGTGAGAATCGGTTCAGATTTGGATATAGCTTCCATATATATCTTTATCCGATTTCCGGTTTTTTTGTGCACCAAATGGCTAATATCAGCCCAAATAGCTAACTATAGCTCCCGTATTTGGTGTTAAAGTCCCTCACATGAGTAATAGGCAATCCTCAAAAATTATATTTGATACCGTGCATCAGATACTGCTCGAAAATACCTCTGCCAAATTTTATCGAGATCGGTTCAAATTTTTATATAGCTTTGATACACATCTTCATCCGATCACACTATACCGCAATGTTATTTAGGTCATAACCTTATATAAATTCCCAATATAAACTTTTTTGTTACGGGTGCTCTATTAAATACGCATAGTGGGGTATGGTATCAATAGTCGGCCCGGCCCGACTTTTGACATTTCTTTACTGGTTTTAAGTAATAAAAAATAATTTTTATTTATTCCCATCTTATAAATAATTGTTAAGTCGTGGATTTTAATAAATTATAAAATGAGACAGTGTTAGTAATCCATGTAAATAATCCATGTCTGTGAAATCGTGGATTTTCTTTTTTTAAATTATAAAACCCAGTAAAGAAAGTCCTAAAGTCAGGCGGGGCCGACTTTTTACGCTACACCACTTTGCTAATTTAGTAGAGCTGCGCATAAGAATTAAAAGTTTTTATGGGAGAATTCAATCATACACGCTATGATTATAATTATAATTTAAAGTTCAAAGGACTAAATATGCCGAAGCATTTGTATATTTTAAATTCGGACTCGTATTGCCCATTTGGTGCAAAATTAATTTGAAATCAGATAAAGATATATATGGGAGCTATATCCAAATCTGAAACGATTTCGATAAAATTTGGCAAAGGTATTTCTGAGCTGCATTTGATATATTTCCCCAAATATTGTTGTTACAGAGTGCATATTATGGCTGCGGAGGACAAAAATAACAAATCGGAGGAACAATATATATGGGAGCTATAGCTATGTATGAACCGATTTCGATCAAATTTGGCATACTTATTTTCAGGCCTAATTTGATATATTTCCCTGAATATCGTTGTTACGGAGTGCATATTACGGCTGTGGGTAACAAATACTACAAATCGGATGAACAATATATATGGGAGCTATAGCTATTCACCAAATTTGACATACTAGCTTCTAGGCTTAATTCGGTAAGTGCCAAATTTCATCCCATTTGGGCAAATATTAGACTTTGGTGCACAATAAAAAGTAAATCGGACGAAGTTATATATGGGAGATATATCCAAATCTGAACCGATCTCGATAAAATTTAGCAAATGTATTTCTGAGCTGCAGTTGACATATTTGCCCAAATATTGTTGTTGAAGAGTGCATATAACGGCTGCGGAGGACAAAAATAACATATCGGATGAACAATATATATGAGAGCTATAGCTATATCTGAACCGATTTCGATCAAATTTGGCGTACTTATTTTTAGGTCTTATTTGGTTGTATTTGCAAAATTTCATACTATTCGGGCTCATATTACACGTTTGGTGCACAATAAAAAGAAAATCGGACGAACATATATATGGGAGCTATATCTAAATTTTTACCGATTATCTCCAATTTCAATAGGGTTCGTCCTTGGGCCAAACAAATGATATGTGCAAAATTTCATCTCAATCGGATACATGAATGCATAAATCAACTCAGAAAGTGATTCTATGGAGATCCTCAAACGTAACTATGGGTCTATCTCGCTTCCTTCTCCATGTTACAAACAAATTCACAAAGACATAATACCCTTACCACTATGCGGTGTAGGGTATAAAAATATAAATCTTCGAATCTCATTTTACTGGGAAATATATTTTTAAAATCCTCTACATATTTATAACTGGGACAATTACAGAAATTCTAGATTTTTTTAATTCAAAAAATAAAATAATAATAATAAATTGGTTGGGAAATGATCGGAGACATAGTTTACATCTTATCCCGTTGTTGGGAAGGCAGGAGTAAACCGATATATTCTCCAGTCTCCAAAATATTTGAATTCCTCATTTTTGTAGAAGATCAGTGCAGGAACTCGAGATCTTTCTTTATACAAATATTATGATATTTATATACACCAAATTATACATTCTCTTCGGGAGTAAAAGTGTGCGCAATTGTTCTGAGTCTAACTACAAAATAACAAAACTTGTTTCCTCTTACATAGTTTGTCACAGCCCATTATATGTGGAATGACTCCGAAGCTATAAAACCTTAAATTCATTTACCAATACATTTTCAATTTTATATCGACCATGCTACTAAAGCCAAATAGCATACACCAACAAGCCAACTGTCATCGTGCACACACACACATACTCACTCGCCGACATTCTCACAAAATGCCGGTAGTTGGAACACTAAGAAGGGAAGTGCAACCAGCCAACGTGTTGACAGCTACACAAGCCAAATTCAGTTAATCAGGTAACGTAAATTGGCCATAATACATTTCTTTTATTATTTGATGGACATTTTTCGAACACTCTTTACGCTCGTTTACACATTTTTCTTTATTCGTTTTTTTTTATCAATGAAATAAACTTCTAACACAAAGGCAGCCATGAAGGCGTAAAATGGAAATTAAAGTTTCATTTTCGTTGCAACTATTTTTGGCATCTGCGGCACACATTTCATTTTCTTTTAATGACAATTTAATGGTGGTGAAATGAATTTTCGATTTTTTTATATGCTTAGGGGAATACTTTTACAAAAATAACCACGCCTATTATCATGTTGGGAATTGACCTTGACACCAATGATTGATTACGGATTTATGCTAATAAGAAAATACAAAAAAAGGCAATATATTAGAAATGTTTGCTAATTAGAAAACGTTTTCTATCGAAATTCAAAGATCTATCTTAAATCTTGCGAAGTATGGAACAAAATATTGGATACTCGTTTTGTATGGTTATACCTATGTAGAAAGGCCCTAAAAGTATTGGCCTGATAACGCAAAACACTTTTGATTCCGAAAAGTGATTTTTTAAAACTTTTTTTTCTTAGTCTATTACTAGTAAACCAGTAAAGAAAGTCTTAAAGTCGGACGGGGCCGACTTTATGATACCCTACACCACTTTGCTAATTTAGTAGAGCTCCACATAACAATTAAAATTTTTTATGGGAGAATTCAATCATACACGCTTTGATTATAATTATAATTTAAAGTTCAAAGGACTAAATATGCCGAAGCATTTGTATCTTTTAAATTCGGACTTGTATTGCCCATTTGGGCAATTAATTTGAAATCGGATAAAAATATATAAGGGAGCTATATCCAAATCGGAACAGATCTCGATAAAATTTGGCAAAAATATTTCTGAGCTGTATTTTATATATATTACTCTGAATATCGTTGTTACGGAGTGCATATTACGGTTGTAACAAATCGGATGAATAATATATATGGAAGCTATATCTATATCTGAACCGATCTTCACCAAATTTGACATACTAGCTTCTAGACTGAATTCGGCCGTAAGTGCCAAATTCCGTTCCATTTAGACAAATATTAGACGTTTGGTGCACAATAAGAAGTAAATCGGACGAAGTTATATATGGGAGCTATATCCAAATCTGAACCGATCTCGATAAAATTTAGCAAATGTATTTCTGAGCTGTATTTGATATATTTCCCCAAATGTTGTTGTTGCAGAGTGCATATTACGGCTGCGGAGGGCAAAAATAACAAATCGGATGAACAATATATATGGGAGCTATAGCTATATCTGAACCGATTTCGATCAAATTTGGCATGCTTATTTTCAGGCCTAATTTGAGTGCACATGCAAAATTCCATACAATTCAGGCTGATATTACACGTTTGGTGCACAAAGAGAAGATTAGAAATAATTCCGGTACATAATGTCGCTAAAATCATCAAAATTCCGAATATCAGGAGGTACGGTTATATGGGGGCTATACTCATACTACTATACTATACTACACTATACTATACTATATCAATATACTTCAATTCATTTGGAAGCTAGAGTGATTTCCACAGACTGAGAGACCGACAGACGGACGGACATTGCGAAATCGAAATTGTAGGTTCTAAAAAGTATATTTCGAGGTGTTACAAATGGAATGACACACTTAATATACAATCCATACTGCTGGTGGAGGGTATAAAAACATTTTTTTTTTTTTTTTGGAGATTGATGAAAAATAAAAGTTTGAATAATCCAAAATATTGGTTTCTAAATTCAATTCCATAGATTTTTCCAAATAATTATATATGCCTTAGCGGTTTAAATCATTTAACATTGGTAACTATGTCGTTGTTATTTAGGTCTCTGTTGGTGTTTGTGGTTAAGTTATGGAGGTGATTTTGCAAACGCGTCCAATATTTGTACAAAAAATACTATATGATACTAAATTTGGTATTGTGTGAAGGAATTAGACTGGTATCCCAAAATTTGTTATTTAGGTCTCTGTTGGTATATGTGGTTAAGATATGGAAGTGGGTTTGGAAATGCGCCCTTTTTTTGTAAGAAAACTTCTTAGTAATACTGTAATTGGTGTTGGGTGAAGTAATAAGGCTGAAATCCCGAGATTTGTTATTTATGTCTCTCTTGGTGTCTGTGGTTAAGATATGGAAGTGGTTTTGGAAATGCGCCCTATATTTGTACAACAGTGATATTTACATTTGGTGACAATATTTTGACTCCATCTTTTCCATACGTATACATCTATTTCTGTGATGCAAAGGGGTGTAGGATATCGACTTTTTGACTTTCCATACTGGTTTTAGGTTACGCAGGTATTCAAAAGTTATCGTAAAGGTAAAGAGGTGTGGGCATTTTTATTGGACTATTTTAGTACAAGTCCCGACCATGACCTATTTCCAAATATTTGACATTATATTTTTAATTTTCAAAAAAAAAAAATAAAAAATAATTCCCATAGTCAAAACCTAGGTTAACATTAAAACAATTGGAATGTGCGAAAGAAGCTTAGCACAACAATCATAAATTTGACTGACTAGTCAGTCAAGCAGCCAGCCAGACAACAGCCACACATACCAATCGCTGCTATTGGCCCAAACTACCAATGAGGAAATGAAGTAATTCTTAGGCCAAACACGATTAAGTGAAATTGTGGTCAAAAAATATTGTATAACGGTACGATGGTAAAACTAACCAACTATTATGGTCAAAGAGCACAAAGAGAATACTGGTCAATGATGGAGAGCACAAGAGAGTGAGAGCCAGAGAGTTAGGGTGTGGATTTTTGATCGGCTAACTGGCCAATCAAATGCCACAAAGCCACGAAATGTACAACAAATTGCCTGGCCAAAAACTGATAGAAAAGAAAAGTATTTCTTTGTAACTTTGAAGAGTATCGTGGCTTTTAAATGGTGGGAGCCATTGCTCTTGCACTTCGACATACCCGAGAAGAGGGGAGCGTTTAATTGAAATTGAGCAAAATCAAAGACCATTTAACAATTGTTAATTTTGTGTTAAACCATCCACCAACTACAACAAAAGAATGGTCGTATAAAAAGCACTGTAGCCACAATTGACATTTACATATTCAGTTGGTCAGCCGAAGGGTAATTGTACCGTAACTGAGGCGGATTTTCACAATTCATTAAAAAAAGAAAGCATCGAAAGAGAAGGATTACACAGTGAACAAGGATGAATAGATTCGTAGTTGTGGTTTTGGCCGTGGCCATAACGGCTTCGGGAGCTTTGGCTCATGCCAATCAGATGCCTCAATCAGCCACCGATTTGGCTTTTGATATGTATCGTTCATGTTTGAAGGATTTCAGTACCAGCTGCGTCAAACCCAAGGCCATGCAATGGTTCAACGAAGCTTTGAATAAAGATGAAATTATGATTACAGATAAATTATCGGTTGTTCGTACCGGCAGAATTGTCGGAAACAACCAGCAGCGTGCCATGGACCCACAAGAGAGAATGTTCCAAGAAATTGATAATTTCTTGGCCACACATTCGTTGCGCATCAAGGCTCCTGAATTCTTCCAATCGGCTGAGGCCCGCTCTTACGTTCCAGACTTTTTGATGAACAATGCTCTGACCAAGGGTGCTATTGTACCATTGGCTGATCGTGATGCTGAAGGTGAGTGAAAGTGAAAAATGTCAATTTAATTATTTGGTAATTTTGGTTTACTTTTTTCATATCAAAGGTCGTGGTATGATCAAGAAGGCTGTCCTTCCCTTCTTGTTGGGTCTTAAGTTGAAGACCACCGTTTTGGTGCCCATTGCTCTTGCCCTGATTGCCTTGAAGACCTGGAAAGCCATGACATTGGGTCTGTTGTCTTTGGTCTTGTCCGGTGCCTTGGTTGTTTTCAAAATTGCCAAGCCCAAGGTAAGTAGAAATATTATTTTATTACTTCAAGAGGATGACACTTTATTCCATGGTTTTTTTGTTATTTTAAAGATTGTCAACTATGAAGTTGTCCACTACCCCCATCATCATGAACACATCGAACACGTACCCCATCACTATGAACATGTTGAACACATTGTACCCCACCATGTGGAACATATTGTGCCCCACCACTTGGATCACCACTTAGATCATCATTCCATTGAACATCACTTGGAATTGCCCCATCATGTTGAACATGTTGAGCACATCGAGCATGCTGCCCCCGCCTGGGATCCACATGCCTGGGCCCGTTCATCTCAGGAAAGTCACGGTGACGCCCAAGATATAGCTTTTGCTGGACAAAAGAAACGTTAAGTTCTCCACACAGCAGCTGTGTAGGCTAACGTAACGCCGACACCGACATCACCACCACCAACACCTTAGATAATGACGATGACAACGACCAGACGAAGCCTCATTTCATTGATATCTGATGAAAAAAAGTGTTAATTTATTTATTTATTGCATTTAGTTTTTAGGTATTGAAATTATGCAAATTTCCAAAGATTTGTTTCGGAAAACACGAACCAACCAGTCGTGTAGAATATTGTAGAGCAGTTGTACAAAGTGACATGCATTATTTATTTTTGTAAATAGTTATTTATTTTTTTATATGTTCATAAAATGAATCGCAAAAAAAAAGAAAAGCAAATTTGAAAAAATTATTAAAACGGGTAGTTTTTCTGTGAATGAAATGTCAAAAAAAAAATAATCGGAAAGCAAAGCATATTTTTATGCTCACACTTTGATTTTTCAAGACCCGATGGACCTTTTATAATATAATAGAATCTATACCACCATGGTAAACAAATAGTTCAACAAATCTTGGAGATAATGCCAAATGCAGGCAGGTGACACAATTGCAAAAACTGCTTAAATTTTAAGACAACAACTTATAGCGACCATATCTTCTGCCGTCGTATTTTTAAAAGAGTGGATGCTTATCTACACTGTAATATTAAATGAAAAAAATGTCGGAAATAGCATCAAATTTTAGAATAAGTTTAGATTTGTTGGAATTGGTCATATTGGAATAACTTTTCTTTCTGGAAAATTCTCACCAGCAAACAACGCTAGTAAACAACATTATGAGCTATCACTGGAATAAGTTTAACAGCTGTCGGACGAATGGCTAAGAAATTATAGCAGTCTGAAGTTAGTTGCAGTCTTTTCATCTCACCCTGTATGTTCTATCCGATTTGGTGTTTAAGGGATAACATTTGTAATATGCATTCCGTACGAATGATATTTGGTACCCAATATCACCTCTGCCAATCTTTATCAAGATCGGTTCAGATTTGGAGCTCCCAAACATATCTTCAACCGATTTCGGGTTAATTGTGCACCAATAGGCCAGTATCTGTCCAAAAATCCTGGGTTTTTGTACATCCTACCGAATTCAGTCTAGAAGCAAGTACATCAAATTTATGAGAAAATCGGTTCACATATAGCTATATCTCCCATATACGTGTTTCATCCGATTTAGTTCTTAAATCCATCACATTTGTAAAATGCATTCGACAACAATGAAATTTGGTACCCGATATCTTATAGAACTCGGTAATACCTTTGCCACATTTTATCTTGAACGGCTAAGATTTGGATATAGCTCCCATACATATCCTTAATCCGATTTCAGGCTTATTGTGCAAATAATGGCTAATATCAGCTCAAATCGGGTGAATTTCGGCACGTACGATTCCATTTTGTGAAACTCGGCTGCGATATATTATTTTTTATATAATCCTTCTCCAAGTCATATCATGCGCTCCATAGCAAACTATAACTGCTCAAAATCCAAATGGTGATTGGTGGTATGATCTACTTGAAATAAACTCTTTTGTTACGGTAGCTCTAATAAACATGCACTGTGGTGTAGGGTATAATATAGTCGGCCCCGCCCGACTTTTGACTTTTCCTTACTAATTATTCATATTGACTGGCTGACGAGCGGACTGATATTGTGCGTCATTAAACTTAACCATAGTTTGATAAAAAAAATGCCAATCTGACTCCAGTGAGGAGCTACTTCAGCAGAAGTAGACATCAGCGTTTGCATCTTAAGCTGGACTCAGGAACTGGTTATTGGTTATCAGATGTGGAGCCGGATAACTAACCATAATTTTTGGGATTAACTTTTTATTGAAATTTTTATGCTGATTCTCTCACCTTAAGGCATTCTGTTTACAATATTCTCTTGAAATTGTAAAAGGTATCCTTAATCTTTGAAATTCTAATTGAAATGCTATTAATTGAGATCGAGACCATATTATTGTCTAGGTGTAGTCCCACTACAACGGTTCCTCTCAAATTTCTTTACCGATTTTCAATATATTGAATATCTCCTCCCAAAAATGTCGGTGTAGGTCCACCATTTGATACAGCTTCCAATAATGATCCATAGCTGGATTATTTTGGTGGTTCCAAATGCTTTTCCAAAGCAAATTAAATTTAACAATACAATTTGTCAGAAAATATGTTGAGCCTTTCTGCAGATTATATCCAATTGGTATTGTACTTTGGTTTGTAGTATCCTAATGATTTTCCATATTTTTAGGTCTGAGTCTCAATTTAGTTAAACCCCGGATTTTTTAGGATTTTAATAATTTGCAATATTAAATCCTTTAAAAGATTGTTCTTCCTTTCGAAACTTATCTTTATAGTTTTTTTTAGCTCGCCGAGCTGAATCGATCTAGCTATGTATGTCCGTCCGTCCGTCTGTCCATGTTAATTTGTAATCACTCTACAGGTCGCAATTATGGTCCGATCTGCACGAAATTTAGAATGGAGGTGGGGCTAGGGTCAGAATAGAACCCTATTTCTTTTAGAGATGATCGCATAATATTTAGGGGTTGAAATGGACCAAAAACTGGAAAAAATCCTGATTTTGCAGTTGCTCTACAGGTCACAATTATAGACCAATCAAAGCGAAAGTTAGCATGGGGCTGGAACATAGGGCTGGGCAGAAGCCTTCCAATTTTGATGGCCATCGGGTAATATTTAGTGGGTGAAATAGGCCACAACATTTGTGTTAAATAAAATTAAATTTTTCCATTAAACCGCGAATATTTTTAATCCCGGTGAAATCACAAATAGGCGAACAGGAAAGGAAGGTGATGTTAGTTAGAATGCTTATATCTCAAGAATGGCTGGACCGATTTTGACAAATTTTGTCAATTCTGAACGCCCTCTCGACATAAAAGTATAAAATCTAAAAAAATCGCATAAAAATATGGCAATAATGATCTTAATATAGATTTTGTTGTATTTTGTGACATATTTTTATTTTTTCATATTTTTTATCGCATGCGATTTTTTTAATTTGATTTATAATATTTTGTAATATTTTTTTCACCTTACAACCCCGCACGACTATAGTTTTTGCTTACTTTTTTTTGGATATTATTATATATACACATTGCAATTCCAATCAGTTCCCTATCAAACATCATACTTTGATTAAAAAAAAATCCGGAAAACCTTGCAAAAAGTAATAAATCTTTCTTTGGATTTATTTTTATTTTTTTTCAATTGAAACAAAATATTTTATTTTTAATTCAATTTGCCAAGACGGTAAAAAAATCTAAACAAAGTGAAAGTTTTATTCGTCTGCTGTGCGTGTACCTTTGATGTCATCTTCGTTTTCATCGAAAACAAAGTATTATAAAATAGAGCCAAATAAGGTGTCACTTATACAGACCATACTTGGCACTCACTGTAATCGGTATTGAAATTCAATAAAGGCAGTAATTGAATTTAAATATACAAAATTTTCAAAAAATGTCACACCAAAGCAAAAGAGATGGTCGGCCAACTGTTGAATTCGAATTCGAACAAGGGAAAAGATAATGACATCGGTCATAAGAAAATCAATGCTGGACAATGTTGTGAATAATAACATCTGATACCCTACCCCAAGCCAATTAAAATATCTGAAGACTTCCGTTAGATAATACCATTTCAAATGAAATGCAAGATTTATGTGGCATAGGTGTGGCATAGTAATTTATGTTTCAAGTTATTTTTGCCTTTGAAATAACAATGATTATACTACTTCAAATGTGAAATCGTGAAAAAATTGTTCCTATTTTCGTACCAAAGACTTAAAGTCTTCTCAGAAAAAAATACTATATGTCTATACAAAATTCTGAATATGTAAATGAAATAGGATTCACTCTTTAAGAAAATTTAATTTAAGAAAAGACACAATGATATACTGCATTGTTTTCACTTCTTCAATTAGTAGAAACATTCGTGGAATAATATTTTCGGTATAATAATGTTAAGAGGTCGTTTTTTTTATATTTTTTTTACAATACTTTGATCTGATTGCATGATGATCCCTAAAATGATTACATAAAAATTACCCAGATTTTTGCTGCCAATATTGCCGAAGACGCTATGTACCTAAAATTCAAGGATTCCAAGGAATAATAACTCGAATATATTAAAAATGGGCAGAACTTTTCTTTTCAATGTTCCATATTTTTTTGGCCTCCACAATACTATGGAGGTTATATTCACATTGTAATACTGTTTGTAACCCCTCAAAATACTAATGTCAGACCCAACAAAGTATATATTCTTGGTCAGCGTAAACTTCTAAGTCAAAGTCGATTTCCGTCTGTCTGCCTGTTATAATCACGGTATCTTTCGAACGAATTGAGATAGAAGACTAATATTTTGCACACATTGCTAGTAGGCATAATAAGTTCATAAATGGTTCATGTAGGTCCACGTTTTCATATAGCCCCCATATAACGCACCTTCAATATATTCGGTATTTTAATGATTTTACCGGAATAGTTTCAAATTTCGTAGTTAAATTTCGTATTAGGTATTACAATGTATGACAAAAAAGTGTCTGTGCAGGTCCATGTCTTCGTATAGCCCCCATATAACGGTGCCACCCAATATTCGTTATTCTGAAGACTTAAGCGACATTTTTTACCGGAGTTGTTTCAAATTTTGTACTTAAAGTTGGTAATGGGTACTACAACATATAACGAAAAATCGCGTATGCAGGTCCTCGTCTTCGTATTGCCCCCATATAACGATACCTCCTACATCCGGTATTTTGATAATTTTAGGTACATTATTCACCGGAATTGCTTTAAATTTCGTATTTGAATATTGCAATGGGTACTACAGCCTATGACAAAAAAATTACTTATGAAGAAACACGTCTTCGGATTTGCTACGGCCAAAACGTGCCTCATTGAAAGAACTGGTTTAGACTCTAGGTCTCTTTGGACCAAATCCGTTTCAGGACATTTGGAGTCGATCTAGCGATGTTCCTACGTCCGTCGGTCTGACTGGTGCGCACAATAACTCTCGAAGGGAGTATCCGATTTGATCCAAACTTGGTACATTGTAATATTATTATCAAACTTAGATCGAGTTCGGAGATGGGCAATATAGGTCCATTCCACCTTGTGGGGGTCAAAATTTTGATTAATTATAACTCTTATAAAATGTGATGTAAGAGTCGGATTGCCTTCAAATTACACATGTCGCAATATTTTTTTTAAACCACGGTCTGGTGTGAATTTGGAATATATCGGTCCACTCCTTCGGGTTCCTCCCCCACAAGGGGTCAAAATTTTGATTATCTGTGAAGCTCATAAGACGCGAAATTAACATAAGATTTCATTCAGACTCAACATTTCTATCAACACAAGATCTGTTATAAATATGGTGATCGGACCATTCCTTCAGGTACCTACCCCATAAAGGGTCAAAAGGTTTCGAATAACCGAAACGATTATTAAATTCAAAATAAGCATGCGGTTCTCTTGATATTTCACACATCCCATTATTTCTACTAACGCAAGATCGGCTGTGAAATGAGATCTGGTACTTCCCCACAAAGGGTTCAAAATGTCTTCAACTGTCTTCAAATTTCACACATCGATATATTTTTGCTAACGCAAAATCTGTTGTGAAGATGATAGATATCTGTCAACCTGTTCTGGTACCTCAACCACAAAGGGTCACAAATTTTATCTGTTTTAGTGAAATATTTCGATCCGCTTATCCTATTTCCACATTTTTCAAAATATTTGCACATATCTCATATAAGGTAGAAGATGACATAGTCCAAAATATGGCACGTTGTAATATTTATATCAGTCTTAGGTCAAATACAAAGTGGACAATATTGGCCAACTGCTTCGGTACTTCCCCCAAAAGGGGGAAAAGTTAGAATAAACATAATTCCAGGCTGGAGGTATAGATATGTAGACAAAACTAAGTCACTCCCCCGACAGCCAATTATTCCAGTGACAGCTCATCATATTGTTTACAAGTATACAAAAGCATTTTTGAGAATTTTAAAGGAAAAAAGTTTTTCGTGATGAAACTCAAGCGCGATAATGTGATTTCTTTATATTTGGCTGGAAACCACAAGTGGATATCGTTAGAGCACTCCAACATTTAAATGTGAATAAATTGTGTCTTTTGTGTCTCGCACCATCGCTCGTTACCGTGATACTGGTAGCGTAGCCCGACGTCAACGAAGTGGACGGAAGAAAACAGCGACATCACCAGAAATGGTTCGAAAAGTAAAGAAGCAACTTGATCGAAACCAGCGTCACAGTGGCCGAAAAATGGCTCGTGAGCTGAACATATTGCAATATTCCATTCGGCAAGTGTTGAAAAATTAGTTTGGGGTAAAGCCATTGAAATTCCAAAAAGTGCAAGAACTTACACCACAACAGGAAGAAAGTAGACTCAAAAGAGCTAAAGAGTTGCTTCGCTTGGCCGAAATTTATGAACTGCCGAATTTTGTTTTCTCCGATGAGAAAATATTCGTTGTCCAGCCGTTTGTAAACAAACGAAATTATTGTGTTTACTTGCCAAAGAGGTCAGCTGAAAATGTGCACCATCGGTTGGCCACCGGTGATGGTTTGGGTGGCCATAACAGCCGATGTTCGCTCTCCGCTCGTATTTATCAACCGTGGCATCAGAATAAATGCCGAATACTATAGCGAAAATATTCTGAAGGCTGCATTAAAGCCTTGGGCATGCAATCATTTTGGCCGCAGACCTTGGGCATTCCAACAGGACGCAGCACCATCGCACTCAGCACGCGCCAATAATGGTTACATAATGAGGTCACTGCGCCATTTCCAGCGCACAATGGCCACCAAAATCTCCGGATACCAATCCGTTGGACTATTGTGTACTGAGTACTTTGGATAGCAATGTTGGCACTAAAAAATGCCAAAGTGTCGATCACCTCAAGCAAGCGGTTCGCCAGGAATGGGCCAAAATACCGCAGAGCAACATTCGGGCAGCGTATGACGGTTTCATTGGCCGTTTGAAGGCCATAATTCGTACCAAAGGTGACCAATTTGAACAAATCTAAACTTATTCTAAAATTTGATGCCATTTCCGACATTTTTTGCTTTTGTTCAATATAATTAAAAAATGTAAAAATAATGGCATTTGACTTTGTTGCAGTTTTTTTATCTCATCCTGTTTTATACCGAATATTATTGTTATGTAGTGCATATTGCGGCTTTGGAGGAGTTAAATATCTGTTCCGATGAACTTTATGTGGGAGCTATAGCTATAGCATAAATGTAGTGGAATTCTTTAACTAATTTTTGGAGTTACCGACCAAAGTCGGTAAAATTTTAAAGCTAGAAACGAAATCAAAGTAGTCGTTGAGACCTACCGATAGATAAGAGTGTTTTCTGTCTTAACTTAGTTTTTATATCAAAACTTTGAGTTTGAAGGTTACCGATTTTTGTCAGTAACTCAATAAAAAAATGAGTTACAGAATCGCACTACTGATTTTCACTAAATTTGATATTGTACTTGCTTTTTGTCTATGCCAACATTCTTCCTATTTGTACTTATATAGTAAATTTGGTGCACAGTAAAAAAAACTCGGATGAAAATATATATTGGAGGTAAATCAATTATCATATATTCCTTGCTAGTACTTCAAGAACCCTTTAAATTTGAATTTTCAGAAGTGTGATCTAAAAGCAAAATTATAAAACTGAAAAATTTCCTGATTTTGCAGTTGCTCTACAGGTCGCAATTATAGACCAATCGACGCGGAAGTTAGCATGGGGCTAGAACTTAGGGCTGGGCAGAAGCCTTCCAATTTTGGTCATCGGATAATATTTAGTGGGTGAAATAGACCATAACATTTGTGTTAAATAAAAGTCAAATTTTCAATTCTGACCGTTACATAGATGCCGATAGTAAATATATCGGATAGATATAGCAAATTATATTCAATATATATGTGCAAATGAAGGGGATGTTAGATAAAATGCTTATATCTCAAGAATAGCTTGACCGATTTTGACAAATTTTGTCAATTTAGAATGCCCTCTTGACATAAAAGCATAAAAAGATGCCAATAATGATGTTAATATAGATTTTGTAGTATTTTGTGAAATTTTTTTATTTTGTCATATTTTTTATCGCATACGATTTTTTTCAATTTGACTGATAATATTTAAGTATACATTTTGTAATATTTTTTCACCTTACAACACAGGTTGTGGTTATTATATACAGATTGCAATTATCGTCCAATCCTCACGAAAATTTTCACAAGAGCAGGACTAGGCTTAGAATTTAGGGGTTTAAATGGACCAACAACTGAAAATATTCATGATCTTGCAGCCGCTATAAAGGTCACATATGGAAACCTAAGAACACGAAATCTAGCATGAAGTTAAAGTTTAGAACAGCGGGTCCAATGGACCACTACTACTACTTTCCCGATCACATAATTGAAACCAATCGATACGGAATTTTGCATGAGAAAGAGAGAGAGAGTTAAAGACAGGGAAGAAGTCTAGCATTTTGGATGACCATTTATTATATTTAGCTGTAAAATTAACCACAACAACTAACAGCACGACGCAGTGCGTAAATATTGGACAAATGTCCCTGGTCAAAATGCTAAGGGTAATATCTGGGCAGTGCTCTATGGCATAATATCAAAAGCGAAATCTTCCAAAAAGGATTTGGACATAAGGGGGCTTCTAACATATTGTGGTGTTGTAGGGTATCACATGGTCTGCCCCCCACGACAATAGCCTTTGCTTACTTGTTTTTTTAATAAAAATATTAATCCACTTTTTGGTAGGACAGCTTGAATTCATTCTTAAAACACAATTCGTTCTCTTGACCATCTCTAATATTCATGAATTCCATTAAAGTCTAGTGGTCTGCCTCGTGGCATGGCTATAATGCGTGCAACAATTTCAACAAATCAAAGAACAAAAAATATATACGTGCATTTATCTGCGAGGGTGTATTTTTAGCATTATTATGTATGTCTGAGTGCCTCAATTAAAAGTCATTATAATGCTAAAATTGTTTTACGCACCTTGAAATTGTGCTCGAAAGATGGAGAAATAAGACAGAGCCAAAGGTGGTCATTGTACGCCTCTGCCCACCACTACGGGCTTCCCACCCATCCTACCCTCTATGTCTTGCGGTACATGGCCAAAGACAAAAATGTGAAGTATAAAATTCAATGAAGAAAAAATGAAATTTTTTAAATAATTTCTGTTTTAATGAACGTTAAATAGAAAACAAAGCCAACCGATGCAGTTGGAATTTATAATAAGCCGAAGGAGATGCCACCTTCGTCAAAGGGGACGACAACAACGACGATATCACGTCTCCGTGAAAAACACCAACAACAAATGTTGGGAGAAATTTTGTAACCAAAACTAACTGCGTATTGTGCTCTATGTTTGCGTTGTAAAGTACAAACAAAATTCATAATTTTAACTAAATTCGATTTGAAATAACAATCAAAATTCATGTGAGTACAATCAATTGAATTCGACAGCTAGCCGAGCCAAGCCAATCGGCCAGAAGCGTTGAATGAATTTGAATTTTTGGCTAGTTATGGACTTTCATTTGGGCCTTTACACATCCACAAGGCAAAAATGTCTCGTACAACTTCCAGTGGCAGGGATAAAGTTTGGCACTTTGTTGTTGTCTTCTTTTGTAAATTTGGAACCTAAAAGTGCGTGCAAGTGTGACCAACAAAATGAACGAATTTACATACATACAATTAGTAAGTAGTACATGTGTGTAGTGTCCACCAAAACACTAGTGAGGATGAGCATAACGCAATATGTGGTTTGTAACAGTTACCTAACCACCAATTCGATGAACGGCGTACATGGACATGTTGATTGACATTTATGGTTTCATATTTGTTTTTTTTTTTTTTTTTTTGTAAAAAATAGAAGCAAGATAAAAATTGCATAATATTTACGTTGCAGTAGTAATACTTTATTTTGTTATGTAATATAATGAGTAATTTACGTAATTTTATGATTTATCGAGACACGAATTTAATGTAATTTTCCAGAACTAATGAGCACTGTTGTTATATATTTATATACAAGTGCAAAAGATATTCACATTGAAGCAATGGCTCATGTAATGCAGAATGGCAAAACGCTTCCGGAATTCAGAAAGTTGGAGCATATGTCCACGCTTTTATCCTGCTAAATCTTCCAAAAGATATAACCAGTAAGGAAACGTTTAAAACCGGGCGATTTTGATGATACCCAACACCAATCTGGCTATCTACAAAATTGGAATATATAATCTGAAATGACTTTGTTAACATTTTACAAAGGCATTTCAAAGAATTATATCTAAACACAGTTTTTCCAAACCCTGGACATGCATTGACCATTTTTTACCCTCCACCATATATAGTATGGAGGGTATATTAAATTCGTCATTCCATTTGTAACTCATGGAAATAACAATTTTAGACCTAACAAAGTATATATATATTCTTGATCAGCTTCAAATTCTAAGACGATTTAGACATGTTTGTCTCTTCGTCTGATAGTACTTTACCCCCTGGAAGAGATTTGCCTATATAGGTCCTCGATATCGTTTAGCCCCCATATAACGGAATCCCCGATATTCGGGGGATTATATAAAATTTCGTTTTTATACCCTCGTTTTTATACCCTCCACCATACTATGGAGGGAATATTAATTTTGTCATTCCGTTTGTAACTCCTCGAAATACTCATGTCAGACCCAACAAAGTATATATATTCTTGATCAGCGTAAAATTCTAAGACGATTTAGTCACGGCCGTCTGTCTGTCTGTCTGTTGTAATCACGCTATCTTTCGAACAAATTGAGATAGGAGGCTAAAATTTTGCACACATGTATATTTTGCCAGTAGGCAGGTTAAGTTCGTAAATGGGCCATTTAGGTCCAAGTTATCATATAGCCCCCATATAACGGTACATCCCAATATTCGGTATTTTGATGATTATAGCGACATTATTCACCGGAATTGTTTCAATTTTGGCATTTGAAGTCCGTAATGGATACTGCAGCCTAAGACAGAAAATTATCTGTGCAGGTCCACTTCCTCGTGTAGCTCCCATATGACGGTACCCCCGATATTCGGTATTTTGATGATTTTAGCGACATTGTTTACCGGAATCGTTTCAAATTTGGTATTTGAAGTTCGTAATGGATACTTCAGCCCATGCTAGAAAATTGTCTGTGCAGGTCCACGTCTTCGTGTAGCCCCCATATAACGGTACTTTAGGTATTTTGATGATTTTAGCTACATTATAATAACTTATGACAAAAGTTGCCTATGCAGGCCCACGTCGTAGTATAAGCATTCGGTATTTTTAAGATTTTAACAGAATTTTTAACGGATTTTATTTTTTGGAAATTTGCCAAATTTGTACCAAATGGTGGAGGGTATTAAAAGTTCGGCCCGGCCGAACTTACAGCTTTCTTACTTGTTTAAGTTCGTATCCATTACAGTCTATGGCAAAAATTACTTATACAGGACCACGTCTTCGTATAGCCCCCATAAAACGATTTTCCTTTGTGTGGTAATTTTCGAAGGTTTTTTGTTGAAATTCTCTAATTTACTTTAAAATGTTGCAGGGTATTAAAATTTTGTCCCTGCCGAACGAAGCTGCTTTTTTACTTATTACGAAGACGATATTAAGACTTAGAAATATCAAATTAAATAAACTTCTGGTAAGGAATGTTGTAAGAAATGGGCATCTAAAACACCCCAAAATAGACCTCTTACTACTAATAAGAAAGGTTATACTACAACGTTGACCAATATTTTAATTTAGAATGAAAGAACATTTACAATCAAATTTTACACAATGACTATGACAGACGAATATTCTTAAGCTGGCTTTTCCTTACCAAGACTGACTCAGCAAAAATTCTCATTACCAAATAATTGGTTTAATAAGTACATTATGGCACCAGCAACTACATACAAAACAGCCTATTTATCCCTTATTTATCATAGAATGTTATTACTCTCCAAACTATAAAGTATAATAAATAATTAACTTCAAAAGGAATATGTTTATTTTAAGAAAGCTTCACTTCATTTTTTTACCCTACAGTACTGGAATTAAACCTCAGCGCTAGCAAGTACCAAATAAATTAGAAAATACGACAGGTTTGCCAAAGCATATACAAATCCTTAAACAACAATTAATGTTCGTCAGAGTAGCTGGGTTCTTGAGGTGCACAACTAAAAATTCAACCAGTAAAGAAAGTCTTAAAGTCGGGCGCGGCCGTCTTTATGATACCCTACACCACTTTGCTAATTTAGTAGAGCTGCGCATAACAATAAAAGTTTTTATGGGAGAATTCAATTAAACACGTTATGATTATAATTATAATTTAAAGTTCAAAGGACTAAATATGCCGAAGCATTTGTATCTTTTAAATTCGGACTTGTATTGCCCATTTGGTGCACAATTAATTTGAAATCGGATAAAAATATATATGGGAGCTATATCCAAATCAGAACCGATCTCGATAAAATTTAGCAAATGTATTTCTGAGCTGTATTTGATATTTTTCCCAGAATATCGTTGTTACGGAGTGTATATTACGGCTGTGGATAACAAATATGATAAATCGGATGAACAATGTGTATGGGAGCTATAGCTATATCTGGACCGATCTTCACCAAATTTGACATACTAGCTTCTAGACTCAATTCGGTCGTAAGTGCCAAATTTCATCCAATTTGGGCATTTCATCTGATCGTACGTGCAAAATTCCATACTATTCGGACTGATATTACACGTTTGGTGCACAATAAAAAGCAAATCGGACGAAGATATATATGGGAGCTATATCTAAATTTTTACCGATTGTCTCCAATTTCAATCGGGTTCGTCCCTGGGCCAAACAAATGATTTGTGCAAAACTTCATCTGGGTAGGGCAATAAATGCGAACTGTACTTTGTTTACAAAAATACATGGACAGACTCAGAATGTGATTCTATGCAGATCATCAAAAGGAACTATGGGTCTATCTCGTTTCCTTTTGCCTGTTACAAACAAATGCACAAAGACATAATACCCTGACCACCTTGTGGTGTAGGGTATAAAAATCATGAATATGCATTGACCATTTTTATACCCTCCACCATACATAGTATGGAGGGTGTATTAAAATCGTCATTCCATTTGTAACTCATTGAAATAATAATTTAAGACCTAAATCTGTTGTAATCAGAAAATTAACACAAAGAGTTCCCTTTAAGTACGTTACTCCCTGGAAGAGAATTGTCAATATAGGCCCACGATATCGTTTAGCCCCCATGCAACGAACCCTCGTAACTTTTATGATTTCAGCCACACATTTTAACGGAATTATTTAAAATATCCTATTTTAAGTTCGTAATGGATTGTACAGTCTATGACAAAAAATGTCGTATTCAGGTCCACGTATTCCCTATATAACGATATCTCACGATGTTCGTTATTTTTATAATTTTAGCCAGATTTTGAACGGAATTGTTTCAAATTTCGCATTTTGTGTTCGTAACAATCCATAGATTGTCAGTTGGGCCCCAAGTTGGTAAACGTGATAACAAAAAAAAAAATAACCAAAGACTACAGTATGGCAGGACAGACCGATTAACGGTAAAGTTTATGTTGATCTGAAACTCTTCGGAGTAAATTTAACGGATTCCCTTAGGATTTTGGGATACATAATTGAACCACTTAAAATATCATTCTGAATATCAGGTTTGGTTTTTAAGGAGTTACAAATAATGAAATCAATCCTTCTATTAAGGTCATTGTTGACATTGGTACATTGCACCATTCGAACAATTGGCTTAAAGTCATATGTGCCATTAGTTATTATATCGATCCACGATATCGTACAGCCTCCATATAACGGTACCACCGATATTTGCAATGTTCATTATTTAACCTGCTTTTCTAATGTCTGAATTTCTACACAAAGTTCTTTATGAGTTATTTACCCCCTGAAAAAGAATTGTCTATATAGGTCTACGATATCGTATATCCCTCATACACCGGTACACCCCCCGCCTAATTATACGGTATTTTTATGATTTTTTTAAGCCTATGGCAACAAATTGCGCCCATATATCGGTACCTCTATGTAAGTTCACGTCTTCATATAGCCCACATATAAAGGCACCGTCTTTATTTGGCATTTTGATGACATTTTTTAACGGAATTGTTAAACATGTCATATTTAATTAGTTCATAATGGGTACTGCAGCCTATAACAAAAAATTGATTACGCGGGATTATGTCTTCGTATAGCCTCCATGTAACAATTTTCCTTTGAGCGGTATTTTTCGATGGAATATTTTGGAAATTATTTATGTTCCTTAAAAATGGTTGAGAGTATTAAAAGATCGGACTGACCGAACTTAGCTGCTATTTTACTTGTTTTCACACATAAATTAAAATTTAGTCAAATACTATCCAACGACCATCCAAAACAGTAGGCTTCTGCTCTGTTCTACACCCCATATAAAATTACGTTCCGATCGGACTCTAATTGTGATCTATAAAGCGAGTGCAAAATCATCAAAAAAGCTGTTTTTGGTCCATTTCATCACTATGTTATTTTGCGATAGTCTAACCCAGCAATAGGCTTGTATTCTGACCTTAACTTTAACTCCAAACTCGGACGCACTTATATATGAACATAGAATGCTTGATCGACCCAGCTCGGCTAGAAGGGACAATTTATATATAACAGCGTGGGTCAAAATGTTGTGGAATATAAAAATCAATTTTAAAAATTTTTAATGTTTGGCTATATCTTTTATTAAAAATGTAATGATAGATTATTTTCTGTGAGAGGACGATTTTTTGGGATTTTGGCCTACGTTGTAGCTGTATCGAAAGTGTATATATGGAACAAATTAAAAAAAAAATATTGTTTTTACAAATATTAAGCAACGACAGTCGTTTAGGCTAACCTGTGATACACTCTACACCAACACACTACCCTGTGCTCTAATTTTCCGCAAATCACATTTTCTTCAAATATCATTTAGTATAAGGGTATATTATTTTCGAAAACATAAAATGAAAAAGTTCAATACACTAGTTAATTTGTTGATTTCAGACTATATAAGTCTACATCATAGATTTCAAATCGCAGACGCTACTTATTCCAGTTTCACTCTTTTTGAGGTAAATAAGCTACGATGAAAAACAATTGCAGTCGGCAATCTTGCAATAAAAGTAATAGATTAACCCATTTTTGGGGTGGAATTTTTATCTCGTGAAAATATAAAGATCGATATACCAAAACGTAATAGGATGTTTATTGCGCGGCGTTTGTATGCATTTTTATACCCTACACCACAAGGTGGTTAAGGTATTATGTCTTTGTGCTTTTGTTTGTAACAGGCAAAAGAAAACGATATAGACGCATAGTTCCTTTTGATGATCTGCATAGAATCACATTCTCCGTCCATTCATTCGTCCATTCATTCGTCCGTCTTTCCACGTATTTTTGTAAACAAAGTACAGGTCACATTTGTTGCCCGATCAAGATAAAATTTTGAACAAGTCATTTTTTTTGGCCCAAAGACGGACCCTGTATCTTCGTCCGATTTGCCTTTTATTGTGCGCCAAGCGTGTAATATTAGTCTAAATGGGATAGAATTTGACACATACGTCAAATTTGGTGAAAATGGGTTCAGATATAGCTATAGCTCCCATATATTGGTTTCATCCGATTTGTTGTTTAAGTTCCTCACATTCGTAATATGCACCCCAAGAGAATGATGTTTGGTATCTTATAGAGCTCGGAAATACCTTTGAAAATCTTATAAAGATCGGCTAAGATTTTTATATAGCTCCCATATATATAATTAATCCGATATCAGGTTTATTGTTCAAATACTGTAGAACATAAAATAGTCGGCCTCAACCGACTTTTGAATATTCCTTACTTGTTTTTAATAAAAAAAAAACAAGTTAGAAAGCAGCAAGTTCGGATGGGCCGAACTTTTAATACCCTCCACCATTTGGAACGAATTTGGAAATTTTCAAAAAATCAAATCCTAAAAAAATTCTGCTTAAATTTTAAAAATACCGAATATAGATGTTTTATTGGAGTCTATAAGACGTGGACCTACATAGGCATTGTTTGTCATAAGCCATTACCATATTCAAATTCGAAAACTTGAAATAAACGGTGAATAATGTAGCTAAAATCATCAAAACATCGTTTATAGGGAAGTACCGTTATATCGGAGCTGTGCGAAGACCTGGACCAGCGTAGATATTTTTCTGTCCATTACGAAGTTCAAACACGACATCTCAAATAATTTCGGTAGTCATTGTACCTAAACTCGTCAAAATACCGAATAAAGGGAGGTACTGATATATGGGGCATATACGAAAACCTTGACCTGCTCAGACAATTTTCTGTCACAGACTGTAGTTCCCATTACGAACTCCAAATACGTAATTTGAAACAATTCCGATGAATAATGACGCTAAAATCATCAAAATAACGAATTTTGGGAGGTACCGTTATATGGGGGCTATACGAAGACGTGGACCTGCACCGACAATTTTCTGTTATGTTGTAGTATTCATTACGAACTTCAAATACCACATAAAACAATTCCGGTGAATAATGTCGCTAAAATCATCACAATACCGAATGTCGGGAGGCATCGTTATATGGGGGCTATACGAAGACGTGGGCCTGCCCAGATAATGTTCTGTCTTAGGCTGTAGTATCCATTTCGAACTTCAAATTCCAAATTTGAAACAATTCCGGTGAATAGTGTCGCTAAAATCATCAAAATTCCGAATATCGGGAGGTACCGTTATGTGGGGGCTCTACGAAGACCTGGACCTACATGGCGCATTTACGAACTTAACCTGCCTACTGGAAAAATAAACATGTGTGCCAAATTTTAGCCTTCTATCTCAATTCGTTCGAAAGATAGCATGATTACAACAGAAAGACAGACGGACATGGCTAAATCGACTTAGAATTTTACGCTGATCAAGAATATATATACTTTGTTGGGTCTGACATGAGTATTTCGAGGAGTTACAAACGGAATGACAAAGTTAATATACCCTCCATAGTATGGTGGAGGGTATAACAAGTGTAAAGGTGAAATTAACTTATGCCTTTCATTTTTGATATTTTTTGTGGATAGTTCATTGGTTATCTCAGTCTCATTGCGTCTCTGGACAGTACAGTTTAAGGATTTATTAGGTTATCTAATCAAGACCAGATCATCGGCTTGTTTGTCTGCCAGTCTGGTGTTCACCGCAATTCTCGAGGGGAGTGTGTGATTTTGTCAAAATTTGATACATCGTAATATTTTTATGGACTTTAGAGTTTGGAAATGGGAAATATTGGCCTACTCTTTGTCCAAAGGTATCACATCGCTATGTAAGAAATTAATTAGTACATACGAGTTAAAACTTTTTTTATTGGTTTGCGCTGAAAACTGTTAAAAACTAGTTTAAAGCCTCAAAACTCTCAAGGTGTAACCCCAAAGCCCACATCAAGGATTCAATACTTATGGTTTAGGTCAAATATTAAAGTTCTCCATCCAAATTATTTCTACACCTGTTCAACAAACTTCGTTGATATATTACACATATTTATTTTTCTACATTTTTTTTTCTATTGCAGCTTATGTTAAGAGGATTTTCCTACAGAAGCCATATAAAGTTTAAACAGCAAATGCTGCAGCCGAATATATCAAAATGAATTGTTCAAGGTTCCGGGAATATGCCTAAATGTTCTAGGAAAATACGCATCCAAACCATAAAAGTTATTTATACATACATATATCAAAGTAGAGTAATGTTGTATTCCTTGTTTTCTATATAATTCCAATGAAATTCACAAAAGTTTCCTTTTTGATAATGGCCAGACAACAATAGGTTCAAAGTTCATTTTGGTGAAAATGGAATTAAAATGAAATATGGTATTATAGTTTTAATCGCCTTACAATTATCAAATAAAAATTACAGACATTAGACCACTTTTGTGGGGTCATAAAATGGCCAAAGCACAACAAATGCACAATAACAAATAAGCCAGACAATGGTAAATCGACAAATACGATTTTTATTGAATAAAAATCAAACATTTCTTTTGTGCACATCAACGACAGCCAAAAAACGTGCGAAGCTTCCCAAATGAAATGCCAGCAAAAAGTCATGAATGAATTTTATGAGAAAACGCACACTCCACACAAACACCGAGCAGAGTAGGAGGAAGCAGCAATGGCATAATACCAGCTTACAAGATATTAAGTATACGTCTAAGTGGCCCACAAGTGAACAACAAGTCTATAATACTGTACTGGCTCTCTTTGGAAATGAGAAAATCGTGTTTGGTTTTGGCCAACCCCATGCCCAAGCGTTGTAGTTCACAATAAGCAGCCATGCTTGTCTCTCAGCCATGATCCCTAAAGTTGTTGCTGTTACAGGTGCTTGTGGCTAGCTGGCTGACCGGTTAACTGAACGAATGAACGTCCGTCCACTGTTAATGCAGGGCCATGTCTGTCATTTCAATTGGCCAAAACACCGGCAGCATTACATTGTAGTTTTGTCTACATCCACCATTGACAGTGAATTTCGCTGTGAGAGCCAGAAATCGATTGATTTTTTGTTGCGTTTTCGGTCAGTGGCTGGCTGTTATTTCGAGTCTGCTTAATGTTTAGTATAAAAAACGTCGACAATAGAAATTTAATTATTATTTGCAATTGTCATTTCACACTGACCACAGCTCAGGTGTTTCAAGTTTGAGAAGTAGTAGAGTAGCTGACGGATAGCTGGGACAACAGAGCAAAAATGATTTCCTCGAAATATATGATCCTTGTGGTTTTATTGGGCCTTTCGGCCATTGGCTGTCATGCCGTCAACATGCAGAGCATGATCGATGATGAGAATGCCAAATGTGAAAGCGGCAGTGATAGTATGGCCTGTGTCAAAGTGAGGGCTATGCGTTTTGTGGACACTGTTATGAATAAAGATGCTTTCAAGGTGAGTTGGATCTCAAATGAAAATGAAAAACTGAAGCAAAATCATTTGCAAATACACGATATCTTGCTTGCAGATCAACGATGTCGAAGTCACACCCAATGGTTATCAAGCTCCCGCCACTGAGGGCCGTTCCTCCAGCCACAGTTTCTTCGATGCCGTCGAAAGCTATCTGAAGGGTCACGACGTTACCATGGACTTGCCTATGGCTGATGCCAAAGTCACTGTCTCCTCACGCAATTTGGCCGATGACGAACTAAGTCTGAAAGTCAAATTCTCTGGTGACGGTGTCGTCGAAGGCAAGGGTAAGAAAGGAAGCATTTTCAAGAAGGGTGTGTTGCATGCTGTTTGTGTTTCTGCATGAATTGAACTCTAATCGATTAACTTCTACCATTGATTTTCTTTCCATTCTCGTTCTTTGTTGCTCCGCATAGGCAAGAAACATCGTTTGCGCAAAATGGCCATGCCCATCATTGTCCTGATCTTGTTGAAGGCCATCACCATTATCCCCATGGCCATTGGTATTTTGAAAATCAAGGCCTTGAACGCTTTGGGCTTGGGCTTCTTCTCATTCATTGTCTCGGTTGGTTTGGCCATATTCCAAGTGTGCAAAAAGGTAAGTTCCAACCAGCATTTTACTTAAGAAAGTTTTCTGTTTTCTATTCTAGGCTTTTGTGAGTTGTTAAATCTTGGTGAGTGGGGAAAGTAAAGAGAGCCGAAATTCAAAGGCCATAATGAAGAGTGAGATAAAGAGAGTAAAAAATAAACAAGTGTTATTATTAAGCAGAAAAGTGTATACGACAAAGGAGGGATTTTTTCTGAACCGAAAATTCCTCTTTTGAAAAATTTTCCCAAAAAACGTAGTAAACCAAAGACATAAATAGGTAATAATATAATTACTTATGACGTCATCTTACACGTGCCTCATTCATTCAACCAATCAACCAACCAGTCAACCTACCAATCAAGAACTCTTGACACTCTAAAACATTCAACCCAATTGAATTTCGGCTCTCATTTTCCCTCTTGCCTTGTATTTTATATCTTACATAACAAAGCCATATTTCCTAAAACACGAAACAAAAAACAAAAACATGGTCATTACTAACGTAACATAACCATTCGAAGGCGGTTCATATCGAAATTTTAAATCAGAAAAAAACGAAAGCCCATAAGTGTGGAAAAAGAAATGAAACATAAAATCTATGTGCCGGTCATCTTCAAAAGTTTTTAACGGGAAAATTCGGAAGACCATTTGAAAAGACGGAAAAGCTATGTAATTCAAGTTTCATTGAAAAGTTCTAACGTGACACAGAATGTTGACGAAGCATTAAAAATGTTGTCGAGAATTAAGAAAATCTAAAATTTTCAATGTTGGCGTCCACTACAAGAAGGATATCAAATTTTCTTTATAGAAAGTTGTGTTGAAATTTATTGTCTCAACATTTAACAAATGTTGACTCAAAGTTCAGAAATGTACCTCAACATTGCCAACTGTATCTAAAAATCTATCAAACTATCTCCTGATTGAAAAAAATCGCCTCAATGATTTGCACTTTTAACGGGAGGCAGAGGCTAAAGAATTAGAGTTATAAAATTGACTTTAAAGTAAGTTGTGTTAAAATGTTGCTTCAATATTCAGAAATGTGCCTCAACATTACAAAATGTATCTAAACATTAATCATTAAATTAGAGAAAATTTTGTCGAGACTTTAAAAATGTTGACAAAAGATTCAGAATGTTGACGATACATTAATAATGTTGCTCAACATTAGAAGCAACCAAATATTGCCGTAAAAAAATATTATTCTTTCTATTCATAATTTTCCGCGATATTAACATAAAAAAAAATCAGAAAAAAATGCAAAAATTGGCCACAAATATGTTGCTGAAACATTTAAGTATGTTGCCTCAATATTTCGAAATGCATTCTGAGTTTAAAAAATCCTCAAATAATCTCAAATTAAGAATATACCATACCACAATTTATCAGAATTCAATAACATGTAAATGGAAAAACTTTGATCAAATTTGCTTCTGAAACGTTTAAATACGTTGCTTCAAAATTTGGAAATGCATTCTGAGATTAAAATAAATTGAAATAATCTTAAATTTATTCAGAATATTTTAAAACTTAACAGATACAACGCTAACACTTCATTCAATTTGTTAGCATAAAAATGCGTTACGATAAATGATGAATAAATGTTGTCTCAACATTTCACCTTTTTCCACAACATTTGAAAATGTTGCATTAAAAGAAATCATTTTCGATCAGACAAAATTATTATGACAATTTTTAGAACCAAAATTCTGTACCCTTTCCTTAAAGAAATTCACTGCATTTAATGTCTAAGCAGAGTTGAATTTACATCTGAAAATGTTTCTTCAACATTCCATCTTACTTACGCAAACTTTGCAATTGTTGGCTTAAATGAATACACTTTTTAAAATTTGGCTTACAATTTTGAGACACGAGGTCCTAGGCCCTTTTTAAAAAATAAAATCGTTTTCACGTCATTCAATTTTTGAACAGCAAAGACACATTAACATCTAAAAATGTTGTTTCAACATATCACTGTTTTCCTCAACTTTTGTAAATATTGCCTTAAAAGGATTAAGCAAGCATGGTATGAAACTGGCAATTACGATGGCCAAAACACTGTTCTCTTTTCTTAGAGAAAATGGCAAATGGTTTTTATTCCTTGAGCAAAAAAGACGCATTAACATCTAAATATGTTGCTTCAACATTCCATCATGTTTTTTCACCACTTGTAAATGTTGCTTACAAAATATACTCTTGATAAGAAAAGCTCATTGCAAAAGTTGTAATACTGACAGTTTAGAGAACAATGTTCCTGATTCCTTTTTCTGGGGTTTTATTAAATGTCTGAAAAGAAGGGGACTATACTGCAAAATGATGATTAACCAATTGAAAATGTTGCCAACGCCTCTGAGATGTAACATCAACATTAAATCAACTTCAAATAGTATATATATTATTTGAAAATGTTGCTTCAACATTTTATCATTTTCAAATGTTGCTTCAACATTTAATCATTTTCAAATGTTGCTTTATTATTTTATCGTTTTCAAATATTGCTTTATTCTTTTATCATTTTCAAATGTTGCTTCAACATTTTATCATTTGAAAATGTTGCTTCAACATTTTATCATTTTCAAATGTTGCTCCAAAAGCTAATGATATTTGTGCCTACCTAAGTATGAACAAAATCAGTATAGCAAATTTTCTGACACATTTTTTTTTTTTGGTATTTTAATTAATTGTAAACTATTTAATAAATGAAAAAGGTGAACCCATCACATGGCATTTTCTCAAATTAAAAGTCGTCATCTAATTTATTTTTATATATGTTGTTCAACATATGATAATGTTGCATCGGCATTTCAAAATACAAATGTAGTCAAATTATAAAAATCTTGAAAAGAGGTAAACGAATTGCACATTTTTAAAATTAATATATTTCATAACGAGAACAATAAAGGCCTTTTCTATCAACATTTATAATAGCTTAGTTTCTTCCGACCTCACATCATTCGTTTACAACAGCAAATTGGCTTAAAAGGAAATTCCTCATTCTTAAAAGCCCATTTTGAAACATCAAATTCCTCTGAATCTTAAAATTTCGATATGATCCCTCAAAATAACACAATTTTAATTATGCCATATTTAACGCCTTTAAAATTAATTACATTTCATTTATTTTCTGTCCCATCTTTTCTAGATCGCCTCTGAACATCATTCAGCCCACATCACCGCTCACGGTCCTTGGGATGGTCGTTCGGTCAGTTCTATTTCTAGTGTAGAGCAATATGAAACAAACCCCGCTGCCCAAACCTTGGCCTATAATGCTTACAACTAAGCTATTGTAGGGACAAGAACATTGCAACAACCAAAAAAAAAACGCCTCAATCCTTACCCAAAAACAAACCCCAGACCCTCCACATGGAACCTCGAAGGAACAACTCTGAAAAACAAACACATTTTTGTTACAAAGAAGAAGATAAAAAGAAAGACAAGAACAAAAAAGTCTAACAACGACAACGCGAATGCTGAAATGTGTAAACTGAAACACAACAAAGAGCCCTTGAAAAAGGTCTACAGCTTTTTGTTTTTTGTTGGAAGAAGGCACAAATTGTTAATAATGATTGATTTGTGTTAAGCCTTTCTCCTTCCATTCACACAGGCTGGTTATGTCAATTTTCCTGTTTCCGGTTTATTGCTGGCTTACACCACCAGCACCAGCACCCCATCATCATGTCAGTTCACATTTACAGCATCATTAATTCCAAAGAATTTTTCATTTATAGATTATTTTTATAAATGAAATGGACATTTTTTGTAATTCTTGTAAAGCCCAGCAACAGTTTGTCTTTGCTGGAGACGACCTTTCTTTAAATTTTAGTTGATTGCTACTACCTTATTTATTTTTATATAAAATATTTATTTATTTGTTCGCTTTAATTAATTTATTTATTTATTTTGTAATATGAAAAAAAAAATGAAAACAAATGAAAAATAAGAAAAAAATATTTAAAAATATAAATAACGTGTACCTCATTTTTCCTTTTTCAAAGAAGAATCTCAAGGTGTTGGCTTTTTCCACTTCTTTGAAAATATTCTGATATTTAATCGGAATGCAATTGCTTGCGAGAGGGGGATGTTGGGTGGCGAATAAGGGAAAAATCTTATAAGGGTAATTAACATGAAAACTCGTAAAGTATTTTATGGCATATTTGGTAAGAAAATATTTTCTTATAATTAACGCCAGACGTAGCAGAAAATTTAAATAATCCCTTGATGTAATGCCAAAGGGAGTAGAAAAAAGAATTGATAATAAGGCTTAAGGGATAACATGAATGATAAATCTAAGAAAACTCTTTGTCACACAAAATGATGATGAGGCTATAAAATATTGGTTACAGTCATAATTTTGTCCTTTAGTGAAATAATTTTGGAGAAAAAAAGATGATGATTTAAAGAATTGCATAAATAAAATTTTGAGAAATTGAAGAATTATTTTATTAAATACAAAATGTGAATTAATTTGGAGCTGATGAAATACTCATTTTAAGTTTATGACCTTTTTTTAACAATTTTGTGCCTCTCTCTATTCCATTATTTCGAATTCAAAATTTCAAACATTTTTTATTGCATTTCTCAATAGCCTCCCCCATACCAAACCTTTCCCCATATGTTTTCCCTTTTCGGAATTACCCCTCCTTATGTATGTGTCCGTCCAAAAACTACTAATAGTTAAGATTACCTAAATAGTTACCACATTAACGCATTTGTCTTTATTGCCGCAATTGAATTTCTCCAAATAATCGATTGCCAAGCACGTCCAACTTTCAAATAACTTCACGTACATCAAAAAAGTAATCTTCATTATTTGTTTGTTTTAAGAAATTTCGTATTTTCACTTGTTTTCACTTTCAATACAATTTTTACAAGGTAAAAATGTAAATTAATTAACGAATCGAATTAATTTAATGTAATATATGATAATCAATATATCAAGATATAATTATAATTATATAAAGATTCCTAGAAAACAATATTTTTTGTTAGAAAATCCTAGAAAAATACACAATTTCAGACCAGCAAAGCTTAACAGTATTTTTAAAACCCCCACGATTTTCTTAATTTTAATTTGGAACACACTTTTAAAAGATCCATGATTCTTAAATAAGGACATTTCTTGTCAACATCCCTTTTAAAATGCTATTCTAATGTCCAAGACATTGCAAAATAGTTTTAACAAGCTTAAAAGTATCAGTCGATTTTGGCAACAGATATACAGGGTAAGATAAACAAGTAAAAAAGCTGTAAGTTCGGCAGGCCGAACTTATAATACCCTCCACCACTTGGTACAAATTTGGCAATTTCCAAAAAAAAGAAAATAAAATCCATTAAAAATTCTGTTAAAATCTTAAAATACTGAATGCCTATACGACGACGTGGACCTGCATAGGCAACTTTTGTCATAAGTTATTACAAAATTTAATTGCGAAACTTGAAGAAAATTCTCTTTTAAATGTAGCTTAAATCGTTAAAATACCGAATATATATATATATATATATATACGAAGACGTGGACCTACATGGCTAATTTTGACTTAGGATGTAGTATCCATTACGAACTTCAAATACCAAATTTGAAACGATTCCGGTAAATAATGTCCCTAAAATCATAAAAATACCAAATATCGGGGTGTACCGTTATATGGGGGGCTATACGAAGACGTGGACCTGCACAGATTATTTTCTGTCTTAGGCTGTAGTATCCATTTCGAACTTCTAATGCCAAATTTGAAACAATTCCGCTGAATAATGACGCTAAAATCATCAAAATACCAAATATCGGGTACCGTTATATGGGGGCTATATGATAACTTGGACCTACATGGCCCATTTACGAACTTAACCTGCCTACTAGCAAAATATACAGGTGTGCAAAATTTTAGCCTTCTATCTCAATTTGTTCGAAAGATAGCGTGATTACAACAGACAGACAGACGGACAGACAGAAAGACACACAGACAGACAGACGGACATGACTAAATCGTCTTAGAATTTTGCGCTGATCATTTGTTCTGACATGAGTATTTCGAGGAGTTACAAACGGAATGACAAAATTAATATACCCTCCATGGTATGGTGGAGGGTATAAAAATTGCAACAAAGTCAGAAGACATAATTTTTACATTTTTATACCCTCCACCATTCTATGGAGGGTATATTAACTTTGTCATTCCGTTTGTAACTCCTCAAAATACTCATGACCCAACAAAGTATTTATATTCTTGATCAGCGTAAAATTCTAAGTCGATATAGCGATGTCCGTCTGTCTGTCTGTTGTAATCACGCTATCTTTCGAACGAATTGAGATAGAAGGCTACAATTTTGATCACAAGTTTATTTTTCCAGTAGGCAGGTTAAGTTCGTAAATGGGCCATGCAGGTCCACGTTTTCATATAGCCCCCATATAACGGTACCTCCCGATATTTTGATAATTTTAGCGACATTATTCACTGGAATTGTTTCAAATTTGGTATTTGAAGTTTATAATGGATACTACAGCCTAAGACATAAAATTATCTGTACACGTCCATGTCTTCGTATAGCTTCCTTATAACGGTACCTCTCTATATTCGATATTTTGATGATTATAGCGACATTATTCACAGGAGTAGTTTCAAATTACGTATTTAGAGTTCGTAATGGGAACTACAGTCTGTGACAGAAAATTGTGTATGCAAGTCCAGGGCTTCGTATAGACCCCATATATCAGTACCTCTCTATATTCGGTATTTTGACGAGTTAAGGTACAATACCCACCGAAATTGTTTGAGATGTCGTATTTCAAGTTCTTAATGGATGCTACAGCCTAAGACAGAAAATTGTCTATGCTGGTCCAGGTCTTCGCACAGCTCCGATATAACGGTACCTCCCTATATACGATATTATGATGATTTTAGCTATATAATTCACCGTTTATTTCTAGTTTTCAAATTTCAATATGGTAGTGGCTTATGACAAACAACGCCTAAGTAAGTCCACGTCATATAGACCCCAAAATAACGGCCATACATTTAAAATTTTAAAAGAATTTTTTAAAGATTTTTTTTTTTGAAAATGTGGCATTTTGGCCCATTCCCGGCGAAGCGCTTGCTCGACACTTTGTTTTTTTTTAGTGCCAACCTTGCTTTCCAAAATACTCCAGACACAATAGTCCAACGGATTGGTATCCCGTGATTTTGGTGGCAATTGTGCCCTAGAAATGAAGCGAGAAACCTCATTTTGTAACCATTCTTGGATGCCGCGTTCTGAGTGCGATGGTACTGAGTCCTGTCGGAATGTCCAAGGTCTGCGGCCAAAATGTTAGCGTGCCCAAGGCTTTAATACACCCTCCAGAATATTTTCGCGATAATATTCCACATTTATTCTGATGCCACAATTGTTATGGCGGCCCACACCATCACCATGGTCGGCGCTTGAGTTCTGGTGACAATGTACATATTATTAGCTGACCTCTTTGGCAAATAAACACGATCATTTTGTTTGTTTACAAACTGCTGGACAACGAATGTTTTCTCATCAGAGAAAATCAAATTCGGCAGTTCACCACTTTTGGCCAAGCGAAGCAACTCTTTAGCTTTTTTGAGTCTATTTTCTTTCTGTTGCGGTGTAAGTTCTTGTACTTTTGGAATTTCAATGGCTTTACCCCGAGCTCATTTTTCAATATTTGCGAATGGAATAATGCGATATGTTCAGTTCACTAGCCATTTTTCGGCCACCGCGAAGCGGGTTTCGTTCAAGTCGCTTCTTTACTTTTCGAACCATTTCCGCTGATGTTGCTGTTTTCTTCCGTCCACTTCCTTGACGTCGGGCTACGCTACCAGTAAAACGGTAAAGATCTATGGTACGAGACACAAAATATTTATTCACATTTAAATGCTGGAGTGCTCTAACGATAGCCACTTGTGGTTTTCCAGCCAAACATAAAGATATCACACTATCACGCTTGAATTCCATCACGAATAACATTTTTTGCTGGAAATTTTTTTAATGAGCTGTCACTGGAATAATTTTAGCAGCTGTCGGCAGAGTGGCTTAGAAATGACAGCAGTCTGAAGTTGGTTGCAGATTTTTCATCTCACCCAGTACATATCGCAACTATCGTCCGATCCACACGAAATTGTGCATGGGTGCAGGGTTAGGGTTCTGACCCAAGCCTATTGTTTTTGAAGATGTACATTAGGGGTTCAAATGAAACAAAAAAAAAATAAAATTTTCCTGACTTTGGACTAAAATGGACAACAACTTTCGTGTGAAACTGTATAACAACATGACGGTGAGCGTAAATATTGGGCAAATGCCCCCGGTCAAAAATCTAAGTGTAGCATCAGGGAAGAGTTCCGTAATCTTCCAAAATGGATTAGGACATAAAGGGGGTTCCAACATATTGTAGTGTTGTAGTTTATAACATGGTCAACCCCACACGGATATATTATTTTGTGTATTGGTTTATACTTGTATTATCCCAGATTTCGCATTTATCCCACACAAGGATCAAATATTCTAATAAATTTGTTACTTTAAACATATCCGTTTAGGTACAGAGCGTTGACCGCAATCATATAGTCGGTCCATTCTGCCTTTTGCCTTTTACTTACTAATCTTCTCAAAACTTTTCTCAAACGAAATCGCGGCCACCTACTAGTATTTATAATCAATTATCCATATGTATGCGGTAAACTATGCATGCACCAATCGATACATAATTTATTAAAGTAGGTTAACATTAAATAACATTTGTTTACAATCAAACACCTATCGATAATAATTGCATCATTTCATTTTGTGGCGATTAATTTACGCAATAATGCTGTATATTTTACCAATTCAATTTTTTATCGAAATTCACAGTTTCAGAGTTGAAAAAAAAAATTATCAAAAATCGATGCCTAAAAAAAGTATTTAGTATAGCTTTAATAAATAGCTCCTAGTCCAAAATGGCTGAGTTATATTTATAACGTTATTGGTCTCAATCGCCATTTATTCTAAGAATAACACTTTTATTTACCACCCACACTTTTCATTCAATAACAACACGTACCGTACCAGTTAAACGAATAGGAATTTATGTTGAAAAGCAACAAAGAGAGGCCCGCAACTATTGAAAGCAATGAAAGTTGCGTTCAAATAACAGGTGTTTAACAAACACATGTAGAAATAGAAAAGTGCCTATCGAAGCATTCTCTGAAATGCAATAGGCAAAAAACAAGCGTCTAACTCATTCACGGAAATGGTTTTTTTATGAGGAGAATTAAAGGACATGACACAGATGACAAATGATTAAACACAAACAAAAAAAAAAAAAAAACATGTAAAAAAGTATCAGTCGTTTTGGTGACATATGCATACTCTCAGCCAATGTTTCTTGACTTTCGCTATAATTATTCACAAAAAAAAAACAAAATGAGTGGTCCGACCGTCAACAAGATGTCTTTTGTTAATAAAAATCTGGAGATGTGTGAAATTTGAAGCTTATGTGGTGCTTATTTCACATGATATGAGAGATTTAATTACTCAAAACTTTGACACGCTATGGGGGAGGTACTTGATGGAGTGGGCCAATATTGACCATTTTCGCATCTGACCTTGCAAAGATAAAATATTAGGTGCCAAGTGTGCAATATTGAATGATCCTTTCCTGTTCTATAAGGTATATTACATTCCCTGAAAATATTGACATATAGATCGAATCCAAATGTCCTGAAACCGATTTGGCCCAAATAGACCTAGGATCTAGATCCGTTATTTCGATGAGGCACGCTTTTGCCGTATCAAATAATATATACTCTCAGTAGCATATATATAAGGGTCACAAGTCACCACTCTGGATAAATTAAATGTGAAACTGAACGAAACATATATATGAACGCTTGATTAAAGTTTGAATTACTTTCAATTTTGACAGATGTTCTTTTAAGCTATGAGACCACACATAGCTGTAATAAATATTAATTTTATAGGGTAAATACCAAAAGATATACAGGGTAAGATGAAAAAACTGCAACCAACTTCAGATTGCTGTCATTTCTAAGCCACTCTTCCGACAGCATTTAAAATTATTCCAGTGACAGCTCATTATATTGTTTACAAGCGTACAAATGTATTTTGGTGAGAATTTTCCAGAAAAAAGGTTATTCGTGATGGAATTCAAGCGTGATAGTGTGATTTCTTTATGTTTGGCTGGAAAACCACAAGTGGCTATCGTTAGAGCACTCCCGCATTTAAATGTGAATAAATCTTTTGTGTCTCGTATCATCGCTCGTTACCGTGATACTGGTAGCGTAGCCCGACGTCAAGGAAGTGGACAGCAACATCAGCAGAAATGGTTCGAAAAGTAAAGAAGCGACTTGATCGAAACCCGCGTCGCAGTGACCGAAAAATGGCTCGTGAGCTGAATATATTCATTTCCATATTCCATTCGGCAAATATTGAAAAATGAGCTCGGGGTAAAGCCATTGAAATTTTAAAAAATGCAAGAACTTAAACCGCAACAGAAAGAAAATAGACTCAAAAGAGCTAAAAGAGTTGCTTCGCTTGGCCGAAAGTTGTGAACTGCCGAATTTGGTTTTCTCCGATTAGAAAACATTCGTTGTCCAGCAGTTTGTAAACAAACAAAATGATCGTGTTTACTTGCCAAAATGTGCACCTTCGACCTTGGCATCAGAATAAATGCCGAATATTATCGCGAAAATATTCTGGAGGGTGTATTGAAGCCTTGGGTACGCAAACATTTTGGCCGCAGACCTTGGACATTCCCACAGGACTCAGCACCATCGCACTCAGTACGCGCCACCAAAAATGGTTACAAAATAAGGTTCCTAGCTTGATTTTCATCGCACAATGGCCACCAAAATTTCCGGATATCAATCCGTTTGACTATTGGGTCTGGAGTACTTTGGAAAGCACGGTTGACACTTAAAAATACCAACGTGTCGAACAACTCAAGAGAGCGCTTCGCCGTGAATAGGCCAAAATACCACAGAGCAACATTCGGACAGCGTGTGACGGTTTCATTGGCCGTTTGAAGGAAATAATTCGTGCCAAAGGTGGCTATTTGGAACTAATCTAAAGTATTCTAAAATTTGATGCTATTTCTGACATTTTTTGCTTTCATTCAATAAAATTTAAAAAACAAATATAAAAATGATGGCATTTGACTTTGATGCAGTTTTTTTTATCTTACCCTGTGAATATAGGGGCTATACCGAAATCTCAACCGATTTCAAAATAATTTGGCAATTTTTTTTTTGTTTTTTTTTTTTTGATTGCAAATTTCGTCTCTCTCTCCGAATTTCATTGAAATCGGACATATATATAGCACTGAGTCCATCAAATATGTAAAATCGGCCGAAAATATGTGTGGGAGCTATATCCAAATCTGAACCGATTTAAATATAATTTGGCAAATGTATGTTTGTTTTTAATTCCGTTACACATTCCAAATGTCATTCAAATTATAGATATATAGCGTATTTTGTGCATCAAAAACATGAAATCGGCCAAAAATTCCAAATTTAATTTAAATGTGCAATGCATCAAATACAATAAATCGACGGAAAATATATATGGGAGCTTTATCCAATTCTGAACCGATTTCAATATAATTTGGCAAATTTATTTTTGTTTCAAGTTCCGTTACGCATTCCAAATTTGGAGACTGTATCTCTAATCGATCAACAGCTATGTGGATATAAAATCTACATTTTTGGGAGGTACCTCTGATGCAATATCTCCAATTCCAAATGGTATTTCAAAAATTTATATAGCCTATGTTACTTTCAGGCGATATTATAGTATACATGGAAAGGTTCAGAAAAATCTGTACAGCGGTTTTCGAGTGCACAAATTACAAACATTTTCTGTTTAGGTAAAAGAGTCAAAATATTGATCACATGCGGATCTACCTCTGTTGTATTATACCTTATCAAATGGATGATAAACATTTACGCAAATGTATTTAATATAAGTAATTTATTATTACTATGAGATATATTATTTCACGATTTGGCACAGCCTTCTTTTAACGACAAAGGTATTTTTGTTGTTAAAGCCAATTTTTAAGACGAATTTGTGTTTAAATTTGACTCTAATTTGTCGTATGGCAACTATATATTACTATTCGGTTTTTCATTTACATACATTTTTGTTTTTTACTTTTGTGTATCATGCACCGTTCGAAACAAAACTAAAAAAAATTTCCAAAATCTTAAATAAAACAATATCTAACTGATTCTTATTCGTATATTTTTAAAAATAAAAAACTGAAATCTACATTTTGTGTAAACACACACACACACAATGTATTTCAAAGAAGGTCAGTTAAGTATTGAAAACATTTTTCAATTATCAAACTAAAAAGCAAAAGTGTTTCCTATTTTTAACCCAAAAATAACTAAACTACCAAAAAAAAAAAAAAAAAAAACAAATAACAACACACATACACATACAAAATTCAATAAAAATTGTGTCAAATTCGTGTTGTGAATAAATGAAGCAAAGATAAAACACACCAAAAAAGTTAACAGTTTAACTAGAGATTTGCCACTATGAATTATGATAAAACAACGTGTTTATTACGCTCAGTGGACTTGACGGAATTGAATGAAAAGCGGAAATGGAAAAGTTTTATTAAACGCAAGAGAATCGGAATATTTAGAAATGCTTTGAATTCTTTTTAAATCATAAACAATGCGGGTAATTTTGGCAACCAAAAAAAAAGAAAATAATATGTTAAGACGAATTACTTGGCTTCACACCGATGCATATATGTATGTATAGAATGTGAATGGTATATGTGATTTTTCAATACGAGGGGGGTTAACAAATTAGGTGTTGGTGGTATTTTATATATTATTGTAAGCTTGATTGGGTAAAAAATTTTATAACACCTCGAAATATTGGTCCCCGGCATGAGAAACTATATATGGATCTTCCTATCTCGTCGAGCTGAGTCGATCTACCTATGTATGTCCGTCCGTTCATCTGTCCGTCTGTCCATGTTTATTTGTAATTACGCTACAGGTCGCAATCATGGCCCGATCCTCACAAAATTCAAATTGGAGGTGGAATTAGGGTCAGAATAGAAGCCCATTGTTTTTATAGATGATCGCAAAATATTTTTTGGGTTAAAATGGACGACAAACCGAAAAAATCCTGATTTTGCTATTGCTCTACAGGCCAAAATTGTCAACCAATCGACGCCGAATTTTTCGTGGAGTTAGAGAGGTTTGAAGAAAGATAACAAGTAAAACCAGTAAAGAAAGTCTTAAAGTCGGGCGGGGCCGACTTTATGATACCCTACACCACTTTGCTAATTTAGTAGAGCTCCACATAAAAATTAAAAGTTTTTATGGGAGAATTCAGTCATACACGCTATGATTATAATTATAATTTAAAGTTCAAAGGACTAAATATGCCGAAGCATTTGTATATTTTAAATTCGGAATTGTATTGCCCATTTGGTGCACAATAGATTTGAAATCGGATAAAGATATATATGGTAGCTTTATGCAAATCTGAACCGATCTCGATAAAATTTGGCAAAGATATTTCTGAGATGTATTTGATATATTTTCCTGAATATCGTTGTTACGGAGTGCATATTACGGTTGTGGGTAACAAATATAACAAATCGGATGAAGTATATATATGGAAGCTAAGCGCCAAATTTCATCCCATTTGGACAAATATTAGACGTTTGGTGCACAATAAAAGGTAAATCGGACGAAGTTATATATGGGAGCTATATCCAAATCTGAACCGATCTCGATAAAATTTAGCAAATGTATTTCTGAGCTGTATTTGATACATTTCCCCAAATATTGTTGTTGCAGAGTGCATATTACGGCGGCGGTGGATAAAAATAACAAATCGGATGAACAATATATATGGGAGCTATAGCTATATCTGAACCGATTTCGATCAAATTTGTCACACATATTTTTAGGCCTAATATGGGTGTATATGCAAAATTCCATACAATTCGGGCTGATATTACACGTTTGGTGCACAACAAAAGGCAAATCGGACGAAGTTATATATGGGAGCTATATCTAAATTTTGACCGATTATCTCCAATTTCAATAGGGTTCGTCCTTGGGCCAAACAAATGATCATTGCAAAATTTCATCTGGATCGGGCAATAAATGCGACCTGTACTTTGTTTACAAAAATACATGGACAGACGGACGGACAGACATGCATAAATCGACTCAGAATGTGATTCTATGCAGATCATCAAAAGGAACTATGGGTCTATCTTGTTTCCTTCTGCCTGTTACAAACAAATGCACAAAGACATAATACCCTGACCACCTTGTGGTGTAGGGTATAAAAAATGTGGCCAAAATCATCAAAATACCGAATATCGGGGTGTTTAGCATTATATGGGGCTATACGTCATCGTGGGCCGATATAGCTCACCCTCGAACTTGACCTGCCTGCAGACAAAAGACTAAACTGTGCAAAATTTTAGCTTCCTCTATTAGTTCGTTGTGACTGTAGAAAAATATCGGTGAATAATGTAGCTGAAATCATCAATATAAGGAGGTACTATTGTATAGTGGATATACCAAAATGTGGACCTGCACAGACAATTTTCTGCCTTAGACTGAAGTATTCATTACGAACTTCAAATACCAAATTTAAAACAAATTCGATGAATAATGTCGCTAAAAATCATCAATATACCAAATATCGGGAGGTACCGTTATATGGGGGCTATCTGGCATAGGCTGTAGTAACTATTACGAACTTGAAATACCAAATTTGAAACAATTCCGGTGAAAAATGTCGCTAAAATCATCAAAATACCGAATATCGGGAGGTACCGTTATATGGGGGCTATACGAAGACGTGGACCTGCACAGACAATTTTCCGTCTTAGACTGCAGTATCCATTTCGAATTAAAAGTACATATTTAAATATACCAAAATACAATACCAAAAGTCCTGAGTAAAATTTTATCAATCTACTTCATTTCGCTCGGAAGCTAGAGTGACTCCCACAGACGAACAGACGGACGGACGGATATCGCTAAATCGACATAGAACTTTATGCGGATCAAGAATATATATACTTTGGGAGGTCTAAAATGTATATTTTGAAGTGTTACAAACAGAATGACAAACTTAATTTACCCTCTATACTATGGTGGAGGGTATAGAAAAGGTACTAGAATTTGCATTTTGGGGCTAAATTAGTACTTATTTTACACTTTATAGTACGAATTCCCAAATCCACCTCCTATCTAGGTCTTAACGATACACACTCGCAGTAGTCATTGTACAAATATTCATTATTCCTGCTTTTTCTACAAGCATAAAAAATTAGTACCATTTAGTACCTTTCTTACACTTTATAATACACGTTTTAAAATCTATTTTTTTTTTTTGTTAAAAAGCTACCCACACACAGTGAATCTATAGCCATAATTCATAACTTTGAACTTTAAGGCTGCGAAAATTTGACCATTTATTATTACGTGAACGGATAGAGCCAAAAACTTAAAAATTGGTATAAGAACCAAGATTGGAAAGCAAATTTGATATATCAAGATTATTTTTGGAAATGTGTACTTAGTGTGTACATGGTACTAAATTTGGAACATTTTTTGCTTAAAGTGAACGGATTGAGCTAGAATTTTGAAATTTTGAAGGCGTTTGGAATTGTATACTACAATTGGACGAAATGTACTAAATAATATTATTTTTGGTATTTGATACCCAGAACAGATAGTGCTTTAAGTCTGAAATTTGATATTAAAGTTGCTGTTCATGTGTACCCTACACATATGGAAGAGGTTTCGGTAATGTATACTAATGTACTGAATGATACAATATTTGGCATTGGGTGAAGGGATAAAGAAAATATTCTGCAATTTGATATATAGATTACCGATTGTATCTATATTTGAGATTTGGCAGTAGCTTAAAAACGCAACCTATATTTGTACGAAAAGTACTAAATGTTACTAAATTTAGAATAGGGCTGGAATCCCGACATTTGATATTGAGGTCTCTGTTGGTGTCTGTGGATTAAGATATGGAGGTGGTTTTGGAAGTGTGTACCAAAATTGTACTAAATGGTACTAATTTTGACAATTTTAAAAAAGTGAAATCCTGAAATTTTATATAAAGGTCACTGTTGGTATCTGAGGTTAAGATGAGGTGAATTTATTGAAAATGCGTACTTTAACAAAAGAAACAAAATGCTACTAAATTTGATATTCGGTGAGCACATAGAACTGAAATCCTAAATTGATGTCACTGTTGGTGCCTGTAGTTGAGATGAAGGGTTGGCTTTGGAAATTTGCAATATGAACGAAAATTGTAAAATACCACAAAATGTGCCGTTGGGTGTTGGGATAAAGATGGAATTTTGAAATTTGGTATCGCGGGGACTATTGGTGTCTTGGGTGGAGGGAAGGAAATGGTTTTGAACGTGACATAACTGTACGAAAATTGTAGTAATAAATTTGGAATTGGGTTTTAAGGTAGACTAGAATTCAGAAATTTAATATGGAGGCCACTGTTGGTTGGGAGGAGGTGGATTTGGCCAGAGTTTTGGCCAGAAAAATTGAATGTGGAACCATTGTGCAAGGGTATACAGGGTGAGATGAAAAAACTGCAACCAACTTCAGACTGCTGTCATTTCTAAGCCACTCGACCGACAGCTGTTCAAATTATTCCAGTGACAGCTCATTATATTGTTTACAAACGTATAAACGCATTTTGGTGAAAATTTTCCAGAAAAAAAGTTATTCGTGATGGAATTCAAGCGTCATAGTGTGATTTCTTTATATATGACTGGAAAACCACAAGTAGCTTTCGCTAGAGTACTCTAGCATTTAAATGTGAATACATTTTTTGTGTGAAAAAATCTTTTGTCGCTCGTTACCGTGATACTGTTGGTGTAGCCCGACGTCAAGGAAGTGGACGGAAGAAAACAGCAGCATCAGCAGAAATGGTTCGAAAAGTAAAGAAGCGACTTGACCGAAAATGTGCACCTTCGGTTGGCCACCAGAACTCAAGCGCCGGCCATGGTGATGGTGAACGCCGCCATAAGAGCCGATGGTCGCTCTCCGCTCGTATTAATCGACCGTGCCATCAAAATAACTGCCGAATATTATCGCGAAAATATACTGGAGGGTGTACGCAAACATTTTGGCCCCAGACCTTGGACATTCCAACAGGACTCAGCACCATCGCACTCAGCACACGCCATCCAAGAATGGTTACAAAATGAGGTTCCTCGCTTCATTTCCCGCGCACAATGGCCACCAAAATCTCCGGATGCCAATCCGTTGGACTATTGCATCTAGAGTAATTTGGCAAGCAAGGTTGGCACTAAAAAATACCAAAGTGTCGATCACATCAAGCAAGCGCTTCGCTGGGAATAGGCCAAAATGCCGCCAAGCAGCATTCGGGCACCGTGTGGCTGCTGGAACGAACCAACAATTTTCAAAGCTTTGTTTGAAAATTTAAACAAATCGTTAATTTTGAGTACTAAAGTGAACTGGTGGAACAAATCTAAAATATAAAGGTTGTCTTTTCGCTGATGAAGTAGTGGGCACTCGCTAGTTACATACAAAATACCATTCATATCACTAATTAATTTTTTAACCTGTACATCTTTACTACTACCTCTATAATGTACAAATGTTTTGTTCTTCGATTTGTCTTTCTCTGAATCCAAGTTAACGATAAAGATTATTCTTTTTAAACACAAAATTTTCGTTATTTTCTTGTGTTGCTTTTTTGTGTTGCTTTCCAGGGAATATCTGCATTCAACTGTGCGAAACAGATTTTTTGCGACACACACTCAAGTCAAGACTGCCATTTCAAAAAACAATAAATGCCATGGAATGAAAAATATTGTGATTCCGCAAAAATCGATAAATATGCATAGTTTCGTTTGAAACTGGGTATAACAGATGTTGTATGGTCGTATTTCCTTTTGCACTTCGTTGCCCAGAAAAAACGTCGTTGTAAATTGAAGAATGGCATTTATTAAATACATATTACATGTGAAGGGGGCGAAACTGCGCCATTGGAAAAGATACAACCTGTAAAGGTTTCAATTTAATCAATGCTGTATGAAGCGTACTAATTGTAAATTGCAAAATAACAAAGAGGTTGCATATCAATCATAAGTAAGAAGTCTTTATGGATATATAATTGAGTGGTGCTACTTTTTATACCCTCCACCATACATAGTATGGAGGGCATATTAAGTTCGTCATTTCGTTTGTAACTCATCGAAATAATCATTTTAGACCCAACAAGGTATGTGTATTCTTGATCAGCGTAAAATTCTAAGACGATTTAGCCCTGTCCGTCCGTCTGTTGTAATCACGCTACAGTCAAAACGTATTGAGATAGGAAGCTAAAATTTTCCACAGATGTCTCTCTTGTCTGCAGGCAGGTCAAGTTCGAAGATGGGCTATATCGGTCTACGATATCGTATAGCCCCCATAAAACGGTACACCCCGGTATTCGGTATTTTGATGATTTTGAACACATTTTTCAACTGAAATGTCTGAAAATCCACACAAGGAGTTGCTTGTTAGTACTTTATCCCTTGGAAGAGAATTTTCTACATAGGTTCACGATATCGTATAGCCCCCATATAATGGTACCCCCCGATATTCCGTATATTCATGATCTTAGCCACATTTTTCAACGGAATTGTTTGAACTCCTTCACTGTGAGATATTTATCTATATAGGTCTACGACATCGTATAGCCCCCATATAACGGCACTATTTGATATTAGTTATTTTAAAGCTTTTAACAGAATTTTTAATGGATTTTATTTTTATTTTTATTTTATAATTTTTTTTTTTTTTTTTTTTGAAAATTTCCTAATTCATTCCAAATGGTGGTCTTTTACTTGTTCAATTTGGGTAGGTTAGGTTGAAAAGAAGGGCCAAATTATTTGCCGCAATTCCTCGTGGACATACACATCAACAAGAATAGTCCTATTGTACCCTTTTAAACTGTTTGACATATTTTTAGTTTAGTAAATATGTATTTCTACCAAAGTCCGTTTACTTATAAATTTCGTTCACCCTTATGTAAATAAGAACCGGAATAGTATCATTTCCCAAATGCTGAATTCATATATTATCAAAAGCTAAAAATTAAAGATAAAGTGTTCCTATTTTGTGCAGATGTGCTTATAGACTAAGAAAACCTCTCTAAACGTATGACAATCTATTAATCTGCTTTATTAAAATCTCCTCCTTGTAAAGGAGGGTATACTCAAAATATTCATCGTAGACCCCATTAAGTTTACGTATTCATGATCTGTCTGCTAAAATCACGAAACAGCCCACATTATTTGACGTAGAACTTAAAAATTTGGCACAGCAATTTGTATTGTGTCTAGGATGGTTGGTATCGAAAATGTGATATATCTGCCCCCATATAACTATATCTCTCGATGTTCGGTAGCTCCGGTGGCGGAAATTTGACAATTTCCAAAAAAATAAAATCAGTTAAAAATTCGTTTAAAATATTAAAAATACCGAATGCATATACGACGACGTGGACCTGCATAGGCGACTTTTATCATAAGTTATCACAATATTTAAATGCGAAACTTGAAGAAAAATCTGTTTGTAATGTAGCTTAAATCGTAATGTAGCAAAATACCGAATATAGGGGGTACCGTTATATGGGGGCTATACGAAGACGTGAACCTGCAAAGACAATTTTCTGGCATGGGCTGAAGTATCCATTACGAACTTCACATGCGAAATTTGAAACAATCCCGGTAAATAATGTCGCTAAAATCATCAAAATACCGAATATCGGGGGGTACGGTATATGGGGGCTATATGAAAACGTGGACCTACATGGCTCATTTTCTGACTTAGGGTGTAGTATCCATTACGAACCTCAAATGCCAAATTTCAAACAATTCCGGTAAATAATGTCGCTAAAATCATCAAAATACCGAATATCAGGAGGTACCGTTATATGGGGGCTATATGATAACTTGGACCTACATGGCCCATTTACGAACTTAACCTGCCTACTGGCAAAATAAACATGTCTGCAAAAATTTAGCCTTCTATCTCAATTTGTTCGAAAGATAGCGTGATTACAACAGACAGACGGACAGACAGACAGACACACAGACAGACAGACGGACATGGCTAGAATCGTCTTAGAATTTTACGCTGATCAAGAATATATATACTTTGTTGGGTCTGACATGAGTATTTCGAGGTGTTACAAATGGAATGACAAAATTAATATACCCTCCAAAGTATGGTGGAGGGTATAAAAAGGTATTTGTAGTTCGTAATGGGTCGGCAGAACATTGAATATCTAGGTCCACGTTTTCTTATAGCTCACATATAACGATACCTTCGGTTGCTCGGTATTTTGACGTTTAAAGCCAAATGGTCGATTACCTTCTGGCGTTCTTTGACCCATAGTAGACCTTCTTTATTCTAAAGGACACATTGAGATCTCTGGTCTATGGTCTATAGAAGGCCTAAAGATAGTATATAAAAGAACTTGAGGTATTATACGGTCTACAGAAGTTTTTGATGTCTCTTTGGAAGGCCTTGCGATAGTCTATGGGATAAAGGATTTGAATAAAGTATTTAGACCTGCCTTTTGTTTTTGAAGTTTTTAATTTTTTGCTTTTCCGAATTCAATTTGCGAAAAAAAAAAATTATTACGGAACAATGTGTTTTGGTCCCTGTGGACCATAACCGGTCATAACATAACCGTGCTCGCTTTGAATCTATGGAAATGTTTCGAACCCGTGAAGTCTAATGACGATAAGTAAACCCATATTACCTCATACCACAAAATTGACAAACCTGATCGCAGCAACCCTCGTGTAATGCATTTTGGCACCGAACAAAATTTGGTCTGAATTAATATTATTTTCTTTTACTATTATTGTCACTTGTAAGTTAACGTCGTAAGAGCTATGGGTTTTGCATACAAATTAACCCAAACTCAATATCCGTTTGCGGGACTATTCGTAAGCATGCCACTCGCTTGCAGGTGTGTGTGTGTGTGTGTGTGCGCATGCATTTTTCTACAAACAACCTCAACTTTGTGAAAAAGGCCAAAAATATCCAAAATAGAAAAACAATTATATTTTTTGGACATTTAAGGGAGATTGAACGCGTGCTCGGTCGGCAATAGTTATGTCGGCCAACTTTATTACAGCTCAAAGGGGAACAAAAAAACAGTTGTGCGTGTGTATGTCGCAACTGCATTCAGTGTGGGGGGATAGAGTTGGGACACTTTGGCTTTGGGACGTAACCAGAAAAATAATAATAATAATATTGGCGAACACGGCTCGAAATTATACGACAACAATTTGTTGACATGTGGCGGAGGGAGCTACTGTTTTCGGCATTGGCGATTCCGACAAACTATTTGATGGTATAGAAAGCCAAGCACTCGGCCAGCCAGTGTCCAACACATTACCAAAAAATCAATCAAAATCACAGAAAAAAGACATTTTTAATATTTGGTAGTAAATAAAGAAATATTTACAAGCAATTGCGACGTCCGACAGAGCGAGTGTTTCGCCACTGCCCAAAAAAGTCCATTGAAAATTGGAAGTGTCATCATTTCAATGGTAAGGTTTTGCGGCAGTTGTTGGCGGTGTTTGGACGTTTGGTGCCTTCACCGTTGAGGCCATGCGTTTCGGACTCTCTGCATTTGGTGGCGAGTTGTAATTTCTTTTTAATATATGTTGGGGGAGCGGCAGTATAAAATCATGGGCACCACATGAAATTTAAATCATTGTTTTCATACCGATTCCATTGTGAACACCAGTGGCACTAGAATAGTTGTAACGGAATTTATTTAATAGTAATTTGCTTAGAGGAAGAAACACAACGATGGCTTTCCGCTTCACATCCTTTTTGGCCGTTGGCTGTTTGCTTTTGGCCGCTACCACACCCCTCAATGCTGCCGCCATTGATAATGCTGTGGCTGAGCCACGCATTCACAGCTCCGAAGAGTTGATCTCGTCCATTGTGGATAACTGCTTCCATGCCAATGGCATGCATTGTTTGAAAGAGAAGGTGTTGACCTATTTGGATACCGTTGTCGGTGTTGAGGAGGATGTAAGCGGTCGCGCCCTCAATGATGATGTTATCGAAAAAGTTATCACCGATCGTGTTGCCCGCATCTTGAACACCAATGAAATCCGTGTACAATTGCCCGAAACTGTATTTGCCAATTCCGTTCTGTCCTACCGTGCTGACCGTGGTTTCGATTTGGAAGTTCCCCAAAATGAAGGTGAGTTAGCCGACAAACTACAATTGGAAATATATATTTAAATAAATTTCGAATAATTTCAGCCCGTGGTGACAAGAAGAAGGATAAAGCTTTCTTGCCCTTGTTGTTGTTGATGAAGTTGAAATTGAAGGTTGTCATGCCCATCTTGATGTCATTGATTGGACTTAAAGCTTTCAAGGCTTTGATTTTGTCTAAAATCGCCATCAAATTGGTCTTGGGTTTCATCATCTATAACATTATCCAGAAATTGGGTGGCATGAAAATGACCATGTCTCCCATGATGCCCCCACCAATGCCAGCTGCCGAATATGGTGTACCCACCACCACTGCCTCCTCTTATGATCCCAGCAGTTGGGAACCCTCCAACGGTGGTCCCTATGCCCGCTCTGATGCCCAATACATGGCCTACAGCAGCTATCATCCCAGCAGCAGCAGCTCCAGCACCGGCTCTAGCTCCTCCTCATCATCCAGCAGCAGCTACAGCAGCTCTTCTTAAATCATTGCCAACACAAAAAGGCAATTGGGAGAGAACGAAAGAGTTTTCACTTCTTTCCAACTCTCTCCTTCAAGAGATAAGAGAAGACACAGTCTTCCTGAGAAGCACCCCTTCCAAACAAAACCTCATTTTCCCATTTAAGACAAAACTGGACAAATCATAGGTAATACGCGCTCAAACCCCGGATTTTGGTACCTACTCGAGATAAACCCAAAAAATCGCTACATTTTTTGTGGTTACTGTAAATTAATTTATTTATCCTCATCTCTGCAATCTCTTCTAAGAGAGACCGCCATCAAGTCATCAGCATCCCAAGAAACTTTTCTAGTCTTCACAGTTATTTAATGCAACTATTGCTCTATTCTACTGTTCTTTCTCTTTGCTTTTCTTCCTACTCTTTCCTTACTTCTTTTCTCATGACATTCTAAGAATGTACCTTTTCTTCTTTTCTATTCGATATCTTCATTACCTACATCCAAACAAAACGACCAAATAACATAAAACAAAGTTTAAGTTAATATTTATTTAAATTATTTAAAAAATGCAATTTAAAAAAATAAAACAAAAAAATTATATAAATATTTTTGAAAAAAAAAAACAATTCTCGGAGTTAAATAACATATAAGAATGGTATGGGAGAACCATTCATTTCGGGTTCTCAGCGGCTAGTTGCGAAAATATATATTTTTCGCAAAGCCTATAGTGGTGTGGATTAAACCTTTTTATTTGGAAACTATGTGAAGTAAATAATACTAGCTAATAATAGCTAAAATAATAAATCAAAATATCGTATATAGGGAGCTGTGCGAAGATCTGAACCAGCATAGACAATTTTCTGCCATCTTCTGAGTAATGTAGCATCCATTACGAACTTCAAATTCGCGTCTCAAACAATTTCGGTGGGTATTGTACCTAAACTCGTCGAAATACCGAATATAGGGAGGTACTGGTATGTGGGGCCTATACGAAGACCTGGACCTGCGTAGACAATTTTCTGTCGCAGACTGTAGATCACATTACGAGCTCTAAATACGTAATTTGAAACAATTCCGGAGAATAATGACGCTAAAATCATCAAAATACCGAATACAGGGAGGTACCGTTATATGGTGGCTATACGAAGACGTGGACCAGCACAGACAATTTTCTGCTATAGGCTGTAGTATCTATTACGAACTTCAAATACCAAATTTTAAACAATTCCGGAGAATAATGACGCTAAAATCATCAAAATACCGAATACAGGGAGGTACCGTTATATGGGGTCTCTACGAAGACGTGGACCTTCACAGACAATTTTCTGTCATAGGCTGTAGTATCTATTACGAACTTCATATACCAAATTTTAAACAATTTCGGTTAATAATGTCGCTAATATCATTAAAATACCGAATATCGGGAGGTACCGTTATATGGGGGCTATATGAAAACGTGGGCCTACTTTCACGCTAACTTTGGAACGAATTTGATAAGAAGTTAAAAATTGCACACGCGCATATATTGTTAAAGGTCAACGTTTTCGTAAGGTCCCCAAAATAACGGTACCTTCCGATATTCGGTATTTTAACGATTTATGTTACATTTTCTAAAGGAATTTCGATATTTACAATCCGTAATTCACCTCTTGTGTCGCAACATTGTCTAAATAGATCCACGTTTTCCTATATTCGTCATATAACCGAATTCTGATGATTTTAGCCACAGTTTCTTAAGGAATTGTTTAAAATTTACTCCTAAAGAAAATTTTTGTTTTTATAGGTTCATGTGTTCCTCCCATTGATCAATATTAACAAGAGTTTTGTCAAAATATATTACTTACCCAGAAAGAAACCAGGATGGAAAATCTTTAAAAAATGTTTAGAAAAAAATATATATTGACGTTACCATATTTTTATGATTATAATTATGTTTATTATCTATATATATAAAAATCAATTGTTGTTCGTTGGAAATGGAATCAGTTGAGAACGGCTGGACCGATTTGCATAATATTTTATACAAACGTTCGTCATACCCTGAGTTAGGTTTTTAAAGAAAAACATATTGACCAAGCCTACTTTTAAGTCCTCTATTTAGATTTATCTAAAATTCTTATATTTGCCAAAATAATGAAGATATCGGTTTGAAAATTATTACACGAGATACTGTTGACTTCCCCTCCACACCTAAGCATATATTTTGGGGCTGAAGAACTAACCACGCCTACTTTTTATTCTAAATATATCTACATATATATAAGAAAGTTGTGTTAGTAACTACGCTTATAATTCAAGAACCGCTGATCTGATTTTAACGATTATGACAAATTCGGAATTGTCTCTTGAAAGAAAAGGATAAAATCCAAAAAAATCGTGTATAAATGTGAAATTTGAGCATTTTCATTTTGACTTTTGAAATGTACAATAGTACTGTTTTATTTTGCATAATTTTTTTCCATTTTGACTTACAATTTTCGAATGTATATTTGTAGTGTTCTTTTTAATTCTAGTATTATGTGTAGTCTTTTCGGAGAGTATAAAACGACAACGGACAAAACTGCTATTTATAGATATAAGCTATGAACAAAAATATTTTAATTACTTTTTTAAAATCGCTAAAATATCACGAAAAAGGCCATCTCATTGCAAAAATTCTAAAATCGGGAAAGAAAAATGAAAAATTGTTTAATGGAATCGAATTTCAAAATAATAGTACATACGACCTTTAAACATTTGCTGTAAAATATTAGCGAACCAGTTGAAGATTTTTTTTTTATTTTTTTCAATTTGCTTCTCTTTTTTTGTCAATTTTATATAATGTACGGTTTTTTTTTTTTTCAATTTAACTTAAGATATTGAATTCGACCTTTTTTTTTTTGTCTTTTTTTTGTGAAAAAAATAAAGAATTATTTTCAACATATATATAAGAAAATCATGTCAGTTACTACGCTCATAACTCAAGAACGGTTTGACGGATTTTAAGAATTCATACAATTTCGGATGGTATACAATACGATATTAAATGGCAATCTTTCATGCCTAAAATTGGCATATAGCTTTCAACTCCAGGACCTAAATCGTGCTTAAACTGGTAAATGCGAACACATTTAAACAAAAAAAAAAAATGATCGACAAAGCGTTATAGGGCTCATTTCAAAATGTGGACTTACTTCTCTCACATCAATAATCCGTCCAAAGAGAACTCAAAATGCTAAATTCATTGGAACTGCAATCACTGAAATACCGAATATAAAGCGAATTGGACATTTAGTAAGAAAAGAATTTCTTCCTAAACGTTCAAGATACCTTAGATTACTTTTACAGGTCATCAGATAAAAGTACAACCCGATTTCAAGTATAGTTAACATTTTAACCATATTAATTTCGAAACCATCATCATCAAAAAAATTAATTCCCATATTTCGGTAATGGGTGTAAAAGAGTAATTATCTTTGACTATTCTGAAATCATTCTGCCCTCAATTATGAGGTGGACAAAAATAAATACCACGCAGCACGGTATTCTAAACGTTGGAAATACAAATTCCAAATTACAGCTCATTTTAATGGAAAATATTGCTCAGCTCCTTAAAACACCGAAAATTGAGCTGAGTTTTCACATGGGGCCATTATAGACGTTATTTATCATAAAGGTGTTTAACAATCAAATTAAAGCCTTTGGCTGAAAAAAAATAAGATCAGGCTATTCAAAAGATGTAATACCGACGGTAGGTGAACATCTATAATAATTTTTGTCATGAATATTTGTTTCTATTTAGAAATTACTAAGCAGTCATTACTTTTTATTAGATGAGTCAGATCTGTGATCTATTATGCTTTAAAAAATAATCATTAAAGACTAAAAGAATGGGAGTCGCTGATGGAGTGCAGAATATATGTACCAAAGGGTTTTTGGAAATCCGATCGTTAAGGTTACGAAAAGTTCTAAAATGTCGCCAATTGTTATTATGTGAACGGATAGAAACTAGAAATTTGGTATAGGTATCACGATTGGAAAGTAAGTTTGATATTTGAAGGTGATTTTGGAAATGTGTGCTCTAATTTTATGAAAATCACAGAATGGTACGATATTTGGATATTTTGTATTGGGTGTAGAGATAAAGCTGGAATCCCGAATATGTTTGTGATTGAGAGAAGGAGCTGCTTTGGTACTTCATTTGGTAATGGGACAACTAGAGAGCTGAAAGCCTGAAATTTTATATTGAGGTATCTCTTGGTTTCGATGTTTAGACGTAATGAACAAATTGTGTATTTTGACTACTAAGAAGGCCTTAAACTGGAAACGAACCTAAAATGTTAAGGTGGACTTTTTGCTGACGAAGTAGAGGGTACTTACTAGCTATTAGTATTAATATTATTGATATTGCAGTAGAATTTTCGAATTTTAAAATAAAAAATATTTTAATTTTTGGTACATATATAAGGAATATATGTTTTATGGGTACTTGTGTACTGGAAAGAACAAGTCAAAGGGCCAAAGATAATTCTGCCGGGTTAAGTGCAGAGTATTTCCTTTCCAAATAGCAAATAGTTCAAAATTTTCTCTTTCTAATATCAAAGAAAAATATACATATATTTTTTTTCAACTTTTTTTAAGTGTTGTGTTCCTTGCGATTTTGGTCATATTGATGCGCGAAGTTTCAAGTATACTCCATATATTTAATATGAGGGTTGCAATTGTTTAATGAAAATTTTAATACTTTCTGGGCTAGGACCAGGAGAAGGAGGATTAATATGGCCCATATTTTAATACAATTTAAGTTTGATTGATAGATTGAGATACAACGATTGAGAGCTAGGATATTTACCATACAGACATATACAGGGTGAGATAAAAATAATGCAACAAAGTCAAACGCCATAATTTTTACATTTTTTTTTTAATTTTGTAGAATGAAAGCAAAAAATGCTGGAAATAGCATCAAATTTTAGAATAAGTTTAGATTTGTTCAAATTGGTCACCTTTGGCACGAACTACGGCCAATGAAACCGTCGCTTGCTTGCGCTTGCTTGAGGTAATCGAAACTTTGGTATTTTTTAGTGTCAACTTTGCTTTCCAAAATACTCCAGAAACAATAGGCCAACGGATTTGTATCCGGAGATTTTAGTGTGCGCTGTAAATAAAGCGAGGAACCTCATTTTGTAACCATTCTTAGGTTGCGCGTGCTGAGTGCGATGGTGCTGAGTCCTGTTGGAATGTCCAAGGTCTGAATGTCAAAATGTTTGCGTGCCCAAGGCTACGATAATATTTGGCATTTATTTTGATGCCGCGGTCAATTAATACGAGCCGAGAACGACCATTGGCTGTTATGACGGCCCACACCATAACCATGACCGGCGCTTGAGTTCTGGTGGCCAACCGAAGGTGCACTCTTTCAGTTGACCTCTTTGGTAAGTAAGCACGATCATTTTGTGTTTTTTTTTTTACAAACTGCTTGACAACGAATGTTTTCTCATTGAAGAAAACCAAATTCGGCAGTTCATCATTTGGCCAAGCGAAGCAACTCTTTAGCTCTTTGGAGTCTATTTTCTTTTTGTTGCGGTGTAAGTTCTTGACTTTTTGGAATTTCAATGTCTTTACCCCGAGCTCATTTGTCAATATTTGCCGAATGGGATATTGCGATATGTTCAGCTCACGAGCCACTGTGACGTTGGTTTCGATCAAGTCGCTTGTTTACTTTTAGAACCATTTCTGCTGATGTTGCTGTTTTCTTCCGTCCACTTCCTTGACGTCGGGCAACGCTACCAGTATCACGGTAACGAGCGATGGTACGAGACACAAGCGATGGTAACGATAGCCACTAATAATATCGCTTAAACCACCAAAATACCGAAAATAGGGAGGTAATATAAGGGTGGGGGCTATACCAAAACGTGGACTTACATGGCCCATTTTCAATGCCAAAAGTCCTGCAGATATAGTATATATTTGAGTAAATTTTTAACTTTATTTCGGTCGGGATGGTAGAGTGATTTCCACAGACGGACGGACATCCCTAAATCGACATAGATATGCTGATCAAGAATATATATATTTTGTGGGGTCTAAAATGTATATTTCGAGTTGTTACAAACGGAATAGCCGGGATACCGAATAAAGTTATGAACCGTTCTATGGTGGCTATACGAAAACGTGGACAGTGAATTTAACCTGCCTACGGACAAAATACACATTCAGGGAAAAATTACGTTTTTGGTCCATTCCACCCGCAAAATATTTTGAGAATATCGCCAAAAACGGACAACAACTGCGATCGCTAGATCTAGGACAGGCTAGGACAAATATTTTGCCTAGTAAAAAATTAAATTAATAAAATGCATCGTAATTTCTTCATAAGTTTAGGTAAGTGTTATTATTTTTTTTTTTTTTAATATAATTATATTCCCACCAATAATATATGTCCCCACCAAGAAAAGGCATTAACAAGAAACCTTGAACCCCTTTTTTCTTCCTCAATGCCAAATCGGGCGTCGCGTGTCATAAAATTGAGGATGACCAAAAAAAAAAAAAAACAGAAAAAGTAAACGCCACATCAAATTGTCGTCAATGGTTATGACACAAAATGAAATCCCCTAGGAATTTGGAAATTAGACATTCACGGGATTACGACGAACTGAAATTACAACGCATACTTAATGCGAATTAATTAAATGTATAAATTTCGTTTTCAATTATGTTGGGACGCAATATTATGTGGGTTTTATGTGTTGGTGATAAATTGTGGTTGCTCTGGTTGTTGTTGCTTTGGCATTAGTACTTAACATCAGTGGAGCAGCAGGTGTATGGGAGAGGGTGGCAATTGCGATGACAATTTATATTCGAAAATGCGTCTGGTGAAGAAAACTATTTTTGATAAAACAAAAAAAAATATGCACACCATTTCATGTGCTAACCGGCAGATAGACATACCGACAGCCAGCCAGAAAGTAAGACATACGAAGGGTGAAGCAAATGGACAGCATAACAAAGTTTCGTTACTAAACAAACCAAATTTGTGCGTACAACATATTAAAAAGCAAATACCAATTGTCGTTGATGTTGTTGCTACGACGGTGGCGTCGGCGGCGGTGGCTACTGGGCTTGGGTCAATTGTTGGTGTTGTTGTTATTGTTGTCACTGGTGGTATTGGCAGTATTGTTGGTGCTGATGTTGGATACCTTTTGGAAATTGTCGATCGATCGATTTCCCGTGTACGTTTTGGGCTCTTTTGGCCCCGCTGCCTTTGGTGTTGTATTTTTGCGTCATCAGCGGCTAGATTTCGAATTTCTTTGGCAACGCTCAGCATTGGTATAAAATCATGAGTATTTGGTGAAATTGGTATCATTGTTTTCGAATCAATTCTATTGTGAACATCGGCAGCACATAGAGTAGCCCGGATTTTTGCTGTTCCAAAATTCAAACGAACCCTTTTTCCAATTTGAATTACTTGATTTTGAAGATGGCCTTCCGTTTTACGCAATTTTTGGCCGTAGGCTGTCTCTTGTTGGCTGTTGCCGCCCCCTTGAATGCTGCTGTCGTTGATAATGCTGTGGCCGAGCCACGCATTGACTCCTCGGAGGAATTGATCTCGAGCATTGTGGATAACTGCTTCAACTCGAATGCCCTTCGTTGCCTGAATGAGAAAGTTTTGACTTATTTGGATACCGTGGCTGGTGTTGATGAGGATGTCACTGGACGTGCCTTGAACGATGATGTTGTTGATAGCGTCATTGCTGATCGTGTTGGCCGCATCTTGAAAAATAACGAGATCCGTGTACAATTGCCCGAAACTGTCTTTGCCAACTCTGTTGTGACCTACCGTGCTGACCGTGGTTTCGATTTGGAAATTCCCGAATCCACTGATGGTGAGTTTAGCCGCCAGCATCTGAGGTGAATTGTTCTAACAATTGATTTTTTTTCTTTTTATTTCTTACAGCTCGTGGCCACAAGAAGAAGAACAACAAATTGTTCTTGCCCTTGTTGTTGCTCTTGAAATTGAAAATGGGTGTTGTTATGCCCATCCTAATGGCTTTGCTTAAATTGAAGGTCTTCAAGGCTTTGATCTTGTCCAAGATTGCCATCAAATTGGTTTTGGGCTTCCTCTTCTACCAATTGATCCAAAAATTGGGTGGTGCTAAGATGTCCATGACTCCCGTGCCAGCTGCTTCATCTTACGACCCCAGCAGCTGGGAAACTCCCAGTGGTGGTCCCTATGCCCGTTCTGATGCCCATTACATGGCCTACAACAACTACCACCCCAACAGCTACAGCAGCTCCTCTTAAGTGTTGTGCACTAACATTAAGCAGGGAATAAAATGAAGAGAGCCAAAACGTTTCTCTTCACTTCACACTCCCTTTGCCATTAATCTCTAAGAGGTTGTCGAAAGCACAAAACAAAGCAAGCTTTCATACTAGCTCCATTACCAATTCCCCAAAAAAAAAAGAACTCCCATAACAAAAATCCAGGACAAGCCATAGGTAAACGTAACTGAGGATTTCCTAAGATGCTACAGGAAATCTCACACAACCCCCAAATAATTGTTAATTTATTTTAAATAGTTTTTAAATAGTTTCACATTCAAAGCTCTTCAAGAAGAGGCCATAAAGTCATTTTCCTGCATGATCTACTACTATAAAGTTTTCCCTTTGCTTGCTATCCTTCCATCCTATCTCCGCCACTGCCACCTTACTATCCTATCAATTTTCTTGATTTCTTTTTCCCTACTGTCTATCATATCTTTCACATTCCTCTATCATTATAAGACTGTCAAAACTTTCAGAACTTTAATTTCCTCCTTTCATCTCCATCGACCAAATGACATCCAAAAAAACAAACGCACAAACAAAGATTAAGTTAATATTTATTTAATTTATTAAATCCAAATGCTATTTAAGAATAAAGAAAGAAACATAAATATGTAGAAAATGTTAAAAAAAAAATAATTATTTTTAATGTGAATCGTTTAACTGAAGCTAAGTTAGAAGGCGTAATAGGCCTACATGTAAATCAATCATAAGCCTTGAAGGAATTTAAAATTGATTTCTATGGAAAAGAAAACTAAGGTAAATATCACCAATTATCGTTAAAAAAATGTGTGTCGGTTTATATTCGACAGCTAGTGCAGGCACGAGTCGGTTATAATAAAGTGAGACGCGTCGTTTCAGAGACAGAAAGTCAGGATCGGTCCCTGTTATGTGACCATATACGTCTTCGAAATCAACAACAATATAAAGGTCAGAAGTGTCCTTTTCACATATTTCTATTTTCATCTAGAAGTGATTTTCAGTTTTAACAAGTAAAAAAGCTGTAAGTTCGGCCGGGCCGAACTTTTAATACCCTCCACCATTTGAAACGAATTTGGCAATTCTCAAAAATATATAATCTGTTAAAACTTTAGTTAAAATCTTAAAAATACCGAATGTAGCTGTTATATTAGGGTCTATACGACGAAATGGACCTGCATTGGTAACTTTTGTCAATTTTCAAATGTAGTATCCATTACGAACTTCAAATACCAAACTTGAAACAATTTCGTTGAATAATGTAGCTAAAATCATCAAAATACTGAATGTAGGGAGGTAGCGTTATATGGGGTATACGAAGACGTTGACCTGCACAGACAATTTTCTGTCTTAGGCTATATGATCCATTACGAATTTCAAATAAAAAATTTGAAACAATTCCTGCACAGACAATCTCTTGTCATAGGCTGTAGCATCTATTACGAACACTAAATACCAAATTTGAAACAATTTCGGTGAATAATATCGCTAAAATCAACAAAGTACCGAATGTCGAGGGTACCGTTATATGAGGCTATACGAAAACGTGGAACTGCACATACATTTTCCGTCTTAGACTCTAATATCCATTTCGAACTTCAAATACCAAATTTGAAACTATTCCGGCAAACAATGCCGCTAAAATCATCAGCCCGCTTATATGGGGTCTATACCAAAACGTGGACCTACATAGTCCATTTTCAATACGAAAAGTCCTGCAGACATAATATACATTTGTGTAAAATTTTATCAATCTACCTCAATTCTTTCGGAAACTAGAGTGATTTCCTCAGACGGACATCGCTAAATCGTCATATAATTTTATGCTGATCAGGAATATATATACTTTGTGAAATCTATAATGTATATTTCGAGGTGTTACAAACGGAATATTTCCGAATAAATAGAAATTTTTGACATTTTTCATTATTTCATCCGCTATGTATTTTCCAATGAACACCTAAATATAATAGACTTTTATCCTGTCCTAAACTCTATCCCGATGCAAACATTCGAGACTGGAACATCACAAATTTGGCTGTGGTCTAAATTATCCTCCAAATATTTAATATATGTTATAAGTATATAATTATTGAAAAATATAATAATAAATTATATTCCGATCCTAGCTCTGAACCCTGTAGTTTAACTACAAACTAACATGAACTGACAGACGGATTAACACACATAGCTAGAACGAGATATGATGATCGGTGTACCATATGGTGGATCTAGAACTAATATTTCGAGATTTTATTTTTTCAAACTTATATTGCTCTCACAACATGTGGTATAAATCAAAGGCCCAAAAATTAAATCAATATCCGGCAAAATTTTTTCGGTATTAATTGTAATGATAACAATATACCAGTTATTTCTGTAAAAGCTACAAAATAAAGTAATAAAACAGCAGTTAGTAACATCTTCACATAGTGAGCTCGCCCGACTTCAAAACCTAAGGCTTCTGGTTCGATACTGTAACTATATTCGTTATTTTGATTATTTTAGTCAGATGTTTCTACGAAGTTGTTCCAAATTTGGTACAGAGATTTTGTAACCAGTTCTACGTCCTATGGCATATCATTGTCTATATAGGTCCTCGTTTTTCTATATGCCCCATATAGCGAAACTTGTAGATATTTTGCATTTTTATGATTTAGGACATATTTTAAATCAGATTTTTCTCAAATTCGCTATCTTTAGTTCATAATGGCTTTTACAACCGGTGTCAAAACATTGTTCATATTGACCCAAGATTTCCATAGATCCGATATTTGGTATTTTGATGTCCTCGCCACGTTTTTCCGTGGTGTGGTTGTGTAGTGTTTTTTTTTTTTTTTTTTCTTTTAGCTGACGGTGAAACTCGAACTTTTAAACTTCGGTCGAACGCACACACACTGTGCCGACGATACTGATTACTGGGTAATGAGGAAAATAAGAAGTTTAGCTTCAGATTTTTTTAGGAGATACAGGGTTTGTTATACTTTGTAACGGGTTTTTTGGTTCATATAGGATACTAATTTTCGCCAGATTAAGCCCTCAATCCGCAAATAAAATAATAACAATGGGTGAGGTGAAACGAAACACAAATAGAACGATTTTTATACCCTCCACCATAGTATGGAGGGTATATTAAGTTTCTTATTCCTTTTATAAAACCTCGAAATATGCATTCTAGACCCACAAAGTATTCTTAATCAGCGTAAAATTCTATGTCGATTTGCGATGTCCGTCCGTCTGTCTGTGTAAACACTCTAGTTTCCGAACGAATTGAAGTAGGTTGATAAAATTTTACTCAAATGTATATTATATCTACAGGACTTTTGGTTTCGACCATATAGGTCCACCTTTTGGTATAGCCCCCATATAATGGTACCTCCTTATTTTCGGTATTTTGGTGATTTAAGTGACATTATCAACCGGAAATGTTTCAAATTTGGTATTTGTGTATACCACAGCCTATGACAGAAATTGGATGTACAGATCCACGTCTTCATATAGCCCCCATATAACGGCACCCCTCGATATTCAATATTTTAGATTCGTATAATTTTTGGTATTGAAAAATATAGGCCAATATTTTTATATAATCAGCATATAACTTTACTGCCAGATTTAAGGTGTTTTGGCTGTTTTAGTCATATTTTTGAACAGAATTTGCTGTAAATTTGGAACTTTATGTTTCCTATATAGAGGAAACCTCCATACAAACCTAAGTTTAGGTATAGTTTTCACATAACTTTACCCCTATATTTGGTATCTTGATAATATGCGTCACAGTTTACCTCCATTGACAGAAAATTGCGCATATAGGTCCAAGTCTTCGTATAACCCCGATATAACGGTACATCTCAATATTCGATAATTTTAGCTGCTTTACACTACTAAACACTATACTTTTGCCCGTTTTTTTTTCCACGTATTCATTGTCCCATATATCTGAAAGACCTGAAATTTGTGTTTTTTTTTTAAATTTTAGTAGCATATTCCAATGGATTTTTCATATTTTGCACGTTTCTTCTAAAGAGAGGAGGGTATTAAACGTTCAGTTCGACCGTTTGTAACTTGTTGGGAACTAAAAATTTATCTCAGCTTTTATTTCTGAATTGAGGATCATTATTGAGGTGCAGAATATAAAAACCATTCAAATTAAGTTTGGAAATTGTCGATTGTTCGGACAAAAAAAAATCATAAATTAGCATGATCTCATTTTTAGTGCGACAATTTGAATAAATCTTCAAATGTTTATTTTTAATAATATCGATATTTTTATACTGATTTATAGAATTGCGTGCAACTTAAAAAATTATAGCAACAGAAAGCAGGGATTGTTAATTTAAAACTAAGATTCCAATCTGTGCGATATTTAGATTACATTGAACATCAGTTCAATAAACATCCGAAAATTTAAAGGAAGCGCAGCGAAAAAAAATAGAAAATAAGGCCATGGATATTAAGCGTGTTTTGGCAATTTATTTAATCATCGGCATCACCATTGTATTGGTAAATGCCGAAGATAGCGAAATAGAAACATTGATGAAGGACCACGAAATTATACCTGATGTCCTGGATGAGGCACCCATGGAATTTTTAAAGGTTGGTCTTAAAAAGAAGTTTGATGTAGGACATAAACATTTTTTTTTATTTATCTAGGTGACCTTTGAAGGCGACATATCGGCCGACAGGGGCGTTGAGCTGACCCCCACCCAAGTTAAAGATAAACCGGTAGTCGTATGGGAAGCTGATGCGGATAGTTTCTACACTTTGCTTATGATTAATCCTGATATTCCATCTCGTGCAGATCCATACCAACGAGAATTGAACCATTGGCTAGTGGGTAATATTCCCGGCAATCAGATGGACAATGCCGAAATCTTGCGAGATTATATTGGTTCGGGTGCTCGAAAGGATACGGGTTTACATCGTTATTTGATACTTTTGTTTAAACAACCAGGGAAATTGGAATTTGACGAGCAGCGTCATACTGATCTAGAAGCTATTGGCCGTGAAAATTTCAACACCAGGAAATTTGTAGAAAAATATAATTTGGGTAGACCATTGGCTGGTAATATTTTTCTGGCTGAATATGATGATTATGTACCGTTGGTGTATAAAAAATTGGGTCTAACCCCATAGATGGTCACAAACACTGAACATATTCGTCAAGAATTCTCTCTTTGGTCAAGGAAATGGAATCAATTACAAACTATTTAATATTTAGTTTATAATAAATATATACGTATGTATATATTTAAATATATTAAAGCATATAAACAAATTGTGTTTGTTATTGCTGCCTGCGTCGTAAAGAACAAGTTAAAAAGTATATATTTTGACCTATGTCGCTTTCTCGGATATCTTTAAACTTTTGTAGGGCAAATACTAAACAAGTTGACCGTACATGCAATTTTAGCACCAGGTCTTATCTTGGCAAAAACAGACCGTTACATTCCATCATCATTCTAGATATAGCGTTGACAGAAATATTTGAATTTACATGATAGAAAAGTACTGATGAATCATTTCACATATTATAGGTGCTATGATTATTCCGAATTTTTAACATTTGTGTAGGGGTTAGCGAAAGGAGTGGGCGATATTTTGGCCCTTGCCCAAATAAAGGCAAAAATTCGGGGATATCCTAATTTGAAACAAATCAAAACTTTGGAACTTTTCAAAATAGCAACTATGTTTAGGATTGGTGTAAGTTACTTCAAACAAGAATCCGGGGGTGTGCGGTCGTAAGATTTTCTTCCATTACGTTTTCCATGTCGGCAATATCAGCCAGTTTCGGAAAATAGGGAGCACTCTTAACTCGGGAAGTTTAGACCAATTATGACAAAGCTTGCTAAAGACTGGGATTAATGTAGAGGCAATTTAAAAAAACTTGAAGCCAATCTGCTGGTTAACGCACACATTTCGGAGTCTAAGGATGCAGAGATTAACTGAAACCTTAAAGAAAAAAAATAAACCTAAGAGCTGCAGCTCTGAGACCTGTCTTGTCGTGATGAGAATATGCAGGGTTGGATTCAAAAGAAAATGAAAGTTACTCGCTTATAAGTCAAGAACAGCAGAAATGAACAAAATTTATGAAAGTCGAAATATATACCCTAGAACTCTATGTGTTGGGGGTATATTTGTTTGAGTGGGCCAAAATTTATGTAAGACCTCGAAATACTGGCCCCCACATAGAAATGTATTTTTGGATCTTCCTATCTCGCCGTGCTGAGTCGATCTAGCTATGTATGTCCGTCCGTCCATCTGTCCATGTTAAATTGTAATCACGCTACAGGTCGCAATTATGGTCCGATCCTCACGAAATTGGAAATGGACATGAGGATGGAGTGAGAATAGAAAGAAGTCTATTGTTTTTGGATATGATAGCAAAACATTTAGGGTATTGAAATGAACAAAAAACAAAAAAAAATCCTGATTTTGCAGTTGCTCTGCAGACCATAATTACAGATCATACGACGCGAAATTTAGCATTGAGTTAGGGGTTAGAGTTGGGCAGAAGCCTAACAATTTGAATGGTCATCGGACAATATTTAGTGGGTAAAATAGACCATAACTTTTATGTAAAAAATATTCGCAATTTTCTACTAAACCGCGAATACTTTTAATCCTGGTCAAATCACAAATACATTAAAGGGTGACTTCTGACCATTACAGTGATGCTGATAGCCAAGATATAGGGTATATAGCAAAATAGGTACAACATATAGAGGACGAGATGGAAAACCTGCAACCAACTTCATATTGCTGTCTTTATATTTGGCTGGAAAATCGCGAGAGTACTCCAGCATTTAAATGTGAATAAATCCTTTGTGTCTCGTACCATCGCTTGTTACTTGTTACCGTGATACTGGTAGCGTAGCCCGACTTGAAGGAACTGGACGGAAGCAAACAGCAACATTAGCAGATGTTGTTTGAAAGTTCTTTGAAAAGTGAAGAACCGACTTGATCGAAATCCGCGTCGCAGTGACCGAAAAATGGCTTGTGAGCTGAACATATCGCAATATTCCTTTCGGCCAATATTGAAAAATTAGCTCGGGGTAAAGCGATTGAAATTCCAAAAAGTCCAAGAATTTACACCGCAACAGAAAGAAAATAGACTCAAAAGAGCTAAAGTGTTGCTTGGCCGAAAGAGGTGAACTGCCGAATTTTATTTTCTCCGATGAGAAACATTCGTTGTTCAGCAGTTTGTAAAAAAATGATCGTGTTTACTTGCCAAAGAGGACAGCTGAAAATCTTCGCCTTCGGTGGGCCACCAGAACTCAAGCGCCGCCCTTGGGTATGCAAACATTTTGGCCGCAGACCTTGGACATTCCAACTCAGCACCATCGCACTCAGCACGCACTACCCAAGAATGGTTACAAAAAGAGATTCCTCACTTCATTTTCAGCGCGCAATGGGCACCAAAATCTGTGGATACCAATCCTTTGGACTATTGTGTCTGGAGTATTTTGGAAAGCAAGTTTGGTACTAAAAAATACCAAAGTTTGATGGCCATAGTCCAAAAGTGACCAATTGGGAGAAATCTAAACTTATGCTAAAATTTAATGCTATTTCCCACATTATTTATAAAAATGTACAAATTATGGCGTTTGATTTTGTTTTTATATAAGAAAATCTAAGAAAAACTCGTAAAAATATGACAATAGAAAAGTGAATATTTTTTGTTTATTTTTTCAATTTTTGTCATATTTTTTATCGCATGCGATTTTTTTAATTTGAATTGTACATTTTCTAATGTTTTCTGCACCCCGCAACACTATGTGTTTTTTAACGCAACTAAATTAGTTATGCGATGTTAGAAAAATTCAATATATTAAAGTTTTCGGTTTAGCCTTCAGCAAAAAATCGGCTTGTTTACTTTCCAACCCAAAATGGACTTAAATTAGTCTCGATTTAAAATTTTGTAATGCTATATGCTAAATAAAAAATGCAAAATGTATTTTCACATCTGAAATGGGCTAATCTTCATAAATCATGAACATGCGCCGAATGTGATACATCCGGTAAATAATGGCGAGTCCACAAAACACACACACTGATAATGTATCAATCGATTTTCATACCAAAACAAATTAACCGCAATTTACAGTCATTATAAGTCAAATATTATTTATATGAATAGGGAATACATTTATTCAAGCACAAAACCGATGTAGTTATCGAGAGTTATATGAAGTAATCCACCAGTCTAGATAAAAAATAACTTGTAATCACGCAAATGATTTTAATGATTACTGAAGAAGAAATTAGAAATTAGAAATCAGTACAAAGCTATATTTGAGATTTTTATTTGAATCATTAAAATTGTTTTTTTTTTTTTCTATTACCACGACAATCTCAGTAAAAATAGGAATAAATCTAATCGAAATTCGTATATATTTCACTATTAAAGGGAATTTTACCTTTAACATTGGCAATTGAAATACTAAATCTGGATCTTTTTTATACCCTCTACCATAGTATGGTATATATTAAGTTTGTCATTCCGTTTGTAACACCTCGAAATATACATTTTAGACCCCACCAAGTGTATATATTCTCGATCAGCATAAAATTCTTTGTCGATTTAGTGATAACCGTCCCTCTGTGGAAATCACTCTAGCTTCCGAACGAAAAGAAGTAGGTTGATAAAATTTTACTCAAATGTGTATAATGCCTGCAAGACTTCTGGTATTGAACATTGATCATGTAGGTCAACGATTTAGTTTAGCCCCCATATAATGGTACCTGCCTTTTTCTGTATTTTGGTGATTTAAGCGACATTGTTCACCGGAATAGTTTCAAATTTGGCGTTTGAAGTTCATAATGGCTACTACAGCCTATGACAGAAAATTGTCTGTGAGGGTCCACGTCTTCGTGTAGCCCCCATATAATTGTACCTGCCTTTTTCTGTATTTTGGTGATTTAAGCGACATTATTCACCGGAATTGTTTCAAATTTGGTGTTTGAAGTTCGTGATGAATACTACAGCTCATGACAGAAAATTGTCTGTGCAGATCCAGGTCTCCGTACATCTCCCATATAACGGAACACCCCCCCCCCCCCCCATATTCGGTATTTTGACGATTTTAGCGACATTATTCTCCGGAATTGTTTCAAATTTGGCGTTTGAAGTTCGTAATGGATACTACAACATATGACAAAAATTTGTCTGCGCTACGTTATTGTTAGCTACGTTATTCACCGATTTTTTATTCAAGTTTCGCATTTGAGTAATGTAATGGTTTATGACAAAAGTTGCCTATACAGGTCCACGTCGCCGTATAGACCCTAATAAACCGGCTACATTCGGTATTTTTAAGATTTTAAGAAAATTTTTAACGGATTTTATTTTTTTGAAAATTGCTAAAATCGTTCTAAATGGTGAAGGGTATTCAAAAATAAGCCCGGCCGAACTTACCATGTCAATCTCACTGAAAATAGGAATAAATTGAGCTAAATTTGTATATCTTTCAATATTAAAGGAATTTAACATTGGCGATTGAAATACTAAACTTGGCACAATCGGAACCTATTTTGTCAATTCTTATTGAAAGTAGATAATTGTAAATTATTGAATAATTTCACCCTTTCTTAGCACATTGGCACCATACATTTACAAGCTTTTTCAAATAGTTTGGCACCATACAGTACGCATTTGAAGAACCTATAAATTGTATTTTTTTTAAATTTTTGGAACTTTGCTTAACAAGTTTTGTACGACCGCACATTCCAAGTAACACAGAAAGAAACTAGACTCAAAACAGCTAAATAGTTGCTTCGCTTGGCCTAAAGTGGTGAACTCTGATGAAAAAACATTCCTTGTCCAGAACGCAAACATTTTGGCCGCAGGAATGGTTACAAAATGAGGTTTCTCACTTCATTTCCAGCGCACAATGGCCACCAAAATCTCCGGATACCAATCTGTGGCCTATTGTGTCTGGAGTATTTTGGAAGCAAGGTTGGCACTTAAAAATACCAAAGTGTCGATCACCTCAAGTAAGCGCTTCGCCGGGAATGAGACAAAAAACGCATTCGGGCAGCGTTCGGGCATGGTATCACTTCCAGAAGGATTATATTAAATAAATATATATCGAAGCCGAGTTTCACAAAATGGAAACGTACGTCCCGAAATTCACTTCATTTTGGCTGATATTAGCCATTTGCACTATGAACCCGAAATCGGTTTAAGGATATATATAAGCTATATCCAAATGATAGTCGTTCTCAATAAAATTTTGCAAAACTTTTTCAAATATTATTGTTGTCGAACGCATATTACGAATATGAGGGACTTAACACTAAATCGGCTAAAACATATATATGGCAGCTATAGCTATATCTGAACCGATTTTCTCCAAATTTGATGTAGTTGCTTCTAGACTGAATTCGGTTGGATTTACCAAAATTCAGGTAATTAGGACATATATTGAACATTTGGCGCACAATTAACTCAAAATCGGTGGAAGATTAATATGGCAGCTATATCCAAATCTGTACCGATCTTGATACAATTTGGCAGAGATATTTCTAGGATGTATCTTACATTTGGTACCAAATATCATTGCTGTGGACTGCATATTACACATGTGAGGGACTTAAAAACCCAAATCGGATGATAGATGTATATATATATATATATATATATATATATATATATATATATATATATATATATATATATATATATATATATATATATATATATAGATATATATATATATATATATATATATTCTCCAGCCGTAATTTGGGTGAGTCACATATTTAGATGTCTGTCACAACAAGAACATAGGAAAATTTTCAGTTCTTTATTTTTATGGATTCGGAAGAAAGCCTGATTATGATTATACGCTGAATATAAAAAGTAAGTTATTAAATTAATGACAAGTTATTAAATTAATGACAAACCTTAGTATACCGTTCATATGGTTCGGCCATAAAAATCAAACCGTCTATAGTGGATTTAAGCCATGTTAATAACATTCATATGTAAACAATAGCGCACTTCGCATTGCGTGTCAATCGAAAAGCTTCGCCTCGTTTTGAGCTTTGAATAAAAGCTCCAGACAAAAGAATGAAAAGAAACATACTAAAATCTACAGCTGTTTTGAACTTAAAACAGAGATTTCAATCCAAACGCTAGTCAGTTAACATTTAACATTAAATCAATACAGATCTCAAACTTTAAAAAACAAAATAAAAAATAAAAATCAGTAAAATATATTAATAAACATCATGACCTTTAAATACATTTTGGCTTTAAGTTTAATTGGTGGACTGGCGATTGTAAATGCCGGCGATAGTGAAATAACCAAGTTTATGAAACATTTGGAAGTGATACCCGATGTCCTGGACGAGGGACCAAAACATTTCCTAAAGGTGAAGAAATGAGAATGAATTCTTTGTAATAGAAAAGAAAGTTTAATGGTTTTTATAAAAATTGGGTCACAAAGAAATTTCGCTCATAAATTATTTGTGAAATCTGTTTTTTCTCTAGATCACCTATGACAATGGCATTTTGGCTGATAAAGGGGTGGAATTGACACCCACCCAGGTGAAAAATCAACCAAAGGTTGAATGGGATGCTGAGGCTGGTACCTACTATACCCTGCTTATGACAGATCCTGATGCCCCCTCCCGCAAAGATCCTGTCATTCGAGAATGGCATCATTGGTTGGTGGGCAACATTCCCGGAGATCAACTGAATAAAGGTGAAGTTTTGACAGCCTATGTTGGCTCTGGTCCACCAAAGGATACCGGTTTACATCGTTATGTCTTCTTGTTGTTCAAACAACCCAAAAAATTGGAATTTGATGAGAAACGTTTCAGCGATAAAGAAGCTGCAGGACGTGAGAAATTCTCCACCAAAAACTTTATAAAGAAATATAATTTGGGTGCTCCTTTGGCTGGTAATTTCTATCAGGCTCAATATGATGATTATGTGCCACTTTTGTACAAACAACTAGGTTTGTAATCGATGGCAATGAGTAAAACCGTATTCATTCTCTGTATTCATCATTAATTATATTTTACACTTTAACTTTGTCTTTTGTAATGGACCCACTCTTGCATCCATCTGGTTTGTTTCAAAATATACCAAATCACCAAATTTCAAACTAGTTTTGAGGTTGGCAAAGATGCTGTTGCTGATCTTACCAACCGGTAGTCTTAAGTTATAAACCTAATAAATCTTTTAATTAGCAGGGAGCCAGCAGCTGGCTACGTGCGCTCGGCGAAAGCAAAAAAGATAAATTAATAAAAATCATGCTTAGCATAAATTAACAATGCAAATTTCTCGGGCTGGGTATGTTATGTTGTTTTTCTTTTTTTCTAATAAAATGAAGCATAAAAAAGACATATCAACCTTTGTGGGTTTCAGTTACATTAATACATAGTTCAAGACCAATCAAGGATAAGATAAATGCAGACGTCTTCTGTCAGTCTAGTTGTTCAGCTTAGCAGAGCAAACTTGCAATGCATTTTATTTCTACTCAGATATCAGTTAACTGTTATTTGAAAGACCTTCAAAGACCGTAGTATCTCTCTGTACAATTCCATCAATAGTGGGTTGGTCATTTTTTTCTACCTGTCGTGGTCGAACTGGTTCTAGTGGACAAGTGGCTAAAATGCTAAACATTAACAGCCGCATTTATTATTATTTTTTTTTAATATAAACTTTATTAAATAATTAGAATGTGAGCACGCGGCTTTATCAATGTGTTTTAGTAATTGCACTGAAAACAATTGGTAACACCCACCCAACGAGATTGTAGTATACTGTCGAACTTGGATGTAATGAATAATAATTAAGGCATGAATTGAGAGTTTAAAATAAATGCGACGAAAAAATGGAACGCAAAAGCTAGCTTGTAAAACAGCTAAAGCCGGAAATTAAAATGATGCAAAAGGGCCATACACGGTGCTGGGGTTTCAGATAAATGGGATTTACGGAAGCCCGTACCACCTTCTATGCTTAGGTGTGGTATTAGAGACTTTTCTTAATTCACTCTTTAAGGTTACATATAATACCAAAGGGTAAAAATTATTGTTATTATTGTAATCTATATTGATTAATTCATGCTTCAAAAAGTGATCACAAATAACAGCTAAAAACGCTGAAAACTCAATATTTAAGGAGATATGGCCATTTTAAAGTTGGCAATAATTCCTTCCCAAAAAAGTGATCACGAATAATAGCTATAAACCCCGAAATTTCAATATTTAAGGAGTTATGGCCATTTCAAAGTTGCCAATAATTCCTTCCCAAAAAAGTGATCACGAATAATAGCTATAAACCCCGAAATGTCAATATTTAAAGAGTTATGGCCATTTTAAGATATGCAATAATTCCTTCCCAAAAAAGTGATCACAAGTAATAGCTAAAAACCCAGAAATGTCAATATTTAAGGAGTTATGGCCATTTCACAGTTGCCAATAATTCCTTCCGAAATTTGAATATTTAATGAGTTATGGCCAGTTTAAAGTTTCCAATAATTCTTTCTCAAAAAAGTGATCACAAATAATAGCTAAAAACCCCGAAATGTCAATATTTAAAGAGTTATGGCCATTTTAAAGTTTGATAAAAAATATTTAAGGAGTTATGGCCATTTTAAAGTTTTTATAATTCTTTCCCTAAAAAGTAATCACAAATAATAGCTAAAAGCCGTGAAAACTCAATATTTAAGGAGTTATGGTCGTTTTAAAATTGTGATTAATTCATGTTTCAAAAAGAAATTACAAAAAATAGCTGAAAACTCAATATTTAGGGAGTTATGGCCGTTTTTAAATTGTGATTAATTCATGTTTCAAAAAGTGATCACAAATAATAGCTTAAGACGCTGAAAACTTAATATTTAAAGAGGTATGGCCATTTTAAAATATTGATTAATTAATGCTTGAAGAAGTGATCACGAATAATAGCCATCACTTATTTCGAGAGACCTTTCAGAAGTTAAAATAAAATATTTATAGCAAAATGTCCATCTCCAAATACCTTTTTTACTGTCAAGTACACACCTTTAAACAAAATATTATTTTTACTTTTTATAAGCCTATCAAAATTCAACCCTGTATTAACAGTCAGCCTTAAGATATATTTTAATATTCTAGCCCTGAATCGTTCTACATATGTCAATGTCAATAATAAGTACCAATGTTAACAACAATTCATATCAATTGGTGCTTTTCAACGAGCTTTAATGAAAAATGCTCCCATTGCACGTCAAGATTGGTTCTACTCTTGTCAATAAATTTGTTTTTTTTTTTTTAATTTAGAAGATGTGAGCTCTTAAATTTGGTCTAAAGGTGAATTAGAAATAAAAAATGTTGTATACAAAAAAATGAATGTCACTATAACAAATTTTTAATCAAAACACATGTTACAACAACTGATACAATAAATATAGTCATTAACATAACAATACCCTTTGGCATATACTACGAGTGGGTATTTTAATTTATTGATAAAATATCACATCGCGTGCCTTTTGAGCATGTTAGGGAGGTATTTATCGACTAACGTCATTATTTTTCCAAACCAAATCAACCTCAAAATGCAGTCAGTATGAAATAAATAATGCATCATTTACTTATTATTGAAAAAATTATTTTATTCATGCGAAAGCTTACAGGCGGATATAATTGGTGGTTGAATTTTGTTGACAAACACAGGTAAGCATTCCAATGACAATTTTGGAGGAACCTTATTTATTAAGGGCTCATTTGTACGATATATTAGTCTCATCCTCAGTTGATAATTACTTAAAAGCTAAATTTTCGGAAAGGCCTTTTTGCCTTTCAGGTTGTATTCAGGCAATCATCGTCCAATTCTCAAAAAATTTAGCATGGAGTTAAGGGTAGGGTCAGAATAGAAGTCTATTGTCTTGAAGATAAATATTTAGGGGTTTAAATGGATCAAAAAAATATTTTTTTCCTGATTTTGCAGTTGTTTTACAGGTTACAATAAATAAAAACCAATCTACAAAGAATTTTGAATTTAGAGAGAGTTAAGGACTGGACAGAAGTCTAGCATTTTGGACGTTTTCTTTTTATGTGAAATTGTTTTGAATACCAGTCAGCAAGACGGAGAGGGGAAAATATAGGGAAACCAAAGGTATGGCATTATTTCAAATATATATATATAATATATCCATATATTGTAGTGTTGTAGGATATCACATGGTCGGCCCCGCACGTCCATAGCCTGTACTTACTTGCTTTATTGTTGACTTTGTCTTCGATTCGACTTAAAAATGTTTGAAAACAAATTAAATATTTAAATAATTTGATAATTTGATTTAGATTTTAGTACAGGCCTGAAACTTAGCTTTCAAATGGTCAACTGGTAATCTAAAGGGTTAAATGGTAAATAAAAATTGATGCTGGGAGTCACAACCCCGCAAAATCAACTTCAACTTTTAGAATAAGATTAGCTTTGTTCGAATTGGTTACCTTTGGCACGAATTATGGCCCTCAAACGGCCAATAAACCGTCACACGTAGCCCGAGGTCTGCGGCCAAAATGTACGGGTGCCCAAAGCTTTATTACACCCTCCAGAATATTTTCTCGATAATATTCGGCATTTATTCTGATGCGACCATCGGCTGTTATGGTGGCCCACACCATCACCATGCCCGGCCGGCCGGCACTTGAGTTCTGGTGGCCAACCGAAAGTGCATATTTTCAGCTGACCTCTTTGGCAAGTAAACACAATGTTTTCTTATCAGAGACACCCAAATTCGGTAGGTCACCTCTTTCGGCCAAGTGAAGCAACTTTTTAGCTCTTTTGAGTCTATTTTCTTTCTGTTGCGGTGTAAGTTCTTGCACTTTTTGAAATTTTAATGGCTTTAACCCGAGCAAATTTTTCAATATTTGCCGAATGGAATACTGCGATATGTTCAGCTCACGAGCCATTTTTCGGCCACTGCGACGCGGGTTTCGATCAAGTCGCTTCTTTACTTTTCGAACCATTTCTGCTGATGTTACTGTTTTCTTCCGTCCACTTCCTTGACATCGGGCTACGCTACAGGTATCACGGTAAAGAGCGATGGTACGAGACACAAACGATTTATTCACATTTAAATGCTGGAGTGTTCTAACGATATCCACTTGTTGTTTTCCAGCCAAGTATAAGGAAATCACATTAAAACAACATTTAAAGGTGAATAAATCTTTTATGTTTCGTACCATCGCTCGTTACCGTGACACTGGTAGCGTAGCCCGACGTCAAGGAAATGTACGGAAGAAAACAGCAACATCAGCAGAAATGGTTCGAAAAGTAAAGTTGATCGAAACCTGCGTCGCAGTGGCCGAAAATATCGGCAAATATTGAAAAATGAGCTCGAGGAAAATCCATTGAAATTCCAAAAAGTGCAAGAACTTACACCGCAACGGAAAGAAAATAGACTCAAAAGAGAAAAGAGCTTCGCTTGGTCGAAAGTGGTGAACTGCCGAATTTGGTTTTCTTCGTTGAGAAAACATTCGTTGTCCAGCAGTTTGTAAACAAACAAAATGATCGTGTTTACTTGCCAAAGGGGTGATGATGAAAATGTGCACCTTCGGTTGGCCACCAGAACTCAAGCGCCGGCCATGGTGGTGGTGTGGGCCACCATAACAGCCGATGGTCGCTCTCCGCTCATATTAACCGATCATGGCATCAGAATAAATGCCGAATATTATCTCGAAAATTCTGGAGGATGTATTAAAGCCTTGGCACGCAAACATTTTTGCCGCAGACCTTGGACATTCCAACTCGGCACCATCGTACTCAGCACGCGCCACCCAATGATGGTTACAAAATGTGGTTTCTCGCTTCATTTTCAGCACACAATGGCCACCAAAATCTCCGGATACCAATCCGTTGGACTGTTGTGTCACTAAAAAATACCTAAGTGTCGATCGCCTCAAGCAAGCGCTTCCCCGGAAATAGGCCAAAATACCGCAGAGCAACATTCGGGCAGCGTGTGACGGTTTCATTGACCATAATTCGTGCTAATGGTGACCAATTCAAGAAATCCAAAACTTTTTCTAAAATTTGATGCTATTTCCGACATTTTTTGCTTTCATTCAATAGAATTAACAAAAATGTAAATTTTATGGCTTTTGACTTTGTTGCAGTTTTTTTTATCTCACCCTGTATGTCCGAGCGGTGAAGATCTATATTTGTGCTATGTGTGTCCATGGAGTTATGCCAAATGATAGGGATTCAATATTATGTTGTAAGTGCCAACTAAAATTGTTTAAAGAATGGTTAAAGAATATCGCAAGGCACGTGGACCTATAGAGACCACTTTCTGCCTAAGTGTCCATTAAGAACTTCAAATACAAAATTTCAAACAATTACGTTGAAAATCTGGTTATAACATTATTAAAATACACTCAAACTACGGTGTCGGGCAAAAATGTCTGCTGTTGATTATAAATGTCGATAAATGACACAAAAATTGAATTTGAACTTACCGTCCACTCAATATCAGCATTGCTTCCAGGAAGATGCATAAAAGCGTTATTAATATTAGTCACAATTGTCCTCGCCAATTAAACACAATGATCGTCGAGGAAACTTACACATGCAGCTAACTTAATCCTTTTTAATTTCGATCACGCTGGAGGTTTTTCAAATAGAATAAATATGTGTAGTTTAAATCACCATGCACTTATACAATGTAAACATCATATTTATTGTCATTCCTTATTCCACAATTCCGGCGAGGCAACAGAAATTTGTCTTAGAGACCTTATTACATTTTTTAACTTATCGTAACAAAGAGCAACAATGTAATTCTGAAAATCGTTCTTAGTGCCTTATTTGAGGACATAATGGGATATGATATTATTTTTTTATAATCTGTTATTCTACTACGAAAATCATCAAAGAAATCACAAACGCGTAAATCCCGATACGACTCGAACGCTTAAATACACTTTAAAAAATCGCATAACGCGAAAATCCGTGTAAATTATATTTAATTTTAGTTTGGTTCTATGTTGTCCTTTCAAACGAAAATCGAAAATAAAGTCAGTCACACACGCGAAAACCCGTTAACACTCACTCGCGAAAAAAACCCGAACCGAACCAAAAAACCCGTATGTGTCGAGTATTTACATAAATCTTTTCGAAACGTAGATAAATCGCATTTAATTGTTTTAAATAAAAAAATCTTCACTTGTTCATTAAGATTTGAGATAGTGAATATTTATTCATTCCTGAAAAAAAAGAAAATTGTTAAGATATTAATTTATAACAATTTCAATGATTTTAATGGATCTTTATATACACAATATCTACTCGGGTTAATCCTGATTACAGACAAATCTAAGCTAAAAATCCTCGTATTTTAAATATATTTTTGAAAAATAATTAAAGCTTTTAATATTTTCATTTAATTTATGTTGCTTAATAATTGAAATAAGAAGGAAAATATAGCAAACTCCTTATTTGAAATATTTAACAGAAATTGGCCCTGTCCTGTCCCTATCCCCCTTTGCAAGAATAATATAGAGCATACAAAACTTTTATAGTGACTGGCGAATTATCAGAGTTAATTTGGGTAGAGATTTTTTAAGTACTTCTATCGTTAAATTCAAAATTAATTAAAACAAATAAAAAAGCTGTAAGTTCGGCCGGACCAATGTTTGAATATCTCCACAATTCGGAACGATTTTGGCAATTTTCAAAAAAAAATAAAATCCGTAAAAAAAATCGGTTAAAATCTTGAAAATACCGATTGTAGCCGTTATATTAGGGTCTATATGACGACGTGGACCTGCATAGGCAACTTTTGTCATAAACCATTACAATACTCAAATTCGAAACTTGAATATTGGGGTTATACGAAGACGTGGACCAGCTCAGACAATTTTCTGTCATAGGCTGTAGTATCCATTACAAACGCTAAAATATGGAATATTGGGAAGTACCGTTATATGGGGACTATACGAAGACGTTGACCCGCACAGACAATTTTGTGTCTTAGGCTGTAGTATTCGATCTCAAACAACAAATTTAAAACAATTCCGGTGAATAATTTCGCTAAATTCATCCAAATGCCGAATATCGGGAGGTGCCGTTATATGGGGGCTATACGAAGACGTGGACCTGCTCAATTGTCTATCATAGAGTAATTTCCACAGACGGAGGACATTGCAAAATCGACATAGAATTTTATGCTGATCAAGAATATATATACTTTGTGGGGTCTAAAATGTATATTTCGAGGTGTTGCAAACGGAATGACAAACTTAATATATGGAGGGTGTATTAAGTTTGTCATTCCGTGGGTATAAAAAGAAATAAAATTATTGCCCTATTTTGATTCTATGATTTACACCATATTCAACATTAAACCGTTTTTTTCAATTCTTATTTAATAATATTATTGTTTAGGTTTGTTTTATATTTAGCATATCGATATATGGGCGCCATTCTAAACCCTAAATCTACATTGGACAACTTTTGCCATTAGATGTTGTCCCCAAAAAGATCTTAAAATATCAAATTACAAGGGACCATATTTAACATAGAAAACATTTTGTTGCCAAATGTCAAAGCAGTTCATAATATAATGAGACCTCTTTCTAGATTTCAACAGACATCCAGACATAGCTAAATCAATTTTATGGTGACCAAGAATACAAAGAAATGACAAATTTACAATACCCTCATCTTATGGTGAAAGGAATAAAAATTATAAAAAAAAGGGAGTATGAGGTAACAGAAATACAGAGTACTATATACAATTTGGAGATGAAAGTCAAACAGGAAACAAATATAAGAATTAGCGAACAGATTTGAACTGAATTCATATGAAACTCAAATTTTCTGTGCAAATATAAAATTCGTATTTAAAATTTCACAATTTCATTCTGGCATGTTATGTGAATATTATTAACAAGTAAGCAAAGGCTACTTGCCGATCTGAAAAAATGTTGGCAAGAATAAGAGTTCTCTAAGAAACATCTCCATATCTACTACATAATAAAAGCAAATATTGAACTTAATTGCTCCCATTTTCGAATAATTATCATAGACCTGGAACCAATATTTTAGAAAAACATACGATCTCTAAAGAAACTTCGATGCTTTACAAAGCAGATGTTCCTACTACATCAAATACCTAATTCGCTCTTGCGGAGAACAGAAATTACACATTCGTTATTCGTATTTTTTACACAAAATTGTTGTCAATTTTATCAGCAAAATATTATCCGATGACCAGTCAAAATTCTAGGCTTCAATGCTGTCTTTGACTCTAACCTTATAAAAAATTCCATATCTATTGGTCCTGAGTTGAGAACTGTGGGCGACAAAATCTAGACAGTTTTTATGTTTTTTGTCCATTTAAGAACCTAAATATTTGGCGAAACCCATCTGGCAACGCCATAACTTTTGACAGAGATGTCACATCGCTTAATGAGATACCGCGTTTGAAGCGTCAGTCCAAGCAGATTTTTACCATGAACCAATACACGCCACGCTAAATAGTTGACATTTACATTCAACAGAAGAAGTCATTGGTGAAAACTCAACGTGCTTTTAAAACATTAAAAAATATGAGAAGTGCGCCTTCTAAGAACACCATTAAGCGTTTATGCGAAAATTTTTCGACTGGTAAGGCTCTTTCTAATCCGAAGAGGCCATATAAAAGTCGACCAAGGCGATCGGCCGAGAATATCGCTGCCGTACGAGCCAGTGTTGAGAGGTCCCCAAGAACATCCCAAAAACGCCGTTCTCAGCAGTTGGGCATGGCTCGGTCCACTTTACAACGGATTATTCGCATTGATTTGCATTTGTTCCCGTACAAAATTCAATTGACGCAAAGAATGTTGCCTGCGGACAAGCCTCGTCGATTGGAATGGGCCCAAAGAGTCATGGGTCCGTCGAATATGGGCAACCCTGTATATATATTTTACCTATTTTGCTATATATCCGATGTATTGGCAATCGGCATCACTGTAACGGCCAGAAGTGACATTTTAATGTATTTGTGATTTCACAGGGATTAAAAATATTCGCGGTTTAGTGGAAATGTAAATATAAATTATGATCTATTTTACCCGCTAAATATTATCTGATGACCACCCAAATTGATAGTCTTCTACCCAGCCTTTAACTCTAACGTCATGCAAAATTTCACGTCGATTACAATTGCAAAATCACTTTTTTATTGGTATATTTTATTTTCGATTTTCTTAGATTTGATCGTTTTCTGGCAAAAGACCATTCCGAATTGATGGGAATTGTGAAAATCGGCCTAGCGGGTCTTGATTTATAAGCAGAATAAATAAGATCAATTCTTTCACATATATATTGTACCCATTTTGCTATATATCCGATTTCTTGGCTATTAGCTTCACTGTAATGGTCAGAAGTGATCTAGTGATTTGGCTGGGATTGAAAATATTCGCGGTTTAGTGGGCATTTTCCTATTATCTTACATAAAAGTTAGGGTCTATTTTACCCGCTAATTATTGTCAGATGGCCGCCCAAATTGGTAGGTTTCTGCCCACTCCTAAACTCTAACTCCATGTAAATGTTCCCGTCGATTGGTTTATAATTGTGGCCTATAGAGCAACTGCAAAATCAGGAAATTTTTCAGTTTTTGGTCCATTTCAACCCCCAAATATAGGGCGACCATCTCCATAAACAATAGGGTTCTATTCTGTTCATAACCCCACCATCTCCAAATCAATAGGCTTCTATTCTGACCCTTACTCCACCTCCATGCTGAATTTTGTGAGAATCGGGTCATAGTACTTATTACCAGTAGCGTGATTTACATGGACAGACGAACGGACGAACATACATAGCTAGATCGACTCAGTTCAGCGAGATAGGAAGATCTATACATACATTTTTATGTGCAGAGCAAATATTTCGAGGTTCGTTGGCCCAGTCAAACTTATAATACCCCCAAAATATAGTGTTGTGGAGTAAAAAGAGTTAAATTCAATATCAAATAGAAATACACAGCAAATGTAAAAAAGTTGTTCCAGCGTCCAATTACATAGACAAATGAAAATATAGACAACGAAATGCTCTCACCGTTTATCTTCGAAAAAAATCGAATCAGCAGATGTCGTCTATATCGTTTCAGGGGTTTGAGTGGGAATATTGAAGTCACTCAATTCAAAAACGTTAAAAATAATAAAAACTGTAGGATATTTGTCAGTTCAAAATTGTTCTATAATAAAAGAAATGTGAAAAGTACGTGATGATATCGAAAAATTCGGGAATAATAAAGTGAAATTCTTGAAAAACGATAAAATGTGTTTTCGAAGTCGAGTGGGTTGAACGCGTAAATCAGCATGTTGACTATGCAAAACATGATAAGAGCCACCTGGATAAAAAGACAAAACTAACTTTTGGTTGTCTTAATTTGTCTATGCTGTTTTTGTCGTTTCAGGTGTGTGTGTGTGTGTGTGTGTGTAAAAATATAGAAGTCATCCAAACCTTAAATGTTAAAAATATTAACAACAGTAAGAGATTTATGAAATTTAAATGGAGCGTTGAAATAGAAAAACTGCCTCCTACATTATGACATCGAAAAATATTCAATTTAACATCGAAATTATTGAAAATTCAATTAACTCGATTTCGAAGTCGAGTAAATTAACTATGCAAAAAACACACACACACACCTGACCGTGCGCAAACTGTTGTTGCGACATCTGTTAGCAACTGATATTGAAAGCTTTCGTCGTCTATATTTTCATTAGTCTATAGCTATGGTAACATTTCAGAATTGGAGAGTATAATCCAAAAATAACGAATGAAAACAATAAGTCTACAAAAAGGAAATGAGAGATGTGGGGAGAATAAAAAGCTCTTTGAAGCGGAAACGCTCATCTAGCAAAAGAGGAGATATGTATGTATTGAAGTGAAGCGTTTGTGGAACATTAGGCATTAAACATTATCTACAATTAACAACACCCATTTCAGCTCTTCACGACTATAAAATTATTAACTGCATATGTGCGCACACAACTTACCGACATTTTTAATTATGTGTAACAACACAGAAAGATGATGAAATTAATACAAATCTGGAAGGACCGAACGATAACTTTAGAAAAAAAAATATTTTAGGTATATTTTCTGCTTCTAGAATATAGATAGTTGATACAATAACTCAATTGATAAATAATCTCCCATCATCCCCTTTTTGAAGACAGAGAGTTTACGAGACGAGATATTGAGAGCAGGGCTAAGGAAGTCATTTCTTATTAGTAATCGGAACGATATAAATAAATAAAATAAAATAAAAAGGAAATATGTTCATAAAAGAAACAAGTAAGCAAAGGCTACAGTCGAGCGGGGCCGACCGTTGAATACCCTACAACACTATAATAAACGATACAGTTTATATAGGCGAGATACTCCACAAGATATTGTGACAAATATTTAAAGAAAGCCATCAGATTTCGTTCTCTTATTTTCAAATAATAGGAACTTTAACTAATTTGCTCATTTCCAATTTATTGGTAGATGTTGCACGTAAATGGTCTTCCTAGATCTGGAACCAATATTTCCCAAAGGCCTATAATCTCTCAGAAGTGGCAAAAGATTAACATCGAAATCAGCGTTAACGAAACAGTCAGAAGTGCGTCTTTCCTGTATTTGTGAATTCTCCAAAAAGTCACTGGAATGGATATTTTCGTATTTGTCTACAAAAGTTGGCGAACTATTCACACATTGAATATTTTTGGATGGCATTCCAAAACTGCTTGGCTTTTGCACTGTCCGGTAACCCCCATTCAAATGTGAGTGAGGATCGGTCTATTTCAACCCCAAAATATATGGCGATCATCTCCAAAAGTAGGCTTCTATTCTGACCCTCATGTTATCCCCATGCAAAATTTCGTATGGATCGGGCCATAAATTCGATCTGTATATGATATCCTGATATCCTAACTACTTAGTTTTGTTAGCTGTAGAAATATTACCAAATGTTTAATTCAAAATTAATTCAAAATGAAAATATGCCAAAAATATGACAAAATTGAAAAAATATGAGAAAATGTTAGAAAATCAATATTTTCATCTTTAGAGAAATATTTTTATGCGATTTTTTTAGACGTTTTTTCTTTCCTGCCAAGAAGCCATTCTGAATTAATGAGAACTGTCGAAATCAGTTCAGCCGTTCTCGACATATAAGAGATCTTTCAAGCATATCTTCTTTGATAGACATATATATCGCACATATTTTGCTATATATCCGATTCGTTGGATGTTAACATCAATGTGAAGATCAGAAGTAACCTTGTCATGGCTTTGTGATTTCGCCGGGATTTAAAATATTCGCGGTTTAATGAAAAATTTTGAATTTTTTCAACACAAAAGATATGGTCTATTTTACCCGCTAAATATTATCCGATGGCCACCCAAATTGGTAGGCTTCTTCCCCGCCCTAAACTCTAGCTACATGCGAAATTCCGTCGATTGGTCTATAATTGCGACCTGATCAGCTACTGCAAAATCCGACATTTTTTCAGTATTTGGTCCATTTCAACCCCTAAACATTTGGCGATCATCCCCAAAAGAAATAGGCTTCTATTCTGACCCTAACCCCACCTTCGTGCAAAATTTCGTAAGGATCGGGCCATAATTGCGACCTGTAGCGTGATTACAAATTAACATGGACAGACGGAGGGACGGACATACATAGTTAGATCGACTCAGCTCGTCGAGCTAGGAAGATCCATATATACTTTCCTATATGGGAAGCCAATATTTCGAGGTGTTACATAAATTCTGGCCCAATCAAACTTATAATACCCCCAACACATAGTGTTATAGGGTATAAAAACGAAACCAATTAGTCGGCAGTTAAAATTTAGTTTGATGAGAATTTCTTATTATTCCGCGTTCGTCATTCCGTGCCCAAATATGATATCACGGCTAACATAATTAAATATTTGATCATGCTCAATGAACTCCTAATTGCAGATGAAATTCTTATAAAGAGAAGTTATATTGAGGGAACTACGAACGGAGGCATTTGTTATCAGGAATCGTCATAAGCAAGAACATATATGGGCTTTCACACACGTTGCGTCTGAGCCTCATTCGTTTGTCATGAGATATAGTGAAGATATGATATTTTGAAGATATTTTGTATTTTTCAAATTCACAAATGGGCAAAATAACAAAATCACAATTCTAAAAAGTACTTTAAAGTATTTTTGCAGAGCCCAATTTTTACTTATTTAAAAATATAAGAACAAACATAAGTTAGCTCAAAAACTAATTCATAGAAACAATTATTGAAAATTATGTGTATATGTTTATTGGTGTTTTAATCTTAACAAGAATGAAGAGACACGCTTGCGTGCATACTGGTCCATCTTTTTATGAATGCCACATCTTTTCTCTTAGAAAGTTCTCTTGCACATGCTTAATGGAGATGCGCTCCAAATTATCTCTATCTTCAAGTACCTTTCCTAATATTCCAAACATTTTCTCCGCCGCCAATGTTAACTACAGAGTTTTAAGTTGACGAGGTAAAAAGTCTACACTCTACAAAGAGGAAATGAGAGTAGTGAGTATGTGGTAACCTCTATCAAGCGGAAACGCATATCTAACTAAAAAGGGGAAATTCGTAAGTATTGAAATGAAACGTTTATATTGGAATGGAACATTATCCATGTGTATGTTAACATATCCCAAAAAAATTTGATTTCGTCAGCAGCATTTCCCCTCTTTACTACTATAAAACACATAAATGTATATGCCCGTACGCCACTTACCTAGATTAAATCTGATTGTGAATTGTTGCAAAATAAAACATTTTGTACTAACAGACGGACGAACGATAACTTTCAGAAATTGCAACTTAACTTTTTCCAATAGTTAGAGCAAAATATTTGTTGCAAAAAATGAATATGCCAACACCACTTATATCAACACATCCGACACCGTTACCGACACAACCGACAACGACAAAAACTCGACACAGACTAAATTGAACATTCGATCATCTCTTTTGAACTCCTTATTGAGGATGGTCTATTCAAGAGATGAGAAAATGAGAGTAAGGCTGAAGAAAATATTTGCTATTGGGAATAGGAGCGAACTTCAAAATGAAAAAGAAGAGAATAAGTGCAACTAATTTGCAAATGGAGTATGTAAATTAGAAACGTATAATCAGCGCTACTCAAGAAAAAATATCTCTTCCCAGCCAAATTTCTCTTTGCTTATTTAAATCAAGAACAAAACAGTGTTAAGACATTATTTATACAAATATTTGTTATCCATGTGTTTTATTTTTAGCCTTAGCTAACAAAAGAGTGATACATACCACAAAGATCGAGTATTCGAATTTCGGAAGAAACAACCCAATTACTCTGCTTTGATATACAATCCTCTTAAAATACTCTGGAAAAAATTATATAATTTGCAATATAAATAAAACCAAGACAAAACTTATAAATCTCCAGATTTTAAAAATATCACAATTTTATGGGCCCACATAAAAAACGAATTCGGTGTAGTTCGTCACCAAATGATGTCTGGTTTCAAGGCATGTTTTAAATGTTATTGAAATTGATATTTATATCATTAAATTTGTTCAAAACATAACCTTTATTATGCCATGCAAAAATCTATTAATAGTTGGGCTACCTACGTTTCGACGTAGCTTACAAAAAACGCCAATATCTTTGCCGAATTGCGGGTGAAAAAAATATATAAATAGATTGAAAAAATTTCAGTGAAATGAAGCATTCTAATCAGATAATAACAAGTGAAAAAGGAGCCAAGTTTGGCCCGGCAGAATTTTAAATACCCTCCACCATTTAGATGGAAATTGTAAAATTTCAAAAAAATACCATTTAAATTAAACCGTTTATAACAGCTATACAAAGTTGTTTGTGGACCTGCATATACAATTTTCTATGATAAGTTGTGGTACTCAGGGAACATCCATATTTTAAAAAAGTTTGAAAAAATCGTGACACTTTAACAAACCGCAAAATAAGATTTCTCTAAAATAAATGAAACATCAAAAAAATGTAATTGTTATTCTCCTTTAGATTATCTATTTTTCAATTTTACTCACATCTGTTCTAAAACTTCTTTAAATACAATTAAACAATATCTTTTATACTACATCCACACCTATAGCATAGATAGCCTCTTATGTGAACTTATCATAAAAAGAACTAAAATAAAAATGAGATTCCTCGTTCTAGAGGAAATGAGAGAGTATGGATAGGTCTATTAAGCAAAAATTAATATCTAACTAAAAAGGGGAATTCATCTGTTTTGAAATGAAACCGATCATCTCCTTTTTGAAGATAGAGAATTTACGAGATGGGATATTGAGAGAAAGGCTAAGGAAATTATTAATTATTTGTAATCGGAACGAGTTTGAAATATAAAGAGAATAAGTTAAGCAGCTAAACCATAGACAAATTAAGGTATAGACTAAAAAGTTTTAAAATTTACCCCTTCCGGCAGATGTCACTATGGTTGATCATGGGCCAGTAAAGCCATTCAGGCATAGACAAATTAAGGTATAGACTAAAAAGTTTTAAAATTTACCCCTTCCGCCAGATGTCACTATGGTTGATCTTGGGCCAGTAAAGTCACTCAGGGCTAGTGAAGTCAATCGACTTCGAAAACAATTTATTCATTTTTCTGCTATTTAAGTTCTATATTTTTATATTTCACGACATAGTTGGGTAATATCAATGTAAACAAAGTCACTGTTTCGTTTTTAATTGATAAACATTAAAGTATCATAAAAATATTCAATATTTTGTATAGTGAGAGAATTGAGTGAGTCTACTGATCCTCTCTTACAGCATGAACGACATCTATTGAAGCACTTTTTTCGAAGATAACAGATGAGACAACTTTTTAGTCTATGCCTTAATTTGTCTACGATGAGACTTTATTCATGTGTATGTATGTATATATCTCAGTAAAATGTTATTTAAACAGCAGCATTTCCCCACTTTAATGCAATAAAACACATAAGCATAGACAAATTAAAGTATAGACCAGGGGTGCTCAAAAAGAAATATCTGTTTTCAGTCAAATTTCTCTTTGCTTATTTAAATCTAGAACAAAACAGTGTTAAGTCATTATTTATACAAATATTTTTTATCCATTTGCTTTATAAACTATTTTGGCAAACATTCGTGTTTAAAAACAATTAAATAGAACAGTTAAATATAAAGAAAAACAGAATTTTGATTTTCTCTTAAATTATCTCTTTTTCCTCTTCATGTTCTAGAACACGGTTTTGAGCACCCCTGGTATAGACTAAAAAGTTGTCTCATCTGTTATCTTCGAAAAAAGTGCTTCAATAGATGTCGTTCATGCTGTGAGAGAGCAAAAGTCTATTCACTCAATTCTCTCAAAATACAAAATATTGAATATTTTTATGATTATTTATTATTTATCAATTAAAAACGAAACAGTGACTTTGTTTATTTTTACATTATCCAAATATGACGTGAAATATAAAAATATAGAACTGAAATAGCAGAAAAATGAATAAATTGTTTTCGAAGTCGAGTGACTTCACTAGCCCTGAGTGACTTGACTGGCCCAAGATCAACAATAGTGACATCTGCCGGAAGGGGTAAATTTTAAAACTTTTTAGTCTATACCTTAATTTGTCTATGACATAAGTATATGTGCCCGTACGCCACTTACCAAGATCAAATCCGTTGTGAATTGTTGCAAAAGAGAACATTTAATACTGATAGATGGGCGAACGATAGCATTCAGAAACTGCAACTTAAATTTTTTTCAATAAATAGAGCACAATAGTTGTTGCAAGAATGTATATAACAATACCACTTATATTCTTTTTTATATTAATACATCCGACACCGTTACCGACACAACCGACCACGACAAAAACTTGACACAGACTAAATTGAACATTCGATCATCTCTTTTGAACTCCTTATTGAGGATGGTCTATTCAAGAGATGAGAAAATGAGAGTAAGGCTGAAGAAAATATTTGCTATTGGGAATAGGAGCGCGCTTCACAATGAAATAAGAAGAGAATAGGTACATCTAATAATTATATTCTAATTGGCAAATGGACTCAACAAGGTAGGCGAAAACTTCTGACAGCCTTAAATGCCAAAGTGTAATACATACCACAAAGTTCGAGTATAGTTTAAGAGAGTTATGTATGAAAATAGTGAAGTTGATAAAATTCGAATTTTGAAAGAAACAATCCAACTTAACTATATCATTAATTTATTGGCCACATAAAGAATAAATTTGGCATACATCGTCACCAAATGGGGTTTTATTTTAAATTTTATTTAAAATAATATTTATATCATTTAATTTATTCAAAACCTGACTTACATTATGCAATGCACAAAATCTATTAATAACTGGCTGCCCAAGTTTCGGCATAGCTTAAAAAAACCCCAATTGCTTTCATGGTAAATACTTTGTACCGCCGTATTGATTAAGCAGATTCACTTTTTTAAGCCTACTAAAAATAATAAGGAATCGTTATTATGCTAGTTGGCGTCTGTGTCTCTTTCGTCTGTCGTAAATGACATAGATATACAGAAGAATTTCAACATTTACTTTGTCTTTTTTTTTTTCAACTTCATAAATGGACAAAATAATAAAAGCGAAATGCCCTAGATAACCTTAAAGTTATTTTGCATATCCTATCTTTTACTTATTTACTAATATTCAAACAAAACTCAGTTCTCTCAAAAACTTCGAATAGAAACAATTATTAAAAGTGATGCGTATATGTCTGCTTATAAATGTTTTAATCTTAATATAGATAAAGAATACGTACATAGGTGCGTACCTGCAAGTCGTTGTATAATTTTCACATCCTTAAAAAATTATTAGGAAATTCTGTTGCACATGCTAAATGGAGATTAACATATCAAAAGAGCACTATGGAAATTAGAATATTGATAAGCTTTTATGCCAGATGGGCAAAATAATAATTAAACAAAAACATAATCACAATTAGGTCAAAAATTGTTTTATAGAAACAATTGGTGAAAATTATTTGCATATGTCTGTTTATTGATGTTTTACTCATAAGGACAATAAGAAACATCAACGCTGGCGTGCATACTTGCCAAGCTATGCGTTTATGCAAAATCATATTGATAAAAAGTGCGCTCCAAAATATCTCCAACTTCAAGTAAATACCAATACATGCATATGCATCTATGTGTTTGCAAATACCTATCTTTACATTCAAAATCTGTAGTTGAGAACTGGTGAGTTAAGTAGTTAATGTGTGTAAAGCTCGTTTATGCGGAAACGCATATATAACTAAAAAGGGGAAATGCGCAAATATTGGAATGAAACGTTGATATAAGAATGGGACATTATTCATGTGTATGTTAATATATTCCAGGAAAATTTGATTTCATTAGCAGCATTTCCCCTCTTTAATACTATAAGCACTTCAATTTTCGTCCCCGCATGCCACTTACCTAGATCAAATCTGCTTGTGAATGGTTGTAAAACAAAACAATTTCTACTGATAGACGGACGAACAGTAGCTTTCAGAAACTGCAACATATTTTTTTCAATAACTAGGGCACAATGTTGCAAAAAATAGATCACTTTTTATATTAACACATCCGACACCGTTACCGACCACGACAAAAACTCGACACAGACTAAATTGAACATTTGATCATCTCTTTTGAACTCCGTATTGAGGATGAAATATTTAAGAGAAAACGAGAGAAAGCCTAAAGAGGATATTTGTTATTATGAATTGGAGCCAGTTTCAAAATGAAATAAGAAGAGCAGTGCTGCTCACGAACAAGAAATCATCAACAAACCAGTGTTAAAATTATATATTTCTTTATTGTTAATGATTAGTTTCATTTATACTTTTGGAAAATTTCGATATTTAAAAACAATTGAAATAAATTGTAGAATACAAAGAAAAACAAAACATTAATTTTCTCTACAATGTTCTCTTTTGACTACTCATGTGCTAACACACGGTTTTGAGTAGGGCTGAAGAAGAGAATAGATGCATTTTATTTACAAATGGAGTATGTATAAAGAAGGCATACAATTCTCGATAAACTCAACAAGGTAGGCGAAACTCTTTGCAAGCCTTAGTTCATAGATGGGCACAATAATGAAAGAGAAATGCTTAAGAGAATTTTGAAGTAAATTTTCTGCGTTGAATTTTAATTATTAAATAATTTTTAAACAAAAATATAATCACAATTAGCTCAAAAATCGTTTTATAGAAACAATTGTTGGAAATGATTCGTATATGTCTGTTGATTGATGCTTTTATACAAAATCATATTGATAAAAAGTGCCCTCCAAAATATCTCCAACTTCAAGTAAATACGCATGCATGCATATGCATTTATGTGTTTGCAAATACATCTCTTAACAATCCAAAACTGTAGTTGAGAACTGATGAGTTAAAAACTAAATATGGCGAAAATCTACAAAGAGGAAATGAGAGTAGTGAGTGTGTGTAAAGCTCTTTTAGGCGGAAACGCATATCTAACTAAAAAGGGGAAATGCGTAAGTGTTGGAATGAAACATTTATATAGGAATGAGACATTATGCATATGTATGTATATATATTATTGTATTGTATATTGTATGTGTGCCCGTACGCCACTTACCCAGATCAAATCTGTTGTGAATTGTTGCAAAAAACATTTTGTACTGATAGATAAACGAACGATAGCATTCAGAAACTGCAACTTATTTTTTTTTCAATAAATAGAGTACAATAGTTGTTGCAAAAATGTATATAACAATACCACTTATATTCTTTGGCGTGTATACTTGCCAAGCTATGCGTTTATGCAAAATCATATTGATAAAAAGTGCGCTCCAAAATATCTCCAACTTCAAGTAAATACCAATTCATGCATATGCATTTATGTGTTTGCTAATACCTATCTTTACATTCAAAATCTGTAGTTGAGAACTGATGAGTTAAGTAGTGAATGTGTGTAAAGCTCGTTTATGCGGAAACGCATATATAACTAGAAAGGGGAAATGCGCAAATATTGGAATGAAACGTTGATATAGGAATGGGACATTATTCATGTGTATGTTAATATATGCCAGTAATATATTTTTTCATTAGCAGCATTTCCCCTCTTTAATACTATAAAACACTTAAATTTATGTCCCCGTATGCCACTTACCTAGATCAAATCTGCTTGTGAATGGTTGTTAAACAAAACAATTTCTACTGATAGACGGACGAACGATAGCTTTCAGAAACTGTAACATAATTTTTTCAATAACTAGAGGACAATATATGTTGCAAAAAATAGATCACTCATTATATTAACACATCGGACACCGTTGCCGACACAACCGACCACGACAAAAACTCGACACAGACTAAATTGAACATTTCATCATCTCTTTTGAACTCCTTATTGAGGATGAAGTGTTTAAGAGATGAGATAATGAGAGAAAGCCTAAAGAGGATATTTGGTATTATGAATTGAACTGAGCTTCAAAGAAGAGCAGTGCTGCTCACGAACAAGAAATCATCAACAAATCAGTGTCAAAATTATTTATTTCTTTATTGTTAATGATTAGCTTCATTAATACTTTTGGAAACATTTGATATTTAAAAACAATTGAAGTAAATCGTAGAATACAAAGAAAAACAAAATATTAATTTTCTCTTCAATGTTCTCTTTTGCCTACTTTTGTGCTAACACACGGTTTTGAGCTGGGCTGAAGAAGAGAATATGTGCATTATTTTTTTTTACAAATGGAGTATGTATAAAGAAGGTGTACAATTCTCGATAAAGTCAACAAGGTAGCCGAAAACCTTTGCAAGCCTTAGTTGATAGAAAACAAGAGAAATGCTTAAGAGAATCTTGAAGTAGCTTTTCTGCGTTGAATAGCTCAGCTCAATTTTTAGTATTGTAAAGAGCATAGCAATATTTTCCATTCAAATGAGCTGCAACATTTAGAAGATCGTCTTCCTCACAGCTAACGACAGAATGATTCCAGAATAGTCAATGTTAATTACTTTTTTACACCCAATACCATAGCACCTCGAATTGTTCGTTACCGTTCCCATAATGTCTATATTTTTGATGACAGTAAAATTCAATGACGATTAAACAATATCTGTCTGTTTGTGAGTCAATCGGTTACAATCACTATACATCGATGGACCTTAATGGTTCTGTTTTAATTGGCTATGCGAAAATATGTACCTACGTTGAAATTTTTTTGTAAGACAGTTCTCTACCCTTAAAGTAGCCATAATGCACATGTTAAGTCAAATCGATTGAAAAATGTGGTCAAGACGTGCGCTACTCCGAAAGACTGACCTACATTGAAAATTTGGTGCATGTAACCCATAGAACAATATATATATATATATATATATATATATATATATATATATATATATATATATATATATATATATATATATATATATATATATATATATATATATATATATATATATATATATATATTTTAAATTTTATTCATCTCTGCTCTAAAACTTCGGACTCATTATACCCTACACCACAAGGTGGTCAGGGTATTATGTCATTGTGCATTTGTTTATAACAGGAAAAAGGAAACGAGATAGACCCATAGTTGCTTTTGATGATCTGCATAGAATCACATTCTGAGTCAAGTTATGCATGTCCCTCCGTCCGTCTGTCCGTCCGTCTGTCCATGTATTTTTGTAAAGAAAGTACAGTTCGCATTTATTGCCCTATCCAGATGAAATTTTGCACAAATCATTTGTTTGGCCCAAGGACGAACTCTATTGAAATTGGATATAATCGGTCAAAATTTAGATATAGCTCCCATATATATCTTCGTCCGCTTTGCCTTTTATTGTGCACCAAAGGTGTAATATCAGCCCGAATAGTATGGAATTTTGTACATACAACCAAATTAGGCCTGAAAATAAGTATGCCAAGTTTAATCGAAATCGGTTCAGATATAGCTATAGCTCCCATATATACTGTTTATCCGATTTGTTATATTTGTTACTCACATCCGTAATATGCACTCCGTAACAACGATATTCAGGGAAATATATCAAATACAGCTCAGAAATATCTTTGCCAAATTTTATCGAGATCGGTTAAGATTTGGATATAGCTACCATATATATCTTTATTCGATTTCATATTAATTGTGCACCAAATGGGCAATACAAGTCCGAATTTAAAATATGTACATTTATTGTTTTGCACTTATACGTGTATGATTGAATTATCCCATAAAAACCTTTAATTGTTTTGCGGATCTCTACTAAATTAGCAAAGTGGTGTACGGTATCATAAAGTCGGCCCGCCCGACTTTAAGGCTTTCTTTACTGGTTGTTATTAAATTATTTGAAAAATTAGCTTTGGAAGCAATTTTTACCAACATTCGTGTTCAAAAAAGTTGAAATAAAATGTAAAATATAACGAGAAACTCAATTTGTTTCTCTTAAAGAATCTCTTTATGTGATTTACCTCGGTTCTGCTAGGCTTTGCCTTTTGCCTTTTTTTGTCTTTGTGCATTTGTTTGTTACAGGCAAAAGGAAACGAGATAGACCCATTGTTCCTTTTGATGATCTGCATAGAATCACATTCTGAGTCGATTTATGCATGTCCGTCCGTCCGTCTGTCCATGTATTTTTGTAAACAAAGTACAGGTCGCATTTATTGCCCGATCCAGATGAAATATTGCACAGATCATTTGTTTTACCCAAGGACGAACCCTATTTAAATTGGAGATAATCGGTCAAAATTTAGATTTAGCTCCCATATATATCTTCGTCCGATTTACCTTTTATTGTGTACCAAACGTGTAATATCAGCCCGAATTGAATGGAATTTTGCATATACACCCAACTTAGGCCTGAAAAATTTCAAAATTTCATCAAAATCGGTTCAGATATAGCTATAGCTCCCATATATATTGTTCGTCCGATTTGTTATTTTTGTCCTCCGCAGCCGTAATATGCACTCTGCAACAACAATATTTGAGTAAATATATCAAATACAGCTCTGAAATGTATTTGCCAAATTTGATCGAAATCGGTTCAGATTTGGATATAGCTCCCATATATAACTTCGTCCGATTTACCTTTTATTGCGCACCAAACGTCTAATATTTGTCTAAATGGGATGGAATTTGGCACTTATGACCGAATTGAGACTAGAAGCTAGTATGTCAAATTTGGTGAAGATCGGTTCAGATATGGCTATAGCTCCCATATATATTTTTATCCGATTTTAAATTATTTGTGCACCAACTGAGCAACACAAGTCCGAATTTAAAAGATACAAATGCTTTGGTATATTTAGTCCTTTGAACTTTAAATTATAACTATAATCATAGCTTGTATGATTGAATTCTCCCATAAAAACTTTTAATTGTAATGTGGAGCTCTACTAAATTAGCAAAATGGTGTAGGGTATCATAAAGTCGGCACCGCCCGACTTTAAGACTTTCTTTACCGGTTTTAATTTAAGTTTTTTTGATACGCAATTTGTATGTGGTTAACATTTACATTTACTGGAATACTTGCATTTAACAGAAAGGCTAGTGCACGCATAACGATTGAGTTATGCGTAAAGTAACTTGTTCACATTTGTCTTTTATATTTTAATACATAATACTTTTATATAGCTTTTACAGTAGAGCGTTTATGTGTGAAAATTCTTGGGAGCGGTTAAAACTGTGCTATAAAAATAACCTGTATGTATGTTATATGAATTTCTAAACCAAAACTCATCTGGAGTTTGTCTTACTATTATTTATATTGCAAATTAATTAATTTTTTCCCAGAATATTTACAGAATAGAACAGAATAGTTCGTTCCAAATTCCGAACTTTATCAACTACGCTCTTTTGATACATATCTCTCCTAAATATACTCGAATTTTCTATCTAAGGCTGTTCATAGAGAATTATTTGCAAACTAGATGCACCTATTATTCTCTTATTTCATTTTGCAGCCCACTCCAATTCCTAATATCAAACATCTCCTTTAGCCTTTCTCTCATTGTTTCATCTCTTAAATATCCCATCCTCTATAAGGAGTTTAAAAGAGATGATCGAATGTTCAATTTAGTCTTTGTCGAGTTTTTGTCGCGGTCGGTTGTGTCGGTAACGGTGTCGGTTGTGTTAATATAAAAAAGAATTTATGTGGTGTTGGTATATTCAATTTTTGCATCAAATATTGTGCTCTAGCTATTGGAAAAAAATAAGTTGCAGTTTCTGAATGCTATCGTTCGTCCGTCAATTAGTAGAAAATGTACGGACACATACACTTAACTGTTACATAATATGAAGAGGGGAAATGATGCTGATGAAATCCAGTTCTGATGGTATATTTTAAAATACACATTGATCATGTTTCATACCACGATAAACGTTTCATTCCAATACTTACGAATTTCCCCTTTCCGCTTAAAAGAGCTTTCCACACACACTCACTACTCTCATTTCCTCTTTGTAGACATTTCGCCATTTTAAGTTTTAAACTCGTCAGTTTTCAATCAACTTAGAACTCTGTAGTTATATTGGCGGCTATGTACAGGTTTGGGTTTTTAAGAAAGTTATTTGCAAACACGTAAATGCTTTACTTGAAGTTGTAGATATTTTGGAGCGCGTTTGTTATAAATATGATTTTGTATAAAAAGCACATAAATATTCTCATTTTTAGTTTGCTCTTTTTATACATTAGTCTCCATTTAGCATGTGCAAGAGAACTTCCTAAGAGAAGTTTAAAGATGTGGAATTTAAAAATGATATGCCAATATGCACGCAAGCGTGTCTCTTTATATCTGTTAAGCTTAAAACATCAATAAACAGACATATACGCATAATTATCAATAATAGTTGGTATGAATTAGTTTTTGAGCTAACTTATTTTTGTTCGAAAATTATTAAATAAGTAAGAATAGGGTTCTGCACCATTGCTTTGAAATTAGTTAAAATATATTGAACATGCTTGAAATCGATCTTCACTCTGATATGAGGGCTCTTTCTAGGCGAAATTCAAGATATCATATATATTGCAAAATATATACAATCTATATGTATTAAAGAAAGGGAGGTTAGATTTAGATCATTCTCATTTAATCAGAATGGTCTCTCGACAAAAAAGGATAATAACTAAAAAAATCGCATAAAAATATTTCAATGAAAAAATTAATATTTCTTGTTACATGAGATATGTTTAATTTGACTAACAGTATTGAATTGTATATTTTGTATATCTTACAACACTATGTATTGGGGTGTTATATACCGGTATCAATTGCCATCCCATTGTCACGATATTTTGCTTAGGGGTATGGTTAGGGTCAGGATAGAAGCTCATTCTTTTTAAAGATGATCGAAAAATATTTAGGGTTTGAAATGGACAAACAATTTTTTGAAGTAACAACTAGAAAACGATCGACACGGCATTTTACATGAGGATGGAGGAATGTAATAATGATAATATCCTATTCATTAAATCGAAAATTGCAATGATTTTTTTTTAGTCCAATTATATATCCAATGTATTATAGTGTTGTCTTTGCCTTTGCTTACTTGTTTCATCATGTAATTAATAATTATAATCAATTCAACTAACTAATATACGCACTGCCAGAGTTGAACATTTTTCAATTTAAAGTTTTTTTCATACGCAATTTGTATGTGGGTAACGTTTACTAGAATACTTGCATTTAACATAAAGGCTAGTTTACGCACAACGATTGAGTTATGTCTGTGACTTGTTCACATTTGACTTTTATATTTTTAAGCATAATACTTTTATATAGTTTCTATAGTACACATTTAGAGATGTATAAATCTTTGGCAAGCTGTATAGTAACCATGATTAAATATTTAAGTTTAGTATCTTTGTATTGTATTTTTTACATTGCAGATTAATTAAATTTTTTCTAGAATATTTTAAGAGGATTGTGTATCAAAACAGAGTAGTTGGACTGTTCCTTTCAAAATTCGAATTTTATCAACTACACTCTTTTCATACATAACTCTCTTAAATATACTCGAATTTTCTATCGAAGGCTATTAGAGGTTTTCGCTACCTTGTTGAGTTCATGGAGAATTGTACGCCATCTTTATACATACTCCATTTGCAAATTAGATGCACCTATAATTCTCGTATTTCATTTTGAAACCCACTCCAATTGCTAATACCAAGTATCTCCTTTAGCCTTTCTCTCATTATATCATCTCTTAAATATTCCATCCTCAATAAGGAGATTAAAAAAATTGATCTAATGTTCAATTTAGTCTGTGTCGAGTTTTTGTCGTTGTCGGTTGTGCCGGTAACGGATGTGTTAATATAAAAAATAATTCAAGTGTCGTTGGTATTTTAATTATTTGCAACAAATATTGTGCTCTAGCTATTGAAAAAAATTAAGTTGCAGTTTCTGAATATCATCGTTTGTCCGTCTGTTAATAGAAAATATTTTATTTTGCAACCATTCACAAGCATATTTGATCTAGGTAAGTGGCGTACAGGCACATACACTAAAGTGTTTTATAACAGTAAAGTGGGGAAATGCTGCTGATTAAATAAAATGTTACTGAAATATATATACACACATGGATAATGTCCCATTCCTATACAAACGTTTCATTCCCATACATACGCATTTCCTTTTTTTAGTTAGAAATGCGTTTCCGCATAAAAGAGCCTTACACACACACTCACTACTCTCATTTCCTCTTTGTAGGCATTTCGCCATTTTAAGTTTTAAACTCTCGTTCTCAATTAACTTAGAACTCTGTAGTTAACTTGGCGGCTGTGTACAGGTTTGGGTTTTTAAGAAAGGCATTTGCAAACACGTAAGTGCTTTACTTGAAGTTGTAAATATTTTGCAGCTCATTTTTTATCAATATGATTTTGCATAGAAAGCACATCGATATTCTCATTTTCATTGTGCTCTTTTTATACATTACTCTCCATTTACCATGTGCAAGAGAACTTCCTAAGAGAAATTTAAAGATGTGGAATTTATAAAAAATGGGCCAGTATGCACTTTATGTCTATTAAGATTATCACATCAATAATTGGTTTTGAGCTAACTTAGTTTTGTTCGAAAATTATTAAATAGGTAAAAACTGGGCTCTGATTTTGAAATAAAGTCAAAATAATTGTTGAAAATCATCCGTATATCGCAGATTTTATATGCCTCTGTTCCCACTTCACTTCTCTTTATAAGCATTTCATCTCCAATAAGGAGTTCAATAGTGATGATCGAATGTTCAATTTAGTGTGTGTCGAGTTTTTGTCGTGATCGGTTGTGTCGGTAACAGTGTCAGATGTGTTAATATAAAAAAGAATTTCAGTGGTGTTGGTATTTTAATTATTTGCAAGAAGTTGCAGATTCTGAATGATATCGTTCGTCCGTCTATTAAAAGAAAATGTTTTGTTTTGCAACCATTCACAAGAAGATTTGTTTAGGTAAGTGGCGTACGGACACATACACTTAACTGTTACATAATATAAAGAGGAGAAATGACTGACAATAGGCTGATGAAATCAAATTTAAATGGAATATGTTAACATATACATGGATAATGTTCCATACCGAAATAAACGTTTTATTCCAATACTCATGAATTTCCCCTATTTAGTTAGATTTGCGTTTCCGTTTAAAAAAGCTTTCTACACACTCACTACTCTCATTTCCTCTTGGTAGACATTTCGCCATTTGAAGTTTAAGACTCGTCAGTTCTCAATTAACTTAGAACTCTGTAGTTAACATTGGCGGCTGTGTACATGCATATCCAGGTGGCTCTCATCATGTTTTGCATAGTCAACAAGCTGTTTTACGCCTTCAACCCACTCGACTTCTAAAACACATTTTATCGTTTTTCAAGAATTTTACTTGATTATTCCTGTCGGTACTGTCGGATGCGCCAAAATTCAGGACTTTTGGACAGATATTGGACATTTAGTGCACAACTAACCCGAAATCGGTTGAATATATATATGGGACCTATACCCAAATCTGATCCGATTATCGCCAATTTCAATGGGGTTCGTCCTTGGGCCAAACAAATATGGTTTGCAAATTTTATAACAATCGAATAATAAATGCTTCCTGCATTTTGTTCACAAGAATACATGGACAGACGAACTGACATGCATAAATCGAAAGTTATTCCATGAAGATCCTCAAAAGTAACTATGGATCTATCTCGCTTCCTTCTCCATGTTACAAACAAATGCACAAAGACATAATACCCTTACCACTATGTTGTGTAGGGTATAAATACCAAATTATAGGGAAATTAATTAAAATATATTAAAAATACTTGAAATCGAGCTTTACTCTGATATGAGGGTTCTTTACAGAAGAAATCCAAAGTGCTCTATTAAATTTTAAAGCTATATCTTAAAGGTTGTGAAGTATAGCTCAAAATTAAATTAAGATCCCTTTTGCGACTTTAATTTACTAATGTATTTTGTATTGTATTTTTTTTTTCATTTCAGATAAGTGTTACGAATTTTTCGCGTTGTGTTATTGCATCGATACATATTTCTAAAAATTAATATACGCTTATATTGTCAATGTCGAAATTTTTTCTCAGATGTGTAAAAAAATTCATATTCAAATTAAAATGAAAAATATTTAACCGCAATTTAAAATAAAACCTAAAAACATGTAAGCAAAGGCTATAGTCGTGCGGGGCCGACTGTGTTATACCCTACAACACTACAATATGTTAGAAGCCCCTTTATGTCCAAATCCATATTGGAAGGTTTCGCTTTTGAAATTAGGATTTTGACTAGGGACATTTTCCCAACATTTCTGAACTCCGTCGGGCTGTTAGTTGTTGTAGTCCATTTTACAGCTAAATATAATCCAATGGTCATCATCATGAACCCCTAAATATTTTGCAATCATCTCTAAAAGCAAGAAGCCCCTCCGTATCTCCAAATGTACTCATCTATATGATTTGCTTGTCTACGAAATTTGGCTATATTCGTCAACGAAATCAGCATAAAAACGCCAGAAGTTCGCCTTTTGTGTATTTCGGATATCGCTCTTAAGTAATGCTGGTATTTTTTCACACAAAATTAGTGGTCCATTGTACCCGCTGTCCTAAACTCTAACTTTATGCGAGATTTCGTATTCTTTGGTTTTCGTTTGAAAAATTTTTTGTTGTTGGTTCATTTCAACCCCTAATATATTGCGGACATCTTTGAAAACACTAGTCCTAGCCCTTCTGAGCCCAACCCTACCCTTGTGAAAATTTTCGTGAGGATCGGACGATATTTGCAATACTTATGTAATATCCCCAACCTGCGTTGTAATGTGAAAAAATATTACAAAATATTATATGTCAAATTGAAAACATCGCATGCGATGAAAAATATGAAAATATAAAAAAATGTCACAAAATACTACAAAATCTAAATTAACATCATTATTAGCATATTTTTCTGCATTGTTTTTAGATTTTATACTTTTATGTAAAGAGGGTATTCTGAATTGACAAAATTTTTCAAAATCGGTCCAGCCATTCTTGAGATATATGCATTCTAGCTAATATTGTATATACACATTGTATATATTTCGCTATATATATTTATATTTACTATCGGCATTTACGTACCGGTCAAAATTGACCTTTTCGCCTATTTGTGATTTCGCCGGGATTAAAAATATTCGAGGTTTAATGGAAACTTTGACTTTTATTTAACACAAATGCTATGGTATATTTTCACCAAACTTGGAAGGCTTCTGCCCAGCCCTAAGCTCTAGCCCCATGCTAACTTCCGCGCCGATTGGTCAATAATTGCGACCTGTAGAACAACTGCAAAATCATGAAATTTTTCAGGTTTTGGTCCATTTCAACCCCTAAATATTATTCGATCATCTCCATTCTAAATTTCGTGAAGATCGGACCATAATTGCGACCTGTAAAGTGATTACAAATTAACATAGACAGACGGAGATACATAGCTAGATCGACTCAGCTCGGCCAGATAGGAAGATCCATATATACTTTCCTATGTGGGAAACCAATATTTCGTGGTGTTACATAATTTTTGGCTCAATCAAACTTATACACATAGTGTTGTAGGGTATAAAAAAGAATATTGGGAAGCGGTTAAATAATGATCAGCAGCCCAAAGAAATTAAAAAAAAAATATTTCCAAGAAGACACGCTTCTAAGCTGTAATTGGTGGTAAGTACTACAAATTTATTTGTATTACTTCATATTTTAATAACAACTAGCGTAACCCTGTAACCCTTATTATGGAAAGAAAAGTCCAAAAACTTTATATTTTTGATTGGGAAAAATCGTTCAAATTGTTATGTATTTACATATTATTGGTTGGCTTAATATTCTATGTCGATACAGTTGTGCCAATGTGGAAAATGCATTGTAGATATTTTGGGTTTTGCTATCAATCATAAATGAATTGGAGTCATTTTTATATCATAAGCGACGATGGTATATACAAAAAATATATGCAGACAGTGATTGGTTCACTATTTGACTAAAAAATAAGTTATCTCAAACCGTCCCAACTCACCGCCAGTTTTTATGTTTCCAAAATATCAAGACATTCTTTTTTTTTTTCTTTATAAAAACCATATAATCACCGCCTATTTTCCAGACAATTGTTTATGCACTTGCGGAACGTATTCATCCCATTTGGCAACATAAAAATTCCCAGCTACAAGCTCAGCTAATTTATATTTCTTAACAAATTGCATTGTATTAAATTTACCACGACTCGATCCCTTGTTCTTGGGTATATGTTCTTCATTGAATTTCACTTTTCCATTTTGTTTAAACACCAAAAATACATAGCGGTGTAGACCAGTACCCTTCGGAGGACCAGAACCAATATATGCTGTTAAAACATCTCCTTTTTCCACGGCACCTCCAGGTATATTGGCCACCAACCAATGTTGGTATTCGCGAAATGTTGGATTTTTGCGACTTGGAGCATCAGGATCTGTCATGATTAGAGTATAATATGTTGCATCCTCATTGGGCCATTCCAATGTAGGTGGTTCTTTGACTTGACTGGGAGTTAACTCATTGCCTTTATCGACTTGTAGGTTGCCTTGATAAGCTATCTGAAAGGGAGCTATTTGGAGATTAATCAAATGTTGTAATTATTAGATTATACTTTTAGAAGAGACTTGGGTCCAACTGTTACTACATCAGGAATAATTTGATTTTTCTTGAAACAATTTTCCAATTCTGTTGATTCTGACATTGAATTATATATAAATAGAAAGAAAATTCAATGACTATGCGTAAGGAAAAAATATGATTTTGAAAAGCATTGTGTTAGGTTTTGGGACGCAGCACCGAGGCTAGGCAGTAAAATTACTCCCGTATCCTTCCTTTGCGTATTCAACTACCTTTCATTGGTCATGTAGTTGAGTGTTCCTCCTAAAAGTATGCTTTAATAATATTCTACATAGTTTTTATGAAATGACTTCGAACTGGTATACACAAATGTCGATAAAGACATGCAGTTCTTAATTCTACTTATTACGGTGATAACAGCGTATTTTAGCCTTCCTATTGTATAACAATATATATTTTTATACCCTCCACTATAGTATCACGTATCACTCGAAATATACATTTTAGACACCACAAAGTATATACGTTCTTGATTAACATAAAATTCTATGTCGATTTAGCGATATCCGTCCGTCTATCCATCTGTCCATTTGTCCGTCTGTGGAAATCACTCTTACTTCCGAACGAAATGAAGTAGGTTGATAAAATTTTACTCAAAGGTTTGTTATATCTGCAAGACTTTTGGTATTAAAAATGGGTCTTGTTGATCCACGTTATGGTATTTTTCTCCTCCTTTTTTTGGTATTTCGATGATTTTAGCGACATTATTCAACGGAATTGTTTCAAATTTGGTATTTGAAGTTCATACTGGATATAACAACCTTATATAGAAAATTGACTGTGTAGGTCTACGTCTTCGTATATCCCCCCTATAACGGTACCTCCCGATATTCGGTATTTCGATGATTTTAGCGGCATTATTCAGCGGAATTGCTTCAAATTTGGTGTTTTAAGTTCGTAATAGATAGTACAGCTTATCACTGAAAATTGCCTTTGCAGATCTTCGTCTTCATATAGCCCCCATATAACGTCACCTCCCGATATTATGTACTTTAAGGATTTTAGCGACATTATTTAGCGGAATTGTTTCAACTTTGGTATTGGAAGTTTGTAATGGATACTACAGCCTAAGACAGAAAATTGTCTGTGCAGGTCCACGTCTTCGTATAGCCTCCCTATAATGGTACTTCCCGATATTCGGTACTGTCATGATTTTATCGACATTATTCTCCGAAATTGTTTCAAATTTGGTATTTGAAGTTTGTAATGGATATTACAGCCTAAGACAGAAAATTGTCCGTCCAGGTACAAGTCTTTGCATAGCCGCCATATAACGGTGCCTCCCGATATTCGGTACTTTAAGGATTTTAGCGACATTATTTAGCGGAATTGTTTCAACTTTGGTATTGGAAGTTTGTAATGGATACTACAGCCTAAGACAGAAAATTGTCTGTGTAGGTCCACGTTTTGGTATAGCCCCCATATAGTGGTACCTCCCTATATTCGCTGTTTTTATGATTTTAGCTAAATTATTCACGGATGAATATTATAATGGCTTAATAATAATTAATTAATAAATTTGCCTATGCAGGTCCACGTCATCGTATAAGCCCTAATATAACGGCTACATTCGGTATTTTTAAGGTTTTAACAGAATTAACGGATTTTATTTTTTTTAAAAATGCCAAATTCGTTCCAAATGGTGGAGGGTATTCAAAGATCGACTAGGCCGAACTTACAGCTTTTTTATTTGTTCCCTTTTTCTTTACAATGAAACACATAACTACGTTGGGGTATGTGTTGAAAACAAACCCCTTTAGAACACAGATTACCAAACCAATGCAAATTTCGGAGAAAATGTGACGATATGGATCTGTTATAAGCAACAAAACATAAACGTCCACCGATATTACGGTATCTTTTGAATGCAAACAAAAGGGGTATATGCCCTAAATTTAAGAACTCACACTCACAATAGTTTTCAAATGTTCCTGTGATAAGTTATTACATTTGTGACATATCAAATCTTTTTGAATAAATGACTACAAATTATAAATGATGCTTCCAGATTTTGGTGATTTTTATGACGTAAGACCCATTCCAATTCTTTCGCTGAAATTTGAAATTTTAAGTTCTCTAGTAAATATATCTCCTGATTTTAGTTTCTTAGTAGATTAATGAACTTGGCACGGCAACATGCCAGATATTGAAATTGAAACTATCGACTAAAATGAATATTCCAGTACAGTTTATGGACCTATACCACAAAATGGACTTATATAAATATATTATTATATTTTTTGCAAAGGGGGAATCTGTAACAACTTTCAAATATACAAAGTTCCAGACAATTCCATTGAAAACTGTGTCAAAATTCGTGGAAATGCTTAAAATTAGGGAGTACCGTTATATGGAGCTATACGATAAAGTTAACCGATAAGCACATCTTCGAACTGGATCTAAGTTCTATGGGTCGGATGTTATCAATATTACATTTCTCTTTTCGAAAAATCCTGATAGATCTTAAGGCAATATTTTCAAAAAATTTCGTTCACAATAAGAGTATTTAATTCACGAGACCATGCAAAATTTAGTAGAAATCAAGTTACAAATTATCAGTTGGGTTGCCATCAGCATTTGACCCTATTTTTTATGTACACCTTTTATTCCATAAAGATGGGACCAAAATAATGTACGTACAAATATTGCACTTTGGAGACCATATTCAGTATTGACCCTATTCAAAATATAGACCCTTTGTGGAGAAGGTACCAGAAGGAGTGGGCTGATCAGTCACACCACAAATAATATTGGTAGGAAATGTCCGAACTTAAAAGAAATATTTGGTAGTTATTTAGCATTTTATGAGATTTGTAAATGTTCAACATTTTCGATCTGTGCTGTTGACGTCAAGAAGGAGTTGACCGATATACCGCAGATTCATATAATATCCATGGTAGATAAAAATATTGAGATACCAGAAGTTTAAAATGAATCACTTAATTGATTCGCATGTTATAAGGGTTATAATTATTCCAAAATTTAACCCTTTGTGGAGGATGTACCAGAAGGAGTGGTCCCAACTTTATACCAGATTGTTGATAGAAATATTAAGAAGTTTGGAGAAAATTATATTTTCTATTATTGTACGTTTTTAAATGTTATTATTATTCAAAATTTTGACGCTTTTTGGGAGATGTACTTACACAGGGCACCTTTTTCAAATATAATTCGAAACATTCTTAATTGTTATTTGAAAATTCTATTTGTAATTTGGATTATTTCACTTGTAATTTGAGAATTCCATTTGTTATTCGAATTATTCCATTTTTAATTCCAATTATACCAATTGTAATTCGAATTGTTTCATCACCATAAAATGATGATGGCATAATTTAGCATTGTTTGAATAATTATTTTGAAAGAAAACAATTTTAGGCAATTTTTTTTTTTTTTTTTTTTTTTTTTTTTGAAGTGGTTTTACAGATACTTTTTGTAAGGTTATATGGAAACGGTGTAAAAAATAGTTAAACTCATCTTTCCATAACACAAAAGCTCTTTCCAATCACACATAAGTTTTGTCAAACCGGTTTCCACTCAATGTTTTGGTAAAGCACAGAGTATTTCCATTTGGGGAAACTACAACGAAAACACAAATCAGTATTCAACGGACAAATCATTAACGCTACAAATGGCTTTGGAAAAGGTTCTATTTTGCGGGATAGTAGCAATGTTTGTTGCTATCAATTTGGCTGCAGCAAACAATGAAGTTGAATCTGTATTTAAAGATAATGAAATTATTCCCGATGTTATCGATGCAGCTCCCCAACAATTTCTAAAGGTAATTGTGATTAATTGCTTCGTGAGAAACATGAAATTGAATTAAATATTGAAATTTTTCCATGACACAGGTATCCTATGACAATGGGTTGACCGTAGACAAAGGCATTGAACTAACACCAACTCAAGTACAAAAACAACCAAAGGTTGAATGGGATGCCGAAGATGGTGTCTATTATACACTTATAATGACCGATCCAGATGCACCCAGTCGTGTTGAACCGAAATTTAGAGAATTCCGTCATTGGTTGGTTGTAAATATACCCGGCAATCAAATTGATCAAGGTGAGGTGTTGGCTGCCTATATTGGCTCAGGACCACCAAAGGGTACAGGCCTACATCGTTATGTATTCCTTTTGTATAAGCAATCGGGAAAATTGGAATTTGATGAAGCTCGCGTCGGAAATAACTCTAGCCAAGATAGACCAAAATTCAAAGCAGCCAAATTTGCAGAAAAATACAATTTGGGCTCACCCATTGCTGGTAACTTTTATCAAGCCCAATATGATGATTATGTGCCCATCTTGCACAAGCAATTGTCAGGCCAGTAAACAATGATAGCCCACCAAATGGAATTTTTTTAAAAACCAATTGTATACTATATATTTAAAGAAAAATTTTATTATATTATTTCAGTTTTTTTGCATTAAACAAAAAATTTTCGTTTTCCTTGAGTTTAGTTACTTATTCCATATTGATGTTGCTTAAAATGTAAGTTGTTGCTTCACATGATATCGAATCGCATCTTATTTTCCCCCAGCCGTTGCCAAGGGATTTCTTAGTACTAAAATTACCGAATCCCCTCTGAGGAACATCTTCGATATGAAACGATCCTTATGGAACAACTCTAGTTTAGTAAAAACTCTTAGATTTTTTCGAAAATTTTTCCAGAGGTAGGTATTTTTACCCTGATCCCGGGAAACTATTTTTTGCTTGGGGGACGGACCCGGGACCCCAGATTTTTGACCCGAAAGTCCGGGATCAAGACCCCGCCTGGACCCGGATCCACTTACCCGATATAGACAATATGGGTATCGTTGGAAAGCTTATGAAAATACCTATCCGATGGGGTAAGATGTTACGGTTCGGAAGTTATAGTCAAATTATCGATTTTTTGGACCCGAATTTTTTATGAAACCCCCAAAAAGTCAAAAAAGGGCCCATTATGGGGGTCAACAAAATTGTTTCCAAATTATAGCTGACATTCTTACCTTTCCAAAAGGCTACAATTTGTGCTAATAGCTTTTTCGGTTCCAGAGATATGGGTCTTTCCATCCGCATAACCCGATTCTAACCAGTTCATTAAAATGATGTTTTTAATAAAAAAGTGTTTATTTCGCGTAGCAGTCGTCGGAATAACAAAAGTTTTCTAAATTTGGCACTTTTTGTAAATAGCCGGCCTTCGGCCGGGGCTTGAGTTTTTCTCCTCTTGGTATGTCCTACACCGGATAACGCGAACCAAAGTTTTCTAAGTTTGACACTTTTTGTATATAGGCGGCCTTCGGCCGGGGCTTGAGATTTTCTCCTCTGGGTATGTCCCACACGGGCTAACGCGAACCAAAGTTTTCTAAATTGGATACCTTTTGTAAATAGCCGGCCTTCGGCCGGGGCTTGAGATTTTCTCCTCTTGGTATGTCCTACACCGGATAACGCGAACCAAAGTTTTCTAAATTGGATACCTTTTGTAAGTAGCCGGCCTTCGGCCGGGGCTTGAGATTTTCTCCTCTGGGTATGTCCTAAACCGGCTAACGCGAACCAAAGTTTTCTAAGTTTGACACTTTTTGTATATAGCCGGCCTTCGGTCGGGGCTTGAGATTTTCTCCTCTGGGTATGTCCCACACGGGCTAACGCGAACCAAAGTTTTCTAAATTGGATACCTTTTGTAAGTAGCCGGCCTTCAGCCGGGGCTTGAGATTTTCTCCTCTGGGTATGTCCTACACCGGCTAACACGAACCAAAGATTTTTGAATTTCATTCTTACGCAAAATATACCTTTTTTTTATTGTTATGCGGATGGATCTGGACTCAGTAAAGGTATTAGCACAAATTGAACCTTTTTGGAAAGGTAGAAGTGTCAGCTATAATTTGGCATCAATTTTGTTGTCCCCCATAATGGACCTTTTTTTGACTTTTTGGGGGTTTTATAAAAAATCCGGGTCCAAAAAATCGATAATTTGACTATAACTTCCGAACCGTAACACCTTACCCCATCATGTGACCACTTGTTTGACAGGTATTTTCATAAGCTTTCCAACGATCGTCGGGGTCTTGGACCCGGACTTTCGGGTCAAAAATCTGGGGTCCCAGGTCCGTCCCCCAAGAAAAAATAGTTTCCCGGGATCATGGTTAAAATACCTACCACTGAAAAAATTTTCGAAAAAATTGAAGAGTTTTTACTAAACTAGAGTTAAGCCATCCTTATTGACAGGTTTTACTTTTTTCTTGCCCTTGCCTGTACGTGGTATTTCGGTCCACATTTCTTTGACATTCTCCAAGACCATATTGCAGTGACGGTCGAAGGCTTTTACACGACCCAAAAGCTTCTTGTTGTTACGGCAATTGATCAATACTTGAGTGTTGTTCTTCACCGATTGTGTCAACACCGACAATGGTCCTGTATTGAATTCTTCCTCTTCTTGGCGAGCCAATTCCTCGGGTGTCAATTCAGATTTGGGTTTAACAAGAGCCCTGTAAACAAACGGCGCCATCGAAAGAAAGTTAGGTTAGATTTTTTTCTAAATGGCACAGAAAATGCACAAATGAACCGGATGTACTTACATTTTTGCTTTTATTAACTAATCAGCCTTTGATTGGAACACAATTGTTTAATTTCGTCAAATATTTATTAATAAATTATAAACGTTTATTGTGGACGCTGTTTTCTTTGATTCTTCTTCGCTGCTATTTTGTGTTTTGCCGCATGACAGATGAGGGATGGTGTTGCCATATCATAAATTAGGTGTAACATTGAAATACACTCTACGTGAAAAGTGTGTATAAATAAATTCATTTTATAGATTAGTTGTACAACATTGACAGTAAATTAAAGATTTTTCAAGGGTGAAAGGATTTATAGCCAAAATCGTGGCATCGGTGTGATTTTCACGCCAAAGTAACGTATTATGCTCTTATCTGCTTTAGCCTTGCTAAATTCTTGTTCTATAGACAATTGGAATTACAACTTATTTAATGGAAACAAACTTAAAATGAACATAATAGACATATGTACTATATTTTCAAGGTAGGTGACTCATTATTTTAATATTTTGTAACGGTATAAAGCAATGATGATTAATATTTTTTTCTGAGTTTGCTTATTTTTATCAATTTTATGTTTTAATTAATTTTTTAAAAAATTAAAACACACAGTGTATATACATACAGAGTAAGATAAAAAAAACTGCAACAAATTCAAGCGCCATAATTTTTACATTTTTTTTAAATTGTATTGAATGAAAGCCAAAAATTACGGAAATAGCATTAAATTTAAGAATAAGTTTAGATTTGTTGGAATTGGTCACCTTTGGCACGAATTATGGCCAATGAAACCGTCACACGTTGCTCGAATGTTGCTCTGCGGTATTTTGGTTCATTCCCGGCGAAGCGCTTGCTTGAGGTGATCGACACTTTGGTATTTTTTTTAGTGTCAACCTTGCTTTCCAAAATACTCCAGACAAAATAGTCCAACGGATTCGTATCCGGAGATTTTGGTGGCTATTGTGCGCTGGAAATGAGGCGAGGAACTTCATTTTGTAACCATTCTTGGGTGTCGCGTGCTGAATGCCAAAATGTTTGCGTGCCCAAGGCTTTAACAAACCCTCCGTAAGGCCTTCTCCATGTCGTTGTGGTTTATCCATGGTAGAAGAATATAGGTAGATGCATCAACGCTTCTGAACATAATATGTCAAAATTTTTAAATTGTTTTGCCAAAAATAAATAGATTTTTATATATTTTGGTTTGCAAATTTTGGAGAAAATGTGACGATATGGATCTGTTATAAGCGACAAAACATAAACGTCCACCGATATTACGGTATCTTTTGAATGCAAACAAAAGGGGTATATGCCCTAAATTTAAGAACTCACACTCACAATAGTTTTCAAATGTTCCTGTGATAAGTTATTACATTTGTGGCATATCAAATCTTTTTGAATAAATGACTACAAATTATAAATGATGCTTCCAGATTTTGGTGATTTTTATGACGTAAGACCCATTCCAATTCTTTCGCTGAAATTTGAAATTTTAAGTTCTCTAGTAAATATATCTCCTGATTTTAGTTTCTTAGTAGATTAATGAACTTGGCACGGCAACATGCCAGATATAGAAATTGAAACCATCGACTAAAATGAATATTCCAGTACAGTTTATGGACCTATACCACAAAATGGACTTATATAAATATATTATTATATTTTTTGCAAAGGGGGAATCTGTAACAACTTTCAAATATACAAAGTTCCAGACAATTCCATTGAAAACTGTGTCAAAATTCGTGGAAATGCTTAAAATGAGGGAGTACCGTTATATGGAGCTATACGATAAAGTTAACCGATAAGCACATCTTCGAACTGGATCTAAGTTCTATGGGTCGGATGTTATCAATATTACATTTCTCTTTTCGAAAAATCCTGATAGATCTTAAGGCAATATTTTCAAAAAATTTCGTTCACAATAAGAGTATTTAATTCACGAGACCATGCAAAATTTAGTAGAAATCAAGTTACAAATTATCAGTTGGGTTGCCATCAGCATTTGACCCTATTTTTTATGTACACCTTTTATTCCATAAAGATGGGACCAAAATAATGTACGTACAAATATTGCACTTTGGAGACCATATTCAGTATTGACCCTATTCAAAATATAGACCCTTTGTGGAGAAGGTACCAGAAGGAGTGGGCTGATCAGTCACACCACAAATAATATTGGTAGGAAATGTCCGAACTTAAAAGAAATATTTGGTAGTTATTTAGCATTTTATGAGATTTGTAAATGTTCAACATTTTCGATCTGTGCTGTTGACGTCAAGAAGGAGTTGACCGATATACCGCAGATTCATATAATATCCATGGTAGATAAAAATATTGAGATACCAGAAGTTTAAAATGAATCACTTAATTGATTCGCATGTTATAAGGGTTATAATTATTCCAAAATTTAACCCTTTGTGGAGGATGTACCAGAAGGAGTGGTCCCAACTTTATACCAGATTGTTGATAGAAATATTAAGAAGTTTGGAGAAAATTATATTTTCTATTATTGTACGTTTTTAAATGTTATTATTATTCAAAATTTTGACGCTTTTTGGGAGATGTACTTACACAGGGCACCTTTTTCAAATATAATTCGAAACATTCTTAATTGTTATTTGAAAATTCTATTTGTAATTTGGATTATTTCACTTGTAATTTGAGAATTCCATTTGTTATTCGAATTATTCCATTTTTAATTCCAATTATACCAATTGTAATTCGAATTGTTTCATCACCATAAAATGATGATGGCATAATTTAGCATTGTTTGAATAATTATTTTGAAAGAAAACAATTTTAGGCAATTTTTTTTTTTTTTTTTTTTTTTTTTTTTTTTTTTTTTGAAGTGGTTTTACAGATACTTTTTGTAAGGTTATATGGAAACGGTGTAAAAAATAGTTAAACTCATCTTTCCATAACACAAAAGCTCTTTCCAATCACACATAAGTTTTGTCAAACCGGTTTCCACTCAATGTTTTGGTAAAGCACAGAGTATTTCCATTTGGGGAAACTACAACGAAAACACAAATCAGTATTCAACGGACAAATCATTAACGCTACAAATGGCTTTGGAAAAGGTTCTATTTTGCGGGATAGTAGCAATGTTTGTTGCTATCAATTTGGCTGCAGCAAACAATGAAGTTGAATCTGTATTTAAAGATAATGAAATTATTCCCGATGTTATCGATGCAGCTCCCCAACAATTTCTAAAGGTAATTGTGATTAATTGCTTCGTGAGAAACATGAAATTGAATTAAATATTGAAATTTTTCCATGACACAGGTATCCTATGACAATGGGTTGACCGTAGACAAAGGCATTGAACTAACACCAACTCAAGTACAAAAACAACCAAAGGTTGAATGGGATGCCGAAGATGGTGTCTATTATACACTTATAATGACCGATCCAGATGCACCCAGTCGTGTTGAACCGAAATTTAGAGAATTCCGTCATTGGTTGGTTGTAAATATACCCGGCAATCAAATTGATCAAGGTGAGGTGTTGGCTGCCTATATTGGCTCAGGACCACCAAAGGGTACAGGCCTACATCGTTATGTATTCCTTTTGTATAAGCAATCGGGAAAATTGGAATTTGATGAAGCTCGCGTCGGAAATAACTCTAGCCAAGATAGACCAAAATTCAAAGCAGCCAAATTTGCAGAAAAATACAATTTGGGCTCACCCATTGCTGGTAACTTTTATCAAGCCCAATATGATGATTATGTGCCCATCTTGCACAAGCAATTGTCAGGCCAGTAAACAATGATAGCCCACCAAATGGAATTTTTTTAAAAACCAATTGTATACTATATATTTAAAGAAAAATTTTATTATATTATTTCAGTTTTTTTGCATTAAACAAAAAATTTTCGTTTTCCTTGAGTTTAGTTACTTATTCCATATTGATGTTGCTTAAAATGTAAGTTGTTGCTTCACATGATATCGAATCGCATCTTATTTTCCCCCAGCCGTTGCCAAGGGATTTCTTAGTACTAAAATTACCGAATCCCCTCTGAGGAACATCTTCGATATGAAACGATCCTTATGGAACAACTCTAGTTTAGTAAAAACTCTTAGATTTTTTCGAAATTTTTTCCAGAGGTAGGTATTTTTACCCTGATCCCGGGAAACTATTTTTTTCTTGGGGGACGGACCCGGGACCCCAGATTTTTGACCCGAAAGTCCGGGATCAAGACCCCGCCTGGACCCGGATCCACTTACCCGATATAGACAATATGGGTATCGTTGGAAAGCTTATGAAAATACCTATCCGATGGGGTAAGATGTTACGGTTCGGAAGTTATAGTCAAATTATCGATTTTTTGGACCCGAATTTTTTATGAAACCCCCAAAAAGTCAAAAAAGGGCCCATTATGGGGGTCAACAAAATTGTTTCCAAATTATAGCTGACATTCTTACCTTTCCAAAAGGCTACAATTTGTGCTAATAGCTTTTTCGGTTCCAGAGATATGGGTCTTTCCATCCGCATAACCCGATTCTAACCAGTTCATTAAAATGATGTTTTTAATAAAAAAGTGTTTATTTCGCGTAGCAGTCGTCGGAATAACAAAAGTTTTCTAAATTTGGCACTTTTTGTAAATAGCCGGCCTTCGGCCGGGGCTTGAGTTTTTCTCAAGATAGACCAAAATTCAAAGCAGCCAAATTTGCAGAAAAATACAATTTGGGCTCACCCATTGCTGGTAACTTTTATCAAGCCCAATATGATGATTATGTGCCCATCTTGCACAAGCAATTGTCAGGCCAGTAAACAATGATAGCCCACCAAATGGAATTTTTTTAAAAACCAATTGTATACTATATATTTAAAGAAAAATTTTATTATATTATTTCAGTTTTTTTGCATTAAACAAAAAATTTTCGTTTTCCTTGAGTTTAGTTACTTATTCCATATTGATGTTGCTTAAAATGTAAGTTGTTGCTTCACATGATATCGAATCGCATCTTATTTTCCCCCAGCCGTTGCCAAGGGATTTCTTAGTACTAAAATTACCGAATCCCCTCTGAGGAACATCTTCGATATGAAACGATCCTTATTGACAGGTTTTACTTTTTTCTTGCCCTTGCCTGTACGTGGTATTTCGGTCCACATTTCTTTGACATTCTCCAAGACCATATTGCAGTGACGGTCGAAGGCTTTTACACGACCCAAAAGCTTCTTGTTGTTACGGCAATTGATCAATACTTGAGTGTTGTTCTTCACCGATTGTGTCAACACCGACAATGGTCCTGTATTGAATTCTTCCTCTTCCTGGCGAGCCAATTCCTCGGGTGTCAATTCAGATTTGGGTTTAACAAGAGCCCTGTAAACAAACGGCGCCATCGAAAGAAAGTTAGGTTAGATTTTTTTCTAAATGGCACAGAAAATGCACAAATGAACCGGATGTACTTACATTTTTGCTTTTATTAACTAATCAGCCTTTGATTGGAACACAATTGTTTAATTTCGTCAAATATTTATTAATAAATTATAAACGTTTATTGTGGACGCTGTTTTCTTTGATTCTTCTTCGCTGCTATTTTGTGTTTTGCCGCATGACAGATGAGGGATGGTGTTGCCATATCATAAATTAGGTGTAACATTGAAATACACTCTACGTGAAAAGTGTGTATAAATAAATTCATTTTATAGATTAGTTGTACAACATTGACAGTAAATTAAAGATTTTTCAAGGGTGAAAGGATTTATAGCCAAAATCGTGGCATCGGTGTGATTTTCACGCCAAAGTAACGTATTATGCTCTTATCTGCTTTAGCCTTGCTAAATTCTTGTTCTATAGACAATTGGAATTACAACTTATTTAATGGAAACAAACTTAAAATGAACATAATAGACATATGTACTATATTTTCAAGGTAGGTGACTCATTATTTTAATATTTTGTAACGGTATAAAGCAATGATGATTAATATTTTTTTCTGAGTTTGCTTATTTTTATCAATTTTATGTTTTAATTAATTTTTTAAAAAATTAAAACACACAGTGTATATACATACAGAGTAAGATAAAAAAAACTGCAACAAATTCAAGCGCCATAATTTTTACATTTTTTTTAAATTGTATTGAATGAAAGCCAAAAATTACGGAAATAGCATTAAATTTAAGAATAAGTTTAGATTTGTTGGAATTGGTCACCTTTGGCACGAATTATGGCCAATGAAACCGTCACACGTTGCTCGAATGTTGCTCTGCGGTATTTTGGTTCATTCCCGGCGAAGCGCTTGCTTGAGGTGATCGACACTTTGGTATTTTTTTTAGTGTCAACCTTGCTTTCCAAAATACTCCAGACAAAATATTCCAACGGATTCGTATCCGGAGATTTTGGTGGCTATTGTGTGTTGGAAATGAGGCGAGGAACTTCATTTTGTAACCATTCTTGGGTGTCGCGTGCTGAATGCCAAAATGTTTGCGTGCCCAAGGCTTTAACAAACCCTCCGTAAGGCCTTCTCCATGTCGTTGTGGTTTATCCATGGTAGAAGAATATAGGTAGATGCATCAACGCTTCTGTACATAATATGTCAAAATTTTAAAATTGTTTTGCCAAAAATAAGTAGATTTTTATATATTTTGGTTTGTAATAATTGTAATAATTTTTCATTCAACATTTTCAATTCCAAAATTGGTTTGACAGTTCATTGTCGCAGCAGCTGTGTCGAAGCGACTTGCTGTATTCTTCTACCATGGGTTTATCGATGGCGCGCAACGCGTTCAATTTTCTTTACCTTTTACCTAAATAAAATCGTCAAGAAATTTTCCTATGGCAACCTTACTTTACCAATTGGAGTTTGTTTTATATTGGCAACCTTGTTTTGAAGTCAGCTGTTTGCCTCCACGTTTGTTTTTGTTTTCTTTCGAAACCGCTCTCTCTTCTCAATTGTGCAATAAAAACTATATTAATTAAATATTACCGCTAAATGTCGGACAGCGAACAGCCAGTAAAAAAGCAAAAGATGACTGCGGAAACAGAAGCTACAAATGGAGAGCCCCCAAAAGATGTGCCACAAAGCGTTCCCGCAGAGAAGACATGTAAACACTGGGTTCAACGCAAGAAACGTTTTTGTAAAATGACAGTGGCCAAGGGTAAGGACTACTGTGGAGAACATGCTCCTGCTGTACAATTGGAAGATGGACAATCGCCAGAAGATCAAGATCGAATACCCTGCCCCTTGGATGGTAAACATACCGTCTATAAGAAGAATTTAAAGAAACATTTAAAAATTTGCAATGCCAAGCCAAAGGAGGATTTACCAGAGTATATACAAAAGAATGTCAATGCTGGAGAGGCCGAAGATGCCCTAACATCAGACGAATTTAATTCCATTAAATTATCCGAACTGGAAGATTCAGAATTCTACAAAGTTATAGATATAGTGAAGGAACTCTATGGCAAATATGTTGACGCTCAAATACACTCATTGGATTATCATCACAAATGTATGGACGAGGAGTTAGCCAAGGAGGAGTATGGTAAAGAGTCTCGCAAACATTTGCTACAAGCTGCTGCTCTGTTGGGTATACTTGACAACGAGCAGACCATTCAAAACTCCACCAGTTTTGTGGAGTTTGGTGCAGGCAAGGGCCAATTGGCATTTTACCTTTCAAAGTTATTGGAAAATATGCAAAACTCTCAAGTGGTATTAGTGGATCGCATGTCTTTGAGACACAAAAAGGACAATAAGATTGAGGATCGCTCTTTGGTTCAGAGAATACGTGCAGATATTGTTGATTTCAAACTGGAAAAATTACCCGCCCTAGAAAATTCTCAACATTGCGTGGCTGTATCAAAGCATTTATGTGGTGGTGCCACCGATCTGTCATTAAGATGCATTATTCAGGCAGCAGCTCAGAAGTGCTTGACTGATTTAATTATGATCGCCGTGTGTTGTCATCATCGTTGTGATTGGTCATCCTTTGTGGGCAAAGAGTTCTTCAAGAGACACGAAGTAACACCGCGACAATTTGCCATTATCACCAAAATGGTTAGTTGGGCTATTTGTGGTACTGGCAAGAGCCGTGAAAGGCGTAAGGCGCTGGAGGAACAAAACTTGTCCGAGCAAGAGATAAAAGAAATTCAATCTAATCAACGTTTATCCCTCGCAGAACGCGAGATAATCGGGTTTATGTGCAAACGGATTTTGGATTATGCTCGTTTGGAATATCTGAGACAACATGACTATGATGCCAATTTATATTATTACGTTGAGAAAGATGTTACGCTGGAAAATGTAGTTCTATTGGCAAGACGAAGGAGTGGCAGTACTGACAAATAATAAAAAGAATTAAAACAAAGAAGGTGAAGTTTTATTGTTTAGGGGTCAACATTTTGAATGTGATCAATGGAAGGCCTTATGATTCTCCTTCAAATTAATTGTAAGCAATTTTAACAAAAACTTCCGGGATACAAATTTCTTTCACTAAGCAGATCGCATACATGTCGATGCTTCGGAATGTTTAAACATAAAATTTAAAAAGAAAAAGAAGATAATTTTGATTTGATAGGAGCTAATCAATGTAAAGTAATTCACGGCAGCAATTTTGGATTTTAAAAAATATCAATGAATGGTCGAAGATTACTCACTTGATAATTCAATGACAAATCGAAACTAGAATCTTGAATATCAATATCAAATATCGTGAGAATATTGAAAAAATGATATTCCAACAATTTAAATCCTTAGATGAGGCTATATCTAAATGTGCTACCTCTTTAATTAAAAGGGATTTCTATTCTATGGTGCAGACGAAATACTGGATAATTGCAGTGGCGTTTAATGTATGAGTTAAAAATTTGTCTATTTTAAAAATCATAGTATCTGTAAAAAATCACTTCTGTTTAGTTATAAATACTACATTTTGTGTTGTTGTGTGGCAATTAATTTCAAAGAAACAGGTGGATAACTTAATTATTTATATTATTCTTAACATACTCTGCCAATTTACACAACGACCACCAATTGCAATAATTGCTTTTGACATTTTTTATTTTCCCACTTCATATTTCTCATAAATTATGATTAGAACTTGTTAATGACATTGGCATTGTCTTGAAACGATCGTTAAGTTTTATAGGTTATTGTCTGTACTAAAAATGTGATCCTAAAATTATGCTTCACTAAATGCAATATGTTTTAATTTTTTTTAAATTTTAAATTAAAACGTTTATTTAAAATTTTGAAATAAAATGTAACTTTTTAACCATCAGAATATAACCAGTTTATACCTTACAACACTTTCCAGGCTTCGGGAACTATGTGAGTCGCTAACAACAAATTAAGGACTTTGATTAGATACTCAACTCCCCGTGTATCCAGTTGCTTCAACATTACCTTTGATATTCCGTCCGTGGCCCAACGCTTTAGCTGACTTAACATTTCGGATGACATTCGCAACATCACCTATCGTAAACTGTAGAGGTACATCCTCGGCGGGAAGAGCTCTTATACGACGTAGTACTCTTTGCCTCGCCCTATCACTCTCGGGGTGCTCGACAAATTGGCGTTAAAAATGGCCAGCGCACCTCTTCGGATCAGTCACCGTTACGTCATTAAATGTAACTGCTGTCCTATCATCCTTTTTCACAGGGTTGCAACACTTCAGATGGTCTAGCCACTTTTCCCGCTTAAGCTCCTGTACCAACCTGTTGACTTCCACTGTCAGTTCACTGACTCTGGGATCAGTAGTGTTGCTACGCCAGAGCTCATCACGCTCATTTGCTAGTCCCGCTGCCTGGGATATTTGGTCCTACTTCGGATATTCGACCAGCAGGTTTATAGCGAGCGGCTGCAGCTTTGATGGTGAACTGAAGGTTGGTGAACTCTCTGAACTCAGCCCAGTGGGTTTTCCCATGGTTAAGGAAAGTGCGAAAGGGTGGTTTCCTGCACCGCTGCGATCTTAATATTCCTCCTATTCATAGAATCCACTATCTCATCAATTTTACCTCGGAGTCCGTTGCAATTGAATTACAAGAATGATGCACTGTCCGGAATTTAAACAGCAACATGTGGCGTTTGGTGGTCGTGGACTCACCTCAAACCCGGGTTAAACCGGAACAATTCACCCATCCTCCGCATCTATTACATCGCACCGAGACTGATCTATGGTGGATGGTGTTTTGGCAAACCGCACAGAACTATGGTCCGGGGTTTTTCTTAATCCCGGCACGCTATCGTAGAACCCGCTGCTGTGGGATTTACGTGTAATTGTAGTTACATATTTTTTCCAGGACATGTGACTAACATAAGATGCAACAGATACTATAAAATTGTTCTTCATTTCTAATTTGAATCCAATTTCTTTTTCCTCAAGACCTACTATCAATTTTTAATTACCAAACGCCAGATATAGACCTTGACAGAAATTTAAAGCATTCTGTCTTTGGTTTCGAATAATTTATGCACATAATTACATTGTATAAAATTGATATTTCTTGAAACGACTTCCGTGGGTACCGTTGGAGACAAAATGCTTCAAAATAATGATTTATAATAATTTTTTATATTATTTATTACAATATTAAATTTCATTCGTATGCAAATCTTGGGAGTTCTCTTAAGTCTTGTACTTGTACTGGTGTGTGTGTTTGTGTCTGAGTGTTTGTTTGTTGAGTCGCACAGAACGACATCTAATCTGACCAGCACGATGAAAGGTCCAATCACACCCAATTAATTCTATATCGAACATACCATAAATTCATTTAAGGCAAATGTTTGTATTTGCAACAATGTTGTTGCCGGTTAAATGGAAATTAAATCCTCCTCCCTCAACGAAAAGAACAAAACAAAAAAAGAATTTATTAGAATTGAGATGTTGTCTATCGTTCTAATTGACTAATTTCTGATTGCGATGCTCAAACAACATAAAGTCTTAAGAACAATTACAACCCAGCTGGTTGTATGTTGACATTTCTCACAGTGGCGCTAGAAGACAATATGCAGAAATATGTAGAAGTCGAAAAGATACAAATAAAGTTCGACGTGGCTTATACCATGAGAAGGTTTTTATATTTGTACCCTCCACCTTGAAAAGAAGGGTATATATATATATATATATATATATATATATATATATATATATATATATATATATATATATATATATATATATATATATATATATATATATATATATATATATATATATATATATATAAGCATAAAATTCAGATTTCACGAAGTCCGTCGAAGAGCTTGGATTGAAAATGGATTTGTCTATAAAATGGTATATGTAGTTCGTGATGAATTTTAGCTCCGGTGCCGAAACATTGTACATACATATAGATTCACGTTCCAATATTCGGTTTGTAATAGGTTCCAGCTCCGGTGACGGTACACGTTTTCATATACCTCCCGATATTCTGTATTTTTATTCACATTTTTTATGTGGCAGAACAGAACGTTTTCCTGTAACGCACAAATAACAGTACTCATCGATATTTTGTATTTTAATAATCCTAGTCACATTTACCCACGAAATTGTTTCCAATTTGGTATTTAAGAAAATGTGGCAGATAACAATCCTTGAAGTATACAGGGTGAGATAAAAAAATTCAACAAAGTGGCCTTCAAATGGCCAATGAAACCGTCAAACTCTGCACGAATGTGGCTCAGCGTTATTATGATCCATTCCCGGCGAAGCGCATGCTTGAGGTGATCGACACTTTGGTATTTTTTAGTGCCAACCTTGCTTTTCAAAATACTCCAGACACAATAGTCCAACGGATTGGTGTCCGGAGAATTTGGTGGCCATTGTGCGCTGGAAATGAAGCGAGGAACTTCATTTTGTAACAATTCTCGGGTGGCGCGTGCTGAGTGCGGTGGCGCTGAGCCCTGTTGGAATGTCCTAGGTCTGTTTGCGTGCCCAAGGCTTTAATACACTCTCCAGAATATTTTCGCGACAATATTTGGCATTTATTCTGATGCCACGGTCGATACGAGCGGAGAGCGACCACCGGCTGTTATGGCGGCCCACACCATCACCATGGCCTGCGCTTGAGATCTGGTGGTCAACCGAAGGTCCACATTTTCAGCTGACCTCTTTGGCAAGTAAACACGATCATTTTGATGTTTACAAACTGCTGGCCAACGAATGTTTTCTCATCGGAAAAAAACAAATTCGGCAGTTCACCACTTTCGGCCAAGTGAAGCAACTCTTTAGCTCTTTTGAGTCTATTTTCTTTCTGCTGCGGTATAAGCTCTTGCACTTTTTGGAATTTCAATTGCTTTACACCGATCTCATTTTCCAAAATTTGCCGAATGGAATATTGCGATATGTTCAGTTCACTAGTCATTTTTCGGCCACAGCGGAGCGGGTTTCGTTCAAGTCGGTTCTTTACTTTTCGAACCATTTCTGCTGATGTTGCTGTTTTCTTCCGTCCACTTCCTTGACGTCGGGCTACGCTACCAGTATCACGGTAAAGATCTATGGTACGAGACACAAAATATTTATTCATATTTAAATGCTGCAGAGCTCTAACGATAGCCACAGCCAAACATAAAGAAATCACACTATCACGCTTGAATTCCATCACGAATAACATTTTTCTGGAAAATTCTCACCAAAATGTTTTTGTACGCTTTTAAATAATGTAATGAGCTGTCGCTGGAATAATTTTAACACCTGTCGGACGAGTGGCTTAGAAATGACAGCAGTCTGAAGTTGGTTTCAGTTTTTTCATCTCACCCTGTAAACTTGTCTACATAGGTTCCCGTTTTGGTGTGATCTCCATATAAAGGCCTCACGCACTTGATGGTTTCCTGAAAAGTTAAACAGCATTATGCCAACGGTCTTGCTGGTATTTGTAGTTTAAAGTGGAACACGTTTGAATTCCGATACTAATATATAAAAATGTTTTCTTTATCCAATGGTGCAGGGTATTAAAAGTTAGGACCGGCCGAACTTGATGTTTTTTACTTGCTCTTTATTTAAATTTCGATATAACCAAGTCACATAGTGGAGCTCTATGTCCTTGATAGCCTGGCAAACTTCATACTTAAGGCTTGGAATAGACGCTCTTAGCGAAGACCTCACATGGCCTCAGAAGAGATTCAAGGTGTTCAAAGAAAAGATTTCGGTGGCCAATTGTGATCACCTCTTCGAGAGAAAACGTCGTTGGAAAACTGTTTCCTTTAAGGGGGACATGGTTTCGTTTCTTGTGTTTCTTTAAATGTTAACGTTAAAAAATGTATTATATTATTTGAGAATCTCTCATTGGCGCATTCCGTTCACCATGGCTCTTGATGATGTGCATAACTAAATTGAGAGTGAGTGAGACCTGAAATTGTTGGCGAAAAGAGAATACGCGTGTAACCAGTGCCGTCAACGTACGTTTTGGGCAGTCTTGCACATCCATGCACTTGGTTCAACCTTATTTTCTGAAAAGGTCCAATGACCCCGTCGGACCATAAACGTCACTAAAAAGTAATACGTTGAGGATGGATAGGATTCTCAACAATAACTTTTCGGTACTTCGAGATCCAAAAAATTTTGTTTTTTCAGTCAAGATTATATTTATACCCCCCACCATACTATGGAGGGTATATTAAGTTTGCCGTGCCGTTTATAACTCCTCGAAATACTTATGTTAGACCCCACAAAGTATTCTGGGTCAGCGTAAAATTCTAAATCGATATATCGATGTCTGTCCCTATAATGTCTGCCCCCATATAACGGCACCTCCCGATATTCGATATCTTCATATTTTAGCGACATTATTCACCGGAATTATAACAAATTTCGCATTTAAAGTTCGTAATGGGTACAACAACCTATGACAAAAATGTTCATATGCAGGGTCACGTTTTCGTATATCCCCCATATAACGGTACCACCCGATATTCCATATTTTATGGATTTCAGAACCATTAGTCGTCGGAATCGTTTCAAATTTCGTATTGGAAGATATTAAAGAGTACTACAACCTATAGTAGAAAAAAGTCGTATGTAGGTCCAGGTCTTCGTATAACCCCCATATAACTGTACCCCCCGATATTCGGTATTACCATGATTTTAGCGACATTATATACCGGAATTATTTCAAATTTCTTATTTGAAGTTTGTAATGGGTACTACAGCTTATGACAAAAAATTCCGAATATCGGAAGGTACCGTTATACGGGGGCTATACGAAAACGTGTACTTATATATACAATTTTCCTCCATTGGAGCTAGAACCCATTACGAACTACAAATACCAATTTTTAGACAAATCCGTGAAAAAATGTAGCTAAAACCATCAAAATACCGAATATCAGGGGGTAATGTTATATAGGGGCTATCCCAAAACGTAGACCGACATATCTTATTTTCAATACCAACCATCCTAGATACAAAACAAACAATGGTGCCAGATTTGAAAGCTCTACTTCAAATAATGTGAGACCTATCGTGGTTTCAACAGACAGACAGACATGGGGTCTATGACGAATATTTAGAGGAGTTACAAAAGGAATAACAAATTAAAAATATCCTCCTTTCCAAGGTGGAGGGTATAAAATTGAGGATTTTATAATCTTAAAGATCAAGTAAAATTGTATATATTTGTATAATGTAAAACAAAATTGAAACAAGTAAAGAAAGTCTTAAAGTCGGCCGGGGCCGACTTTATGATACCCTACACCACTTTGCTAATTTAGTAGAGCTGCGCATAACAATTAAAAGTTTTTATGGGAGAATTCATTCATACACGCTATGATTATAATTATAATTAAAAGTTCAAAGGACTAAATATGCCGAAGCATTTGTATCTTTTAAATTCGGACTTGTTTTGCCCATTTGGTGCAAAATTAATTTGAAATCGGATAAAAATATATATGGGAGCTATACCCAATATATATGGGTGCTATAGCTATATCTGAACTGATTTCGATCAAATTTGGCATACTTATTTTCTGGTCCAATCTGATCGTACGTGCAAAATTCCATACAATTCGGACTGATATTACACGTTTGGTGCACAATAAAAGGCAGATCGGGGAAAGATATATATGGGAGCTATATCTAAATTTTTTACCGAGTATCTCCAATTTCAATAGGGTTCGTCCTTGGGCCAAACAAATGATTTGTGCAAAATTTCATCTGGATAGGACAATAAATGCGAACTGTACTTTGTTTACAAATATACATGGAAAGACGGACGGACAGACGGACATGCATAAATCGACTCAGAATGTGATTCTATGCATATCATCAAAAGGAACTATGGGTCTATCTCGTTTCCTTTTGCCTGTTACAAACAAATGCACAAAACATAATACCCCGACCACCTTGTGGTGTAGGGTATAAAAATGTAAGTTCTTGAATTCTGTGAAAATCTTAAAAATACTGAATGTGGCCGTTACATTAGGGTCCATACGATGTCGTGAACATGTATAGGCAACTTTTGTCACAAGGCATTACAATATTCAAATACGAAACTTGAAAAAAAGAAATTCGGTGAATAATGTAGCTAAAATCATCAAAATACCGAATATAGGGATATACCACAGAAAATTTCCTGTCATAGGCTGTAGTATCCATTACGAACTTTAAATATCAAATTTGAAACAATTCCGGTGAATAATTTTGCTAAAATCATAAAAATACCGAATATCGGGAGGTACCGTTCTATGAGGGCTATACGAAGACGTGGACCTGCACAGCCAATTTTCTGTCGTAGGCTGTAATATCCAATACGAACTTCAAATACCAAATTTAAAATATTTCTGGTGAATAATGTCGCTAACATAATCAAACAAGTAAGCAAAGGCTACAGTCGAGCGGGGCTGACCGTTGAATACCCTACAACACTATAATAAACGATACTGTTTATATAGGCGAGATACTCGAAAGAATTCCACAAGATATTGTGACAAATTATAAAAGAAAACCATCAGGTTTCGTTCTCTAATTTTCGAATAATAGCAACTTTAGCTAATTTGCTCATTTCCAATTTATTGGTAGATGTTGCACGTAAATGGTCTTCCTACATCTGGAACAAATATTTCCCAAAGACCTATAATCTCTCAGAAGTGGCAAAAGATTAACAGTTATTATTGGTTTTTGACTGAATCGCATCTATATGAGATACAGACATTTGACTATATTCTTCAACGAAATCAGCGTTAACGAAATAGTCAGAAGTGCGTCTTTCCTGTATTTGTGAATTCTCCAAAGAGTCACTGGAATAAACATTTTCTTATTTTGTCTACAAAAGTTGGCAAACTATTTCGCACATTGAATATTTTTGGATGGCCATCCAAAACTGCTTGGCTTTTACAATGTCCGGTAACCCCCATTTAAATGTGCGTGAGGATCGGGCGATAATTACGACCTGCCGACAATTTTGCAGTTTTTTGGTCCATTTCAACCCCTAAATATATGGCGATTATCTCCAAACAGAGTAGGCTTCTATTCTGACCCTCATCTTATCCTCATTCAAAATTTCGTAAGGATCGGGCCATAAATGCGATCTGTATATGATATCCTGATATCCTAACAACTTAGTTTTGTTAGCTGTAGAAATATTACCAAATGTTAAATTCAAAATGAAAATATGCCAAAAATATGACAAAATTGAAAAAATATGAGAAAATGTTAGAAAATCAATATTTTCATCTTTAGAGAGATATTTTTATGCGATTTTTTTAGACGTTTTTTCTTTCCTGCCAAGAGGCCATTCTGAATTAATGAGAACTGTCGGAATCAGTTCAGCCGTTCTTGACATATAAGAGATCTTTCAAGCATAGACATATATTTCGCACATATTTTGCTATATATCCGATTTGTTGGATGTTAACATCAATGTAAAGGTCAGAAGTAACCTTGTCATGGCTTCGTGATTTCGCCGGGATTTAAAATATTCGCGGTTTAATGAAAAATTGAATTTTTTCAACACAAAAGATGTGGTCTATTTTACCCGCTAAATATTATCCGATGACCACCCTAATTGGTAGGCTTCTTCCCCGCCCTAAACTCTAGCTACATACGAAATTTCGCGTCGATTGATCTATAATTGCGACCTGTATAGCTACTCCAAAATCCGATATTTTTTCAGTATTTGGTCCATTTCAAACCCCAAACATTTGGCGATCATCTCCAAAAGGCTTCTATTTGGACCCTAACCCCACCTCCATTTTAAATTTCGTGAGGATCGGACCATAATTGCGACCTGTAGAGTGATTACAAATTTACATGGACAGACGGACGGACGGACATACATAGCTAGATCGACTCAGCTCGGCGAGCTAGGAAGATCCATATATACTTTCCTATATGGGAAACCAATATTTCGAGGTGTTACATAAATTCTGGCCCAATCAAACTTATAATACCCCTAACACATAGTGTTGTAGGGTATAGATACCGAATATCGGGAGGTACCGTTATATGAGGGCTATACAAAGGCGTAGACCTGCACGGACAATTTTCTGTCATAGGCTTTAGTATCCATTACGAACTTCAAATACCAAATTTTAAACATTTCTGGTGAATAATGTCACTTAAATCACCAAAATACCGAAAATAGGGAGGGGGCTATACCAAAACGTGGAGCTACATGGACCATTTTCAATACCAAAAGCCCTGCAGACATAATTTACATTTGAGTAAAATTGTATCAACCTATTTCATTTCGTTCGGAAGCTAGAGTGATTTACACAGAGGATAGACAGACGGACATGGCTAAATCGATATAGCATCTTATGCTGATCAAGAATATGTAAACCTTGTGGGGTCTAAAATGTATATTTCGGGGTGTTACATACGGAATGACAAACTTAATATACCCTCTATACTATAGTGGTTTTCTTTGTAACGGTAACGTCCTTATGGTGCATGACATAGCAAGTTTCGCTCGACTGAACCTAATGTCCCTTTAACTTGTATTCATTTAATACATAACATACTGCCACCAAGGGGCGGATGCGAGGAGAATCTAATTATAATAACAACAATTTGATGTAATTTTCTTAATAAATAAATTTGTAATATGAATATGTCAATAATGACACTGATTTAAATAAATGCAAAACTTTCAATTTCATTTTGAAAACGATATTATTGTACATGTAGTATATGAATTATTGAATATATAATTAGAAATAAATAGGTAGGGATTCGAATAAATGATTTTTCTTGGAAATAATCTTGAACATATTTACACATAGCTTAGGAAATACTACGTAAATGTTATCAACAAGATCATACTGGAACTACTGTGACCAATTAAGACACTATAATAGCATGTTTCGGTTTTGTGTTATTAATTTGAATTTTCCATTGGCAATGGTCTTCTATGCCTCCATGCAGCAATGAACATCTTAGATTTTTTAATTAAGTTCCTAATTTGTATTTCCTAGTCATATGTCATATATGAAAAATATTAACGGAAAAATTACATCTTTAAATTGTGAAAGGCAATCCCTATATGCCAAGTACTCAATCACACAATGTAATCTAATCGTACAAGTAAAGGGTGGAAGTCTGTCTGGCGGCCTTTGAATGGAGAAGTCTGCTGATTTGCATATTGACGTTTTATATTGTACTTTGAGATTTATTACTTAAAAAGGGCATAGTCTCGTGCCATATTTGATTATTGTTGAAATATTTATATTTAGAAATTAACCCTTTTGGGGTGAGAATGAGTACTATTGGTGGATTGCCAGACGAACAAATGTTAGATTTTTTAATTACAAATTTTAGTTGTATACTGTGAAAGCAATAGATAAAATGTTTCTATACTTTTAAAAATTTTTTAAATTAGGAAGGATAGTTTTGTAATGGATATTCAATGGAATTGGTAGACTATGGTTGATATTTATCGAAATCTCCGACATCTGACCAAACAAGGTGAGATAAAACAAGTAAAAAAAAACATTAAGTTCGGCCGGGCCAAACTTTTAATACCCTCCACCTTAGGGTAAAGTAAACATTAGAAGAAATGTGACAAAAACCATTAAAATGCCGAATATCGGCAGGTACCGTTATATTGGGGCTATACCAAATCGTGGACCTACACATACAATGTTTCGCCAAAGGAGCTAGAACCTATTATTACCTACAATTACCAGACAAATCCGTGAAAAAATGTGGCAAAAATTATCAAATTACCGAATATCGGGAGGTACCGTTATATGGGGGCTATACCAAAACGTGGACCTATAATTACAATGACTCGCCACACGAACTAGGACCCATTATGATCTACAACTACTAATTTACTGAGTAATTCTTGAAAAAAAATATGTCAAAAATCATCAAAATACCGAATGTTGGGAGGTACCGTTATATGGGGACTATAACAAAACATGAACCCATACATGCAATGTTTTGCCACACGCACAGGGACCCGTTATGACCTACAAATACCAATTTTCAGACAAATTCGTGAAAAAATGTGGCATAAATCATCAAAATACCGAATATCGGGAGGTACCGTTATATGGGGACTATACCAGAATGTGAACCGATATATCTCATTTTCAATACCAAACATCCTAGACACAATACAAATTGCTCTGCTCAATTTTGGCGCTCTACTTCAAATAATTTGGGCTGTATCGTGATTTCAACAGACAGACGGACAGACAGACAGACAGATGGACAGACAGACAGACGGACATCGTTAAATCGACTTAGAATTTTATTTGGATTATGAATATAAATACTTTATGGGGTCTACGACGAATATTTAAGGATGTTACAAAGGGAATGACAAAGTTAATATACCCTCCTTTCCAAGGTGGAGGGTATAAAAAGAAACAGCAACAAAGTCAAACGCCATAATGTTTACATTTTTTAAAGTTTATTGAATGAAAGTAAAAAATGTCGGAAATAGCATCAAAATGTAGAATAAGTTTAGATTTGTTCGAATTGGTAACCTATGGCCTTCAAACGGTCACTGAAACCGTCACACGCTGCCCGAATCTTGCTCTGCGGTATTTTGGCCAATTCCCGGCGAAGCGCTTGCTTGAGGTGATCGACACTTTGGTATTTTTTAGTGCCAAGCTTGCTTTTCAAATTACTCCAGACATAATAGTCCAACGGATTAGTATCCGAAGATTTTGATTGCCATTCTGCGCCGGAAATGAAGCGAGGAACTTCATTTTGTAACAATTCTCGGGTGGCGCGTGTTGAGTGCGATGGTGCTGAGCCCTGTTGGAATGTCCAAGGTCTGTTTGTGTGCCCAAGGTTTTAATACACTCTCCAGAATATTTTCGCGACAATATTTGGCATTTATTCTGATGCCACGGTCAATTAATATGAGCGCAGAGCGACCATCGGTTGTTATGGCGGCCCACACCATCAGCATGGCCGACGCTTGAGTTCTGTTCTGGCCAACCGAAGGTGTACATTTTCATCTGACCTCTTTGGCAAGTAAACACGATCATTTTGTTTGTTTACAAATTGCTGGACAACGAATGTTTTCTCATCGGAGAAAACCAAATTCGCCTAGCGAAGCAACTCTTTAGCACTTTTGAGTCTATTTTCTTTCTTTTGCGGTGTAAGTTCTTGCACTTTTTGGAATATCAAAGGCTTTACCCCGAGCTCATTTTTTAATATTTGACGAATGGAATATTGCGATATGTTCGACTCACGCTTCGTTTCTCTAGTTTTTGAGCCATTTCTGTCGATGTTGCTGTTTTCTTCCGTCCACTTCCTTGACGTCGGGCTACGCTACCAGTATCACGGTAACGAGCGATGGTACGAGACACAAAAGATTTATTCCCATTTAAATGCTGGAGTGTTCTAACGATAGTGGTTTTCCGGTTGAGATATAGCTATAGCTCCCACATATATCTTCATCCAATATTAGGTTTCTTCTGCACCAAATGGCTAATATCAATCCAAATGGTGTGAATTTTACTACATCTGACCGAATTCAGCCTACAAGCATGTGATTCAAATTTGGTGAAAATCGGTTCAGATATAGCTATAGCTCCAATATTTATGTTTCATCCGATTTGGTGTTTAAGTCCCTCACATTCGTAATATGCACTCCACGAGACTGTTATTTCGCACCAGAAATCAGATACAGCCTAACAATTCATGATTCAAATTTTTGTCAAGATCGGTTCCGATTTGGATATAGCTCCCATATTTATCTTCATTCGATTTTGGTTTTTTGTGCACCAAATGGTTAATATCAGTCCAAATGGTGTGAATTTTGGCACTTCAGACCGAATTGAGTATAGAAATAAGTACTTCAAATTTGGTGCACAATACAAGTATAATATTTGGTACCAGATATCAGATGCAGCCAAGAAATTGTGTGAAGATCGGTTCCAAATTTACTTTAAAAATCAGTCGTCGATTCGCGCAACTTATTATCGCAAAATTGTGTTCAGCGATGAGGCGCATTTTTGGCTTAACGGGTTTGTTAATAAGCAAAATTGCCGCATATGGAGTGAGGCCAATCCACAGGAGACCCTAAAGACTCCATTACATCCAGAAAAAATGCACCGTATGGTGCGGTTTTCACTCTGGTGGCATCATCGGACCTTATTTCTTTAAAAATGAGGCCGGAGCTTGCGTTACGGTCAATGGAGATCGTTACCGCAACATGATCAATGATTTTTTGTTTACAAATATGGATGACATTGATCCGGAGGAAATGTGGTTTCAACAGGATGGTGCTACGAGCCATACGGCGAACGCAACAATCGACTTATTGAAATCAAAATTTGGCAATAAGTTGATTTCGAGAAGGTCGTGCGATTTGACACCTCTCGATTATTTCCTGTGGGACCGCGTGAAGTCACTGGTTTATGTCGGCCCGCCCGACTTTTGAGCTTTCCTTACTGATTTTTACTTGTTTTTTTATGAAATAGTAACCGATTATTTGCAACCCACTGGTAATGCAGAAAGTAATTACATTATATAACCTTTTGATGGGTTACTCGGGTCATATTGCTCCCCATTTTTTTCTAGCTACGAGCAAACAATTACAATAAATTATTGATTTCAAATACAAAAAGGAAATACCTGAAGTTAATTAAATTTTGAATAAAAATTTTAAAATATGATGTCTACAAACAAACATGCTTTTTTCAATCTAATAATAAACGAATTTTTGGTTAAATAATCGCAATGCGAACTGTGTTGATTCTAAACTCTACACGTTTTGTGATTTTTTTTTCATTTTGGTTTGTTTGTTCGTTCTTTGTCTTCGTATTGTTGTTCAATTAATTATGCCTAAATATTGGATATTGCATTTTAACGCCTTCTTCTAAAACCGGACTTTATCTAAATAATTTACTGCAAGCCTTTCCAGTGCTGGTGGCACTCCTCTCTACTCTGGCAAAATTCTTGGCCGCGTTGTTGTACTTGTTCTAGTCTTAATCTTTTAAATGGGTTAATCATGTCATACCAACCGTATATTACTTTCAATCATAATTGTAATTAATCCATATCCAGATCCATATTACATGTACATGGATTAATTATTGCTATTATTGTTATGGAAAAAGAAGAAGCAAAAGCGAAGAGAAGAATAGAATAGAAGAGAACAGCCATGGCAACTGGTCACTTGTTAACTAACGTCTCCACAATTGTTCTTTAATTTATGGACCGAAATAATACTCCATTGTCGTTGATTCGAATTTCTGTAGACTAGACAAAGGCTATAAAAAATCATTACTCCTTGTATTGTCTTTAAATCTTTGATCGACTAATGATGCCTTGTCTGCATTTGTAGCTGCACCGTCTCCGTCTGACCCTATCGGTTTGGGGAATTTAAACAGCCAGCCAGCCACCGACGACGCCTCGGTCGCCGCCGACGAAGTCTATTGATTTTAATTATATCATGTTTTCGTTTCAAACGTAATCTCGTGATTCGATATAAAACAAAAAAAAACTTTCGTACAAAGTAACGCTAGCCAACAACAGAGTTGTGCTACAAATCGTATAATAAATTATTACCTTATTAATTCATAAAGACACGAACAAATCACAATTGAATGTAAATGCTAATGTAAATAACTCCACATAAAAAACCAAAGTAATAGAGCAAAGAATTGTTAGACCCACGTTGTTTTTTTTTTTAATTTTTAACTTAGTAAAAGGAATTTTTTTGAGCAGATAAAAAAATAAAATTGCAAAAGGTGGAAACGGAAATCCTCTTCTATTGAATTCTTATATTCTAAGCGGGAGGGTGTAATATATGCAAACATACATTTTTGTCATTTCGAAGATTTCGACCATGTAATGTTTAGAGATCTCATTTAGAAACTTAATAAAACATAAAATAGTGTCCCAAAAAATATTCAACGTAGACCAGCTATTGGTTTGTCTCCTCATGATTTTACAAGTTTTCAAGATTTTAGCCCAAATTTTTAACCAAATCAGCAGTAACTTGACATTTCAGGTTCTCAGTGGGTAGTTCAACTTATCTTACAAAAATATTCCCTATAGGCATAGCTCCCCTGTAATGGATTTTTAACAATTTAGGCTTTTAGAGAGTAGCCAATTTTAACATAAATTGAAACTGTATAAATATAAATTAACCGGGCTATAAATGATGCTTAAAATATTTCTATAAAGATATGCAATGGAGTCATTTCCTAAAGTATCGGTCGGTTTTGCCGACCCTTAGCCAATATTCGATCATTTTAAAATATTTTGTCTTCTGTTATGAATTTTCAAACTCTTGACCCTCTATGGAGTGGGTTTTGAAAGAATGAGTCAATATTGTGGATTTCGTGTCGGAGTTGTAATTATTCAAAATTTTGACCCTTTGTGGGGGAGATACCAAAAGGAGTGAACCGATATATTACATCTTAACAACAGACCTTGGGTTAATATAAATATTGGGATGTGTGAAATTTGAAGACAATCGGACTCTTACATCACATTTTATAAGAGTTGTAATTATGTAAAATTTTGAACCTTCGTGGGGAAGGTACCAGAAGGAGTGAACCGATATTGTCCATTTTCGCATCAGACCTAGCACTGACGTAAATATTAGGAGTTGGAGAAAATCCGATTATCGTTTTCCTTTCTGTGCAAAAAATATATATTTTTGAAAATTTAGACAATTTGTGATGGAGGTACCAGAAGGAGTGGACCGATATATTCCATCTTTACACCAGACCTTGGGTTAATATGAATATTGGGATGTGTTAAATTTGGAGACAATCGGACTCTTACATCACATTTTATGAGAGCTATAATTATTCAAAGTGTTGAGCATTTGTGGGGGATGTACTTGATGGAGTGGACCAATATTGTCCATTTTCACATCTGACTTAGCACTGACGCAAATATTAGTATTTGCAAAGTTGCAGCAAAATCGGATTATTCTTTCTCTTTCTGTGCAAAAAAAATATATTTTTTGTGGGGGAGGTTTCAGAAGGAGTGGACCGATATTGCCCATCTCCGAACTCGATCTAAGTTTGGCAAAATATTACGATGTACCAAGTTTGCATCAAATCGGATACTCACTTCGAGAGTTATTGACAGACGAACGAACATCGCTAGATCGACTCCAAATGTTCTGAAACGGATTTGGTCCAAAGAGACCTAGGGTCTAAAATCGTTATTTCGACTAGGGACGTTTTGGTCGTATCAAATGATTTATACCCTCTGTAGACATAAGGCTGAGGGTATAAAAACATTAAGTTCTGCCAGGCCCAATTTTCCATACCTCCACCATAAGGTACAAGATATTGGAACTGTGTGGCTTGTTTGTTCGGGATACCGTAGTATTTTGTTGTTGCAAAATGGTCAGGCTTATCCCTTTATTGTTGTTTTTATAAAAACAACGTTTGTTTATTAGTGGAGAACGATGGTAATGTTTACCAGGGGGTAAGGCAGGGAATACCTAGGTTTCGGAAAGAGCCACCAATCCTCATCAGTTCTCCTGGTAAACATTACCATCGTTCTCCACTAATAAGCAAACGTTGTTTTTATAAAAACAACAATAAAGGGATAAGCCTGACCATTTTGCAACAACAAGGTACAAGATATTTTTAAATAAAAGTACCTGGATTCAAACGTGTTGCACTATAATATGCAAATATCAGCGAGATCGGTTGAATAATGCAGTTAAAGTTTTTAAATACAGTAAAGTGGGTGGAACCATTATATGGGGATCATTTTTCTATTACAAGGATTGCAATCTATTTCGAGTTTTAAGTGCCAAATTCAAGACACCGTAGGAAAATTTGCCTAGGATTATAAAAATACCGAATGTCGGTAGGTACCATTTTATGGACTTCTATGACCAATATGGACAATATTTTGACATCGGTTGTGGGGACTATTATTAACTACAATAACCTATTTTGAAAAAAATCCAATTGAAAATATAGCTTAAATTGTAAAATATATTGGTAGGTACAGTTATACGAGGGCTATAGTAAAACGTGGACCCCTACAGACTATATTTGGCTACCAGAGGTAGGACCCGTTATGAACTCTTAATACCATTTGCCATAAATCATCAAAAATCAAATGGGGGCTATAGGCAAGCGTAAGCCTATACATATAGCATTCTGCCACCGAAGGTACTACCCGTTACAAACTCTCAATACCAAATTTGGTATAATTCCGTGGAAAAATGTGACAAAAAATCAGCAGGTATCGTTATTAGGGGCATATACAAAAAAGTTGACTTATATTTCTCATTTCCAATACCAACTATACTAGACACAATACAAACTATTGTTGCAAATTTCAAAAATACAAATCTTTCCATTAATCCGCGAATATTTATACAAAAAAAGGTCACGTCTGACCCTAAACACTTATGCTGATAATTAAGATATCGGATATATAGCAAAATATATACAATGTACAGGGTGAGATGAAAAAAACTGCAACTGAACTGTCGAATTTGGTTTTCTCCGATGAGAAAGAATTCGTTGTCCAGCAGTTTGTAATCAATCGAAATGATCGTGTTTACTTGCCAAAGAGGTCAGCTGAAAATGTGCACCTTCGGTTGGCCACCAGAATCAAGCGCCGGCCATGGTGATGGTGTGGGTCGCCATAACAGCCGATGGTCACTCTCCGCTCGTTTACTCGGCCGTGGAATCAGAATAAATGCCGAATATTCTCGCGAAAAACTTCTGGAGGGTGTGTTAAAGCCTTGGCCATGTAAACATTTTGGCCGCAGACCTTGGACATTCCAACAGAACTCAGCACCATCGCACTCATCACGCGTCACCCAAGAATGGTTACAAAATGAGGTTCCTCGCTTCATTTCCTGCGCACCATGGTACTAAAAAGTACTAAAGTGTCGATCACCTCAAGCACGCTCTTCGCTGGGAATGGGTCAAAATACCGCAGTGCAACATTAGGGCAGCGTGTGACTGTTTCATTTGCCGTTTGAAGGCTTTAATTCGTGCCAAAGGTGACCAATTCAAACAAATTTAAACTTATTCTAAAATTTGAAGCTATTTGCGATTTATTTTCTTTCATTCAATAAAATGTAAAAATTATGGCGTTTGACTATGTTGCTGTTTTTTTCTCATCCTGTATAGCTAAGAAAATGGACACGTTTTGTATAATTTTTTTTGAATACGCATCAGCACTACAGGTAGCGTAAAAATAGGGCAAATATCACAGGCCGAAAACCAAAGGTAATATTTTTGTCAGTTTGTATGACATTATTTAAAAATGCTACTATATTATTGCCTTTGTTGGCGCTGTAGCCTTTGCTAACCTGCTCTTATTAATTTTTAGAAGTTAGGTATTCCAGCCCTTGAGAAAGATATTTTTCAATATATTTTCAATTATTATACCAAAAATTATATTTTTATTCTCACAGCATTTTTAGTCCGATGTGATTGGCTTTTTATTATCCTGACATAGTGAAAATGAAATGATTGCAGACTCAGTATCTCTTTAATTTTTTTTTCATACAAAGTTCAATGAACTGAATATATGAGTCGGTTTTATTTCTTTACAATATCATAAGCGAAGATTATTTGGCTTTTAAGTTTAAATTCTTATCTGCATGGCTTATTTTTATATTTCAATTGTGGATTAAGCAAGAGCATATCAACATCACGAAATATGACGTGGGGTTAAGATTTCATTTCATTTGTGATATGGGAAAGAATATAAAATTAAGTAAATGGTATAGGTATTGTTATAAACGCGTAATATAGTACTCGTATAGGGATACTGGAAATTTCTAAGAGCGATAAAAGTCATTTATTAAAAAAAAAAAATAAAATAACATAGCCAGGAGACATCAAGATGTGGAGTGAGTTCCGTTTTGGTTACACTGTTATCCTCCACAAAGTAGGTCATATGCGTACTTGAATATCTGTGATAGCCTTTCATCACGAAAGACCACTTCTGCAACCCCCTTTGGACATCTAAAAATGTAAGAGGATACTGGAATAAGTCTATTTTGTGAGAAGCTCGACATCAAGTACCCATACTCGGCAAGAAGTACCCAGCAAAACTACTCACAACAATCCATAATTTGATCATACTGAATTTCATAATTCCAAAATCTCGTCATTGTATAAATTCTACACACCTACAGTGACCCTTACACCAAAATACACAATTTCAGTCTTATTCCTACGTATTATATCAAATATAGTTAACTATACTACGGATTTTCAAATCCACCTTATTACCAAAACGCTACTCACTTGCAAGATATGAATTTGTTTGTGAAATTGTATTGAATACCTAACAATACGACGGAGTGCTTTCATATTCTGGTCAAAAAGATAAGGGCTCTATGACATAATTTCAAAAAATCTTCCAAAATGGATTTGAGCATAAGGGGCCTTTCAAAATATTATAGTGTTGTAGGGTATTACATGGTCGGCTCCGCATAGCCTTTGCATACTTCTTTTTTAAATATTTTAAAAGATCCACGTTTTGCAGTCTTATTCCTACGCATTATATCAAATATAGTTAGCTATAATACGGATTTTTCAAATCCACATTATTACCAAAACGCTACTCACTTACAGTGATCGTAATACCAAATTTCATGGTATAAACTCTTAGCATACACTATCTACCAACTCAAACACAATTTAATGATTTTCGTACACTTAAAATTCAAGCTTCCCGAAAATCCTTTCAATTAACAATCTCAACTAAATAACAATTCAAACTATTAGAATGGCTAATTTGCGAGAACACTTAAGCTGATTAAGAAAGCAACAAATTAAATGTTAGATCCTTTCTTGTAATAATGCGTCATTGACGACATTTACAACACTTCAGAATCAGATTTCAGCTTAAAGACAATTCCATTTATAATGACTGTAATCCACTCAAATCATTCTATGAGAATCCACACATTCATACCCACATAGGTACATAATGAATGCCATATATCAAATTTATAACAGAACCAGTTTTGTTTTATTGAACAGCTGATCGGATCGATCTCCAAGTCGTACTTCAAATCATCCATACCGGAAAATTCTCAACGCCAGCAATGCTGCTGCTGCTGCTCGCATTAAAAATCAAAGTTCAAAGTCAATGTTTATGCCAATGAAAAGTGATACTCGGCTACTCCGTCTGATACGACGACAAAACAATAACAACAAATATGAATTGTAAACAAAAAATCTGAAAAAGAAAAAAAAAAGAACAGCAACAAAAACAAATCTCAGCAACAATAACATTTAAGCAAAACGTACGATTGAAAAGGCATTTGAAAAGTGCATAATAATGTTGACGACGTGGTCCAGCCAGCGGCGACAATTGCAGCATATGCGCCACACAAACACAAACGCACTCACATAGTTTTTGCTCGCCGCGAACACGCCAAAACGAGAAATGATAACCTTGGCTCTGAACTCGACTTAGAATAGCTGGAAGGCATTTAAAAACGTATTTCTTGTAATAGGAGTTTATGTTTTTGTAGACGGAGAGACAGACAGGTCGACCGACTTATGTATATCACAAATGATGAATGTATGATTCTGGTAGCCAGTGGGGGGGCAGATTTATGTATAAATAATTTGCGGTGAATTAAATATTCCTGTTATGATTCAATTCAATTGTGTTTCATTGATTTAACGAAAACAAATTTATTTGAAATGTGCACAGTAGTTTTTATGGCTGTTTAGAGCGAATTCATTTAACTTAAGGAAGTATTAGTATACTGTACCAGTAGATACTATACCCTCAGTCTGTGACTGTTGTATGATATTTTATAGACAGGACCATGAAAAATGAATTATTAATAAATGTTTTTCCAAAGACCACAAAATGAGGATTTTTTAAGTAATATTTTTCCATGGGTCACAATTTGTGGATTTTTTAAGCAATATTTTTTCGAAGACCACAAATATTTGATTTTTAAGATAATTTTTTTAGGGACCATAAAAGCCACAAATCGTGGATTTTTTGAAGAATAATGTAAGTACTATAAGAACCACATAACGTGGATTTTTAAAAATCATTATTTTAAGGTCCATTTTTATAGAATATTTTTCAAGGACCTTTAGAAGCTCAAAATGTGGATATTTTAAACATTTATTAAGGCTTATTGGAGGACTATAATAATATACTAATAAGGAATATTTTTCAAGGGCACAAGATATGAATTTGTTTAAGAATATGTTTGAAGGACCACAACTTTCGAGTGAAATTGTATTGAATACCTAACAACACGACCGTGTGCTTTCATATTCTGGTCAAAAAGATAAGGGCTTTATGACATCATATCAAAAAAAATCCTCCAAAATGGATTTGAGCGTAAGGGGCCTTTCAACATATTATAGTGTTGTAGGGTATTACATGGTCGGCTCCGCATAGCATTTGCATACTTGTTTTTTAATATTTTAAAAGATCCATGTTTTGTGGATCTAAAAAATATCCACATTTTAAACCTATAGATCAGCTATTAGATGCACAAAACATGGATCTTTTAAAATATTAAAAAAAACAAGTATGCAAAGGCTATGTGGAGCCGACCATGTAATACCCTACAACACTATAATATGTTGAAAGGCCCTTTATGCTCAAATTCATTTTGGAATTTTTTTGTTTTTGATATGATGTCATCTTATCTTTTTGACCAGAATATGAAAGCACTCCGTCGTGTTGTTAGGTATTCAATACAATTTTACTCGAAAGTTGTGGTCCATTTTACAGCTAAATGTAACCAGTGGTCATTCAAAATGCTAAACTTCCTCTATGTACTTAACTCTCTTCTCATTCAAAATTCCGTGTCGATTGGTTTTTAATTGTGACCTGTAGAGCGACTGTAAAATCAGGAAAATTTTAATTTTTTGGTACATTTGAATCCCAAAATGTACATTTTCAAACTCAATATGCTATAGTTCTGAACCTAACCCTAACCCCATGCAAAATTTCGTGAGCATCGCACGATAATGCGATCTGTCAAATTAAAAAACTAGTAAAGAAAGTCTTAAAGTCGGGCGGGGCCGACTTTATGATACCCTACACCACTTTGCTAATTTAGTAGAGCTCCGCATAACAATTAAAGGTTTTAATAGGAGAATTCAATCATACACACCATGATTATAATTATAATTTTAAGTTCAAAGGACAAAATATGCCGAATCGGATAAAGATATATATGGGAGCTATATCCAAATCTGAACCGATCTCGATAAAATTTGACAAAGATATTTCTGAGCTGCATTTGATATATTTCCCTGAATATCGTTGTTACGGAGTGCATATTACAGCTGTGTGTAACAAATATAACAAATCGGATGAACAGTATATATGGTAGCTATAGTTATATCTGAACCGATCTTCACCAAATTTGACGTACTAGCTTCTAGCTTCTCAATTCTATCGTAAGTGCCAAATTCCATCCCATTTGGACAAATATTAGACGTTTGGTGCACAATAAAAGGTAAATCGGACGAAGTTATATATGGAAGCTACATCAAAATCTGAACCGATCTCGATAAAATTTAGCAAATGTATTTCTGAGCTGTATTTGATATGTTTCCCCAAATATTGTTGTCACAGAGTGCATATTACGTCTGCGGAGGACAAATTTAGCAAATCGGATGAACAATATATATGGGAGCTATAGCAATATCTGAACCGATTTTTGATCAAATTTGGCATACTAAATTTCATTCCAAATTTGGTTGTATGTTCAAAATTCCATACTATTTGGGCTGATATTACACGTTTGGTGCACAATAAAAGGCAAATCAGACGAAGATATAAATGATTTGTGCAAAATTTCAAATGGATAGGGCAATAAATGCGAACTGTACTTTGTTTCCAAAAATACATGGACAGACTTTCAGACAGACAGACGAACGGACGGAAGGATATGCATAAATCGACTCAGAATGTGATTCCATGCAGATCATCAAAAGGAACTATGGGTCTATCTCGTTTCCTTTTGCCTGTTACAAACAAATGCACAAAGACATAATACCCTGACCACCTTGTGGTGTAGGGTATAAAAATCAAGTAAAAATTGTTTTTAGACCCCAGATGTATTACATCATTTACGTTCCACTGTCCATATGTACGATTTTTTACACAATATTTCAATGCATTTTTAGTTCCGCTATAAATATCGCCACAAAAGACAGAAAAAAAAAAAAAAATTCAATTCTTTTTAATATAATATTCCTTTTTGTTGCTTTTATTTGCTTCTGCTGCTGGTATTTATATCACGAGTATGTAGGCTAAATGTCTGTAACGATCTGGTGTTTTATTATATTTTAATTACATGGAATTGGAATTGAATGTCGTCATGAAAGTTGCCGTTGATTGGTGTTGTCGAATTAGTTGCGGCGTCGACCCCTCCTATTTAAGACAAAAAATGGAATGTCAGAAATTCCAGGTGATGATTTGATTCAATATAATTTACATAAATGTGGCTTTAAATCCGTAAAATAAATATAAATATCAACATATTGCTGATTGGAAAAACGACAAATGACTTATAAAGCGTTAATTGTTGTTAAGAGGATATTGAGTTGTGATTGATTTGAAATCTAGAATATGAATGCTGCCATGTGTGAGATGATGAATCTTTGATATATTTAAATTCTTAGTATTAAAGTCACATTTATTGATATGGTTTACTTCCTAAAGCTGAAAACTTTCTACTTTTATAGAGTGTTACTTGTAATAAAAATATTGTCGCGTACTTTGTAACATACCATTTTCATCGAAAAGTAACTGGGTACTCTTCTTTTGTTTTGTTCTCAAAATATTTTTTTGATCAGTGGCGTGATTGGAAGGCTGTGTGGCGATGTGACTGAACATCTAAAAAAAATCTATAGAATTAAGTTATGTCTCCTTTAAGGATTTTTGACACCCAACCACCTTTGAATATTTTGTTGACACTTTTTGGCTGTCTGTATTCAATGTTTACCTGTACTTTTTTTGTTTTTTGAAAATGTACAATATTTTCTGTAATTAATTTATAATAATATGTTATTAAAAACATTTAATTTAATTGATGTGTACGTGTCTGGGTGAGCTCAACTGAGCATGTGATGAATTTTTGTAATTGTAACTTGTGTCTGGGGACGTCGTTTTGTACCCACCGACCGACCGGCCGACTGACTTCCTTGTTTGAATTGAGCAACAGGTTTTCATCGGAATTGTGTAATATTTTTATTTGTGAAAAAAAAATTAGCAACGAAAATATTACGGGCTATGACACCCATGCATATGTATGTCAGAAATTTAATATTGGGATAATTATTTGTTAGCGCACTTATTTATTTATATTTTTGGATATATAATTGCTGTTTTTAATTTATGTAATAATTTAACATTCAGACTGAAGGTGATCTCCATTAATCATGCATGTAAATTTCTTGATTGATTTGTTCGTTGAATTTAGAAACTTTGGAAACAAAAGCGATTTTATTTTGAACCGATGAGAAGCAATTGGAATTGTGTGTATTCTACCAAGTTGCAGTTGTTCAAACCAAAATATGTACAATGTTATTTTCATTTCTAAGTTTTTTTTATTTATTAATAAAATAAAAATGTTAGTACGATATAATTTTTGTGTTATGGGTGTTAAAAGTTTTATTGGCCAAAAATTATGTAATACCCCGAAATATTGGTCCTGCACATAGGAAACTATAAATAGATCTTTCTATTTCGCGGAACTGCGTCGATTTAGCTATGCCATGTTAATTCGTAATCACGCTACAGATGAAATTATGGTCCGACCTTCACCTCACGCATGAAGGTGGGGTTAAGGTCAGAAAAGAAGCCTATTGTTTTTGGAGATGGTCGCAAAATATTTAGGGATTGAAATGGACTAAAAATAAATTTTCCCGATTTTGCTGTTGCTCTACAGGCCACAATTATAAAAAAAATCGACGCGGAATTTTGCATGGAGTTCGAGTTTATAGCTGGGCAGAAGCCTAGGTCATCGGACAATATTTAGCGGGTAAAATAAACCATAACTTTTATGTTGAATAATACGAATATTTCCACTAAAACGCGAATATTTGTAATCCTGACCAAATCACAAATATAGCAAAATAGGAACAATACTTATATATACAGGGTGAGATGAAAAAACTGCAACTAATTTCAGACTACTGTCATTTCTAAACCACTCGTTCGACAGCTGTTAACATTATTCCAGTGACAGCTCATTTTTTTACAAGCGTACAAAAGCACTTTGGTGAGCACTTTCCAGAAAAAAGGTATTCGTTATGGAATTCAAGCGTGATAGTGTGATTTCTTTATATTTAGCTGGAAACCCACAAAGTGGCTATCGTTAGAACACTCCAGCATTTAAATGTGAATAAATCTTTTATGTCTCGTACCATCGCTCGTTACCTCGCTCGATACTCGATACTGGTAGCGTAGCCCGACGTCAATGAAGTGGACGGAAGAAAACAACAACATCAGCAAAAATGGTTTGAAAAGTAAAGAAGCGAATTGATCGAAACCCACGTCGCAGTGACCGAAAAATGGCTCGTGGGCTGAACATATCGCAATATTCCATATTATATTGAAATATTGAAAAATGAGCTCGGGGTAATGCCATTGAAATTCCAAATAGTGGAAGAACTAGAATCAAAAGAGCTAAAGAGTTGCTTTCTTTGGCCGAAAGTGGTGAACTGCTGAATTAGGTTTTCTCCGAATGCCGAATATTATCGCGAAAATATTCTGGAGGGTGTATTAAAGCTTTGGACACGCAAACATTTTGGCCTTGGACATTCCAACATGACTCAGCACCATCGCACTCAGCTCGCGCCACCCAAGAATGGTTACACATCTCCGAATACCAATCCACCAAAAATCTCCGAATACCAATCCGTTGGACTACTGTGTCTGGAGTATTTTAGAAAGCAAACCTAAAAAATAACAAAGTGTCGAGCACCTCAAGCAAGCGCTTTGCCGGAAATAGGCCAAAATACCGCAGAGCAACATTCGGACAGCGTATGACGGTTTCATTTGCCGTTTGAAGGCCATAATTCGTGCCAAAGGTGACCAATTCGATTAAATCTAAAATTGTTCTAAAATTTGATGCTATTCCGACATTTTTTGTTTTCATTTAATAAAATTAAAAAAATATATAAAAATTTTGCTCATACAATAACACATTATTATATTTGTTGCAGTTTTTTTATCTCACCCTGTATATGTTGTACGCTGTACTGATTTTCACAATTCTCAGAAAATTGGAATGATGTCTATCCGGAAAAAAATAAAATCTATGAAAATCGCGTAAAGTAAATATTTGCCATTAAAAAGTAAATATTTTTTTTTGTTAATTTTTTTTCAATTTTTGCCATATTTTTTATCGCATTCGATTTTTTCAACTTTACTTATAATTTTGAATTGTACATTTTCTAAAGTTTTTCTACATCCCACAACATTTTGTGTTTAGAATATTATATATACCCCCAAATAGCATGGGGGTAGGGTCAGGGTCAGAATTAAAGGCTATTGTTTTTTGGGGTTTAAATGGACCAAAAAACAATTAAAAACAAATTGACGGGGAATTTTGCATGAGAAAAGAATTGAGGAAAGGAAAGAAGTCGAGCATTTTAGATGGCCATTTAATTATATTTAGCTGTAAAATAGATCACAACTTTCGTGTGAAATTCCCAGCGTCAAAATCCTAAGGGTAATATTTGGACAGGGCTCTATGATATTATTTCAAAAACGAAATCTTCCAAAATGGATTTAGAAATAAGAGGACTTCCAACATATTGTAGTGTATTACATCGTGGTCGGCCCCGCACTACTACAACAATCTTATCCTTAATAATAACAATTCAATTATATTAAGTCCATTTCAAATTGAATAAAATTCGTTTACCTGAAAAAATAATTTCGTACCGAAATTATTTACAATTTCTACCAAATCAACAGCGTGTTAAAAAAAAATAATATTATTAGAATAGGTCATGAACTCGAGGTTAACGAAAGTGAAAACAAATGAATGAGTGCAATAAAATGTGCAAAATTGAGAAAGTGAAATTAAGAATTAGACAGATGTGCTGTTTTTTGTGATTATTTTTAAGGAACAACGACTCTTCGTGTTTTGTTGCCGATACGCAAAAAGAACAAAATGCGACGTAATTTATTAATATTCTTTAGACGTTGGATTTGAATGAAACTTTAATTGTTTTAATGTTTCAATTGAAATACAAAATTAACAACATTACCAACAACAAGAAAATATATATAGGTCAATATACTACGAATGCATAGAATTTTAATGTTTTAAATACAAAATGTTTGTTCTAAATATATATTTTAACGATTAAAGATGTTGTGACAAACAAATCCCCCTAAATTGATGTGATTTGTATTTTAAATAAGTAAACAAATATATTTTTTGGTTGAGTGCAACGAATGGAATTATTGCAATGAGTAATCAGGGATATTGTGGAAAATAACTTTTCTTGGGTAGCGTAGCCCGACCTCAAGGAAGTGGACGGCAGAAAACAGCAACATCAGCAGAAATGGCTCGGAAGCTGAAAATTCCGCAATATTCCATTCGGCAAATATTGAAAAATGAGCTCGGTGTAAAGCCATTGAAATTCTATTGAAATTGAAGTGCAAGAACTTACACCGCAACAGAAAGAAAATAGACTCAAAAGAGCTAAAGAGTTGCTTCGCTTGGCCGAAAGTGGTGAACTGCCGAATTGGGATTTCTCCGATGGGAAAACATTCGTTGTCCAGCAGTTTGTAAATAAACAAAATTTCCGTGTTTACTTGCCAAAGAGGTAAAAATACCGCAGATCAACATTCAGGCAGCGTAGGAGGGTTTCATTGGCCGTTTAAGGACCATAATTCTTGCCAAAGTTGACCAATTCGAACAAATCTAAACTTATTCTAAAATTTGATGCCATTTCCGACATTTTTTGCTTTCATTTAATAGAATTAAAAAAAATGTAAAAGACCCTGTAAAAAATCGAATTTGAATGCGTATAATGGCTTTAGAGTAGTCAAAATTTTGAAACTATATCCAACTCTGAATCGATATTCCACAAACTTGATGGAAGCTTTGTACCTCTGGTACCAAATAGCATTGCTGTATAGTGGATGATATGTCTTCGATAGGAATTATATTAAAAAAATATTTATTGGAGTAATAGTTATACCAGGCCGAGTTTCAGCGAATGAAAAAACTCGACTGAACATGAAAAATCTATCCAATCTGATATTACATATATGGTGGACAAAAAAACGTAAAATCCGATGAAAACGTAAAATCCGATGAAAACGTAAAATCCGATGAAAACGTAAAATCGGTTGAAGATATACTTGGGAGCTATATGTAAATTTGAACCGGTACCCATCAATTTCAATAGGGTTCATCCTTGGGGCAAACAAATATTGTTCGGTCAATTTCTCGCATTAGATGCTCATTTTTTCTTTTTTATGAACTTCATAGGTATTTAAAATTTTGATCTGTTGTGGGGGAGATACTAGAAGGAGTGGCCCGTTTTATCCGTCCTTCGTACCAGCTTTTGTGCTGCTATAAATATTGGAAAGAACCATGTGGGCCTTTTTCACATTTCACAAGAGTTATTATTATTCAAAATGTTTACTTTTTGGTGAGGGATGTAAAATATTAGGATTTGCAAAGTTTGCCCAAAATTGCATGTGCAAAACATGAGCCCCACAAAGTATTTTCTTTGGACTTGAAGGCTCCAAATTTTGTAAGTTCATAACATTAAAAGTTAATGAGAACGAAAAAAAACGACGAAAAACGCATCTTTACTTTTTTTGGTCTCTTAGCATGCTGCGGTGTTATATTATAGTTAATAATAATTGAATTAAAAACAACGAAAGGCAAGTGTAAACGAGTATATCAAAAATATGGAAAATGAACTCAAATAATTGTAGGTAACTTTTCTTCGATTGTGCATTTTGTACATTCAGATGTCAATAATCAAAAATATTGCCTCTTTGAATCAACGCATTGAATCGAAGAAATGATGCAATATTGCATTTAATAGACAACAGCTACAAAACTGATTAGATTTTGTCTATACACGTTTTGAAAAATATTGTTTCAACCTGCCCATAGGCACGTAGGCACAATTGAAGACATCTGTCTTGTTGCTCTGGTAAGCACTCAGGATTATTGTATTTTAGACAGACCTACACAAGTTATTGTGCAATTTTTAAATATCCTGGTGAGTAAAATCACAGTTCTACACTTGGTCATTCAAATAAAACTCATTTAATACTATTAATTTTAGTGCAATAATAAATAAATTGCCGAAACCCGGGATTGAACCGGGGACCTTTAGATCTTCAGTCTAACGCTCTCCCAACTGAGCTATTTCGGCTCATAACAACTCTCAAAGAAACAATAAAAATAATTTTTGTAAATTCACAAAAAAAGAAATGCATCTGAAACTGAGGGTAAAACTATATGGCTTTTTGTTGTCCCTCTATTTAAAACAATACGTCTGATTTGAGCAAAACATTAAATATATATTTTTTTCAAGGAATATACCTTTACGGTGCCTTGTATAGACAATTTTCTGTCATAGAAAGAAGAACCCAATCTTAACTCCAAATGCCAAATTTGGAAAAATTTTGAAAAACGGACAATCATGAACAAATGTTATATCGGAAGGTACTTTCATATGGGGACTGTTCCAAAACGTACTGTTATATGGAGACTATTCCATATTACCTATTTTCAATAGCAAAAATTCTAAGAACCTTAAATAAATTAACCTACTTAATTTTCATTAGAAAATATAGTGTTTTTTTTAAACTCTTCTGATCAAAAATATATATATAAAAATGAGCCTTGAATATTTTATTTGACTTAGTTTGCTGCAAAAAATACCTCAACTAATTAATTTTAATTTTATTTGTAATCTCTTTTTCCTGCACTCCTTACCTATTGATAACCTATATTATTTTTCTTAGAACTGCATCATTTTAAAAGAAATTATTTGCCGAAACCCGGGATTGAACCGGGGACCTTTAGATCTTCAGTCTAACGCTCTCCCAACTGAGCTATTTCGGCTGATGACAGATTATGCAAGGAACTTAAAAAATCAAATTCAAACGAGGACTTTATCAGATAATGAATCTAGTGTTTAACAGAGCCTATTTTAATTATGAATTGCAATTTCTTGCAAATAAAATTTAAAATGGAAAAACTCAGATTGCAGCTACTGCAAATTATGTTCTACTCAGCATTTTTTAATTAGATGAGACGATATATAGCTATAGTTCCCTTAATTTCACTAGCAAGTGGAGATTGTGCATAAAAGCCAAGAAAAGAAAACCGCAGAAGCAGAGTATTGCAAGGGTTCAGTTAATAAGTTTTTGGCAAGATTAGTATGTTCGACTTCCATCGAATTTTACTCACACTCGAAAACGAACAAGGTATACTCGCAGTTATTCAAGTGGTATGGAAAATAGAGCATACTCGATTTCTCTTTTTATTTGCTCGAATTTGAGCGATTTTCACTCTCTAATCGAGAACGGCTCAAATTCATTATAAAGCTTTATTTATTTGTTCAAAAATCGAATAAGTGATTCGATGGTTATCATATTTAAACTAAGGCAACATAAAGTATACCCAGACAAAATCCTACATAGTAAATTATAAACAAGTAAAAAAGCAGTAAGTTCGGCCGGCCCAAACTTTGAATACCCTCCACCATTTGGAACGAATTTTTGGAAAAAATTTTCAAAAAATAAAATCCATTAAAAATTCTTTTAAAATCTTTAATATATCTAATATAGGAAGGTGCCGATATATGGGGGGATATACAATATTTTGGACCTATAAAGACAAATCTATGTCTGGGTGTGAAGTACTCACAAGGATCTCCTTGCGTGGATTTTCAGATAATTCCATTGGAAAAAGTGGATTAAATCATCAAAATACCGAATGTAGGGGAGTATCGTTATATGGGGGATATACGATATTGTGGACCTATATAGACAATTCCGTTTCAGGGGGTAAAGTGCTCATAAAGAACTCCGTGTGTGGATTTTTAGACAATACGATGTGGCTAAAATCATCAAAATACCAAATATCGCGGGGTACCGTTATATGGGAGCTATACGTTATCGTTAACCTATATAGAGAATTCTCTGTCGGGGGGTAAAGTACTCACAAAGAACCCCTTGTTTACAAAGAACCCCTTGTGACCATTCCGTTGAAAAATGTGGTTGAAAACATCAAAATACCGAATATCGGGGGTACCGTTATATGGGGGCTATACGATATCGCGGACCTTTATAGACAATTCTCTCTCAGGGGGTAAAGTACTCACAAGGAACTACTTGTGTGGATTTTAAGACAATTCCATTGAAAAATTTAGCTAACATCATCAAAATACCGAATATCGGGGGGTACCGTTGTATGGGCGATGTACGATATCGTGGACCTGTATAGACATTTCTCTCTCAGGGGGTAAAGTACTCACAAGGATCTACTTGTCTGCATTTTAAAAATACCGAGTATCGGGGGGTACAGTTTTATGGGGGATATCGTGGACCTATATAACCAATTCTTTTTGAGGGGGTAAAATGCTCACAAGGAACTCCTTTTGTGTATATTCAGACAATTCCATTGAAAAATGTGGCTAAAATCATCAAAATGCCGAATACCGGGGGGTACCGTTATATGGGGGCTATACGATATTGTGGACCTATATAGCCCATCTTCGAACTTGACCTGCCTGCAGACAAAAGAGAGATCTGTGCAAAATTTTAGCTTCCTATCTTAATTCGTTTAGACTGTAGCGTGATTACAACAGAGGGACGGAGAGGGCTAAATCGTCTTAGAATTTTACGCTGATCAAGAATATATATACTTTGTTGGGTCTAAAATGATTATTTCGATGAGTTACAAAACGGAATGACGAACTTAATATACCCTCCATACTATGTATGGTGGAGGGTATACAAATTATCTTAAAATCTTATTCAAATTTGTGGAAAACTAATATTAAATTGTAACAGAAATCAGAGATGGAATCCGTTTTTTATTCAATAGAACCCTGGAGATGATCGCCAAAATTTCCTGATTTTGCGATCATCTCTCGACTTTCTGGCATCTAGCCATACCTGTGGGTCCACTTGAATAGTTTCGACTGTTCCATTCAAATTGCAATTTAAATACGTCTCCATTCTGCTGCTATAGACGGAAGTTGAGAAGAACTACAGCCCTTAAATGTTGTAAGGAGAACAATACGGTTTTTATTGTTGTTTAATGTACAATTTAAACCTGATCTTGTGTTTGGAGTAATAGGCACCACCTCTTCTGGCAGATAACTGTCTTAAGATGTCCACGTTTTCGTATAGGCCCATATAACTGTAACCGGAATTTGGGTAGCATTTTTATTGACGAAGTTTGATGGTAGGATTGAGAATTCGGTACTTCAGTTATTATTATATTACTGAGGACTAAGTTTTGTACCAAAGTTTTTTTAAAAATGTTTTAAGAAAACCTATGACTAAATCGGCTATCTTCAAAATCCCTAAGTCCCTTAAGGTCCCCTATCTAGGGGCTATACCTACATTGTATACTTTTCGAGAGGAGTTAAACTACCTGTTGAGAACTAGAAGTGAGATATAAGGGGCTCATGAGATATAAGGGGTCCAAGAAATGTGCCTACATTGACTATTTTCTGCAAGAAGCAAAACTACACACATAGTATCCGAAATATCAATTAATCATGCATACACCGTTATTATTATATTATCTGCGAGGGCTGAATTTTCTGACACAGAGCTCGAAATAATAAAAACCCAAAATTATGATATTCACAATATAATATAAATGGGTCCCCAGTTATGTGCTGCAAACGGGATGACTAATATAATATATTCACTTAAAGGATGGACGGTATAATGAAAACAAGTAAGTAAAGGCTATAGTCGTGCTGGGCCGACCATGTGATACCATACAACACTACAATATCTTAGAAGCCCCCTTATGTCCAAATCCATTTTGGAACATTTCGCTTTTGAAATTATGTCAGATATTACCCTTAGCTTTGTGACCAGGAACATTTGCCAAATATTTACACACTCCGTCGTGCTGTTACTTGTTGTGGTCCATTTTATAGCTAAATATAATCCAATGGTCATCCAAAATGCTAGACTTCTTTCCTGTCCTTAACTCTCTTCTCATGTAAAATTCCGTGTCGATTGCTTTCAATTGTGTGATCAGGAAATATTTTCTGTTACTTGTTAATTTGAAACCCTTAATATTTTGCGAACATATAGAAATGCAAGAGGCCGTCTGTATATCCAAATTTACCCTCATCGATATGACTTTCTTGTCTACTATATTTGGCTATATTCGTCAACGAAATCAGCATAAAAAAAACAGAAATTTGTCTTTTGTGTATTTTGGATTTGGCCTGTAAGTTATTTTCAGCGTTTCGGTAGAATGCAAATGTAGGTATTTTTTTACACAAAAGTAGTGGTCCATTCTAACCGTTGACTTAACCTCTAACTTCATGCGAGATTTTGGGTCTATTGGGTACTATTTGTGACCTCTATAACGGCTGCGAAATCATGAACATTTTTAGTTTTTGCTCCATTTGAACCCCTATATAAATTGCGAACATATTTGAAAACAATAGGCCTGGCCCTTCTGAGCCTAACCCTACCCTTATGAGGATCGGACGATAATTACAATCTGTATATAAAAACCCCTACCTGTGTTGTAAGGTGAAAAAATATTACGAAATGTAAACTTCAATATTTTAAGTCAAATTGAAAACAAGTAAGCAAAGGCTATAGTCGTGCGGGGCCGACTATTTTATACCCTACAACACTACAATATGTTAGAAGCCCCTTTATGTCCAAATCCTTATTGGAAGATTTCTCATTTGAAATTAGGATTTCGACTAGGGACATTTGCCCAACATTTATGCACTCCGTCGGGCTGTTAGTTGTTGTAGTCCATTTTACAGCTAAATATAATCCAATGGTCATCCAAAATGCTAGAATTCTTTCCTGTCCTTAACTCTCTTCACAGGCGTGTCGATTGGCTTCAATTTGTGATTTGCTTGTCTACGATATTTGGCTATATTCGTCAACGAAATCAGCAAAAAAGCCAGAAGTTCGCCTCTTGTGTATTTCAGATATCGCCTGTAAGTAATGCTGGTATTTTTTCACACAAAATTAGTGGTCCATTGTACCCGCTGTCCTAAACTCTAACTTTATGCCAGATTTCGTGTCCTTTGGTTTCTATTTGTGACCTTTATAACGGCTGCAAAATCAGGAACATTTTTATTTGTTGGTCCATTTCAACCCCCTAATATATTGCGGACATCTTTGAAAACAATAGACCTAGCCCTTCTGAGCCCAACCCTACCCTTGTTAAAATTTTTGTGAGGATCGTGAGGATCGACGATATTTGCAATATGCCCGACCTGTGTTGTGAGGTGAAAAAATATTACAAAATATTATAAGTCAAATTAAAACATCGCATGCGATAAAAAATATAAAAAAATAAAAAAATTTCACAAAATACTACAAAATCTATACTAACATCATTATTTACATATTTTTATGCGATTTTTTACATTTTATTCTTTTATGCCAGGAGGGCATTCTGAATTGACAAAATTTTGTCAAAATCGGTCCAGCCATTCTTGAGATATAAGCATTCTAACTAACATCCCCTTCCTTTGTACATACACATTGTATATATTTCGCTATATATAACCGATATATTTACCGATATTGTTCGTCTATTTGTGATTTCGCCGGGATTAAAAATATTCGCGGTTTAATGGATAAATTGACTTTTATTTAACACAAATGTTGTGGCCTATTTCACCCACTACATATTACCCGATGACCATCAAAATTGGAAGGCCCAGCCCTAAGCTCCAGCCCCATGATTGGTCTATAATTGCGACCTGTAGAGCAACTGTAAAATCAGGATTTTTTCAGTTTTTAGTCCATTTCAATCCCTAAATATTATAGAATCATCTCCAAAAGAAATAGGGTTATTTTCTGACCCTAGCCCCACCTCCATTCTAAATTTCGTGAAGATTTGGCCATAATTGCGTGATAGGGTGATTACAAATTAACATGAACAGACGGACGGACGGACATACATAGCTAGATCGACCCAGCTCGGCGAGTTAGGAAGATCCATATATACTTTCCTATGTGGGAAACCAATATTTCGTGGTGTTACATAATTTTTGGCCCAATCAAACTTATTATACTCCCAACACATAGTGTTGTAGGGTATAAAAATCGCATGTCATAAAAAATATGAAAAAAATAAAAAAAAAATCACAAAATCTATATTAACATCATTATTGTCATCTTTTTATGCGATTTTTTGATTTAATACTTTTATGCCAAAAAGGCATTCTGAACTGAATTTTTTTTAAGCTCTAGCCCCATGCCAATATCCGCGTCGATTGGTCTTTAATTTCAACCTGTAGAACAGCTGCAAAATCAGGAAATTTTCGTGAGGACCTGGCATGGACTGACGTACGGTCGGACATACATAGCTAAATCGACTTCGTTCGCCGAGATAAGAAGATCCATATATACTTTCCTATGTGGGAAACCAATATTTCGAGGTGTTACATAATCAATCAAATCAAACTTATAATACCCCCAAATAAAATGAGTGTAACGAGGGAAAAAGTGAGAAAATGTGTAGTAAAGTGTCTGAGAATTCCGAACCTTTTTCGGGATTGTAGTTTTTGAAATACATATCATCCTTTTTTGAGGTTTTCAAAGGGATTTTAGGGTATCATATAATCGACACCGCCTACTACTCATCCGATCATTACTGGTTTTGTTTAATATCGTTGTCTGAACACTTTCTGGATACTAGATTCGTTTAATTGTCAATGTCTAATTCTTACATATGGCACTGTGTTAAAATTTTTTGTTTGTTTCTTTATCTCTAATTATTGGTGTCTCCAAAATTCTTTGAGCAATAAAAAAAAATTAAATGCACATACATTTTTGTCGAAAAAAGAATAAAAATACTTGTTAATTTTTTTTTGCTGATTCGCTTTTATTTCAAAGAAGACAATTAATTTCATCAAAACGTTTGGACAAGTCCAACAACAATAATAACAGATATTAAAAATATACCAACAACAAAATTCCATAAACCACAACAGATCAAAAGACAGCAAGAAAAAAACAGAAACAAAAATGTTGAATAACATCAAACTTGGTTAGGACAATTAATACAAATTAAATGCATTTTACGTTTTTTTTTTGTTTTAATTTCTATTTGATGATTATACATGAAATTGCCGACATTGGTGACAAGAGAAGGCTTTAAATTAAAAAAAATGTTGGGGCGGGGAAACTACGTGATAGTAGTGTAAAAATGCAAGAGAACCCGCCATTTACAAGGACTTTTATTTTAATATTTTGTTTCATTATTTACCATTTTACATACATTGAAGGGAAGATCTAAGATTTCATAGTTGATATATTGTAGATCCTATATAACTGTACCTCCAGACTTTTATTATACCCTCCACCTTGAAACTTAACTTTGTAATTCCGTTTGTAATAAACCTAAATATTCGTCATAGACCCCATAAGGTAAATACAGGGTGAGATGAAAAAACTGCAACCAACTTCAGACTGCTGTCATTTCTAAGCCACTCCTCCGACAGCTGTTAAAATTATTCCTGTGACAGCTCATTATATTGTTTACAAGCGTACTAAAGCATTGTGGTGCGAATTTCCAGAAAAAAAGTTATTCGTGATGGATTTCAAGCGTGATAGAGAGACTTCTTTATATTTGGCTGGAAAACCACAAGTGGCTATAGTTAAAACACTCCAACATTTAAATGTGAATAAATCTTTTGTGTCTCGTACCATCGATCGTTACCGTGATACTGGTAGCGTATCCCGACGTCAAGATAATGTACGGAAGAAAACAGCAACATCAGCAAAAAGAGTTCGAAAAGTAAAGAAAGGACTTGTCCAAACGCGTCGCAGTGACCGAAAAATGGCTCATGAGCTGAACATATCGCAATGTTCCGGGGTAAAGCCATTGTAATTCCAAAAAGTGCATGAACTCTCACCGCAACAGAAAGAAAATAGACTCAAAAGAGCTAAAGATTTTCTTCGCTTGGCCGAAAGAGGTGAACTGTCGAATTTGGGTTTTTTCGATAAGAAAACATTCGTTCTCCAGCAGTTTGTAAACAAACAAAATGATCGTGTTTACTTGCCAAAGAGGTCACCAGAACTCAAGCGCCGGCCATGGTGATGGTGTGGGCCGCCATAAAAGCCGATGGTCGCTCTCCGCTCCTATTAATCGACCGTTGCACAATGCCGAATATTATCGCGAAAATGTTCTGAAGGGGTGGCCACAGACCTTGGACATTCCAACAGGACTCAGCACCATCGCACTAAGCACGCGCCACCTGAGAATGGTTACAAAATGAGGTTCCTTGCTTCATTTCCATCGCTCAATGGCCACTAAAATCTACGGATACCAATCCGTTGGACTATTGTGTCTGGAGTATTTTGGAAAGCAAGGTTGGGACTAAAAAATACCAAAGTGTCGAGCACTTCAAGCAAGCGCTTCGCCGTGAATGGGACAAAATACTGCAGAGCAACATTTGGACAGGGTGTTACTGTTTCATTGGCTGTTTGAAGGCCATAATTCGTGCCAAATGTTACCAATTCGAACAAATCTAAACATATTCTAAAAGTTGATGTTATATCCGACATTTTTTGCAAGGCTACAGTCGAGCGGGGCCGACCGTTGAATACCCTACAACACTATAATAAACGATACAGTTTATATAGGCGAGATACTCGAAAGAATTCCACGAGATATTGTGACAAATAATAAAAGAAAACCATCAAGTTTCGTTCTCTAATTTTCGAATAATAGCAACTTTAACTAATTTGCTCATTTCCAATTTATTGGTAGAAGTGGCAAAAGATTAACATTTATTATTGGTTTCTGACTGAAACGCATCTATATGAGATACAGACATTTGACTATATTCTTCAACGAAATCAGCGTTAACGAAATAGTCAGAAGGGCGTCTTTCCTGTATTTGTGAATTCTCCAAAAAGTCACTGGAATGTACATTTTCGTATTTTGTCTACAAAAGTTGGAAAACTATTTCACACATTGAATATTTTTGGATGGCCATCCGAAACTGCTTGGCTTTTGCAATGTGCGGTAATCGCCATTCAAATGTGCGTGAGGATCGGGCGATAATTACGACCTACCGACAATTTTGCAGTTTTTTGGTCCATTTCAAACCCTAAATATATGGCGATCATCTCCAAAAAGAGTAGGCTTCTATTCTGACCCTCATCTTATCCCCATGCAAAATTTCGTAAGGATCGGGCCATAAATGCGATCTGTATATGATATCCTGAAATCCTAACTACTTAGTTTTGTTAGCTGTAGAAATATTAATTCAAAATGAAAATATGCCAAAAATGTGACAAAATTGAAAAAAATATGAGAAAATTTTACAAAATCAATATTTTTATCTTTAGAGAGATATTTTTATGCGATTTTTTAGACGTTGTTTCTTTCCTGCCAAGAGGCTATTCTGAATTAATGAGAACTGTCTAAATCAGTTCAGCCGTTCTCGACATATAAGAGATCTTTCAAGCATATCTTGTTTGATAGACATATATATCGCACATATTTTGCTATATATCCGTTTTGTTGGATGTTAACATCAATGTAAAGATCAGAAGTAACCTTGTCATGGCTTTGTGATTTCGCCAGGATATAAAATATTCGCGGTTTAATAAAAAATTTTGAAATTTTTCAACACAAAAGATATGGTCTATTTTACCCGCTAAATATTATCCGATGACCACCCAAATTGGTAGGCTTCTTCCCTGCCCTAAACTCTAGCTACATGCGAAGTTCCGATTGGTCTATAATTGCGACCTGTATAGCTACTGCAAAATCCGACATTTTTTCAGTTTTTGGTCCATTTCGACCCCTAAATATTATACGATCATCTCCAAAAGAAAAAGGGTTCTATTCTGACCCTAGCCCCACCTCCATTTTAAATTTCGTGAAGATCGGGCCATAATTGTGACCTGTAGTGTGATTACAAATTAACATGGACAGACGGACAGACGGACGGACGGACATACATAGCTAGATCGACTCAACTCGGCGAGATAGGAAGATCCATATATACTTTCCTATGTGGGAAATCAATATTTGGAGGTGTTACATAATTTTTGGCCCAATCAAACTTATAATACCCCCAACACATAGTGTTGTAGGGTATAAATATGAGGTTTGACTTTGTTGGACAATCAGCATAAAATTTAACGACCGTCTATCTGTTGATATCACGATACAACCAACGTAGACGTAGAGCTTTCAAGAACAATTTGTATTGTGTCTAGGATGGATGGTATTGAAAAATGAGATTTGTCGGTCAACGTTTTGGAATAGCCGCCATATAACGGTAACTCCAGACGTTCGTTTCGGTATGACCCCCGTACAACGGCCTCACCCATGTTATGGTTTTTGAAGAGTTTAACAACATTATCCAAACAGTCTTCCTGGTTGTTGTAGTTTAAAATGAAACACGTTTGAATTCAGATACTTTTTAGTGATACTGTACCGGAGCACAACGAGAATCGTAGTGTACCACATGGCGGAACATCAAAATACCGAATATCGGAAGGTACCCTTATATGGGGTCTTTACGAAGACGTGGACCTGCACAGACAATTTTCTGTCTTAGGCTGTAGTATTCATTACGAACTTCAAGTACCAAATTTAAAACAATTCCAGCGAATAATGTCGCTAAAATCATCAAAATACCGAATATCGGAAGGTACCGTTATATGAGGCTATTCCAAAACGTGGACCTACATGGCCCATTTTCAATACCAAAAGTCCTGCAGACATAACATACATTTGAGTAAAATTTTGTCAATCTACTTCAATTCGTTCGGAAGCTAGAGTGATTTCCACAGACGGACAGACTGCCGCACATCGCCATAGAATTTTATGCTAAACAAGAATATATATACCTTGTGGGGTCTAAAATTATATTTTCAGGTGTTTCAAACGGAATGACAAACTTAATATATATACTCTCCATACTATGGTGGAGGGTAAACAAAATTCCTAGCTATCATAATTGATATCATGGAAAAATCATGAAGGGTCGAATACTATTTTGGGTCATTAAACCCCACCTCGGAAGGCGGCAAAAGTAAATAAAATGAGAAGAAATAAAAAAATACAAATTATAAGAAACAATAAATAAACACAACATTATCGCTGTGTTTATTTTATTGTTAACAATAATAAAACCGAGCGAAACAACAAAATAAAACACCACGCACTCGAAACTGAAACAGAAAAAAAAAATCATTATCTCCCCTGCAACAGGCTTTTTTATATCGGACAACTGTTTACCAGCTAGTCCGCCTGTCTGTCTGTTTGTTCACATGATCGTTCACTCGGTCTGTATCTTTACATGACTTTAAATCACAAAACTTATGAACTTTTAATAATATTTACCACAACACCAAAAAATAAAGAAAAAGAAAAAATAAATTTATATGAAATAAAAAACCAAAACAACGACTGATCGTCCGCCCGTAAACAGTTGATTGTGCCAGCCATAGCGAACTATGCCTCGTTCGCTGGATGCCTGCCTGGCTGACTGTTTGTGTGCTACTGAAGAATGTCGTCTCATTGAAAGAGGTCAATTACATGTTCTCCACGGCACACCATTCAGATTGTACGACAGTAACCCCAGTAATGAATCCTAGCAGTATTTATTAAGAGGGTGTCTTAATAAATGAAGGAGTGATAATTACACTTTGCAACACAAAACAAAATGCAAGGAGACACGTCTATCGGAGTTTCGAAAGTTTACATCGCAAAGTAAAGTAAATGAATGGGCCAAAATAACTTTTAATCCACTTTTTTTAAAGAATAAGATTCCTTGGAATCCTTCAATTTAAGTTTTATAGTGTCTTCGGCAAAATTACTGATAACAATGCGTGGATTATTTTGAGCACAATTTTGAATCAAAATTCTAAATCTTCGTAAATTACTTGAGTTTATGCTAAACTAGCTGGCCCGGTCCGCGTTGCCGGCCCGTAGTTTTAGTCTTTAATGCAAATTTTGTATAGAATATTTCACAAATCTAGCTCATAAAGGTAAACAAATTTTAATGTAAATATTGATTCGACTAAACAGAAATAAATAAATATGGAAGGAGGGCAAAATAATTTTTGAATAGTCAAAGTTAATTACGCTTTTACACCCATTACCATAGCACCTCAAATTGCGCATTAGAGTCCCCAAAAAGTCTATGTTCTTGTTCATAGTAAAATTAAATGACGATTAAACAATACCCGCGTTGTTGTCCGCCAATCGGTAAACATCACTATAGATCGGCGGGCCTGGGGACTATATGGGGACTGTACCAAAATATTTACGTATGTTGACATTTTTCTGTAAGATGGTTCTCTACTCACAAAGTAGCCTAAATACAGCAAATAATGGCCAAATCAGTTGAAAAACGTGGCCAAGACCACGGTCACAACTGAAATCAGGGATACATTTATATAAGGGTTATACCAAAACGTGGCCCAACCAATATTTTCTTGGGGGTTACAAATTCAATAGAAAACAAAATGTTCTTTTCTGGCCACCAATTAGATGTGAAAGTGGACTTGGGGATACTCCAATGTGAGGACTTTACTTAAATAAATTCCTTTGTGGCAATTATCTGTATGATGGTTCCCTACCCCAGGGTAGCATAAATAAAATTTTTAGCCAAATCAATTAATGAATGTGGTCAAGACCAAAATGGGCCCCACCCTGAAAATTTCAAACTTTATGCGGAGAGGTTCTCTACCTCCTTAGAAACAAAGATGCCAAATAATAGACAAAATATTAAAAAAGTGACCAAGACACTAAAAATAGCTTAAATCATACGATGGTTATATAAATATGAATTCGGGTTGTACCCTTATCCTGATACCCTGAGTTATGATCGATATCATGACCTGCAAAAGCGATTTAAGGTATCTTGAACGATTGGGAAGATTTTCTGGAAGGATAGAAATCCTTTTCTTACTAAAAGTCCCATTCGCTCTATTATTTTGCACCCTTTATATTGGTATTTTACTGATTGTACTCCCAAAGAATTTTGTATTTTGAGCTCTCATTGGACGGATTATTGTGACAGGAAAGAAGAAGTTCCGCGCTTTAAAATGAGCCCCATTAGGCTTTTTCGGTAATTTTTGTTTGTTCAAATGTGTTCGCATCTTCCAGCTGAACCACTATGTCGGCCCTGGGGTTGAAAGGTAGATGTCAGTTAACATCGTATTTCCCACTTATTTCATTTTTTGGTGAAAAATTGTATATGGTGAAAATCATTCTTTATTTTGTTCACAAAAAATTTACTATTCCGTTTCGCCACCACATAATTCGATACTACACTTCCATGTAACTCGCCATCAATTGCATTTCTCAAGAAATCAAGTCTATTAAATAAATTGGTATTAATATTTGAATTCAAAAATCTATATATATAAAAGAAAGTTGTGTTAGTTACTACGCTTATAACTTAAGAACCGCTGAACTGATTTTAATGATTCATACAAATTCGGAATTGTCTCTTATCCGAAAAGGATAATATCCAAAAAAATCGCGTAAAAATGTGATATGTTAAAATTTTCATTTTGACTTTTGAAATGTACAATAGTAATGTTTTATTTTGCATGATTTTTTCCATTTTGACTTACTTTTTTCTAATGTACATTTGTAGTGTTTTTTATATTTTATTTTTGAATTCGAATATAATACCAATTTATTTAATTGACTTGATTTCTTGAGAACTGAAATTGATGACGGGTTACATGGAAGTGTAGTACCGAATTATGTGGTGGCGAAACGGAATAGATGATACCGAAATAATTTAATGCGGTCACACCAAAGTTAAAAGAAAATTACTTTTTCAAAATCGTTAAAAAGAAACACGAAAAAAGAGATCTCATTGCAACAATTCTCAAAACGGGAAAATATCGAAAAAAATTCCAATGGAATTGAATTTTAAAATAAAAGTACATTCTATTGACAAACTTTGTAAGGATCTTTAAACAGTTGCTGTAAAAAATCAGCGAACAAGTTAAAGATTTTTTCAATTTGTTATTCTTCTTTTGCCAATTTTTTTCAATTTGTAATATCATATTGAATTCAGTGGATTTTTTGTGAACAAAATAAAGAATAATTTTTCACTATATACAATTTTTCACCAAAAAAATGAAATAAGTGCGAAATACGATGGTAACTGACATCTACCTTTCAACTCCAGGGCCTACATCGTGCTTCAGCTGGAAGATGCGCAGACATTTAAACAAACAAAAATGACCGAAAAAGACTAATGGGGCTTATTTCAAAGCGTGGCCCTACTTCTTTCATGTGACAATAATCCGTCCAATGAGAGCTCAAAATGCAAAAATTTTTGGGAGTACAATCAGTAAAATACCAAATATAAAGGGTGCAAAATAGTAGAGCGAATGGGACTTTTAGTAAGAAAAGGATTTCTATCCTTCCTGCCTGAACATTTAAGATACCTTAAATCGCTTTTGCAGGTCATGATATCGATCATAAATAATCATCGTATGATTTAAGCCATTTTTGGAGTCTTCGCCATTTTCTTCTATTTTTGGCCCTTATTTTGCATCTTTGTTTCTAAGGGGCGTAGAGAACCTCTTCGCATAAAATTTTCGGAGTAGGGCCCATATTGGTCTTGACCACTAAAAAATTTTATTTATGCTACCCTGGGGTAAGGAACCATCGTACAGATAATTGCCACATAGAAATTTATTCATGTAAAGTCCCCACATTGGAGTATCCCCAAGTCCACTTTCACATCTAATGTGTGGTCAGAAAAGAAAAAATTGTATTCTATTGAATTTGTAACCCCCAAGAGAATATTGGTTGGGAACGTAGATTTGGGATATACATCTATATGAAATAAATTGTGAAAACATGAACAAATTACAAATATAAGAAAGTAGCACGGGACCGAATATTTGTTGAATCGTCATTAAATTATACTATGATGAAAAATATGGACTCCAACTTACAATTTAAATGGCAAATAAAATTAATTCCTATCTTACGGTAATAGATGTAAAATAGCTATATTTTTGATTTGGCCTCTATTTGTCATCTTGGATTATAAGGGGTGAAGAAAGTTTTCAATGTAGGTCGATGTTTCGCATTTTACCATATTTCAAAGGATTTGGCTAAAAATGAGTATTTGGGGATGAAAATCTTACACAAAAATTTCAACATATCTACAAATTTTAGGATCTTCTCCATGTAATAGTATCCCCTCAAGTCCACCTTTTGGCGGACAAACAGACCGACATGGTTAGGGGGACTTATGAGGACTCTAATGCACAATCTGAGGTGCTAATGGGTTCAAAAAAGTAATTAACTTTGCCTATTCTTAAATCAATTAGCCCTCAATTACGAGTTGTACAAAGTACAGTAAATTCCAAATTACTGCTCATTTGACTAAAAATTAAAAACTAATCGACCAGTACGTGAACATTTATAACATTCATATCTTTGAATAATCATGCTTTGACAAATATGCATAATAGACAAAAACTATGGGCCGGCAACGCGGACCGGGCCAGCTAGTAAAATATAAATAAAACACTACAAATGTACATTAGAAAAAAGTAAGTCAGAATGGAAAAAAATAATGCAAAATAAAACATTACTATTGTACATTTCAAAAGTCAAAATGTAAATGTTAATATATCACATTTTTAAGCGATTTTTTTGGATATTATCCTTTTCGGAGAGGAGATAATTCCGAATTTGTGTGAATCGTTAAAATCAGTCCAGCGGTTCTTAAGTTATAAGCGTAGTAACTAACACAACTTTCTTTTATATATATAGATTCTCTTACAAAACGTTTTTTAGTAAAAGACAAAAACATTCTTCATAGAATTTCCCAATAAGTTGAAGAAAACATGTATGACTATAGTTGTGCGGGGTCGATTCATGTGATAACCTACAACACTACAATATGTTGGAAGTCCCCTTATGTCCAAATCCATTTTGGCATTTTTTTGTATTTGAAATAATGTCATAGAGTCCTGCCCAGATATTACCCTTAGGTTTTTGACCCGGGGAAATTTGTCCAATATGTACGCTCTCCGTCATGTTGTTAGGTATTCAAAACAATTTCACACGAAAGTTGTGGTCCATTTAACAGCGAAATATAATCCAATGGTCATCCAAAATGCTAGATTTCTTCCCTGTATTTAACTCTCTTCTGATGCAAAATTCCGTATCGATTGGTTCTCAATTGTGGCCCAAAGAGTGACTTCAAAATTAGAAAAATTTATTTTTTTAGTCCATTTGAACTCCTAAATGTACATCTTTAAAACAATAGGCTTTAATTCTGATCAGACCGTGAGGATCGGACGATAATTGCGACATACATACAATACCCTCAAAACGTATTGTTGCGGGGTGTAAAAATTTAAAAAATGTACAATTCAAGATTGTAGGTCATTGAAAAAATCGCACGCGATAAAAAATAAGACAAAAATGAAAAATGGAACAAAAGATATTCACTTTTTTATTGGTATATATTTTCCGCGATTTTATCCTCTTTTGACAAGAGGTCATTCAGAATTGATGGGATTTGTTAAAATCGGTCCAGCGGTTCTTGACTAATAAGCAGAATAACTAAGATCTATTTATTTTACGTACACTGGTGGCCAAAACTAAAGCAACTAAAATCGCAAAGACAATAAATGTCATGTAACTTCTACAAAAATAAACAAATCGTAATTATTTTTCCAGTTTTAAATGAGGTATTAAATTCACTTTTAAGAAACTTAAAATAAAAATACAAAAATAATTTTGAACGAACAATAATATGTGGAAAACTGAAATGACCCAATTTTTGCTTGGTCAAAACTAAAACAACTTTTGCTTTTTTATTTTAAAATAATTAAATTTTGGCTAGTAGTCGATAGGATCCATTATTTTTGATAACACCTGCACACCTACGAGACATTGAATCTATAACACGCTCAATTTGATCCTTGGGTATGCTTTCCCAGGTACCCCGAATTCTTTAGAAAATGTTGGGCTTATTTGTTTCTGAATCTCGCTTGATCTTCCTATCTACGATACTCCAAAGGTTTTCTATGAAGTTTAGGTCAGGTGATTGTGCCGGCCATGACAAAACATCGATTTTCGACTCCCGCAACCAATATTTGACAAGTTTTTATGCAAGTTTGGGATCATTATCATGCTGAAACACCCAAATGAGCCGAATGTTTTACTCAGCGTAAGGGAACAATGTAAACTTTGTAAACAAACCGATCCATAACTTCCTTTATGTCATGGATAGGCCCAAGTCCATAAAAAGAAAAACAGCGCCACGCCATTCTTTACTCTCCCTTGTGCTTCACTGTACCTTTGCAACACTGCGGCTTGAGTCCTTCATTTTTTGGTCTTCTCACCGTAAAATTTTTTCACGTCTGAGCCTTTAATATTAAACGTAGACTCATCCCAGAAATAATGTTTTTCCATTGAGATTGATTCCACTTAATATTATCGTTTCCGAAATCCTTTTTCATTTTTTCAAATATAAATGGCTTCTTTGATGTCTTACGGGCATGCAGACCAGCTGCCACTACTCGTCTACGCACTGATCTCGAGCTTATATCCAATGAATGCTCTCTCACCAATCCAGTTGAACTCTTAAATGGTTGTTTTTTTATTTCTCTCACAATTTGTGGATCAGTATGGACTGAAGTTTTTCACGGCCTTCATCCGTTATAGACTGTTACTACTGATCCAGTTTCAAAAAACCGACATAGTATACAAAAATAATTATGAAATCACAGAAATATTTATGAAATATTTCTCGGGAATCATTTCTGTGATATGTTGTTTTGATAGTCACTGATAATTTGCTGTTTAATTCAGGTACTGTATTTGCTTCTAGCCATTTTTAAACTTTTTTGGGCAGTACATAAAAAACAAAAAGAAAAACACATGCTGATTTAAAAAACTTCTCAAAAAGGATTTATGACAAGCGAAATGGTCGAAGAATGCAAAAAGCGATAAATATCACAGTAAAAACAACTGAAATTGCAGCGGTTATATGAATGTACACAAGAGTTGCTTTTGTTTTGTCCAAGCCAAAATCGGGTTAATTGACTTTACCAAACATTATTTTTTATATAAAAATGAATTTTGGTTTTTTGTTTTAGGTTTTTAAAAAGTGAATAATGTACCTAATTTAAAACAAGAAAAACTTTCTCACTTCCTTAATTTTTAAAAAATTACAGGGCATTCATTCTCCTTGTAATTTCAGTTGCTTTAGTTTTGGCCACCAGTGCATGTACCTATTTTGCTATATATCCCATATCTTGGCTATCAGCATCACTGAAATGGTCAGGAGTGACCTTTTAAAGTATTTGTGATTGGGCTGGGACTACAGATATTCGCGGTTAGTGGAAATTTTCGTATTTTCTTACATAAAAGTTAGGGTATATTTTACCTGCTAAATATTGTACGATTGCCGTAGGCTGCTGCCCAGTTCAAAACTCCAACTCCATGTAAATTTCCGCGCCGATTGGAAAATGTTCTGTTTTAGGTCCATATCATTTTCCATTTCGTAAGTATGGGGCCATAATTGCGATCTGTAGCTTGATTACAAATTAACATGGACAGACGGAAGGACGGACAGACATAGCTAGATCGACTCAGCTCGGCGAGATAGAAAGATCCATAAATAGATCTATTGGGTAGAACAAGTAACAAAGTAGTTAAGTTTGGGAAGTTATACACATCGAAGTACTAAATATTTGGAGTTTCCGTTTTATGAGGGTTATGTCCAACAGTAGGGCTATTTGGCTATTTTTATACCCTCCACATACATAGTATGGAGGGTATATTAATCATTTTAGACCCAACAAAGTATATATATTCTTGATCAGCGTAAAATTCTAAGACGATTTAGCCCTGTCCGTATGTACGTTTGTTGTAATCACGCTATAGACTAAACAAATTAAGATAGGAAGGTAAAATTTTGCACAAATCTCTCTTTTGTCTGCAGGCAGACCTCGGAAGAGAATTATCTATATAGGTCCACGATATCGTATAGCCCCTATATAACGGTACCCCCTGATATTCGGTATTTTGATGATTTTAGCTACATTTTTCAATGGAATTGTCTGAAATTCCACACAAGGAGTTCCTTGTGGGTACCTTATACCTCAGAAGAGAGTTATCTATTTAGATCTACGATATCGTATATCCCCCCTATAACGGTATCCCCCGATATTCGGCATTTTGATGATTTTAGACACATTTTCTAATGGAATGGTCTGAAAATCCACAAAAGGAGTTCCTTGTGAGTACTTTATCCCTTGAAAGATAATTATCTTTAGCCACATTTTTCAATGGAATTGTCTGAAATTCCACACAAGGAGTCCCTTGTGAGTATTTTACCCCATGAAAGAGAATTGTCTATATAGGTCCACGATATCGTATAGCCCCTATATAATGGTACCCCCTGATATTCGGTATTTTGATGATTTTAGCTACATTTTTCAATGGAATTGTCTGAAATTCCACACTAGGAGTTCCTTGTGGGTACCTTATACCTCAGAAGAGAGTTATCTATTTAGATCTACGATATCGTATATCCCCCCTATAACGGTACCCCCCGATATTCGGTATTTTGATGATGTTAGCCACATTTTTCAACGAAATTGTGGGTCTTTTGATGATTTTAGTCACATTTTTCAACGGAATTGTCTAAAATTGTACCCAAGGGGTTCTTTGTGAGCACTTTACTCCCTGACAGAGAATTCTTTATATAGGTTAACGATATCATTTAGCCCCCATATAAGTGTGTCCCCCCGATAACCGATATTTTGATGATATTAGCCATATTTTCCAATGGTATTGTCTGAAAATCCACACAAGGAGTTTTTTGGGAGCACTTTAATCCCTGAGAGGGTATTGTCTATATAGGTACACAATATCGCATATCCCCATATAACGGTACCCCCGATATTAGGGATTTTGATGATTTTAGCCACTTTTTCCAATGGAATTATCTGAAAATCCACATAAGGAGTTCATTGAGAGTACTTTACCCCCAGACATAAATTTGTCTATATAGGTCCACAATATCGTATATCCCCCCATATGTCGGCACCTTCCGATAAAATAAAATCATTAAAATATCGGATATTGAAAGTAGCTATTCCTCACTGAACTTATCATAGGGACCACCTCGGACAATTGATACTATTTGCACTAAAGAGATCCGTGCAAAGAAGCGGATGAATGGATGGAACTTTTTCCATATGAACCCCGCACACAATGGTACGTTTCTCTTCTTTTTTTGCTCATGCACTGCTTTTAGCAATCTCGCTCGCCCTACTGCTGCAGTCACCGAGCTCAAGTAGATTGAAATTAATTGAATTTAACTTAAATTGCATTTAACACTTAACAGTTCTGTTCGTAAAATCAGATGTACGACAAACAAAATAATATCCATTTTGTGTCGAGTAGCAGGCAGCCAGTGCGAACGAGTGTTGGTTGGTTTGTTTGTTTGACCTGTCTGTCCGTTCCATTAACATTTGAATCTCGTTGCGGCAATTTTTCTGAGCTTGTGTCCGTTTGCCTGTCTGTCCGTCCGGCTGTTCATTCGTATGACCGGATAGATGGATGCATGTTTATTGGTTAAATGTCTGCTTTTTGCTAAATTGCAGTTTTACAACAGGAAATACCTTTTGCTGCGACCACAGCGTTGTTGTATTTGTTGTTGTTGTTGTTCATCTCAATTGTAGTTGTGTTCGTGTGTGTGTGGACACAGCGTATAATTTATTGCTTAGCCTGAGATAAATCGCTATAACGGAAGTACTTGTTACCGAGATATGCATTGTAGGGGGAGGACAAATTCGTGAATTACCATTACTTTGTAAACGAGCGGATCTGTAAGTGGGTGGCACACTGACATCTGATTATTACATTATGATTTAAGGTATAGATAACAATAATTACTATTTTAACCCTCTCTATGGAATTTCCTTTCAGTAGGGGAGGGGGTATTTTAAGTTTAATTCCCAAAACGTGTTACCATACAGATCATGGTGAACCGTAAATATTATCGTAAAATTGAACTAATTGAACTAATCAATAAAGAATATGGAAATTGAATTTGTGGTTTTGTTAGAAGCATTCGATTACTAATTCGCATGACACTTTCCCACTTTATTGAAAAAAAGCTTAAAAATTTAGAAAATAAACATTGTTTCAATTACATCCTGGTCAAGAATCGTGATTTTTTAAGGAATTCCCAGGAATTGTGCAGAATGTTTTGAATCCTTGTTTTAAGCTTTTTATAACCAAAGGTCATGGATTTTAATATTTTTCAAGGACGGCTAAGAATCGTTGATTTTTTAAAAATATTTTCAAGCTCTTTCTGGCCAAGAACCGTAGATATTATGAGTAAATATCGGAGCTTTTTAACGACATTTTCATGACCTTTGTGGTGTTGCATAAATCGCCGATTATTTTTAACATTCCAAACTTTTTGACCAAGGATCGTTGATTTTTATACCCTACAACACTATGTGTTGGGGGTAGTATAAGTTTGATTGGGCCAAAAATTATGTAACACCTCGAAATATTGATCTCCCACATAGGAAAGTGTATATGGATCTTCCTATCCTATCTCAACATTTTCAAACATAGCAAATTCTAACATTTTTATCAGTTCTAAGGCAGGTGCCTAAATTGCCAATATTGGTGCTTCGTAGAATGCAAAATGAACATCCGATTCGTTTAAAATTTACCACATGCATCCACATTCTACTAACTCTACATCTTGTATGAAAATTATGTAGATCGAACCACTCCTTCTGGTACCTCCCCACAAAGGGTCAAAATATTGAATGATTTTTACCCTTGTAAAATGCGAATCTATTTATATCGTATATCTCAATATTTTTACTACACATAAATAAATTGTGAATCGAACGTTCACTCCCTTTGGTACCCCTTCTGGTACGCTGATCTACGTTCCCGTATAGCCCCCATATAACGGTACCTGCCTATATTCGGTATTTCGATGATTTTAGGGGTAATATTTACCGGGATTGTTTCAAATTTTGTATTTGCAGTTCGTAACGGGTACTACAGCCTATTTCGGTAAAATTGTTTATACGCAAGCAAAAATGTCGGAAATAGCTTCAAATTTTACAATAAGATTTAGATTTGTTCTAATTGGTCACCTATGGCCTTCAAACGGCCAATAAAACCGTCACACGCTGCCCGAATGTTGCTCTGCGGTATTTTGACCCATTCCCGGCGAAGCGCTTGTTTGAG